>NC_083322.1:63757803-64382792 GCF_963455315.2 Globicephala melas
ATGTGGAAGCTTTAACCTGTTTACAGCATAAATACTATATTAAGTACCATCTTATCCTCCATTTCTTTTTGAGTGCTTCTTTTTGAGTTCTACTGCTCATGAATCTAATTTTTTCTGTGAGGTAAACTTTCTTCATGATTTAGCTGTTCCCAAATCCCCAAATTTTCTCCTTTCCTACTCTTTCTCCCCTCCTCATTTTTCCCAGACTTAATGAAAACAGCATTTGGAAACATGACATTCTGTATATTTATCAAGTGTATTTGTGTTCCTTCATCAGTAAAAAGCTTCCCTAAGATAGGAACCTTCCTAATAGGGCCAAATACAATTAGTTGCCTTTTTTTTAAAACTCACCATGGCAATTTGAGGGGAAAAAAAAAATCCTGTAGTCTGAAACCTACACCTTTAAACAAAATTAATTTAAATAAAAGGAGACAATAGAAATGGTCTTATCTGTTCTCTATATTAAATGCTTTAAGGACTATCCAAATTACTGTTTTTTTAATAAGCTTTATTTATTTATTTATTTGACTGTGCCGGGTCTTAGTTGCACACGGACACAGATCCTTAGTTGTGGCACTCAAGATCCTTAGTCGCGGCACACGGGATCTTTTAGTTGTGGCATGCGGGCTCTTAATTGTGGAAGAGACCACATGCCAGATCTACTTCCCTGACCAGGGATCTAACCTGGGCCCCCTGCATTGGGAGCATGGAGTCTTAACCGCTGGACCACCAGGGAAGTCCCAGACTACTATTTTAAAAAGACTGATTTTCCTTTTTTATTCCGATCTAAGTAAATTTTTTTCCTGAATTCAAGACAAGATGCACATAGAAAGCAACTTAATTCTTTCATCCCTGTGCCTTTAAACAAGCTCTGATAGATTTTCTTTTTTCGAGTGACTCATGGGTTTTCCAGTCTTCTGAGGTATTAATAGTCTTCTTTTTCAATATCAAAAATCTAGTCCAATTTAATATCAAGGTTTCAGTCTCTCAACCAGTTTAAAGCTTCTCCTCTCACCACCTCAGATCTGCTTCAAACTGGGAAATCTATAGTTTGGAAGGGGCGCATACTGGAGTTTGACTCTTTTCCCTGCTTCCTTCTGTGGGTTTTTAGTGATTTCTCATTGCTAGGGCTTTCCTACCTGCTGTTCCCTTGAAGTGAGAGATGTGTTCTATTGTGGGTTACCTGTAACTCATTTTCTGAACGTAAGTCCCTTTTGGCTCCTCTCTGATTGGCATCACCCCACTCCCACTGGGCTGTCCTCTTTGGCCCAGATCCCTTTCTAGACAATAGAGTCTTGCTCTCTTTCACATGTCTTTCTCATTAGTCTTAAGGTAAGCACATGCAACCCCTTGCCCTGTAAGCTTAGAAGTGCAGTCATTCCCCCTGCATCTTTGCTGCTCAACTATATAGATGCATCACCAGCTCAACTCTATGTCCCTCAAAACTCCTAGAGGACAAGTTCTCTGAGTACTCTTCAGAAGCCTCTCCAACCAGTCTCAGTGTCCCTGAAACTTCTAGGGGACAAAAACTTTGAATACTTTTCAGAAAGACTCTCTTATATAGGGACTTCCTCTATAGTACCTCTGTTAAAGAAATCCTCTCCAATCTCACCTTTCCTCATTCTTCAGGCTTCTTTCTCCTTTGATGAATTACCAGACCAATCTTTGTGTGTGTGAGGCTTTGAAGAAAATATTTTCTGAAGTATTTTATCAGTGTATATCTTTTAAAAATGAAATTTTAGACTGTTTATGAGAGGTAAATGTCACCTACCCAATAGTCCTTTACTGTGAAAATGTCATATACCCAATCATCGTGACTCAGATCATCATCTTTTTTCTTAGTTCTTCCACTTTTTCAGATACTTTTCACTATTTCCTCAAGACGCCAGGACATCATCTTTCTGATTTTACCTCCCTCCCCCTTTTTAAGCTATTATTTGGCGTTTTAATGGATACTTTTCAAAAACATTAGAGCCCTCTATTATAATTCCTCAACTTTCTCTGGATCCACTGTGTTGTTTCATCTCAATTTTTTTTTTCCTTCTGACTAGAAATAACTGGAGGAATTCATGGACTTAGGTTCACTACAAATTTTATGGCTCCTAAGTTAAACCAAGCCTCATTGCTGTCTTTTATGAGCTCTTGGATCAGATTTCTTAGAGCAGTTACTTCAGATTTTTGCCACATACCTCAAGTCTCAGTTGTATTTACAGCACCCTCGTTTTTTCTAGATGACTGTCTTCACTGAGAAAAAAGGGGCCATACCCTTATCTTACCTCCTCCCAACCTTAGAAATAGTCCTTGTTACTTTTCCTACTTCAACCTTTGTTACTTTCAAAATACCTCCATCTCGTTTCTTTTCTCAGAAGAAAAAAAAAAAAAATGTCACTTACTTTTGTTCTTTATCTCCAAAATCTTTCTCTTCAGAATCTAAGTTTCTATTCTCATTAAGCCCTCCTACAGAGTTTTCCAAATCAGCCTTTTTGCAAGGTCACTTTTTGCATGTCCTTCCAGGTTAGAAAACTCAAAGAAGGAGCTCTTCATTGTCCACTACTGTAAGACAGACATCACAGTTTTATCCCTGACTTCAAGGCCATCTATAATCTGGACCCATGCTAATATTCCAGACAGGTCTTCCTCTGTCTCTATCTCTCCCTGCCTCCCTCCTTCCTTTCCTCTCCCTTTTACAGATATCATCAGGGTGTCATGCTTGTTTGTTTGTTTAATTGAATGTTCAGCTTAAAACCTAGTTTTCCCAGCAATCCGTAGGACTACACTAAAATTCTTTTGCATTTTGCTAGACTGTTCATTTGACATTTGGTAGATGTTTCTTTGTATTGTTATTCATCTTTTTATGTCTAGGCTCTTTTTACCAACTGCAAACTCTTATGGCAGAAGAATATTTTTCATAATTCCTTGAAGACAAGGAACCTGAATGTTGCACGTAATTTTTTTCCGAGATAGATTTAAAATTGCTCCTGGTAGTTCTTCACTGCTAGCCTGTTTCCTATTTGTTGTGATTGAAATTATTTTTTAAACTTTCATTTCGCTGAATGGCAGTAAAAGTGGTACAGCTTCTAGTTTTTGCCTTAGATGCCCAAGGCTGTTTGGTGAACAACAGATGGATGTCTGAAACATAAATTTCTGCCAGCCATGACCCAAATATGCAGAAAAGACCTACAATAAGAGACATAAGAGAATATCTATTCAGCAAGTTTAAAATAATATCCTTTCTTAGAATTGTTTCTGTCTAGATCAGTCAGAATTTCTGACTGTACCTACCAAAACTACCTATTGATTATAGTAAATTTCCTTGGAATAGAGATATAGTTTTAAATTAAAAGGAAACTGTCTCCTCCAGAATGAAGAACACTGGGGTTGTCTAAGAGTTTAAAACTAATCTGAAAGAAAATGTCTATTTCATATTTTGTACACAACATTTGATCAGAAACATAATATTTGATAAGAAACAGTAACTTTTATTTATACAGGTATTTTCTTTGTCTTGATGGACCTACCAATATAATCTGCAATAGGAACCTCATTTTACTGAAAGAAATCTGTGTAGTATTCAAAAGGTATGCCACATACTCTGCTAGGTGCTTGAGATGTACTAAAATAATTAGACATGAATCTGACCCTTAAAAAATTATGTTCTATAGGATAGACAAGGCATGTATGGATATAATTATAGGATTTAAAGTATTAATACAAGATTTAAAGTGTTAAATGCCATTAGAAGGTACAGATAAACTACTGGGAATTAGAAGGCTAGAAACATTGCTTTCAGATCCAAGAATCAAAAAGATTGTGGATAATGTGACATCTGAATGGAATTATGAAAATTAGGTTGGATTTGATAGGAATGTAAGTCAGGATAGGCTAGGTTAAGCAGCACACACAAAAAAATCCCAGATTTTCTGTGAACTAACACAAGTTGATTTCTCACACAAGTAACATGTCAATACAGGTTGACAGAGCAACTCTGTACATCATAGTCACTTGAGGACCAAAGCTGATGGCAGTTTTATTTCAACATCTGTGGTCCAAGGCACTGTAGCAGGAAATATGGCAAATTATATAATGGCTTCTAAAATCATATCTGGAAATTGACACATTTAACTCCATACAAATTATATAGTTATACCTAATGTTAAGAGGCCAGGAAAGTATAATGCTACCATGTGCTACCGTATTTCAAAGGCCTTTCCGGTGTTTGAAGCAGCATAGGGGGAATCCTTGGAGAGAAGGAGTGTGTGTACAATTTGTATTGGGGAAATGGCATAATAATTTGAAAAGCAGTAATTATACTAATAATAAATGCTAAGATGTTTAATTTTTTTCTTTCTGTTTTTTTTAATAGACTTTTTTGGAGCAGTTTTAGGTTTACAGAAAAATTGAGTGGAAAGTACAGAGTTCCCCATATGCCCCCTCATTCCTGCGCCCACCCCTGTAATGTATGAAGCTGTAGTAATAGTTTCCCCTATTATTAACATCTTGCGTTAGTGTGGTACATTTGTTACAATTAATGAGACAATTAATACATTATTACTAACTAATGTCCACAGTTTACATTAGGATTCACTCTTTATGTTGTATATTCTGTGGGTTTTGAAAAATGTGTGACAGCATATATATACCATTACAGTATCATAGAGGATAGTTTCACTGCCTAAAAATCCCTCGTGTTCCACCTATTTGCCCCTCCTTCCCCCCCCACAAACTCCTGGCAGTCACAGATCTTTTTACTGTCTCCATACTTTTGCCTTTTCCAGAATGTCATATAGTTGGAATTACATAGTACATAGACTTTTCACATTGGCTTCTTTTACTTAGTAATACACATTTTTCTCCATGTTTTTTCATGGCTTGATAGCTCATTTCTTTCTTTCTTTCATTTTTTTTTTCCTTTACGTTTTAGGTTCACAGCAAAATTGAGTGGACCATACAGAGAGTTTCCATGTATCACCTGTTCCCACAGATGCACAGCCAACCTCCCCCACTTGTGACATCCCGCACCTCAGTGTTACATTTGTTACCATTGAGGAACCTCCACTATATATGTGCCACATCTTCTTTATCCCTTCATCCATTGATAGACATTTAGGTTGCTTTTGTTTCAGAAGTTTTTAATTTTAATGAAGTTCAACTTAATTTTTTTTCTCTCATGGGTGGTTCTTTTGTTGTATCTAAAAAGTCATGGTCAAATCCATGGTCAGCTAGATCTTCTCTTGTTTCTTCTAGGAACTTTATATAGTTCTGCATTTTACATTTAGGTTTCTGAACCATTTTGAGTTAATTTTTGTGAAAAGTATAAGATCAGTATGTAGACTCTTTTTTTTTTTCTTTTTTTCACATGGATGTCCAAGTGTACTAATGCCAATTTTTCTTTTTTTTTCTTAACATCTTTATTGGAGTATAATTGCTTTACAGTGGTGTGTTAGTTTCTGCTGTATAACAAAGTGAATCAGCTATACATATACATACAATTTTTAATATTCAAAAGTCAATTACTTTTTTATATCCAGCAATGAACAATTGGAATTTGAAATTAAAAACACAATACCAATTTCCTTAGCACCAAAAAAAAAAATCATATACTTATATATGTCTAACAAAATATGTACAAGATCCATATGAGGAAAACTACAAAGAAATAAATCAATATCAAATGGGGAAAGAAATCAAAATCAAATGGAGAAATATTCCATGTACATAGATAGAAAGACTTTACTTGATACTCTCAAGATGACAGTTCTTCCCAACTTCAACGATAGATTCAGTGCAAACCCAGTCAGATTCCTAGCAAGTTATTTTGTTGATATTGACAAACAGATCTAAAGTTTATATGGAAAGATGTAAGTCCTTGAATAGCTAAGACAGTATTGAAGGAGAAGAACAAAGTTGGAGGACTGAAACTATCTGATTTCAAGACTTACTATAAAGCTACAGTAACCAAGGCAGTGTGGTATAGGCAAAAGAACAGACATAGATCAGTGGAACAGAATAGACAGCCCAGAAACAGACCCATGTATATGTAATAACCCAATCTTTGGCAAAGGAGTAAAGGCAATTCAATGGAGAAAATGTAGTCTTTTCAGCTAATATGTTTTTAATGCAAAGCAAGTGGTTGGGAGGGTAGATGGAGACCATATCATAAAGGGTTACAAATATTATACCATGAATTTGTAACCACCGAAGTTCTGTTTGCCCTTTAGAGGATGTTAGGGGTCAGGAGAGGAGACATTATTTAGACCAGTGATTCACAAGCTTTTTCAGTCACAGATTTATTTTATATAGTTTGCTACATATAACCTAACGATTTTACAGAATAAAAAGCATGCTGATAATTTTTGTTCTTTTCTTTTTACATTAAAAAATGCTGATCAGTCTCCACTAAATTGATTTTACTACCACTTGTAGCATTAAATAATTTGAAAAATATCTGGTCAAAGTGCTTTATTTTATAGTTAAGAGAAGTAAGACTCACAGAAGTAACCTCTTGTTAATCTCAGGTTTACACAGCTAGTTAATGGCAGAGCAATGACTAGGTTAGTGTCAGTTAGTGCTCTTTTTACAGAAATTATTTTACATTACTTCAGAAATTATTTTATATTGTCACTAAATCTGTTCAGTAATTAAAAACAAGTTTAGTGCTAAAATATAGATGTCTAAAATCATTTTGCAAATCATGAGTAAACTCAAACTATGGAAGGGTACACAGTGATTGATTAGGTAGAGCAACACATAGTCCTCTGATTAAACTTTGTCAAAGACTGAACGCATTCTTGTGTTATATGAGTACTTGCACATAAACGTGCTGGTTTGTCTGTTGTCACTGGAATCCACCTCTGTCTTCACCTGACATACTCTTCTAAGTCTCTGAACTTGATTTTATTCCTTCCCTCATCAGTGTCCTTCATTACTACTTCTGGTACAAACAGTTTCCTGAAAAATTTGTCTCTTAGATGTACTTGGTGTCCCTGTACTCTTAGTCACATAGTCTGCTTTAAGAATAGACTTGGAATCAAATTGTCTAGGTAACTGTGTAAATTTGGGCAAGTGACTTAATGTCTCTGTACCTCATTTGCTCACTTTAAAATGGAGACAGCAATAAATAATACCTACTCGTTAGGGCTTTTGTTTTTTTTTTTTTGGCTCTTTTATCAGTGGTTTAGAGTCTAGTAACAATGACAATGAACCTAACTAATACCTAATTCAGTTTTGTATTTAGTTGCACAGGAAAAAGAAATGAAATAGTTTTCACTAAGATAACGATGAAATATACATTTATGTCTAGTATTTCTGAAACACTGAGAATAGCACATCCATTGTGTTTTTTTTTTTCTTTATCTGAGGACCATTTAAAATTATTTTAATAGAATGTTGGCTTTAACTATATTTCTTCAGTATTCTATAAAATTTATTTTTAATCAAGTATTAATTTTTTGTACATTTTTCACAGTATAGAAACATCTTTTTTTCCTTTGAAACTCCAACTTTGTTAAGGAGCAACAATTTCCTGCATTGGTAATGTTAAGTGTAACTTTAGCTTTCAATTCATTGCTGCAGTTATGTTTCCAGAGCCTGCTGTAAGAGATAAACCCATTGCAAATGAAGACAGTATTCATTTCCTTCCACCTCAGGCCACACTGAATTGATTGAGGTAATAAAATGACAGCACCTTGTAATATACTGAAGGCTCTTTAATTCAAAAACCAGTTCTAGCCTGATTCAGAGCTTGTTTAAAGCTAATTTATAGCTTGCATAATTTTCAGCAGGCCAAGGTAAAGGATGATATATGAAAACTGATAAAGAATTAACTTATGACACATTCAGACCTGTCTTGTTAAAGTCAACGGGTATTAAAAAAACAGAGGTGGGGGGATGGTGGAAAAAATAATTGGTAATCTTTTGCTTCACATAAGTAACATTGTTGACAACAGTTTAAATTGCCCACCGTCTTATTTCAAACCTAGCTTCTTGTCCTTTCTTTGTAAAATCAGTTCTATTTGCATTTCTTATATTGTAAAGTCCTTCATTTTTCATGACATATTAAGGCCAGTGTGAGGCTGAGTACAGTTAGCAGCTGTTGTGACTTCCATAGCGTCAAATATATTGTATGCCGCATTGGCAATGCTGCTGCTAAATAGTTCTCTGTCGGTATTTTAATTACAAATAATCTTTTTCAAGGTGCAAGCTGGAAGGAGTGAGGGCTCTTCATTTTTATTTGGGCTGAAAATTCAGGATTAGTCCTTTTGCCTTTGTGGGCTGTTTTTGCTCTCTTTATTCCAGCATATTTCTTCACTTTTGACCCACAAATAATACAACTACGATAGTAAAGTATTCTGTACTAGGTATGAAGCCAGATTCTCAGAAATTTCATGTCAGCATTCACAAGTGAAACACGGATTACATTTTCCTTTTTAATGTTTAAATCTTTCGCATAGTTATTTTTTCCTTAAAGAACAAGACAACAGTGGAGGATGGGCATAGCTTTTGCCATATTCCATTATTATAGGATCCTAGAAAGTGTTGAAAACTTTCAGAAATGCGTTTACCACTAGTAACCATGTGAATCACACTGTATATTGGAAATATTTTATATATCAAAGCTAAAAAAGTCAATGAATAGATATATAAATGTAAGGTTAGATATATGAGACTGAGAAATTTTTTGTTTCTTCAGTGTAACTTGTCTATTTAGGTATTAAGATGAAAAGATTTTGTTTAGTCTAATTATGTCTATGGTAAGTGGTCATAATTTTAATTACTTTTTTGAAAGTTATAAGCATACGTGCTTATTATAGAATAATACATAAAGATGAAAATAAAAATCACTCAGGGAATAACCACTACTAATATTTTGTTATTTTTACAACTTGAAGATTTCTATATTTTAGATACAAGCTCCATTTTCATTTGGTTCACTGTCACTAAAACGTTAACTCCTTGACTTGAGCCATAAAATATAAAAACTTTCTTTTCAAAAAGTGTACTCCTTTTTAAGTGAATTTGGAGCCCATGTGTAACAAGTGATTTTGGAGCCCTAGTAATCCAAACAGAAAAATACGGTTGTAGTATTTTTCCTGCTTTTATAGCTTGGGGAGAATGTTGTTTTTAGAACAAATATTTTATTTTTCCCACATATGAGTTTGAAAAATCTAATGAAGCCAAAGGCTTGAAGATATTACAAAAAATTCAGGGAGCAGGAATATCTGTGAGAAAGTATTATTGTTGCTTTTATATTCAAAATATTTATATATAAGAAAAATTTTTACAGCAAAAATTTTTTTTAGATAGGTTCTTTTAGCCTCACTGGAATTAACAATAGAAAGCCATTAGTTTTGAGTTAATTTAAAGCAAATTTTGTCCCTGGCAAAGAATTGATTTATTTCATTTTTTTTTTATACATCTTTATTGGAGTATAATTGCTTCATAATGCTGTGTTAGTTTCTGTTGTACAACAAACTGAATCAGCCATATGCATACATATATCCCCATATCCCCTACCTCTTGAGCCTCCCTCCCACCCTCCCTATCCCACCCCTCTAGGTCATTGCAAAGCACCAAGCTGATCTCACTGTGCTATGTGTCTGCTTCCCACTAGCTATCTATTTTACATTTCGTAGTGTGTATCTATCGATGCTACTCTCACTTTGCCCCAGCTTCCCCTTCCCCATACCCCTGTGTCCTCAACTCCTTTCTCTATGTCTATGTCTTTATTCCTGCCCTGCCACTGCGTTCATCAGTACCATATATTTTAGATTCCATATGTATCCTTTAGCATATGGTATTTGTTTTTCTCTTTCTGACTTACTTCACTCTGTATGACAGACTCTAGGTCCATCAACCTCACTACAAATAATTCAATTTCATATTTTTATGGCTGAGTAATATTCCAGTGTATATATGTGCCACATTTCTTAATCCATTCATCTTTTGATGCACAATTAGGTTGCTTCCCCGTCCTGGCTATTGTACATAGTGCTGCAGTGAATATTGTGGTACATGTCTCTTTTTGAATTATGGTTTTCTCAGGGTATATGCCCAGTAGTGGGATTACTGGGTCATATGGTAGTTCTATTTTTAGTTTTTTAAGGAATCTCCATACTGTTTTCCATAGTGGCTGTATCAATTTACATCCCCACCAACAGTGCAGGAGGATTGCCTTTTCACCACACCCTTTCCAGCATTTATTGTTTCTAGATTTTTTGATAATGGACATTCTGACTGCTCTGAAGTGATACCTCATTGTACTTGATTTGCATTTCTCTGATAATTAAAATGATTTTGAGCATCTTTTCATGTGCCTCTTGGCCATCTGTGTGTCTTCCTTGGTGAAATGTCTGTTTAGGTCTTCCACCCATTTTTTAATTAGGTTGTTTGTTTTTTGATATTGAGCTCCATGAGCTGTTTGCATATTTTGGAGATTAATCCTTTGTCAGTTGTTTCATTTGCAAATATTTACTCCCATTCTGAGGGTTATCTTTTTGTCTTGTTTATGGTTTCCTTTGCTGTGCAAAAGATTTTAAGTTTCATTAGGTCCCATTTGTTTATTTTTGTTTTTATTTTCGTTACTCTAGGAGGTGGATCAAAAAAGATCTTGCTGTGGTTTATGTCAAAGAGTGTTTTTCCTATGTTTTCCTCTAAAAGTTTTATAGTGTCTGGTCTTACATTTAGGTCTTTAATCCATTTGGAGTTTATTTTTGCGTATGGTATCAGGTAGTGTTCTAATTTCATTCTTTACATGTAACTGTCTAGCTTCCCAGCACCACTTATTGAAGAGGCTGTCTTTTCCATTGTATGTTCTTGCCTCCTTTGTCATAAATTATGTGACCATATGTGCATGGGTTTATCTATGGGCTTTCTATCCTGTTCCATTGATCTATATTTCTGTTTTTGTGCCAGGGCCATACTGTCTGGATTACTGTAGCTTTGTAGTATAGTTTGAAGTCAGGGAGCCTGATTCCTCTAGCTCCATTTTTCTTTCGCAAGATTGCTTTGGCTATTCAGGGTCTTTTGTGTTTCCATACAAATTGTAAACTTTTTTCTAATTCTGTGAAGAATGCCATTGGTAATTTGATAGGGATTGCATGGAATCTGTAGATTGCTTTGGGTAGTATAGTCATTTTCACAATATTGATTCTTCCAATCCAAGAACATGGTATACTCTCCATCTGTTTATGTCATCTTTGATTTCCTTTATCAGTGTTTTATAGTTTTCTGGGTACAGGTCTTTCACCTCCTTAGTTAGGTTTATTCCTAGGTATTTCATTCTTTTTGTTGCAGTGGTAAATGGGATTGTTTAATTTCTCTTTCTGATTTTTCGTTGTTAGTATATAGGAATGCCAGAGATTTCTGTGCATTAATTTCGTATCCTGCAACCTTACCAAATTCATTCATTAGTTCTAGTAGTTTTCTGGTGGCATCTTTAGGATTTTCTATGTATAGTATTATGTCATCTTCAGACAGTCACAGTTTTACTTCTTTTCCAATTTGTATTCCTCTTATTTCTTTTTTTTCTCTGTTTGCCATGGCTAGGACTTCCAAAACTATGTTGGATAAGAGTGGCAAGAGTGGACATCCTTGTCTTGTTCCTGATCTTAGTGGAAATGTTTTTTACCATTGAGTGTGATGTTTGCTGCAGGTTTGTCATATATGGCCTTTATTATGTTGAGGTAGGTTCCCTCTGTGCCCATTTTCTGGAGAGTTTTTATCATAAATGGGTGTTGAATTTTGTCAAAAACTTTTTCTGCATCTATTGAGATGATCATATGGTTTTTATTCTGTAATTTGTTAATATGGTGTATCACATTGATTGATTTGCATATATTGAAGAATCCTTGCATTCCTGGGATAAATCTCACTTGATCATGGTGTGTGATCCTTTTAATATGTTGTTGGATTTTGTTAGCTAGTATTTTATTCAGGAATTTTGCATCTATGTTCATCAGTGATATTGGTCTATAATTTTCTTTTTTTGTGATATATTTTTCTGGTTTTGGCATCAGGGTGATGGTGGCTTCATAGAACAAATTTGGAGTGTTCATCCCTCTGCAATTTTTGGAAGAGTTTGAGAAGGATCAGTGTTAGCTTTTCTCTAAATGTTTGATAGAATTCACCTGTGAAGCCATCTGGTCCTGGACTTTTGTTTGTTGGAAGATTTTTAATTACGGTTTCAATTTTGTTACTTGTGATAGGTCTGTTTATATTTTCTAATTCTCCCTGGTTCAGTCTTGGAAAATTGTACCTTTCCAAGAATTTGTCCATTTCTTCGTGCTTGTCCATTTTATTGGCATATAGTTGTTTGTAGTCGTCTCTTATAATCCTTTGTATTTCTGTGGTGTCAGTTGTGATTTCTACTTTTTCATTTCTAATTTTATTGATTTGTGTCCTTTCCCTTTTATTCTTGATGAGACTGGCTAAAGGTTTATCAATTTTGTTTATCTTCTCAAAGAACCAACTTTTAGTTTTATTGATCTTTGCTATTGTTTTCTTCATTTCTGTTTCATTTATTTCTGCCCTGATATTTATGATTTCTTTCCTTGTACTGACTTTGGGTTTTCTTTGTTCTTCTTTCTCTAGTTACTTTAGGTGTAAGGTTAGATTGTTTATTTGATATTTTTCTTGTTTCTTGGGGTGAGTTTGAATTGCTATAAACTTCCCTCTTTGAATTGCTTTTGCTCTGTCCCATAGGTTTTGAGTCATCATATTTTCGTTGTCATTCATTTCTAAGTATTTTTTAGTTTTGAGTAATTTAAAGCAAAATTTGTCCCTAGCAAAGAATTCATTTGTTTTAAATTAACAGATTTATTAATGAGTCATACTAAAAGAAAATGTTTAAGTAATTTGTGTTGTTACTGTTATTAAAAATTGAGTATTGACCCATATTTAACCTTTTAGTCACTGTATTTATTTCAATGTATACTCACTTATTTCTTCTGATATTGAGGTATTTAATAATGATTTAGTATTATTTTCATTATATAGGAAGATTAATTTTTTAAGCTCTGCTCTCTATTTGAGTAACTTTACATATTGATCTGGGGAGAACATGATCAAGTTAGACTAATGAAGTTAACTAATTGTCACCCTCTTATGAACTCCATATTGAGAGGAAATTAAAGACAGAGAGAAATCATCAGGCTTTGGTTTGAAATCAAATTTAAAGTATTTTACAAAGTTGTAGTAAATTTAAATGAAGAATGTATCTATTTTAAACTAACCCTAAATGTAGGTAATTTAAAATGTTAAAACTCAAATGTCTGGAGCATGCCAGGCATTTAGCTTTGTTTCCAAAAGAAATGAAAAATAAATTACAAAAAATGAAATATATGACAAGTAATTTTTTGAACCTTTTAAGGTACAAAAAGTATAGTAAATCGAAACAGAATTGATGAGAGTTGAGTAATATTTTCCATAGTATATGACTTAATGTACTATTCCTAATAATGTACTAATGCATCATTGTCATCATCAAGTCCACACATTGACTTCTAGATTCCTGTCTTTGTGTGGGGATAACCTGGCTTATGAGGACCCTACACACATTCATATACATGATTATACACATACATCAACCTTCTCATACCCCTGTACACACCTCCACATACATTCCTACAGATGTTCCTATGTACAGCTCTACACATAGCCCTTCACACACCCGCTACTCTTTACAAGATTCTATCATGCACACACCCTGTACATATATGTACACACTCTACACTAAAACAAAACTTACTTTGTTATCCTTACTAGGTGTGATGTACCTGATTTTATTCTTTTTAATTAAATTTCACTTTTAAAACAACTCACTAAACTCACTAGACCCACATTTCATCTAGACTAGAGCTGTTACAGTAGATCCTGACATATACAGGCCTATATTTTTGCTAGGTGTCTATGTATATGAATACAGATAGAGAAGAAAATACAATCTAGGAGGAAGTAATATTTTGCTTACATTCTTAATTTTGTGTAGATATTTTTGAAGCTTTTATGTTGTGATCTTTTATTGTTCAGCAAGGATGAGCTACAGATTTGTAAATTTCCTTTTTTTTTTTTTTTTTTTTTTACCATGCAGTGGACAAACTACAAGAATATTCTACGTAGAAGTATTTAAAGAAACTAAGAGTTCAAGCAAAGAGGTTTAAATTATATGATTTGAAAGCAGTTCATATAATAGGATTGATATTTGTACTTTATGATAAAATGAAAGGCTTTGTGCTGGTAAAGTGGCAGTACACTGCAGATTTTGGCATTATCTGAAATTGTTCCCAAGTACTTACTGACACTGAGAAATGTTCAATTCCTGGGAAACATCTCTTGTATACAGTCAGTCTTCTCATATAAATGTCAAGAAGCCAATATTGTTTTATGTTTATTATCTGTGAGTTAAATCTCCTTTTTTATATGTCAGTTTTTATAAAATTGAACTTAAGTAAAACATGCCTGTGGAACATCAGGTTTATAATCAGATAGACCTGGATTTGAATATCTGCTCCTCCACTTAGTAGCTTTGCCACTCTGGGGCAAATTCCTTAAGGCTTCTGAGTTTGTATTTCCTCATCAGTAAAGTAAAGGTAATATTGTGTAGGCAAGTTCTGAACATCAGAGAATAGCATATGTAGAATGCCTAGCATAATTGCTGGCCCATTAAATTATCTATAAATTGTAACACATACCATCGTGATTATTATTATTATAATTATTACTATCGTTATTAACCCTGTGTTATTTTTATCCAGATTTGTGAGCAAAACCAAACTATTTTGTTGCATGTGTGTTTGATTTTTCATAACCCAAAGGATAAGAGATGCCTAAGAACTTAGAGAAGCTCTTTATGTAACAGTTGTCAAGATTGAGAAAAATAGGATCATGTATAAATTTGATTATAGACTTATAACCTATGGTTTCTAGATTAATATGGAATCATATATGGAAATAGTACTATTTCATGGTTTTTTCAACAGGATTATGTGAATACTTATTTTCTAGTATCTCAATTTTTAACTCAGGCTCTTACTGTTGAATTTCATGTGATATTAAATTATTGCTAATAAAAGATGTCAGTAGATACTGCAGATGTGCTCAGGCTTACCTAAAAAAGTAATGTCTGCCTTAAAAATTCAGTTTGTTAGATTTATAAAGCATTTACCCAGGGAGAGACTTGGTGCCCCAAGGTTATTTGAGGAAAATACGAGTTTCACCTTGAGTCTTATTCATAATGGTTTACTTCTCATTCATTTAAAATAGTGGAATCTTAGAGTTTAAATCTAGAAGTGACTTTATAAAGTTACAGCTCAACTGGTCAAATTCCCTTAGACCTTTTTTCCCTCAAGGTTATCACTAGTTAAGAAATCTAGACAGATTTTAGGAAGATGGCTCAAGAGTAAGACGTGGAGATCACCTTCCTCCCCACAGATACATCAGAAATACATCTACACGTGGAACAACTCCTATAAAACACCTACTGAACGCTGGCAGAAGACCCCAGACTTCCCAAAAGGCAAGAAACTCCCCCACGTACCTGGGTAGGGCAAAAGAAAAAACAGAGACAAAAGAATAGAGACGGGAGAGAGTGGGAGGGAGCTGTGAAGGAGGAAAGGTTTCCACACACTAGGAAGCCCCCTTGTAGGCAGAGACTGCGGGTGGCAGAGGAGGGAAGCTTCAGAGCTGCAGAGGACAGCACAGCAACAGGGGTGTGGAGGGCGAAGCGGAGAGATTCCCACACAGAGAATCGGTGCTGACCTGCACTCACCAGCCCAAGAGGCTTGCTGCTCACCCGCCGGGGCGGGCGGGGCTGGGAGCTGAGGCTCTGGCTTCAGTCGGATCCCAGGGAGAGAACTGGGGTTGGCTGCGTGAATACAGCCTGAAGGGGTCAGTGCACCACGGCTAGCCGGGAGGGAGTCCAGGAAAAAGTCTGGACCTGCCAAAGAGGCAAGAGACTTTTTCTTCCCTCTTTGTTTCCTGGTGTGCGAGGAGAGGGTATTAAGAGCGCTGCTTAAAGGAGCTCCAGAGACGGGCGTGAGCCGCGTCTATCAGCGTGGACCCCAGAGATGGGCATGAGTTGCTAAGGCTGCTGCTGCAGCCACCAAGAAGCCTGTGTGCGAGCACAGGTCACTATCCCCACCTCTGCTCCTGCAAGTCTGTGTAGCCCGACACTGCCAGGGTCCTCTGATCCAGGGACAACTTCCCCGGGAGAACGCACAGCACGCCTCAGGCTGGTGCAATGTCATGCTGGCCTCTGCCGCCGCAGGCTCATCCCACATCCATACCCCTCCCTCCCCCCGACCTGAGTGAGCCAGAGCCCCAGAAGCAGCTGCTTCTTTAACCCCGTCCTGTCTGAGCGAAGAAGAGACGCCCTCCTGCGACCTACATGCAGAGGCGGGGCCAAATCCAAAGCTGAAACCCGGGAGCTGTGCAAACAAAGAGGAGAAAGGGAAGGTTCTCCCAGCAGCCTCAGGAGCAGCAGATTCAATCTCCACAGTCAATTTGGTGTACCCTGCATCTGTGGAATACCTGAGTAGACAACGAATCATCCCAAATTGAGGAGGTGGACTTTGGGACCAATATAGACTATTTTTTCCCCTTTTCCTCTTTCGGTGAGTGTGTATGTGTATGCTTCTGTGTGTGATTTTGTCTGTATAGCTTTGCTTTCACCATTTGTCCTAGGGTTCTGTCTGTTTTTTTTTTTTTTGTTTTTTACTTAAAAATTTTTTTTTCTTAATAATTATTTTTTATTTTAATACCTTTATTTTATTTTATCCTCTTTCTTCTCTTTCTTTCTTTCTTTCTTTCCTTTCTTTCTTTCCTTCCTTTCTTTCTTTCTCCCTTCCTCCCTTCCACCCTTCCTTTCTTTCATTTTTTCTCCCCTTTTAATCTGATCTATGTGGAGGACAGGCTCTTGGTGCCCCAGCCAGGCATCAGGGCTGTGCCACTGAGGTGGGAGAGCGAACTCCAGGACACTGGTCCACAAGAGACCTCTCAGCTCCATGTAATATCAAACAGCGAAAATTTCCGAGAGATCTCCATCTCAACGCCAGCACCCAGCTTCACTCAACGACCAGCAAGCTACAGTGCTGGACATCCTATGCCAAACAACTAGCAACACAGGAACACAACCCCACCCATTAGCAGAGAGGCGGCCCAAAATCATAATAAGTCCACAGACACCCCAAAACACACCACCAGACATGGACCTGCCCACCAGAAAGACAAGATCCAGCCTCATCCACCAGAACACAGGCACTAGTCCCCTCCACCAGGAAGCCTACACAACCCACTAAACCAACCTTAGCCACTGGGGACAGACATCAAAAACAACGGGAACTATGAACCTTCAGCCTGCAAAAAGGAGACGCCAAACACACTAAGATATGCAAAATGAGAAGACAGAAAAACACACAGCAGATGAAGGAGCAAGGTAAAAACCCACGAGACCTAACAAATGAAGAGGAAATAGGCAGTCTACCTGAAAGAGAATTCAGAATAATGATAGTAAAGATGATCCAAAATCTTGGAAATAGAATAGAGAAAATGCAAGAAACATTTAAGAAGGAACTAGAAGAACTACAGAGGAAATAAGCAATGATGAACAACACAATAAATGAAATTAAAAATACTCTAGAAGGGATCAATAGCAGAATAACTGAGGCAGAAGAACGTATAAGTGCCCTGGGAGATAAAATAGTGGAAGTAAGTACTGCAGAGGAGAATAAAGAAAAAAGAATGAAAAGAACTGAGGACAGTCTCAGAGACCTCTGAATGTACCAACATTCGAATTATAGGGGTTCCAGAAGAAGAAGAGAAAAAGGGACTGAGAAAAAATTTGAAGAGATTATAGTTGAAAACTTCCCTAATATGGCAAAGGAAATAGTTAATCAAGTTCAGGAAGCACAGAGAGTCCCATACAGGATAAATCCAAGGAGAAACACGCCAAGACACATATTAATCAAACTATCAAAAATTAAATACAAAGAAAACATATTAAAAGCAGCAAGGGAAAACCAACAAATAACACACAAGGGAATCCCCATAAGGTTAACAGCTGATCTTTCAGCAGAGACTCTGCAAGCCAGAAGGGAGTGGAAGGACATATTTAAAGTGATGAAGGAGAAGAACCTACAACCAAGATTACTCTACCCAGCAAGGATCTCATTCAGATTTGATGCAGAAATTAAAACCTTTACAGACAAGCAAAAGCTGAGCAAGTTCAGCGCCATGAAACCAGCTTTACAACAGATGCTAAAGGAACTTCTCTAGGCAAGAAACACAAGAGAAAGAAAAGACTTAAAATAACAAACCCAAAACAGTTAAGAAAATGGGAATAGGAACATACATATCGATAATTACCTTAAACATGAATGGATTAAATTCTCCCACCAAAAGACACAGACTGGCTGAATGGATACAAAAACAAGACCCATATATATGCTGTCTACAAGAGACCCACTTCAGACCTAGGGACACATACAGACTGAAAGTGAGGGGATGGAAAAAGATTTTCCATGCAAATGGAAATCAAAAGAAAGCTGGAGTAGCAATTCTCATATCAGACAAAATAGACTTTAAAATAAAGACTATTACAAGAGACAAAGAAGAACAATACATAATGATCAAGGGTTCAATCCAAGAAGAAGATATAACAATTGTAAATATTTATGCACCCAACATAGCAGCACCTCAATACAGAAGACAAATACTAAAGCCCTAAAAGGGGAAATTGACAGTAACACAATCATAGTAGGGGACTTTAACACCCCACTTTCACCAATGGACATATCACCTAAAATGAAAATAAATAAGAAAACACAAGCATTAAATGATACATTAAACAAGATGGACTTAATTGATATTTATAGGACATTCCATCCAAAAACAACAGAAAACAGATTTTCCTCAAGTGCTCATGGAACATCCTCCAGGATAGATCATATCTTGGGTCACAAATCAAGCCTTGGTAAATTTAAGAAAATTGAAATTGTATCAAGTATCTTTTCCAACCACACCGCTATGAGACTAGATATCAATTACAGGAAAAGATCTGTAAAAAATACAAACACATGGAGGCTCAACAATACACTACTTAATAACGAAGTGATCACTGAAGAAATCAAAGAGGAAATCAAAAAATACCTAGAAACAAATGACAATGGAGACACGATGACCCAAAAGCTATGGGATGCAGCAAAAGCAGTTCTAAGAGGGAAGTTTATAGCAATAAAATCCTACCTTAAGAAACAGGAAACATCTCAAATAACCTAACCTGGCACCTAAAGTAAGTAGAGAAAGAAGAACAAAAAACCCTAAAGTTAGCAGAAGGAAAGAAATAATAAAGATCAGATCAGAAATCAATGAAAAGAAATGAAGGAAATGATAGCAAAGATCAATAAAACTAAAAGCTCATTCTTTGAGAAGATAAACAAAATTGATAAACCATTAGCCAGACTCATCAAAAAAAAAAGGGAGAAGACTCAAATCAATAGAATTAGAAATGAAAAAGGGAGAAGTAACAACTGACAATGCAGAAATACAAAGGATCATGAGAGATTACTACAAGTAACTCTATGCCAATAAAATGGACAACCTGGAAGAAATGAACAAATTCTTAGAAATGCACAACCTGCTGAGACTGAACCAGGAAGAAAGAGAAAATATGAACAGACCAGTC
Source organism: Globicephala melas (assembly GCF_963455315.2). NCBI lineage: Eukaryota > Metazoa > Chordata > Mammalia > Artiodactyla > Delphinidae > Globicephala > Globicephala melas. The sequence goes on from NC_083322.1 coordinate 63,777,479, forward strand.
ACAAGCAGTGAAATTGAAACTGTGATTTAAAATCTTCCAACAAACAGAAGCCCAGGACCAGACAGCTTCACAGGCGAATTCTATCAAACATTTAGAGAAGAGCTAACACCTGTTGTTCTCAAACTCTTCCAAAATATAGCAGAGGGAGGAACAGTCCCAAACTCATTCTACGAGGCCACCATCACCCTGTTACCAAAACCAAAGAGGTCACAAAGAAAACTACAGGCCAATATCACTGATGAACATAGATGCAAAAATCCTCAACAAAATACTAGCAAACCGAATCCAACAGCATATTAAAAGGATCATAACACCATGATCAAGTGGGGTTTATTCCAGGAATGCAAGGATTCTTCAATATACGCAAATCAATCAATGTGATACACTGTATTAACTAATTGAAGGAGAAAAACCATATGATCATCTCAATAGATGCAGAGAAAGCTTTCGACAAAATTCAACACCCATTTATGATAAAAAACCCTGCAGAAAGTAGGCATAGAGGGCACTTTCCTCAGCATAATAAAGGCTATATAGGACAAACCCACAGCCAACATCATCCTTGATGGTGAAAAACTGAAACCATTTCCACTAAGATCAGGAACAAGACAAAGTTGGCCACTCTCACCACTCTTATTCAACATAGTTTTGGAAGTTTTAGCCACAGCATTCAGAGAAGAAATAGAAATAAAAGGAATACACATCAGAAAAGAAGAAGTAAAGCTGTCACTGTTTGCAGATGACATGATACTCTACATAGAGAATCCTAAAGATGCTACCAGAAAACTACTAGAGCTAATTAATGAATTTGGTAAAGTAGCAGGATACAAAATTAATGCACAGAAATCTCTGGCATTCCTATACACTAATGATGAAAAATCTGAAAGTGAAATTAAGAAAACACTCCCATTTACCACTGCAAGAAAAAGAATAAAATATCTAGGAATAAACCTACCTAAGGAGACAAAAGACCTGTATGCAGAAAATTATAAGACACTGATGAAAGAAATTAAAGATGATACAAATAGGGCTTCCCTGTTGGCGCAGTGGTTGAGAGTCCACCTGCCGATGCAGGGGACACAGGTTCGTGCCCCGGTCCGGGAAGATCCCACATGCTGTGGAGTGGCTAGGCCCGTGAGCCATGGCTGCTGAGCCTGTGCATCCGGAGCCTGTGCTCCGCAATGGGAGAGGCCACAACGGTGAGAGGCCCACGTACCGCAAAAAAAAAAAAAAAAAAAAAAAAAACGATGATACAGATAGATGGAGAGATTTACCATGTTCTTGGATTGGAAGAATCAACATTCTGAAAATGGTTCTACTACCCAAAGCAATCTACAGATTGAATGCAATCCCTGTCAAACTACCACTGGCATTTTCCACAGAACTAGAACAAAAAATTTCAAAATTTGTATGGAAACACAAAAGACCCCGAATAGCCAAAGCAATCTTGAGAACAAAAAACTGTGCTGGAGGAATCAGGCTCCCTGACTTCAGACTATACTACAAAGCTACAGTAATCAAGACAGTATGGTACTGGGACAAAAACAGACATGTAGATCAATGGAACAGGATAGAAAGCCCAGAGATTAGCCCATACACATATGGTCACCTAATCTTTGATAAAGGAGGCACGAATATACATTGGAGAAAAGACAGCCTGTTCAATAAGTGGTCCTGGGAAAACTGGACAGCTACATGTAAAAGTATGAAATTGGAACACTCCCTAACACCATACACAAAAATAAACTCAAAATGGATTAAAGACCTAAATGTAAGGCCAGACACTGTCAGACTCTTAGAGGAAAACATAGGCAGAACACTCTATGACATTAATCACAGCAAGATCCTTTTTGACCCACCTCCTAGAGAAATGGAAATAAAAACAAAAATAAAGAAATGGGACCTAATGAAACTTAAAAGCTTTTGCACAGCAAAGGAAACCATAAACAAGACAAAAAGACAACCCTCAGAATGGGAGAAAATATTTGCAAATGAAGCAACTGACAAAGGATTAATCTCCAAGATTTAAAAGTAGCTCATGCATCTCAATATCAAAAAAACAAAGATCTCAATCCAAAAGTTGGCAGAAGACCTAAATAGACATTTCTCCAAAGAAGATATACAGATTTCCAACAAACTCATGAAAGTATGCTCAACATCATTAATCATTAGAGAAATGCAAATCAAAACTACAGTGAGATATCATCTCACACCGGTCAGAATGGCCATTATCAAAAATTCTAGAAACAATAAATTCTGGAGAAGGTGTGGAGAAAAGGGAACACTCTTGCACTGTTGGTGGGAATGTAAATTGATACAGCCACTATGGAGAACAGTATGGAGGTTTCTTAAAAATCTAAAAAATAGAACTGCCATACGACCCAGCAATCCCACTACTGGGCATATACCCTGAGAAAACCATAATTCAAAAAGAGTCATGTACCACAATGTTCATTGCAGCTCTATTTACAATAGACAGGACATGGAAGCAACTGAAGTGTCCATCATCTGATGAGTGGATAAAGAAGATGTGGCACATATATACAATGGAATATTACTCAGCCATAAAAAGAAACAAAATTGAGATATTTGTAGTGAGGTGGATGGACCTAGAGTCTGTCATACAGAGTGAAGTAAGAAAGAGAAAAATAAATACTGTATGCTAACATATATATGGAATCTAAGGAAAACAATAAAAAAGGTCATGAAGAACCTAGGTGTAAGACGGATATAAAAATACAGACCTAATAGAGAATGGAGTTGAAGATATGGGGAGGGGAAGGGTAAGCTGTGACAAAGTGAGAGAGTGGCATGGACATATATACACTACCAAATGTAAAATAGCTCATGAGAAGCAGCTGCATAGCACAGGGAGATCATCTCAGTGCTTTGTGACCACCTAGTGGAGTGGGATAGGGACGGTGGGAGGGAGGGAGATGCAAGAGGGAAGAGATATGGGAACATATGTATATGTATAACTGATTCACTTTGTTATAAAGCAGAAACTAACACACCGTTGTAAAGCAATTTTACTCCAATAAAGATGTTAAAAAAAAAAAAATCTAGAGTTCCAAGAGGTTTGTGAATCAATTGTTGAAGACCCATGATAAGTGGCAGGGCCACCAATGAGGACTTTGACTTTCTGTGTCCAAGTCCTTTGGTCTTTCTCCTATATAGTACTAATGTCCAGTGCTTGTTTATGTACATTTGTGGTTAAATATCTTACAGTACCTATATAATTAAGTATTATGTACATCCCATGATTATCTAATTGCGCTTATAATGTTTGGCATATGTAGACAAAATAAAAATATTATCATTTTGATATGTTTGTTTAAAATTTTCTATGCATTGTGTTATATTATAGTCTGAATTTCATCAAGAGTGTAATTTTATACACAGTTTTTCCAGGAGGTTTAATCAAGATACAGATTTCTTTCTTTGAAATTATCAGCTTCATTTTGCATCAGTGTAGCATGTGAATCTCTGATTTTAGGTATTTTTGTGTTTCATTCTTTAAAACCTAGTTTAAAATTATTTCTAGCACCTGTACATTTTTATACTTAGGTGACTTTATTAATGATATTGCTGTTTCTACTTAATATTGCCTTCTCCTTTCCATGTAGTCTCTCCAAATGTGTAAAACTACTGCTTCATGGGAAAAAAAATGCTAGCATATTTTCCTCAAATTATCAGAGTATGAGAATTTGCCTGCACATTTTTTGAATGGTTACCTTGTGAATATCTAGATATCAGAAATGGCAAAGTAAAGGAATAATTTACTTAAATAGCTTCACTGTTTATTATTTTTACATTAGGATTTCTTAAACTTTTTTTTGGTGCGGGTTGTGGTTCTTTTGATGCTACAGATGCTTCTCAATTAAAGCAAAGTTTTATTGAGTTTCCTTCAAAGTATGCTGTAGAGAATAATGTTAAATTTATTATCAATGCAAAATTATGAACCACAAACACATTATCCCAAACACATAAAATTACAGATTTTTTATTTTCTCAGTAACTTTAGGTATCCTCAGATTTAAAGGTGGTAGAAATACTTGATGCCCTTTTCTCTTCGAATGGTGATACAAATAGCAATTATTCACTGCTCCATAATGGATCATTTTTATCTACATCTTGCGTCTGTTCTGTTTATATAGAATAAATATTTATGTTTTCTCATTTTTCTCAACTAAGAGATACAGATAAAAGAGATTTGAACTATCAGCTATAATTCATTTCTTGAAAAGAAAGGCCTTATACTGATACTGCATGGAAGAGAAAACTATCTAAATCATTTCAGCAGCAAGCTTATAACAAAGATAACATCAGCATTTTCCTTCTTGAAAATGTATCTTCCCTATATTAAAGTAAGGAAGCAGTATTTTATTAAAAATAGTATGAGAAGCTCAACCTGTCATCACAAACCTAGCTTAAAGAAGATCCTGTTATGTTTGATAGGGAAAAAATAATGGTAAGGTTTTGTTTTAGTCACATGTTCACTATACAAGATCATCCAAAAATTCCTAAAATGCAAAAACAAAAAAAAAAGTGAAATAGTTCTTATGTTAATTGTTTTCTACTTTTAAGTTGTCAAAACCAAATTATTATTCTACATAGATACACAGTGATAAGAAATTAATGACTTAATGGCTAGTGAGCTAATGTCAAAAAAGTTATCAGTTTGAAAAATCTAGAATTTTCTTTTCTGCTCAGACACACGATGTAGCCCTGTAATTTAGTACTGCTAGCTGCTTATCTATTGCTGCTTACCTATTTTTTTGTAGTTAAATATTTGTTTAGGATAGGAACAAGCTATATAACACTTGATCTGCATTACTTTAAAATTAGACATTAAAAGGTGTTAGTTACGTTAGAAATATTTCACATGCTTTGTGACTTCAGATTACATTTCCTGACTTTGACTTGGTATTGCCTTTTCCTAATGAAGAACAAAATTTCATTGAACTAGGATCTATATACTAAAATATATCCTTAGGTAATTTTTTGAAGATGGTGTGTTACAGTAATTTACAAATAAAATATATAAACTTCATTTAGCATAAATGTTTTCTATAAATAACTAGCATTAATATATTTTAATTACTTTTTCATATTGCTTATCTATTGTGTAAGGAATTTAGTGAAAAATTACTTTGAACTGTGTTTTTAAATGTATTAATTATTTTGTTCGCATTATGCAACTAATACATGTTCATTACAGATAATTTGAAAAATGCAGAGAAATGGATAAAACAAAAGTCATAATCTACTTCCCAGGGATTACCACTGTTGGCATATTGATGTATTTGTTTTTAGCGTTTCTTCTTGCCTTCATTTTACAAATATTTACTGAGCCTCTTGTAAGTGTAGGGCCCAGTAATAGTTGTTGGGAGTACTGTGGTATCCATGAAAGGACATAACCCCTTCCTCTTGATGCTTATAGTCTAAAAGAGAATATAGACAAATGAGAAGAAAACTATGGAAGAACTCAAGATACTGTTAAAACCAGGAGCAGTGGAAATAACCTGGTTTGATGGGTCCCAGCAAATATTCTTGGTATTTTTAGAAAGTGGTAGGAATCTTCCCTCAGTTCCACTACTATTATAGGTGTATGTTCTTACTTACATCCCCTTCCTCCCTCTTTCCCTCCTTCCCTCCTTCCTTCCTTCCTTCCTTCCTTCCTTTCTTCCCTCTCTCTCTTTCTGTGTCTCATGTTTTTAAAATTCCATTGGCCATTTCAGTGAGGATCTAGAAGGAAAAACAATTCTTATGTGCATATACCTTCATATCTGAAAAATGCACATTATTTTAAAACCACTGTGCATCATTGTCATTTCTACAAACTTAAATAAACTGAGCTAACTTCCAAAATGTCTACAAGGCAATTACTTCACTATGAGCAGAAAAGAATTTAGCATTTCCAAATTATTTTTATGATATAAATATATAAAATATACATAGTATATAATATATGTTGTAAAATAACATAGTATAATAAATATATTTTATAAATATTTATATAAATATATAAACTGTTATAATTAGTATTATATGTGAAATATATAATACTACAAAAAGTTGCTGATTCACTTGTTATAATTTATGGAAGTATTTTATTTTATCCAGTTTTAACACTGTCATTTGCCTAAAGCAGCACAGTTTTGTAGCATTTTGTAAAGAAAATTTTGTATTAATATAATTAATTTAATCAAACAAAGAACTGTTTCTCTAATCAAATAATCATGTGCTTTGTTTTTATCATCATGAACTAGTCTAATGAAAGTGAAAACTAACGTGTTATAGATATATGTGATAGTACCACTAGGGAAAATGTAAAAGCATATTTTATAAGAAAAAAATTTTTAAAAACCAATGGCAAATAGGCTCTTGCATGTGTTGAGACTAAATTCTTTATTATGAATTATTAACTATATTAAATTAATTCTAGTGTTATTTTAGAATGTTTCATTGGAAAATCTAGGCTTATGACAGTATGTTTATGACATAGTTCCTAGTACTGTACAATTAAAATATGAGAATTCCTATAATAGAATATTTATTTACATGTTACAGAATTATATTTTGAAAGCAAATAATTTTGGTATGATCTAAGACTTTATATTTGAAACTAGTACCAGAGGAATATCAGATAGAAAATATCTTAGTTCCTTCAAGAAGAATTTCTTCATTTCCTTTGACATGTTTTAACATTTCCCAATCTTTTAGAGAACTTCACCTCATCCCTTCTCCAGTTATTGCCCATTTCTGTACTACAGCAAAACTTCTAAATAGTTGTCTATCCTCAGTACCTCCATTTTCTCTTTTTTCCTCTAAAATTGGAAATGTTTATAAAAAAATAAGTGAAAGAGTACAAAAATATTATATACCTCCTGATTACAGTCATGTAGAGTTAATTTTCAGAGTACTCAATTAAAGTTGGAAAGATCATTCTGATTTGACTGTTTGTGGTTGAAGGTATAAAGGAACACATCTGCACTTGTTTTTAAAAGCATTTATAGAACTCTGCTATGTGTGAAAGTTTTCCTTTCATACCTACATTCAGCTCCATATGTTCATTTTCAGCATAACTAGGACATGCAAACCTAAAAGGAGATAATGAAAAGGTATTCTTTTTAAAGTAAATGCAGTAGACTCACTGTTAGTGCAAATCAGTGCTGCAGTTGTTTTTTGTTTTTTATTCAGACTGAAAGTCTTAGAGACCAGGAGAGAAAACATATCATATATTACTTTTAGGGAAGGGATATTTTTATGCTGCAGGAAAGGTTTGATTAATATAGAGATATAAAATATAACACATAACAGAAAGCCCAAAGAAATAGTATTTTCAGCAGCCCAGGCTACCGGGAGTAATTTTATCATGATTCTTTTGGTTTTTCCATCATAGTTCAAAGATGGCTGCTATAGCCCCAGTCATTACATCTTTGTTCTTGAAATTAAAGAGGAAGAACAAAGTGCAAAATGGGATCTCCCTCTTTAACTATTTCAGCCAGCCTTTGATCCCTACTACTCCATTAAAATAGCTCTTGTTAAGATCACTTGCTATCTCTTTCTCAGTAGTCATGCCTGTCCTGAATCTTATCTGACCTCTCAACATCATTTGACAATGTCCACCATTCCCTCTTTCTTGAAACATTTTCTTATCTTGGTTTCTATGACCCTCAGAGTCCCCTAATATTCTTCCTACATAAATGGGAACTCTTTCTCAGTCTTCTTAGCTGAATTCTCTACTTGTACCCAAGTTTTATTATCATGGCGTAGTCCTTGGGACCCTTTTCTTCTCTGTATGCCATTCCCTACATGAATGCATATAGTCTCATCTATAAGTTGGGAACTTCCAGATTTCTCTTGGTAGCCCTGAACTCTTCCCTCAATATCTAAATTCATGTATCCTGATGTTTGCCTGACATTCCCATTGGATAGCTAAAGATTGTCTCAAGCTTAATGTTGCTGAAATAGAATTTTTTTTTTCCTGATCCTTCCTCACTCCCACTCCCATCACGACTTGCTTCTCTCTTAGTCTTTCCTAACTTACTACTACCATTTTTGTGTGCCCCAAACAGGAATCATTCCTAATTACTCTCTTTTTTTTATCCCCCACTTTCTACCTTGCAGCCTGTCCTGACTCAGAACCATGTCATACATCTTTCCATTCCCACCACTACTGCAGTGCTCCACACCACCGTCATTTCTGATTTATACTGTTGCAGTTGTCTTCTGCCTTATTTCCCTATTTTCATTCTTACCTATAACCTCTACCCTTCCTTCTCTGTACAGCAACTAAAATAAGCTTAAAGCTCAAAATCATATTACTAGTATTAAACCCTTCAGTGGCTTCTCACTGTAAATGGAATAACCAGTGTGGCTTACAAAGGTAACCTAACATTGCCTCCTGCCAGATATACTGGTGGTCATACATGCTGAGCTCATTTGTACTATAGGGCCCTTTGCCCTTGTTGCCTATGCCTGGACATTCTCTTCTCACAGATTAGTACCTAACTGGCTCTTTCAAATCATTCACATCTCAGCCTGAATGTCACCTCTTTAGTAGAGGAACTTCCCTCACTACCTTGTCTAAGGAAAACCATGCTCCCACACATTGTATTCCTTTCCTTTGTTTTTTCTACTACATCAAAATATGAAATTATTTATCTGTTAACAGTTTATTGTTTCTTTCCTATTGAAGTTTAAGATCTCTGAGGACAAAGACATGCTGTTGTTTTCCACTTGTTTCTCTGTCTCCTAGAACAGAACCTGGCACATAGTAGACATTCACATATTTGTAGGTTAATAAACAGTGGAAAACATTTCTATATTATAAGTTTAAGTAATTCTTTTTTTTAACACCTTTATTGGAGTATAATTGCTTTACAATGGTGTGTTTCTGCTTTATAACAAAGTGAATCAGTTATACATATACATATACATATGTTCCTATATCTCTTCCCTCTTGCGTCTCCCTATAAGTTTAAGTAATTCTTAACATTATAATTACCATTTGTATTGAAATACTAAAACTGTAGTTAGAAAAGGAAGCAAAACTGATCATTTTTATCCTGGTAAAAAGAAAAAGCACTTTCTCCAACCATGTACATCTGAGCTCAACTTTCGACCCTGGTTTTTGGAAATGTATTTTAAATTCTATAATATAATAGCTACCATTGTTTTGAGCACCTACTGTGTAACACATTTTACTAGTAAATGTAAACATTTTACTAGTATAATTTGCATGCATAATCATACTTCTAATCCCCAAAGGCTGTTTTTTTGAGGTTAGTTTTTATTTTTTTTACATTTTACAGGTAAGGAAACTGAGACTGAGAGGTCATGTGACTTTCCCAAGGTCACACCAATAGTAAGTGCCAAAACAGGATTCAGATAGATTTGTCTGAGGCCTAATGTATATACACTCTCCATTGTGCTCATGTAGATACTTTGGGTAAGAATACACAATTATTTTACAATATAAGATCAGTTCAATTCTTAGAATACCTAAATGCACACCACCCCCACACACACAACGTCAGCAACATTTTTTGTTTTTATGTATGCTCTATTTTTGCCAACATTTATTTTTATTTTATTTTATTTATTTATTTATTTTGGCTGCACCAGATCTTAGTTGTGGCACGTGGGATCTTTGTTGTGGCATGTGGGATCATTAGTTGCGGCATGTTGACTTATTATTTGCATCTTGTGGCATGCAGACTCTTAGCTGTGGCATGAGAACTCTTAGTTGCGGCATGCATGCATAATCTAGTCCGACCAGGGATCAAACCCGGGCTCCCTGTGTTGGGAGCGCAGACTCTTACCCACTGGACCACCAGGGAAGTCCCCAGCATTAGATTTAAAATCATATTGATTTATTATGGTCACTACTGGCTCATCATGAAAAACAGTTCCAGACAGCAACTTAGGAGACTTGAATTCTGATTCCAGCTCTACTATTAAGTAACTGTGGGACCTTGGGGAGGTAAATTATGTATTTTAAGAATGGCTTCTCTATCAGTAGAGTAAAAAGAGTGGATCAAATGAACCATCCTGTAAGTAAAATACCTTCTGTCTCTATAATTTTATGGCTCTTAATAGAGAAGAGTGGTCTGGAAAACCACTGAAATCTGTTGTAACTTATGTCAGCATCTGATTTATCTCTTAAATGTGAATTGCTTATTTAATATATTGATTTGCTCTTCTTAGAAATACACACAATGAGTAGTATTCTTGCTTTAATCAGTCTTGAAATTTAGAGAGGTAATTAGAAGAATATGGATATAGAATTTAATAGTTGTCTTGAATAATCTATATTATTTTATTTTTTGTTATCTACCTTTGATTTTCCTCATATTACAAATAGAGGTGCTCACTGAATTCTCTTCTGCTTATTGCAGTGTTTCAGTTGATTCTCTTGACATTTCCAGGTATAAACAAATAGGGATGGTTTTATTTCCTCTTTTACAATTTTATACTTCATGTCCTTCTCTTGTCTAATTGTGTTGGCCAGTATCTCCAAAACAAGATTAAATAATAGTGGTATATTTGTCATCACCTTGACTTGGATTGTTTCTAGCGTGTTTCTTGGATTGTTGCTAGCTTTTGAGCTGAAAACGTGTATGTTATTTTTAAAAAGTATAACAAATAAATATATAAAATATAATAATGAAAATAAACTGGAAGTTGTAGAAGTATAATATGATGCCATTCATATAAAATGTTAAAATAAAAAAAAAATACCAGGGAGTGATTAATGTCCAATTCAGCGTATTGGTTACATCTGGTAAAAAGGAAGGAAGAGTAATGGGATGGGGAAGGAATATCCAGAGGGCTTCAATAAGTGTTATAAGTTATGGTTATGATTATTGCTATGTTTGCAACATTTTATAACAAAATAATTGGACTTGCTGAAGAAACAAGGAGGTGTCTGTTGAGGAATAGAGAAGATAGGAGGCATAAATTGAACTCACTTTCACAATTCAAGTGCATAAATTTCCTGAGAGCAGGGATCAGCTCTGTTTGTTCTCCTCTCTACCATGAACATATGCACAGCACATAGTAGGTATTCACTTAATAATTTTTGAATGAAAAATAGAGGAAAGAAAGGATATTTTTCATTAGTTTTCCCTATTCCTTCTTTCTCCTTATTCTTTCATACACATCATTAATTTTTTTAAGTAAAGCTTAAATAATTTAGGCATATAGATCTATTTTATATATTAGAAGCCTACATTTTTTCTAAATGTACAAAATGTTACCAAGTTTTCCATACAGCTTTCTGGAACTCAACATATTATTACATATTTATTGTGCTGCTTGTGATGTGTAAAACACATAACACAAATTAATTATTGGGTACACTACTTGTGTGCTGAGTCCTAAAAATGATTCATGCTACCTATGTTCAGAGGAGGCAAAATGGTATTGCAGTCTCAAATGCCTGCTGTTGCTCAGTTATATTCCTGCTTTATCATTCTTTTGAAATTGAATATGTCATATATCAACAAGACATTTCAAACTGTGGTGAAATACAGGTTATTTTTTTTTATTTTAAAAGAAAATTGGAATAAAAAGGTCACATTCTGTTTATGTACTTTCTGTGTGATAAAATACAAAACAGTAATTTAAAAAGTTAAGAAAAGTAAAATCATTTTTTAATGCTTTCATAATTCAGTGGAGAATTAGAAATTTATGTTTCCTAGGTAATTGTTGAACACCTGTATTACGAAAATTAGCACTTTCCAAATGTTTAACGAATTTTCATTGAACAATATGGTTGCCACATAATGTGGCCATGAGATCATTAACTTTTATTTTCTCATTTTTATGTATTTAAATTTATAATTTAATTTTCATTAACTGTTCCATTTTGTCAGTTTTATATTCAATATTATACCAGGATTTTCTTTTGAGACCCTTCAGTTTGAACTCTCAACGTTTCCAAGAGCTTCCAAGAGTCCTTCATGTACCTACCTCTGTAGAAGCTTATGATTCTTCTTCTTAAAAAAGAGGCTATTTTTTCTTTCTCAGCAAGTAAGCTTTTGTGTTAATAACTGTCAAAGAATTGAGAAAGCCGAGGACCTCAATAATAAATCCTCTTTACATGAGCTTATTTGAAGACAAAAGAGCAGCCATCCCAAGGTAATGGTAGAATTTTATGTTTCTCAGAAACTGATTCTTGCAACATTTTCCCAGTACCCCTTTTTGTTCTCAACTATTCCTGTATCCTCATGAGATTTAGGAAATATAACACAACAAATCCTAATATTGTCAGAATGCTTGAAAAAATGAAAAGGCAGTTGGTATGTTTATCAGGATTTCTCATAAATAATCTTCAGGTAGCAGAATTCTAAACTGTTTTGGATTTAAAGATTGCTTTTCAATGATTTCTGCAAGACAGACTTAGGATCTTTTTGTATAACTGAGTAATGTGGTCAGTATCTGTTGGGCAAAAATTGAATTATTTTGGAAAAATATGTGAGGTTTAAAATTTATTGATCATGAGCAGTTCTTCTTGTCTGCGTGGTATGTTGGAAAGAGAACTCTTTGGAGTCAGACAGAGCTGAGTTTAAATCCCAGCTCCTCTTATATTTTTAGGTACGTGACCGAGGGCAGTTCTTTAATGTCTTCAATTCTCAATTTTCTAGATGGGAAACGGGAATAAGACTTATCTTGCCTGGCATTTGTGAGGATTACATACAATGCATGTAAATACTCTGTATTTAATAAGTACTCAAAAAGTCAAAACTACTATTTGTTTCCCATGCATCTATATAGTAGGGAATTTATTCATATAGTCAAAGGAAATATTAATTGAGACACTGTGATATGATAGAAATGACACTAGCTTCTGAGGATACTATGGTTAGCAAGACAGAGAAAATCTGCTATCCTGGAGCTTCCACTCTAGTGAAGGAAGACAGATAATATATAAAATAAGTAAGTAAATGATCATTTCATTGTGATAAATGTTATGAGGAATGATCTGTTTGGTGGAGGAAGGGCAGGTTCCGTGCATGAAGTCAGAGAACTCACTGATTAAGACCGTATAACAAAAACAAAAAACAACTAGGCATATAAAATTAAAGGCAGAGGAAGGAGCTAGTGCTGTTTGTTCAGGAATCACAAGGAAGACCAGCATGTTTGGAGCTGCTTAAGCAAGTTGGAGAACTGTCCAAGATGAAGCCAGAAATGTGGAAGGGGCCAGATGATAATAGGACTTTGTAGGCCATGGCAGGAGTTTGGATTCTACTCTAAACACAGTGCTGTTGGAGGGTTTCAAGCAAAGGTGGGATGTGATATTCTCTGTGTCTTACAAAAATTGCTGCCTACTATATGGACAATAGGTTGTACAACTATGAAATGGAAGCAAGAAGGCTGATTCGGAAGCTATTAAAGTAATCCAGGCAAGAAATATGATAGCATGGACTAAGATGGTAACAATGGAGATGGAAAGCACTAGACAGATTTTAGATACTCTGTGGTGATAGAGACAACAGGAGTTGGTTGTGGGGTGTGAGAGAAAAGAATCAAGGAATGACTCCTAGAGTTTGCATTTGAGCAGTTGGGTAAATTATAGACCAAGAGAGGTATAAGGCTGTTTGGGGAGGTTGTCAGTGGTTAGGAAGAGGAATCAAGTTTGGCTTTGTACATGGTATGTTTGAGGTGCCTATTTAAAGTTCAGTGAAGACATCAAGTAGCATTGGACATACGAGTTTAAAGCATGGAATATACACCAGGCTGAAGATATAAATTGGAGAGTCATCATAAAATAGATGGCATTTGAAGCCCTTTAGAGTCATCTCCAGATAACAGTAACAGAGTTCTAAAGACAGGGATGAAAAGAAGTTAAAAGAAATAAAAGATATGGGGAAAATTCAGAGAACTAGGAGAAGAAAATTAAGAAAGATGCCAATGTTGTATTGGTAAGAATGCTTTAACTGCAAGTAATAGAAACGCAACTACTTTTTAAATATTTCATACCTTGTAGATTCAGAATTGAGAATATTAGATGGTTATAAGGTGAAAAAAGACATTTTCTTTGTTTTCTGATGTTATCTGTGTGTTGACTTTAGGTTTGCCACTCCTTCTTATTCTTCAGGTCTCAATGTATCTGTCGTTTTCCGGAGGGGGAGGAGCTTCTATGAAATTCTTAGGTCCTTCTAGTAAAACCCTCATAGCACTATACTTTCATTGAACATATCATAATTGCAGTTAGATAGTTGCTCGAGTAACCCATTGTTTTGGACACAGATTACAAGCTCCATAATGCTGGGAGTCTGTCTCTTATATATCATTTTTTCTGTTTAGCACCTATCACAATACCTGACACATAGTTGATAGTCAGGGAAGAATGTAAATGGCTTTTGTAGCTCTCTGAATGCTCTTTTCAAATAGGGTTTTAAAATGTCATTGTATGAAACATTTTTTCTAATGTTGTATAGCCTAGATCATGGACTATTGAGAAACACTTTATACTTATAGAATAACTCACTGGTCATAGAAAACATTAGTTAACTAAGTACATTTTCAGGCAGGCTTTATAAGTGATTTGGTACTTGCCACATGGCCTACTTTTTGGAATCATTTAAGAACATAGCAGTTCATGGTTTTCATTATGGTAACAATTTAAAACAAGGAGTTTAAAACATTTAATATTTTTCTTTAAAAAGCAAAATAGTGTTTATATGGTTATCTGTGAATTCAAGATGTGGAAATGTGGCTGTTAGGTTTGACACTGATCATGAAATACAACTATTAGAGAAATTTTCTTGTGTGGAATTTTCTAAAATACTATTTTTAATTTTTCTTGAAGCAAAATCTACTTTTTGTCACCCATGAAAAATTATGCCATAAGAAATGTGTTACTTGGACGTCTAATGAGCTATTAATTTCCAATAAAACTGTGAAGATTAATGGATTCACTCTAGGGAAAATAGCATTCAACTTGAAATAGAGATATTTGAGGCAACTTAATCTGTTCACTTTGGAGTAAAGATTTTAAAATTCACTTTCTAAACATAAGTTTACTTCTCAAAGATACAGTCCTTTGATGTTGTTAATCTTAATAAAAGAGCAGTCAGTGTAAGTTACATTGAGAGGTATTTGTTTTAAAGATTCACAATACCACTCTTTGAGAATGAAGGAGGGTATATTATTTCGATGCCATACCTGAACTCTAGAATATCAATCATTAAAAAAAAAAAAAAAACAACTCTCCTTATGTATTGTCATGGTTTAGTTTTTTTCTCTTAACATTTTATGCCTGATAGACTTTATACTTTCTCCATTGCACTGTAATTCTGTGCCTCCCTGTCTTCCACATTGGAACACGGGCTCCTCTAGGCAGCAAGACATTTCATTCATCTTTGTTATTTCCAATACCTTTCCCAGTGTCCGACACACAATCATTGTTCAATAAATTTTTGCAGGAGGAAGAAAGGAACGATTCTAGGAATAGAATTTACTTCAAGAGTTAAGATTATCTTAAAAAGATAAAATGTTTAATATGAGTCAAGGATGAAATGTATTCCAGACTCTTCTAGAATGAGGAAATTATTTACCATAACAGTTGAATCTGGTTCTCATGGTTCTTAAACTTCATGAATCCACAAGACACAGCAATGAGTTTCATGTGTGAAACATCACTCAGTATTACTGAATGACTGTGATTTTACTAGTGAGCAGTAAATACTGATTTATATTGTGGAATCTGTAATGAGCTGTCCATATCACAGAAATGCCAAAACTCTGCTATTCATAACTCTGATTACCTCTGCATACTATTTTGGTGGGAAACTTTATAGTATTTAAAACATAAGTATACTTATGTCTAAATCATCTAACAAAGCTCATTGCTTGCTTGTCTGGTTTTATTTTTTGTGTTGAGATAACTTTGATTTTAAAAGCATTGCAAAAATTGTATGGAGAGTATGAAGCACCCAGTTTCTCCTTATGGTAACATCTTATGTAATAGGACAGTTATCAAACCTAAACATCAAGTTACATAAATAACAACATTTTCATTAAGGGAGTTTGTGTTACCTTTCACTTTTTGAACGTCTTCTACCTCTTCTCTAAAGTAGCACTAAGATTGTGATATTACCATTTATGTAAATTCTGTTTATTTCTATGACAGTGATTTGATACTATGAGCTATAACTGTCCTTTGTTTAGAACGTCAAAACTCAGCAAAGGAAGTGTAAAACTTCCGTATTTTCTCATATTTTTTTTATTATGGCATTAATTAAAATGGCCAAAGATTATGCTTTTTCTAATGGCAATATAGAAATTAGTTTGAGTAAAATTTAACTGTAGGGCTTGACTAAGCCAAAAAAAAATTTTGTTTAATTGAAATATAGTTGATTTACAATATTGTGTTAGTTTCAGGTGTACAGCAAAGTGATTTGTTTATACACACACACATACATACAATATATTCTTTTTTTAATGCTTTTCCATTATAGGTTATTAAAAGATACTGAATATAGTTCCCTATGGTATACAGTAAATCCTTGTTGTTTATTTTACGTATGATAGTATGTATCTGTTAATCCCATACTCCTAATTTATCCTCCCCATGCCCCCTTCCCTTTTGGTAACCATAAATTTTCTCTGTCTATGAGTCTGCTTCTGTTTTGTAAATAGATTCATTTGTATTATTTTTTAGATTCCACATATGTTATTTGTCTTTCTCAGTCTGCCTTACTTCACTTAGTATGATAATCTCTAGATCCACCCACGTTGCTGCAAAGGGCATTATTCTTTTTTGTGGATGAGTAATATTCCATTGTGTGTATATATATATATACACACACACACACACTTCTTCTTTATGCATTCATCTGTTGGACACTAAGGTTGCTTCCATGTCTTGGCTATTGTAAATACTGCTGCAGTGAACATTGGGGTGCATATATCTTTTCAAATTAGAGTTTTTGTCTTTTCTGGATATGTGCACAGGAGTGGGATTGCTGGATCATACAGTAACTCTATTTTTAGGTTTTTAAGGGACACATACCATTTTCCTTAGTGGCTGCACCAATTTATATTCCCACCAATAGTGTAGGAGTGTTCCCTTTTCTCCAAACCCTGTACAGCATTTGTTATTTGTAGACTTTTTCATGATGGCCATTCTGAGCAGTGTGAGATGATACCTCATTGTAGTTTTGATTTGCATTTCTCTAATAATTAGCGATGTTGAGCATCTTTTCATGTGCCTGTTGGTCATCTGTATGTCTTCTTTGGAGAAATGTCTATTTAGGTCTTCTGCCCATTTTTTGATTGGGTTGTTTGTGGTTTTTTTTTTTTTTTTATTGAGTTGTATGAGCTGTTTGTATATTTTGGAAATTAAGCCCTTGTCGGTCACATGTTTGCAAATATTTTCTCCCAGTCCATAGGTTGTCTTTTCATTTTGTTTATGGTTTGCTTTGCTGTGCAAAAGCTTATAAGTTTGATTAGGGCCCATTTGTTTATCTTTGCTTTTATTTCTTTTGCCTTGGGAGACTGATTTAAGAAAATATTGCTACCGTTTATGTCAGAGAATATTTTGTCTGTGTTCTCTTCTAGGAGTTTTATGGTATCACATCTTATATTTAAGTCTTTAAGCTACTTTAATTTTGTGCATGGTGTGAGGGAGTGTTCTAACTTCATTGATTAACATGTGGCTGTCTAGCTTTCCCAACACCACTTGCTGAAGAAACTGTCTTTTCTCCATTATATATTTTTGCCTACTTTGTTGAAGATTAATTGACCATTAATTTATTTCTGGGCTCTCTAATCTGCTCCATTGATCCATATGTCTGTTTTTGTGCCAGTACCATGCTGTTTTGATTACTGTAGCTTTATAGTATTATCTGAAGTCTGGAAGGGTTATACCTCCAGCTTTGTTCTTCTCTCTCAGAATTGCTTTGGCAATTCTGGGTCTTTAGTGATTGCATATAAATATTACAATTATTTGTTTAGTTCTGTGAAAAATGTCATGGGTAAATTGATAGGGATAACATTAAACCTGTAGATTGCTTTGGGTAATATGGCCATTTTAACTATGTTAATTCTTCCAATCCAAGAGCATGGGATATCTTTCCATTTCTTTGAACCATCTTTGATTTCTTTTATCAATGTTTTATAGTTCTCAGAGTATAAGTCTTTCACCTGCTTGGTCAGGTTTATCCCTAGGTTTTCTTTTCTTTGTTTGTTTGTTTTTAATGCAATTTTGAACAGGGCTTTTTTTTTGTACTTCCTGATATTTCATTGTTAATGCAAAGAAATGCAACAGATTTCTGTATATTAATCTTGTATCCTGCTACCTTGCTGAATTCATCTATCACTTCTAATAGTTTTTGTGTGGAGTCTTTAGGGTTTTCTACATAGAGTATCATGTCATCTGCATATAATGACAATTTTACCTCTTCCCTTTTGACTTAGATACATTTTGTTTCTTTTTCTTGTCTGATTGCTGTGGCTAGGACTTCCAATACAATGTTGAATAGAAGTGGTGAGAGTGGGTGTCCTTGTCTTTTCCCAAAATTTAGTGGGAAGGCATTCAGCTTTTCACCATTGAGTATTATGTTGGCTGTGGGTTTGTCACAAATAGCTTTTATTGTGTTGAGATATGTTCCCTCTGTACTCAGTTTGGCAAGAGTTTTTATCATGAATGGATGTTGAATTTTATCATATGCTTTTTCTGCCATCTATTGAGATGATCATGTGGTTTGTGTCTTTTGTTGATGTGGTCTATCACATTGATTGATTTGTGTATGTTGAACCATCTTTGTGACCCTAGAATGAATCCAACTCGATCATGGTGTATGATTCTTTTTATGAATTGTTGGATTCAGTTTGCTAATATTTTGTTGAGGATTTTTGCATCTATATTCATCAAAGATATTGGCCTGTAATTTTCTTTACTTAGTGTCTGTCTTTTTGGTATCAGGGTGATGGTGGCTTCATAGAATGACTTTGGGAGTGTTCCCTCCTCTTCAGTCTTTTGGAAGAGTTTAAGAAAGAGTTTAAGAAGTATAAGTTCTTCTTTGTATGTTTGGTAGAATTCCTCAGTGAAGCCATCCAGTCCTGGACTTTTATTTGCAGGGACTTTTAAAAAAATTACAGATTGTATTTTACTTCTAGTGATTGGTCTGTTCAAATTATCTGTTTTTTCTTGATTCAGTTTTTTCAGACTGTATGTTTCTAGAAACTTGTCCATTCCTTCTGGGTTGTCCATTTTGTTGGCATGTAACTGTTTATAATATTTTCTTATGATTTTTGTATCAATATTTATGCATTATTCATTGTTATTTCTCCTTCTTCAGTTCTTAATTTATTTGGGTCCTCTCTCTTTTCTTCTTGGTGAGCCTAGCCAGAGGTTTGTTGATTTTATTTATCCTGTCAAAGAACCAGCTCTTGGTTTTATTGATTTTTTCTATTGTTTTTTTAATCTCTTTTATTTATTTCTCTCTGATCTTTATTATTTCCTTCCTTCCACTGACTGTAGATTTTGTTTGTTTTTCTTTTTCTAATTCTTTTAGGTAGTAGTTTAGGTTGTTTATTTGGGATTTTTCTTATTTTCTGAGAAAGGCCTGTATTTCTATGAACTTCCCTCTTAGAACTTCTTTTGCTGTGTCCCATTGATTTTGTATGGTTGTGTTTTTATTGTCTTTTATCTTGAGGTATTTTTTTTATTTCATTGTTGACCCACTGGTTTTTTAGCAGTGTGTTGTTTGGTCTCCATGTAATCATTTTTTGTTCTCATTTCTCTTTCTGTGATTGATTTCTATTTTCATTCCACTATGGTCAGAAAAGATGCTTGAAATTTCTATCCTTTTAAATTTGTGGAGGTTTGTTTTGTGGCCTAGTATGTGGTGTATCCTAGAGAATGTTGCATATACACTTGAAAAGAATGTGTATTCTGGGTTTTTTGGATGTAATGTCCTATAGATATCAACTAAGTCTAACTGTTTTATTGTGTCATTTAGTATCTCTGTTGCCTTATTGATTTTCTGTCTGGAAGATCTGTCCATTGATGTCAGCGGAGTGTTAAAGTCTCCTACTATTATTGTATTCCCATCAATTTCTCCCGTTATGTCTGTTAGTATTTATTTTATGTATTTAGGTACTTCTCTGTTGGGCGCATATATGTTAACAAGTATGATATCTTCTTCTTGTATTGATCTTTTTATCATTATGTAGTGTCCTTCTTTGTCTTTCTTTATGGCCTTTGTTTTATTTTATTTATTTTTTAATTTATTTATTTTTGGCTACGTTGGGTCTTTGTTGCTGTGCACAGGCTTTCTCTAGCCATATTGAGCGGGTTCTACTCTTTCTTGCAGTGCACAGGCTTCTCACTGTGGTGGCTTCTCTTGTTGGAGAGCATGGGGTCTAGGCACGCGGGCACAGTTGTTGCGGCATGCAGGCCCTAGAGCATGCGGGCATCAGTAGTTGTTGCGTGTGGGCTCAGTAGTTGTGGCGCATGGGCTCTGGGGTGTGCAGGCTTCAGTAGTTGTGGCGCACGGGCTCGGTAGTTGTGGATCACGGGCTCTAGAGCGCAGGCTCAGTGGTTGTGGCTCAGACTTAGTTGCTCCATGGCATGTGGGATATTCCTGGACCAGGGCTCAAACCTGTGTCCCCTGCATTGGCAGGCAGATTCTTAACCACTGCACCATGAGGGAAGTCCCTGGTCTTTATTTTAAAGTCTATTTTGTCTGATATGACTATTGCTACCTTAGCTTTCTTGTCATTTCCATTTGCATGAAATACCTTTTTCCATCCCCTCACTTTCAATCTATGTGTGTCTTTTTCCCTAAAGTGTATCTCTTGTAGGCAGCATATTGTAGGTCCTTATTCTATTATCCAATCTGCCACTCTCTCTCTTGATTGGAGCATTTAGTCAGTTGACATTTAAAGTACTTATTGATGATTAGGTATTTGTCATTTTAAACCTTGTTTTCCAGTTGATTTTGTAGTTTTTCTTTGTCCCTGTCTTCCTTTTGATTTTCCTTTTATGGTTTGATGGTTTTCTTTTGTATTATGCTAGAGTTCCTTTCTTTTTGGTTTTTGTGAAGCTGTTGTATGTTTTTGATTTGTTATCCTGGTTTTCAAGTATGCTAACCCATAACTATACCTACTTGCTTTAGACTGGTAGTCATATAAACAAACATTCTAAAAGGTCTACCTTTTCTTACTTCCCTCCCTGACATTTTGTGATTTCGATGTCCTATTTTACATCTTCATGTTTATCCTTTGGCTGTTCATTGTAGTTATAATCGCCTTCACTGATTTTTTTTCATTTTTATTCTATGTACTGGCTTATTTAAGGGATCTTCAATCCTTTTATAAATTTGTCTTTCCTGTTGTGACTTTCCCTTTCCTGTAGATTCTTACTTCTTTTCTATTTAGAGAAGACCTTTCAATATTTCTTTTAGGATTGGTTTACCATTGCTATATGCTTTTAGTTTTTGCTTGTCTGAGAAATTCTTTCTCTCTCCTTCTGTTCTAAATGATAATCTTGCCTGGTATCCTAGGTTGCATGCTTTTCCCTTTCAGGACTTTGACTATATCTCGTCACTCCCTCCGGGCCTGCAAAGTTCTGTAGAGAAAACAGCTGATAGCCTTGTGGGAGTTCCACTGTAACTCACTGTTTTTCTCTTGCTGCCTTTATAATCCTCTCTTTAACTTTCGCCACTTTAATTACCATATGTCTTACAGTAGGGCTGTTTGGGTTCATCTTGTTTGAGACCTTCTGTGCTTCCTGTACCTGGATATCTGTTTCCTTCTTTAGGTTTCGGAAGTTGTCAGCCATAATTTTTTCAAATATATTTTTGATCCCCTTTTCTCTTTCTTCTCCTTCTGGAATTCCTGTTATGTGTAGATTGGCATGCTTTGTATTATCCCATAGATCTCATATATTGCTTTTATTTTTTAAATTTGTCTGTCTGCTGTTCTGATTGGGTGATTTCTGTTATTCTGTCTTCCAGATCACTTATTCATTCTTCTACATTCTTTAGTTTGCTATTTTTTGCCTTTAGCTCAGTTTTCACCTCAGAAATTGAGTTGTCTAATTTTGATTGGCTCCTCTTTATGGTTTCTAGTTCCTTGTTACAGTGATCTACATTTCTATTGATAGTCTTTCTTAATTCCTTCAGCATTTTTATTACCTCCTTTTTGAAATCAGGGTCTGGTAGACTGGTGAGGTCTGTATCATTGTTTGTTCATTTAGGGGGATTCTATTGTTTTTTAAATTGGCAGTAGTTCCTCTACTTTTTCATTTTACTTATATTTCTCTGACTCTATGAATTTAGGAGAAACAGTTATCTACTGTAGTTTTAAAGGGCTGTTTTTATGTGTGAGTGACCCTGTGTAGACCATGTGAGTCCAGTATTGTTGGTGCCAGGGTTGTTTTTGGTATGGATGCTTGCCAAGTCTTTCCTCAGGGTGTGCTGGCCCTTGTCTCCTTGATAGATGGGTGTGTTTGGTGTTTTGGTGACCAGAGCCTGTGCTGGATGTTGGGCAGGGCCTCCTCTTTGCCCTGTGGTTCTCACAGCCCTGTTGGGGTTAGAGTCTGCTCCCCAGTTGTTGGAATAGAGGCCCCAGATCCAATTCTGAGCTGTGGTGTGAGATAGGTGGGACTGGAGTGCTCCCTCTGGGAAAGGAGCCACTGTGTGTTCTTCCCCAGGAGACTTCTGCCAGGATGTGTGACTCTGTGATGCTGCCTGTCACCTGGTTTGTGCCCACAGAAATCACTGTTGCTGCTGCTGCACTCAGGGGCCACCTCCACTACAGGAGCGCTAATAATCAGTTCAGATTTCAGCCCTGCCTCCACTTGAGTGTGCACGAAATTCGCAAAACCCATGGTGGCAGAAGCTATGCCCCGCTGTGAGCACACTGATAATGAGGATGCTATGGTAGATCCACACCTCTCCCTTACTGAGTTGACAGTGGGGCTCCTATGAAAGATCTGCCCTCCATCCTGCGCGTGCCCCCTGTTGTGGCCCAGGCCCACTCCAGGACTTTCGGGCTGTCTCCCCACAGCCAAACTGGTTCTTCTCCCTAGGTCTGTCTGCTGAAGCCCAAGTTTCAGCACCTAGCCACTGCACACACCAGGAGGCGCGTGTCTCCGGCTGTGCTGGTCTCTCTACCCTGGGGGGCTGCAGGCCAGCTCCCACACTCTCCTCCCCAGCCTCTGAAGCTCCCTGTGTGTTTCAGCACATTTCCCAGCTGGTGAAGGAGGTTCCCAGGGGTGCAGGTCCTGTCCCTATTCCTCCTCTTCTCCCTTTTCCCTTCGTCTTACTGGTTATGTAGGCATCTTTCCAGCAGCTTTGGTTGTATGAGATCTTCTGCAAGCTTTGCAGTATGTATTCTGTGAGAATTATTCCACATGTAGGTGTATTTTTGATGTATTTGTGAGAGGAGGTGAGCTCCATATCCCTCTACTCCGCCATCTTGATCTCCTTCACCCAAATTCTTTTAATATATATAAAATGCCTTTTAAATCTATGTTCCATTAAACTCCTCATTGTATTGTGAAGGATAAACAAAATGCTATCACATCCTATTGAAGAGGGCACTTCTTCCACAATGGCCAGTTCCAGTATCAATGGCTGTTGCTTATATTAATAAATAAATAAAATATGCTACCTATAAGTATTTTCCAGCTTGTATAATGAACTCAGTTATTGCTGAATAATTTCTAGTCATAAAACAGTGCATGTATGACTGGAAATTTTAATGAGCCAATCACTGATTTTTATACAACCTAGAAATTTCTTAGCTATGGAACTATAATTCGACTGGTGAGCTTGCATATCTTAAACATTTTTAGACTTTATTTCTGCCTCATTTTTGCTTGATGGAATTTTTTTAACTCCTGGGAATTTAAACCTGTATGTGTATGTTTAGAACAAAAAATAAAACAACATAAATTTAGAAATGTCTCTTCTTCTCCTTGAGTACCTGTGGGAAAAGTAGAGGTTCATATGTATTGTCTTCAAATATTAGTACATTTAGGATTTTTGAAATGTTACATTTAGTGAATAGATGATTTATGCAAAAATATTTTCTAAAGAGCCTCTTTAAATGTTATTTCTTAATATACCATAATCTTTTAATTCATATACATTGGACTTATGCTATTCTCATTTGAAAATATACTTATATTGCCCCCTTATAGAATTTGAGGGGTTTTATTTGTTTTATTTTTCTCTAGAGTCAGTACTGACTACCCACCAACTTCAAAAGCAGGTAGCATTTTTTCTTCCAGTTTAATTGAGATATAATTGACACACAGCAGTCTATATGTTTAAGGTATACAGCAAAATGATTTGATTTATATACATCGTGAAGTAATTATCACAAGTTTAAGTGAACATCTATCTCATATACACACAAAATTAAATAGAAAAAAAATTTTTCTTGTGATGAGAATTCTTATGGTTTACTCTCTTAACAGCTTACATATATAACATACAGTGTTAATTATAGTTATCATGTTGTACATTACATCCCTAGTGCTTATTTATCTTATAAGTGGAAGTTTGTACCTTTTGACTACCTTCATCCAGTTTCCTCCCCATTCACTTCTCCTCACCCCACCCCCTAACCCAAATCTGATCTCTTTTTCTATGAGTTTGTTTTTGAAATTTAATTGATGTCCAATACTGTTAGTTCCTGTTGCATAACATTCAGTATTTCTATATATTTCAAGGTGATCACCATGATAAGCCTGGTTATGTATGTTAGCATACAAAGATATTACATAGTTATTGACTATATTCCCCACACTGTACATTTCATCAAAAGCAGGTAATATCTTTTAAACCAAAGTGTTACATATGATGGAAAGTTAGGGGCCTCTAATGTTCATTTCCAGCATACACTTCTATGCTTATTTCCTAGATATTAGATAGTCTGCCAGAGAAGGAAAATATTTTTATCTTTAAGACCATAAGTTCCGTAGGGCTTATCAAACATAAGCCTTATACAGAAACTCATCTGTCAGAGAAGAAAAGAGTGTGATGGTATTCTTAGCCCCAGCAGGTTAGCACCATATCTTAAATGTATCTTAAATACCTAAAACTTCATATTATGAAAGTTATGCTTTTCTTCATATTTATGAGAAGATATAAGCTTATAGAATTAGGTTTATGCTCATTAAGTGTCTAACCTAACTCACACTTATCATCCATCATTCATTTTCTTTTTTCCAATCCTATTTTGCCAGAGTCTTACCTTCCACTCACTGTTCTTCCTTTCCTTTCCTGTTAATATGCCCTCCCTAGATGACTGTACCAATCCTTAGGGCCTTCCTTCTCAGGTCATAGAGATTCTCTCTTGATCTGAAATCATACATGGGAAACCCAAAGTCTTATTTTTAACTGTCCCATTTCCATGCCACCAAAAGCCACCACAAAGAAGTAAAAAGTAACAGGAGGAACTAAAGACTTAGAAAAGCAAACCTACTTTACTAGATCTGCTCCAGAATCACAAATTGAGAGGTAAGTGATTGCTCAACAAATGAAAAAGAATTATTCATATATACTCATACGTGAAATTAGAAATTTATTACTGTCCTTTATCTACTTGCTATTAAAATAAAAGGCCGTGATTCTGTAATGTTAGGTAATGGGATATTTCTTTGATTAACTATCTTTTGAGTCACTAAGTAGAGAAAAAAGGTAGAAATTTACAAAATAGCTCCATTTTGTTTATCGACTTATGTGTTTGAGCTAGGTTTACTAAGAACATCCCAGGTTACTTGAATTTTACAGTAGCCCTAGAGTTTTTTTTTTTAATGTATCTATTTTATTTAGTTTTGGCTGTGTTGGGTCTTCATTGCTGCACGCATCCTTTCTCTAGTTGCAGCAAGCAGGGACTACTATTTGTTGAGGTACTCAGGCTTCTCATTGCAGTGGCTTCTCTTGTTGTGGAGCACAGGCTCTAGGAGCGCGGGCTTCAGTAGTTGTGGCACGTGGGCTCAGTAGTTGTGGCTTGCGGGCTCTAGAGTGCAGGCTCAGTAGTTGTGGTGCATGAGCTTAGTTGCTCTTGTGGGATCAACCCTTGAACCCTTGTCCCCGGCATTGGCAGGTGGATTCTTAACCACTGCGCCACCAGGGAAGTCCTAGACTTTCTAATTAAATATGCAACTTCTGTCATAAGAACCTCTTACGCTTTTTACTGTGAATTTAATTAAGCATTTCTTGTAAGTTCATTTCAGCATCTCTCATGGCCCACTGAAGTTGAGATTCAGTTGTAAAATGGTAGATTAATTGCCTTTTGTATTAAATGAAATAAGAATCTCAAATATGCAACATCAGGAAATTTAATTGTGGTCTTCAATTGCTTATTCAATGCATTGGAAAACTGAATACAGAAGTACAGAAAAAAGGGCCAAAGGTTGTTAAATGTAGCACATCACACACATTTTGCACTTAATGATCCAAGTGTTTATTACTATGAAGTAAATGCACCACTTAAAGAATTAGAGTGGAATTGTAAAATGTTAAAAACTCTAATTAATTTTAGTCTGAAGCATGCAACATGCTCATTTTTGCCTAAAACATTTTCATTATTGTATTTTTCCAGTTAAGAAAATTTTTTTCCTTATTGTGCAGCACTAGCATATTTTCTTTATTAAAAGCACAATCTTAAATGCCATTCAGAGTTATATCTGGTATACTTTTTTTTTTAAGTTTATTTTTGGCTGCGTGGGGTCTTTTTTGTTGTACATGGGCTTTCTCTAGTTGCGGTGAGCGGGAGCTACTCTTCGTTGCAGTATGTGTGCTTCTCATTGCTGTGGCTTCTCTTGTTGTGGAGCACAGGCTCTAGGCACGCAGGCTTCAGTAGTTGCAGCACGCAGGCTCAGTAGTTGTGGCTCACCGGCTCTAGAGCACAGGCTCAGGAGTTGTGGCGCACGGGCTTAGTTGCTTCACGGCATGTGGGATCTTCCTGGACCAGGGCTCGAACCCGTGTCCCCTGCGTTGGCAGGCGGATTCCTAACCGCTGTGTCACCAGGGAAGTCCCTCTGGTTTATGTTTTAAATGAATAAAAGAGCGTAGTTTTTGACCTCAGATCAGAACAATATATTATATATTGCTTTTCTATACTTAGTCTACAACTAACAGAACAGGTTAAGTGTGTCTTCATATTTTTCACCAAAAGCTGTGTATATACTACAGTTTTAAAGGACCATTATCAAAGCATACAGATAATTTCAACTATTAATTTGAATCCAATTACAGTAACTTTTCTCTGATTAAAGGAATATTTAAAATCTAAAGAAAATATCATAAGAAAATAGAAATATTTTAAGTTAGTACTTAGTTGTACCTTCTCACTTTATTTTACTGTTTGTACCACCATGTGTCTTTATCTGCTGTGAATAGCAAATTCTGTAAAGTAAAAACAACTGACATCATTCTCTTTGAAAACAGACTCCCATTATGCTTACTTATTTCTGGAAATAAAGCTTATGTTTTCTAATTGTGAAAGTAATCTGTGCTCAGAGTAGAAATGTAAGATAAATGCATGGAAGCACAGACAAGAAAATAAAAATTAATATCATCACCATTATAAACATTTGAGGTACTTAAGGAATTTTAAATAGAAAAATGGAAAGCAAACAGTTTATTTTAGCGTGTATTTTTAATATAGAGGTGACAGTTACCTTGAATTTTCTTCCACATAAACTCTTTGTGCATACAATCACACTTACTTTGAATTTAGAAAACTTTCATTAAATAGTCATTTCTATTTTGTTTTTTTAAATCTTTTTATTTTGAAATAATTTTAAACTTACAAAAAGTTGCAAAAACAGCACAGATAATTCCCATTGGCCCTTCATCCAGCTTCCTGTAGTGTTATTATCTTCTACTGTTCAATTATTTTATAGAGTGTTTATCTGATGTTTTCTCCTTACTAGATTTAGGTTCATGCATTATTGGGAAGGATACCACAGACCAGAATTAATGTGCCCTTTTTAGTGCATCTTACCAAAGAGTTAATATGTATTACTGGTAATGTTAACCTTCATCATTTGGTTAAGGTAATGTTTGACAGATTTCTCCACTCTAAAGGTACTCATAAAGTCATCTTTAAAGATATAATGAAATAATGGGGAAAGTGTGTCCCTTTGTATAATCCAACCTTTAAAAGAAATAATTTAAAACTTGACAGTCTGTAGGGTAAATACAGAGTCAGCTGTATTCATAGACTAATTTGAGTCCAAATATTACCTGAGCAGTAGAAATTCCAGCTGCTAAAATAATTGCTCTTTGTTTGGAGTCGGTTACCTCAAGAGAAGGGAAAAGCAGGAGTGGATAGGTTTTATTAATTGACATCAATTCTTTGAACTGTTATGAGTCAAATTTGTAAATAAGGAAAAATAGAGGGCCTTCTCTTCCAGATTGATGTTGCAAGCTGAGTAGGATTTAAACAGACTCTGTGGTTTTACTTGGTGGTAAAAGGAATCTAGTTTAGATAAAAATGGCAGTATTGTTACTTACTTCTCTGTTATAATAACTCTTTTAGTCTCATGTTGCCACCTGGAGCATTAGCCCATAATTACATGGTCCATGTGTGCTTAGAAATTTTCATTCTCCTCACTACAGCAACGCTGTCAGTGTCCAAAGAGCAGGAAGGCCAAGGAACCACTTTTAACTGTGTGGCATTATGAGCATTATTGTTATGTGCGTATTCCTGAAATTCCACATGTAACTAGCAGATCTGCAAGGTTGCTATAATCAACATGTTTTCTGGAGTATGAATTAACAAGCTTAAACATTAAGAGGTAAACCTGTCTGCTTTCCAGCAGCCCCAAAGGGTACATTTTCTTGTTGGCTGCTTCAGAACACTTGATGAAACAAATGTCAAACTTGTCAGGGCTGTCACTAAGAAAATGATCCGTGTAGCAAGGGTCTTCTTTCACTGGGGAAAAAAACAGATGTCTTATCTTAGCAAAGAGTGACAAGAACCTACCATCTATCAGAAGAAAATTTTGCCTGCCTTTAATATCCAGTAGTGAAGAAATACTTTGGTAAAAAAACTTCCTTTCTTTGCAGTTTCATTCATTATGCATTCACTTGTGAATGATATTTGATTTGCTGCCTGAGGTATTTTAATGATTGTATTAATCTTGAACTGTTATAAAGTTCTTATAAAAATTGATGTCTATAGAGAATGGGCTTGAGGACACGGGGATGGGGAAGGGTAGGCTGGGACGAAGTGAGAGAGTGGCATGGACATATATACACTACCAGATGTTATATAGATAGCTAGTGGGAAGCAGCCACATAGCACAGGGAGATCAGCTCGGTGCTTTGTGACCACCTAGAGGGGTGGGATAGGGAGGGTGGGAGGGAGACGCAAGAGGGAGTGGATATGGGGATATATGTATATGTATAGCTGATTCACTTTGTTATAAAGCAGAAACTAACACACCATTGTAAAGCAATTATACTCCAATAAAGATGTTAAAAAAAAATTGATGTGTAAACTTAGAAACACAAATTAGCACTCCCAAAAAAAGGAAAAAAACAAAGCAACTTCTAAAATCCTTTCTGGAGCATTATTATATCTAATTCCAGTGTTTTATTTACAGTGATTAAAGTCTTTGGCTGTTATTATTTTGATGATATTATACCGTAGCAATTATGATGTGTTGGACTCTAGCAGTGGATTAAATGCCTTCTCTGCCCCTCCATAATCCTTTTCTGTATCCAGATCACAGCTATTCTTATACAAAGGAAGAAAGAGATTGTATCTTGTTAACTTACACAAATAGTTTAAAGGCAAAGAAAGGCAAGATATTTTAAGACATTTTCTCTGCATAAAGAAACTTTTGTACCTGTCCTGAACAGGAGGCAGTATTAGGCATGCATTTATTAACTATACTTTATTACTAAGAAAAATTCAACAACAAAAAGACTGACATTATATGAAGAATGTTAGTTAATTATGAAAGTAAATATTATAGATACTTCCTAGTCCTCAGGATCATCAGGGTAACCAAGCTTGTTAAACCAGTAAGTCATATTGCTGTGGGAACTTAGCAGACTGTCCACGTGATAAAGCCTCCACTTTTTTTCAAAAATTAAAGAATATGAATTCGATAACGGTGAGTTTGGCTTATGATGTTTCAAATATTTTTGCTTATTTCTGTTTTCAATAATGTTTTAGTAAATTCAGAAGTGTAACTACTGGATAAGGAAGGATATTATGCTTTTCCAAATTACAGACCTCTCTTTTACTCATCTTTTATTCCACTGTTTCACATAGTTCAGGAAACATTTATTGGACCCCCCCCATACACTAAATGTGCCCTGCCTTGAACAACTAGGAATATAAGATAAAGAAGATAAAGCCCTGCCTTGAACAACATATAAACAAATTCAGTGCTACCTAACAAAAATTTCTTGCCACCTTTACCTGCTGTTTTAACACTTTCTGTCAGTGTTTCACTGACAGAAGATGACAGTGGAAAGTGTGGAATAGGATTTGCTTTTTATTGGGTTGTAATTAAAGTGTAATCTCTACAGACTCTTATCTTAGACTCTTAAAGTGGAAACTACCTTCATTAATAGATTTTCAAG
Organism: Globicephala melas; assembly: GCF_963455315.2. Classification (NCBI taxonomy): domain Eukaryota; kingdom Metazoa; phylum Chordata; class Mammalia; order Artiodactyla; family Delphinidae; genus Globicephala; species Globicephala melas. The sequence goes on from NC_083322.1 coordinate 63,808,066, forward strand.
AGTCAATTGAACATAATATCTCTATTCAGTAGAGACAAATTGGAAAAAAAATTAAACAGCACACAGTAGCTATTGTGCTTAGATAAATATATTAAAATTACATTGCCAAAATTGATAGTCAGAAACCCCATTCCTTGCAGCCAACATATCTGTAATGATTCAGGTTGATTGATAATATTGATAATTTCTCTGCTTTCCTGGTGTTGACAAAGGCTAAATCACAGGTGCTGTTGAAATTTAGAGACAATGTATATAAAGGAAGCTTTCTCCACCTTAATGTTTATGGGCAAGGGTGTGGTCTTTCGTGGAAAACAAATATATATATATATATGACACTTAACATATATATGTTATGTATAAACATTATATAAATATGTTATACATATTAACATATATATAACAAATATATATTTGTTATATATATACACCTTGATTTTCATTTACTTAATAAAGTCAGTTTACTTAATAATTATTTGTTAGCAAAGCTTAATAATTATTTAATTGAATTGGTTTTTATACAGAGATGCAGGGTGATGTGTAGTGATATTGATGTTATTACTGCTGTCCAGAGATACTTAAGAAATTAAGCTACTCATACTTTAATTAACTCAGTAAAGAGTTAGACAGTGTTTTTTACTTCCATTAATAAAAATGGCAGGCCTATCAGAAATATTAGAAAAGCAAGACTGCTTTGTACTTACGTGTTGTTGAAGGAACATATATGATGAGATGGGTTATAAAATGTAAGATGAAATATTTTTCCAGATTCTCATTATTTATACTTTGGAGGTCACCATTTAATATTGAACACAAGATACACTTCATTCCTATGGAAGCAGACATTATGATGTCACTTTATTTATTCACCATGTTCCACAGGAACCTGCTATGAATTATGAGGCCACCACTTAGAATGAAACTGTAGAATGTAAGCATTCTGTCACCTCACGTGCCCATTTTAGAGTTTCCTATTTTAGAACTGACTGATCTTCAGATAACATGGTGGCACGAGTAATTGGAAAATTGGCAGACCTGTCAAGAAAGTATGCTGGATGAGACCAAAATGCCATGCTGGGTACATAAAATGTCTCAGAAGTTAAATTTACTGTTTTTTATCAAATAGTGAAGTAAAAATATCTGGTTGACCCCCTAAAAAGGACACTTTTTAGTAGCAGGTGCTTTCAAAAGTAATTCTTAAGTCATTGATAAAATAAGTTGTTTTTAAAAACATACAGAAATTTTTAGTGAATGTGTAGTATAAAACAGCACCCACTGAGAATGTTAATGTTTAAATGTTGCATAATTGTGCCATTTTGTTTATAGCCTTTCCCCTACGATTACTGGAGTCATGATAGTTAATTCTTCAGAGAAATGAAGTTAAAGTGTACTTAAGTATAGGTGCTAAAATGCCCTGAAGTTTATATTTTAATGTTTTCTAAAATTTATTTCACAGGAAGATGAAAATGAAGCTGAAAGAAAAAATACATCTCAGGAGCTCAACATGGAACAGAAAAATCCAAAGAAATAAAGGATTTTCTGTAGTGTTTTGAAAAGTTTGCAACTTACGTAGTAGCAGATGAAATTTCTAATTGTAAAATGTTAAATTGTAAAATCTAATTTGCAAAATGTTCTCAATAAAGTCATTGAAAATGAAATAGGAACGTGCGTTTGGAATTTGTATTTTTTAAGAGCGACTTAAACTTTTATATAAAAGTTAGACCGTTAAAATATTTTTTTAAATTCTTTACTGAAATTTGAGAATAAGAGAATTTTATCTGTAACCCAAGTGTTAACACATGTGGATGACTTTAAAAAAAAAAAAAACTGAAAGTCTTTTCCCCTTACAAGCCTCTGTTGTCTTCTTCAAGGACCTTAACAGAATTCCAATTAATATAAAGAAAGTCCAACATAGTTCAAAAATGAACAGGAAATGCTTGCATGTGAAAACACTGAAAACCAACTACTGCCACAAGATTAAATACCATTTTCTGATTTCTGCCAATGTTTTTGGCAGATGTCTTTGGTTATTTAAAGCAGAGTTTCTTAAAATTAGAAGCAGAGTTTCTTAAAATGAGAAGCAGAACTTTGGAAGGCTTATAAGAGAATGCCAGCATACACTTCTTCCCTGTGAGAATGAAATCTGTATACTTAGCCTGGAGCCATAGTTTTATCACAAGCATCTGAGGAGCTCAGTAAAGGTGTGACAGTGGGACAGGCTGGCAGCTATGATACAGTAGGCTGAAATGGGGAAAACTGCAAGTAGGCAAGATAGAAAAGTCATTGATGTATAGCCTCAAATAATGTAACTATGGATATCAGGAAAACAGCTATATCCCACAGATTAGACTCCCTGGATGAATTTTGAAGCAGAGTTTGAGCCAAAGAAAAGCCTGAGTAGGCATGTCAGAGTCTGAGGAGGGCCTGTGCAATAAGCAAATACAAAGATTAATTTGACTTTTTCCCATTTTTTTCCTATTTTTTGGAATAGATACTACTCTATTTCAAAATACCCATATTCACTTAGATTGGAGTTACATTAGCGGTGTCACATTTGAAAAGAAACAATAATACATGATTCATATTATCATTAAAATCTATTACATATACTATGTTGTAGGTACTGTGCTAAACAGTATTCTTTATACCACTAATCATCCCTATTAACATATAAGATAGTTATTACTTTTCTTCACGTTACCAATGATCAATCTGAGACTTAGGGAAAATAAGTTAACCAAGGTTATGGAGCGTGTAATTGGCAGAGCAAAACTTCAAACCCAAGCAGTCTCACCCCAGAATATCACATTTAATTATTGTGAACTACCTATGTCATACCTCTTTCAATTCACTATCTTCCCCAAAAACATAGTCTTTCTTGTTAGCACCTTATTTACCACCTGCTACCTCCCGTTTAATTATTTTTCTTCCCTAAATTCTTAGCCATGCTTAATTTGAAAACTTTGGCTTAAGTGAAGTAATTAACTACTATTCCAGCTCCCCTAAAACATGAAAATCCTGCTTTATCTTTTCTACGTTGAGTTACGATGGAACAAGTGTAAAAGCATCTTACTGCTTCTCTACAATTTTTCAGTAACTTTTTGGCCATATTTTTCAGTAGACTATTTAGTTACTAGTGTGCTGTCATCTCATCTCTTAATACTTTCATTTCTAAAATAAGTTGCTGAGTATGAGAAGAGGGACACTCAGCCACCCAACAGGCATTTTAAATATTTATATTTGTGATACCTTTAATCATTTAAAACTCTAGTTTTCCTTTTTAGAAATATTTTAAAATATGTATGTATCCCTTGGCTTATGGACAATGAGTAATAAAGTAAATCACTGTAAATTTCCTTTAGGGAAAATCTGCCGTATGAATTTATCAAATTTTTAGGGTTTATACACTTATGTCTAAGTATATACACATAAATCTTGTTATAATGCTAAAAGATTGCCCACATTATATGACTAAGCTGGTACTTTTTTTGAATCAAATTCTGCATATTATGTAGTTTTTTTATAGAATATAACATATTGTAATAGCTCAGGTTGCCATAACAACATACCTCAGGCTGCTTGGCTTCAAAAGCAGAAATGTATTTTTTCACAGTTCTGGAGGCTGGAAGTCCCAGATCAGGATTCAGCAGGTTCTGGGTTCTGGTGAGGACTCTCTTCCGGGCTTGCAGATGGTGGCCTTGCTTCATCCTCACATGGTCTTTCCTAGGTGAGTACACATAGAAAGAGGGCAGGTGAGCTCTCTGGTCTCTTTTTATAAAGACACTAATCCTATCGGATCAGGACTCCCAACTTCATGACCTCATTTAACCTTAAGTACTTCCTTACTCCAAATACAGCCATACTGGGAACCAGAGCTTCAACATGTGAGAATTGGCAGAGGTGGGGATGGGGGAGGGGCACAGTCAGTCCATAACTTATTTAAATAAGTCCAAATGCCTGTTATAACAATTCCAGTTATGTTAAGGAACACTAGAGTGAAGTCCCAATGAAATGTTTATGGCAATGTGGATTATATATATTTCGGATCCTTAGAAACATTAACAATTAGAATATGATCTAACAATTGATTTCTAAAGAAGACAAACCACTACACAGTTATATATACGTGTTTTATCTCCACATCCCCATTACTTAGCTTGTTTCCTGACCCATATTGGGTAAGTTAGCTAAGTAACTAGCTTAGTTAGTTACAGCTAAGTCAGCCTGTAACAATATAGAATACCTGAAAGACAAAACTTCTTTATACTTCATGATGCCTGTATAATTTCCACCCACTCAACTGAATTGTATTTTCTTCATGTTAATTATTGAGCTATACTTCTTCACATTTTCAAAGAATTTAAAAGTAAAACAACTTTTAATCAGTATTTGTCTCTATCATATTTACATACATCATTTAAAAAAAAAAAAACTATACAGAATTCTACTCTCTCCTCAGGTCTGTGGAACACACAGCAGAAGTAGGAAGAGGTGTTAATGCTGTCCTTGAAAGGAAGTTGCTGTGCACTAAAATGCCCACATTCTTAAATTCATCCAACAGAATTGTATTGGAACCTACTATATGCCATGCACTCTCTATCACCGGGGAATCATAACAAACTCCCTCTGCTGTCACTGTCTTAAAATTCTTAATACTTTTTGAATAAGGGATCCCACAGTTTTACTTTGCACTGGGCCTGGAAATTACATAGCAGGTACTAACATATGTTGCTTTTACTCTTTAAATCAGTTTTATTGGAGTATAATTTACATACAACAACATGCACCTATTTTGAATTAGTTCAATAAAGTTTGATAAATGTACATATCTACATAGGTACATTTATAGCATTTCAAGATATAAAGCATTTCCATCACTCCAGAAAGTTCTCTTTTGCAGTTTTACAATCATTCACACACCTCTACTATAGCAGTGGATTTGCTTTATTTTTCTTGATTAGTTTGCCTGTTTTAAAATTTCATGCAAATGGAATCATTTCATCTGTATTCTTTTGTGCCTGGCTTTCTTCACTCAACATAATATTTTGAGATTCATCCAGGTTATTTAATGAATCAATAGTTTATTCCTTTTTATTACTGAGTACTTTTTCATTGTATGAATATACCACAATTTGTGAATCACCATTGTGTGAATATACCACCTGTTGCTGGACATTTGAACAGACATCATACAAAAGAAGATTTACAAATGGCCAATAAGTGTATGAAAACATGCTCAACATCATTTAGTTATCAGGAAAAAATACAAGTTAAAACCACAGTGAGTGACTACTGTATACCCATGGAAATGTCTGTGTTGTCCAATACAGCAGCCACTAGCCACATGTGGCTATTCAGCACTTGAAATACAACTAGTCTGAATTGAGATGTGCTGTAAGAATAAAATACATAACCAATTTTGGTGACTTAGTATGAAAAAAGAATGTAAAATATCTTAACTTTTGATTATAGGCTTAAATGGTAATATCTGGATAGATTTGGTTAAATAAAATATATTACTAAAAGAAAGTTCAACTATTTTCACTTTTTTAATGTGGTTCCTAGGAAACTTGGATGTGTAAATTCCATTGTATTTCTACTGGACAGTCATAGGTGATCATTTAGACTCAGATAATGAAATGTTGGTGAGGTTATAACACAACTAGAATTCATACAAAGAACTCAGCTAAGCCATATCAGGCTCATGGCCCATAGAAACTCAGAAATAATAATTGTGTTGTTATAAGCTGTAAATTTTTGTGGTAATTTTTATGCACCAATAGAACTCTAATGGAGGTATTACATAAAAGGTTAGGGATAGGTTGCTACTGCTGGCAAGTTAGGCATTCAGCAATGGTAACCAAATCAAGAGTAAACACTTATATTATTTTCTAGACACAGCCTTCATCCCTCCAGAATGTCCATTTTATTCATGAGCCTATTAAGAAAGCAGTGATGGAAAGAAGCAGACTAACAGCCAAGGGAATTGTCATCTTGTCCATGTGACTGCTGGTCCAAGTATAAAATGGTACACCACTTTGGAAAGAAGTTTGCAAGTTTCACATGAAGGTAAACATGCCCTTAATATATGACCCAGTTACTCTGCTATAGATTTTTACACACGAGCAATGAAAAGAGATGCCCACAAAAAGATGTATATATGAATATTTTAAACAACTTTATTCATAATATTCTTAATAGCCAAAAACTGGAGGCAATTTTTTTTCTTTTAATTAGAAGTTGTGCTTCATAATGGTCATTTTTTTTTTACTACTTTATTGGAGTATTACTGCTTTACAATGGTATGTTAGTTTCTGCTTTATAACAAAGTGAATCAGTTATACATATACACGTTCCCATATCTCTTCCCTCTTGCGCTCAATTCCCTCCCACCCTCCCTATCCCACCCCTCTAGGTGGTCACAGAGCACCGAGCTGATCTCCCTGTGCTATGCGGCTGCTTCCCACTAGCTATCTGTTTTACGTTTGGTAGTGTATATATGTCCATGCCACTCTCTCACTTTGTCACAGCTTACCCTTCCCCCTCCCCATATCCTCAAGTCCATTCTCTAGTAGGTCTGTGTCTTTATTCCCGTCTTGCCCCTAAGTTCTTCATGACATTTTTTTTTTCTTAAATTCCATATATGTGTGTTAGCCTACAGTATTTGTCTTTCTCTTTCTGACTTACTTCACTCTGTGTGACAGACTCTAGGTCCATCCATCTCACTACAAATAACTCAATTTTGTTTCTTTTTATGGCTGAGTAATATTCCATTGTATATATGTGCCACATCTTTATCCATTCATCTAATGATGGACACTTAGGTTGCTTCCATGTCCTGGCTATTGTAAATAGAGCTACAGTGAACATTGTGGTACATGACTCTTTTTGAATTATGGTTTTCTCAGGGTATATGCCCAGTAGTGGGATTGCTGGGTCATATGGTAGTTCTATTTGTAGTTTTTTAAGGAACCTCCATACTGTTCTCCACAATGGCTGTATCAATTTACATTCCCACCAACAATGCAAGAGTGTTCCCTTTTCTCCACATCCTCTCCAGCATTTATTGTTTGTAGATTTTTGATGATGGCCATTCTGACTGTGTGAGGTGATACCTCATTGTAGTTTTGATTTGCATTTCTCTAATGATTAATGATGTTGAGCATCCTTTCATGTGTTTGTTGGCAATCTGTATATCTTCTTTGGAGAAATGTCTATTTAGGTCTTCTGCCCATTTTTAGATTGGGTTGTTTGTTTTTTTGTTATTGAGCTGCACGAGCTGCTTGTAAATTTTGGAGATTGATCCTTTGTCAGTTGCTTCATTTGCAAATATTTTCTCCCATTCTGAGGGTTGTCCTTTTGTCTTGTTTATGGTTTCCTGTGCTGTGCAAAAGCTTTTAAGTTTCATTAGGTCCCATTTCTTTATTTTTGTTTTTATTTCCATTTCTCTAGGAGGTGGGTCAAAAAGGATCTTGCTGTGATTTATGTCATAGAGTGTTCTGCCTATCTTTTCCTCTAAGAGTTTGATAGTGTCTGGCCTTACATTTAGGTCTTTAATCCATTTTGAGTTTAGTTTTGTGTATGTTGTTAGGGTGTTCTACAATAGTGTTTGTAACAACACTTTAAAAGTAATAACTATCTACAAATGATGCTAATGAAAGTTTAAAAAGAAATTAAACAACATACAAAAAATTGTAAAAATTCAACATTCAGGGGCTTCCCTGGTGGCACAGTGGTTGAGAGTCCGCCTGCCGATGCAGGGGACACGGGTTCATGCCCTGGTCTGGGAAGATCCCACATGCTGTGGAGCGGCTGGGCCCGTGAGCCATGGCCGCTGAGCCTCCGCGTCCGGAGCCTGTGCTCCGCAACGGGAGAGGCCACAACAGTGAGAGGCCACAACAGTGAGAGGCCCCTGTACCGCAAAAAAAAAAAAATTCAACATTCAAAAAATAGTGTGATGCCTTCTTGAAAACATTTAATGTAAAGATTTTTAATGATTTCATGTTCTGTTTTAATGATTTTTTGAATGACTTTGCACTTGAAAATACACTGAAACACAATTTAAAATGTTTAAACCTTAACTTTATCTTCTGGATAATTCTATCCATTTCCATTGGGATTAGAAAGCTTGACTGAGAGGGAAAGCAAGATGTATGCCCAGTTGCTCCAACTTTACATCACAGGGTTTTTTTTGTTTGTTTTTTTGCGGTACGCGGGCCTCTCACTGTTGTGGCCTCTCCTGTTGCGGAGCATAGGCTCTGGACGCGCAGGCTCAGCGGCCATGGCTCACGGGCCCAGCCGCTCCGCGGCATGTGGGATCTTCCCGGACCAGGGCACGAACCCGTGTCCCCTGCATCGTCAGGCGGACTCTCAACCACTGTGCCACCAGGGAAGCCCTCCAACTTTAAATGACTATAAACTGCTTTGAGTTTCAACTGTCTATGAACTTCTTTGAGTTTTATTTCCACACACATCAAATAAGACATGCTCTTTCCAAGGTATAATATTTCTCATTTGTAACTTTCTGATCATCCAGATGAAATGAAGTGAGTCTAGGTAGCTTTGCTTCTCTAATATTTTTTGGAAAGCAATAATTATATTCCTATTGTGTGTAGGTATATATTCTTTCATATGTATATATTCTTTCTGTAAAACAATCACTAAGACTGTCCTCTAAGATTAAACATTTGGAGACATTTGAAATATCTGTACTCTCTTGTAATTTGTCTTGTTTTTCCCAGATGCAACCAATTGTTGCTCTTTAAGTCGGACGTGTACAAAACAAAACACGGAAAATATTTCCTATAAGTGCATCTCCCCCATGGCTATGTAAGATTTATTCCAAACTCCTCTGAGAAAGAAGAAATAAGTTCAGTTAATTGCTTTGACATTTTCCAATGCCTTGGATCCCTGAGGCCTGCACACATTTCTATTGGTTGGGTGCTAGCACCGCATGAAACTGGAGCAACTTACTCCTCCTAAGAGTAGGCTAAATAATGTTTACTCTGAATAGTGAAGGTTGATTAGAAACCCTCTCCTTTTCACATTACCTCAAGAAAACAGTTTTTATACAGCCATGAATGAGCAAACTTCATCCCCGTCCCAGACTATCCTGAACAATCATAGCAAGTAATAATTGTCTCCCCATGGTGAATTCAATGTGGAGTCTGGGGTTTTGTTATCTAGAGAGGAAGTTAAGTGCTAACAGCAACCGCATGAAAACACATGCAACTATGGCATAATTCTGATTTGTTTAAAAAAAACAATTCATTTCCTTTTTACAAAGCCAACTAAGTACAACCATTTAAAACTGTTGAACCATGAAAGCCATTTTCCTTAAGCGTTTTAAATTTAGGAACAGACTCATGAAATTTATGGCTTTAATGAGATATTCTTTGCCTGCAGTCAAGATGAGAGCTAGATCATTGGTTTCTCAGCATGACACCTATATGTTCTGTGCACTTGATATCATGAGGCTCATCATAACACAGCCAACATCACATTAACGTTTGAAAGGTTCACTTTTGTCTCTTAGTTTATGTCTTTCATTTACACCTATGGCATGCTAAATATCTCACTCTAGAATAAAAGATATACTCTACCTTTATTGATACTGTCAATGGAGTAAAAAAATTGCTATTTTCATATCCATGTTTCAAGCCACAGTCAATAGATATGGTTTCCAGGAAACAACAGATAATTGAATCAGATGTTGTGTGTATAAGTCTGAATATGATACCCTTACTTTTGATACATAAGGAGCAGAAAATGTGGATTGCCCTGATGCATGCAGTTCCAACCATTATCATTTTTAACATTGAGTCTAATTCTAAATGTGATAAAAGATTATTGTTGCTTTTAAAGATAGATGAACTCTTGCAGGATATTTAGATTTCAGGGCAATGAGAAAGGCAACTTATTAAACAGTATCAGAGAGAGGTAATAACCACTGTAGAAATATGTCATTTTAGGTACCATTATGAAATAACACATATGAAAGAGCTCTGAAGAATCAATCCTACTATTTGCAAAATATCATTATTTTTTGACATTATACAATAAAATTCTATGATTAAGGAAACTAATCATTTAAGTTGTACTCTTAAATTTGTGCAAATGTTTGAAAGTATTTTATCTGTAAGCTTATGATTCCTGTATCATTTATTATCATCAACAATTTCATATATATGCAAGAGAGTGGAGAGCAGAGTACAATGAATCCCCATGTAATCATAACTGAGATTCAACAATTGTTAAGATTTTGCCATGTCTGCTTTATCTATGTACTTTTTCCTCTCTCTCACCAAATTGTCTTAAAACAGATCCCAAACTGCAATACTTTTTAGCTTATGTTTCTCTCCTTTAAACAATTCATTGCTGATTGAGGTATATTTCATTTATACATGCTTTTCTATGACAGATGCACATTTTGTTTTGTTTTTTAATAATGTGAGACAATCAATAGGTTAATACGGTAATGGAAGATTGGACAACAGCACATTTTGCCTCATGCACGTCAGTCCACGGTTTTAGTGAAATTCAAAAAAAATTTGTTTTGTGTTTTTGTATTTTTTATAATGGTGATGGTCTAAGAAGCAGAAATTACACAGCATCACAGTTCACATTTGCGTTTCTGCACCTTAGGCAGAAAAATAGATCTAGTCAGAGCTGCATATCATAAAGGAGAACACGTTTCAACCTCCAGAGCACTGCTGGACCAAGACATCTTTCTGATTATACTAATAAGGGACAAAACTGGTGCATTCAGCAATGCCTTCAAAAATGTATTTTGTCAGTAAAAGTCAAATTAACAATTGAACATTGGTTCAGGGTTCTCTTTTTTTAAGACTTTTTGGCAAGTATTGATTTGAGATTTGAAATTTTACACTTGATTGTATCTAATTCTCTAAGTCAGGAATAGTCTTATGAAAAAGGTTTTAGTAGGCTGTTTGTCTTCATTGCCCTTAGACACACCCAATCTGTGAGTTCCTTCTTCCTTCACCGCAGCCTAGGTCTATCTTCCCTGAGGAACAACTGTGCTCAAGACCTTTCCTTCACACCTACATTTTTCCTAGACTCCTCTGAAATCAAGCTCTCCTTCTGCCTCCCCTCCAATCCATGATCTATTTTCCATGGGGTTCCACATACTCCATTTACTTATATCACAAGAGAACAGCTGACGAATATGGTGAATGGATTCTTCATGAGTCTATTAGGCTGTGCTAGTTTATGCTGTGGAACCAAACAATCCCTGAAACCTCAATGCCTTAAATCAACAAAAGTTTACTTCCCACTCACATCACTATGTGATATGGGTTAGGTGGCTCTTCTTGGCAGTTCTCTCTAATGTTGACATTGCAGAGTCTCCATTTCACTGTGAGTGAGGGGGGAAGAGAGACAGAGACAGATTCTGGTTCTGGTTGGGGAGACAAAAAGGGACACAGAAAATTGTCATGATTAAGTGCTCCAATAGAGGCTGATAAAGGGTGATATAGATCACAGCTAAATAAGCCCAGAGGTGGAAAGAGCACTCCATAAAAATAATACTTGAGTCTGACTTTGAAGACCTGGGATTTTATCAGAAATAGTAGTGGGAAGAGTGTTTCAGAGAGGTGAAAGAGCAGTATGCAAAGGTGCAGAGTTTTCAAACGTTAAAGACAACTCAGAGTGTCTGGATCCAGGAGAATGCAGGACAGGAAGTGAGAGGAGCTGAGTCTGGGAAGATAGGATGACGTTTTCCTGTGAAAGCCTTTGGGTCTTTGCTAAGGCACTTGGATTTAGCTCTATAGAATTGGACATACATTAATATCAAATGGTAATGAGGAACTAGTGGTAATGGCTGTACAATATTGTGAATGTAACTAATGCCACTGAGTTACACACTTTAAAATGGCAAGTTTTATGTTATATACGTATTTTTTTGCCTCAACATAAAAGAAATAATAGAATATACCAAAAACCATTGAATTGTACAGTTTAAATGGATGAATTTTGTGGTAGGTGCATTATATCTCAATAATACTTTTTTTTTTAAAGAGTTAAGCCTAAAAAATAATAAAATCGAATGAGGAGCTTGTAAGAAAATTGACATTTGAGCCCTATCCAATGATCAATTAAATCAGAATCTCTCAGGGTGGGCCGAGCATTCAGCAGCTTGAAAGGTGCTCCAGGTGATTCCAATGTATGGTACAGAATCACTGCTGTAGGCAATAAGAAACCAGTGAAGAATTTTAATCAGGGGAATAACATGATCAGATTTGCATTTGAGGAACACAGATCCCTAGCTCAGATCTTTCAGTAGCCACATACATGCGTATAGAGACTTTATTCATAAATGCCCAAACCTGGAAACAACTCAGATGTCCCTCAACTGGCAAATGGATAAATAAACTCTGGTATATTCATATAACAGAATACCAGTTAGCAATTAAAAAGGAAAAAAAAAACCCACCATCTTGACCATATTAACTGTATTTCTGATGCCTCAAACTCTATTGGCCAAGGCAGAATCTGTGCTTAGTTCCTTTTGGGCTTGTCTGCTGCCCAGCCAAGCTTTCCTGTTAACCTCAGCAATGTCACTCTCTGTCACTCAAGCCAGAGACCTCTTGCATTTTGCCTTCATTTTTAAGAGTTATGATGTACGTATAGTAAAATTCACACTTTTAATGTACAGTCCTGAGTGTTTTGACAAACCATACACTTGTGTAGCCACCACTACAATTAAGTCAGAGAACAGTTCCATCACAGCCCAAAATTCCCTTGTGCCCCTTCATAGCCAACTGTCAATGTCTCCTCCCCACACCCAGACTCTGGCAGGCACTCTTCTGCTTTCTGTTCCTTTAGTTTTGCCTTTTTCAGCATATCATATACATGAAATAATATAGTATGTAGCTTTCTGACTGGAGATTCTTTCACTTCAAATTGTTCATCTGGGACTTCCCTGGTGGCTCAGTGGTTAAGAATCCGCCTGCCAATGCAGGGGACATGGGTTCGAGCCCTGGTCCGGGAAGATCCCACATGCCGCGGAGCAACTAAGCCTGTGCGCCACAACTACTGAACCTACGATCTAGAGTCCACGCTCTAGAGCCCGCAAGCCACAACTAACGAAGCCCGTGCGCCTAGAGTCTGTGCTCCTCAACAAGAGAAGCCACCACAATGAGAAGCCCGCGCACCACAAGGAAGAGTAGCCGCCGCTTGTCACAGCTAGGGAAAGCCCGCGCAGAGCAACGAAGACCCGACACAGCCAAAAATAAATAATAAAATAAAATGTTAAAAAAAAAAATAGTTCATCCGTGTGGCTTCATGCATCATTTCATTCCTTTTTATTGCTGAGTAGTGTTCTTTGTATGGATGGACCACAGTTTGCTTATCTACTCCTTAGTTGGAGATATCTGAGTGGTTTCCTGGTTTTGACGATTATGAATAAAGTTGCTATAAACATTTTTATACAGATATTTGTGAGGACATGATTTTCAGTTTTCTTGGGTAAATGCCTAAGAGTGAGATTGCTGGGTCATGTGGTAAGTGTATATTTAACTTTATAAGTGCTACCAGAGTGTCTGTCCAAGTAACTGTAACATTTTACAATCCCACCAGCGGTATGTGGTGGCTACAATTGCTCCACATCACATTCTCATCAGTACTTGGTATTTTTTGCTTTGTTTTGATTTGGCATTAGCCATTCAAGTGGGCATCTCATTGTGGTTTTAATTGGCAATTCCCTAATGACTGATGATGTTGAACATTTTTTCATGTGCCTATTTGCCATCTGTCTATAATCTGCTGAAGTGTCTGTTTAAATCTTTGGCCCATTTTTCTATTGGGTTGTCTGCAAAGTCATTTTTTAATGTCCCTGATTGTCTTTCTCTAGCTATGACTAAGGCAGTCAGTTGTTCCTCCATTACAATAATCAGACTTTCTTTTTCTATCATTCAATATCCTTCTAGGTCCTGCTTTCAGGAACTAGTAGCATCCTCTTGTTAGATTCAGCCACCTATCTTTCCTCATTTGAGGCCGTCCTCTCACGAACCTCATGTCTCTGAACTCCCCTTTTCATCTAATGAAGTTGCTGCCTCTGTTCTCCATCCTGGATAATTCAGACTTCCTCATCGATACCCATAGCTCCCAACCTGCATTTAGCCAAGGCTGTTGTGCATTGTCTTTTTTTCCCTCTCTGTTACCCCAAATATCCTTTTTCTCCCTTTTCAGGTTGAAGGCTTTCCTCAAATATCTAGAAATCCTCTACTGAAGCACATACTTAAAAAGTGGGCACTATGTACGTAGGGCAGATTGTAGGCTGGTGAGCTCCACCCCAGGAGGTTTTGATGAGAGAATCCTCCAAATGTCACCACCTCCGATTCTTTTCTGTGAGGCTGGCCATTTCGTCTGGGAAGAATGCTATCACCTCCGTCTTGGAACTGTATGTCTTGAGACAGTGTGCAGGGTCGGGAAGCCAGGGCTCTCGTGGGGCTAGAGAGTCTCATGGCGCCACATGTATACTCACTCAACCTCCTGAGGTCAGTAGGGAGCCTCCCTCTGTCCTTAGGAGAACATGCTGTCCCTCCATCTGGAGACTCTCTGGTTTACTTGGTGGTCTCTAGTTTTACTTTAGCTGGAGGAACAATCACCTGACTATGCAGGTTGGGGAATTCACCCAGACATCTGTTCCTTATTCATGTTTTTTTTTTTCCGGAGACTCTCTGGTTTACTTGGTGGTCTCTAGTTTTACTTTAGCTGGAGGAACAATCACCTGACTATGCAGGTTGGGGAATTCACCCAGACATCTGTTCCTTATTCATGTTTTTTTTTTCCGGCTTCATTCTTCACTCCAGCCTCCCATTTACGCCTGGCATTTCCATTTCTTGAGTTTTTAATGGGGTTTGAGACACATACTGGACTGATTCCCATCCCCCTTTATAGGCATCTGGGCCTCACCTTTCCTGCCTAGCTAAGACAGTTGTCATTCATCATGCTCTTTCCATTGTTCTAAATTTGACTTTATTTTTCTCCTTGTCCCTGTGATTTCAAATACTTTTATTTCTTTACTACATTTTTACTGGATCTTGGGGAGGCAGCAGAGAGAAACATGGATTCAGTCAACTATTTTTAAATCAAAAAAGCTCTAATTTTTAAATATAATTTTTTACAGGGTTGTGAAATTTCTTAGATATAGTTTGTAAAGAATAAAAATCCACATGAGACTATTTATGTAAAGGGAGATATTATGTGGGAGTACAGGGGTGTCTCACAGAATCCAAGTGCTGGAAAACCTCAGACATTCTGGAATGGCGAACTGGAAAGTCTTCAAGAATCAGAGTAGCCAATTGGCAGCATTCCTCTCTGTAGTCTTCCACCTATTTTTCTTACCTGAAATTGGTTCCCTTTTCTCTCTTATATATAAAAACTCTTTCTGATTACTCATCAACATAGGTTCTAAATTAACCTTAACAGTCCCCTGATCTTCTAACACCAGGAATTTCTCCTAACGAAGTCTAAATTGTCCAATGAGGTGATCTGATTGGCTTAGTTCTCGAGTCACATGTTTTCCTATATCCAATCAGCTGAGGGCAGGGAGTGGTTGGCTACAAACATAGCAACAGCTAGGACCACTGGAAGGAGTCATTTCTCCCAGACCAGGGTCACTAAGAGTTATCTACCACATGAACATTAAATAAGTAGTAGACATGACAGTGTTCTGGTCATGATAAATATTAAATAACTTCTTTTCCTCAAATAGTTCCACATTTATGAAATATCTTCTCTATCGCATCCTTTATAATTTCATTAAAATATTTTACTTCCAAATAAGCTTAAAGGGTATCATAATCTAGTAAGAAAAGAAAATGAATGCTAGTTATAGTGTCAAAGTGGCTCAGAGAAACTACACATGATGTTGAAAACGTAAAGCAGGAAGAACATGACTGTCTACAGAGGCCCTGAATGAGAAGGTAGTTGACGTGCAAGGTCCAAGGCCAGAATCTACAACTCGTCGACAAACACTCAGATCAAGACCTGAAACTTCTTAACGTGGCCAGAGCACAGTTAAAGCGAAGTCTCCTGAACCAAACTACTAATGGATTAAAAATATAAATGAGGCTGTCCATAGGAGAAGAAAGTTTAATTGGAAAGTAGGTCTAAATCTCTGGGCGGGGGGGGGGGGGGAGGGGCAAAAATGAAATATAAAAGAGGAAGCAAAAATCTATATAGAATTTAATTTCATTTTAGAGCTACTGTGGTTTTGGAATCATATTACTTTTCCCAACAGTCACATTTTCAAGGACACTATATAATGGGTATTCTGATGACAGAAATGACATACTTTGGAATATGAAAGATAATACAAAACTAGGGAAACAACTGTTGATTTAAAACACTGTTACAGAATTGGAACCAATTAATTTTTTAAAAGGATAAAATCAAGTGGGATGTCATTCCCAAAACTTTGAGAACATAAAAGTTAGATTTGTCTTTAAGTATTCTAAGCATACACAGGGAAGATATAGTTCTCTGGCTTGTAAAGGTTTACATTTTCTGCAGTTCATTGAACAGACGAAATGTCAAAGAGAGATCTCAGCTCTTGGTGTCCATAGTTTATATCATGAAACACAAAAGAGGCTGTGAGTTTCCCTTAAAAAAGAAAACAGAAAACCACTACCTACAAAACCCTCTTGCTCTGTACTTATTCAATACCTGTTTAACGTCTTTTTCCTTCTAGTTTAGTGCATAATGACCCATGAATCACATTTACCCTTTGATGAGCTGGGCTGGAGGTACAGGCTTGGGAGGGACAAGGAAATGAATTCTGCCAGCAACTTGATTGGAATGAACCCTTTCTCAGTCAAACAGTCAGATGAGACCCATTCCTGGATAACCCTTAATTGCAGCCTTGTGGAAAACAAAGTGTAGCCAGACTCTTGAACCACAGAAACTGTCAGATAACAAATGTGTGTTGTTCGAAGATAAATTTGTGGTAATTTGTTACACAGCAATAGATAGTTAATACAATCAGTGCTTTCAAAGTATGTTTACTAGGACACTATTCTCATTTTAAAACAAGATTTCACATGCAAATCAGTTTGAGGACTGTTGCATTCTATATCCTATACCCCCCTAGAGGGTCACAGTGCTTTTTGAGAAGTACAGTGAGGACACTGTTAAATCAGAGATACCTTACTTTTTACCCATTATGGAGCCCAGCCCCATTTTGATAGTTTAACTTCTAGTAATATCTTAAAACTAGTTTTCAAATTATCACACCACAAAGTAGTCACTGCAAAGAGCAATAGCCTACAAGCTGGAGAACACACCCCCTTGGAGGTACATCAAGACCTGCAATAAGTACTGGCATGTGGTAATTTTAAGGAAATCCACTTCCAGATTCTTGCCTCCTTATATATTCTTTTTCTCAAACTCACCTACCAGACAATACTCCTGGGGAGGAGTCTTCAAGTTTCCCTTTTCCACTTCACAAAAGAAGTGACATGAATCCCATCCATTCCCAATAAACCTCTAGATGACACCCAAGAGGACAATATGAAGCACTGGTCTCCATGTTGAGCGAGTGAATGCCCGTAAGATTGGGTATCACACTGCAGAAAAGCTAATGGAATGGGAGAAATTGTTGTGGCCAGCTTTGGAAAACTCGGTGTGCCACAAAGGGGCAAATAAATTCATAAATGAAAGTCCCCTCATAGGTAATTAAAGCAAAATGAAAAATGTCGAAGGATAGGACTAGGACATCCCTATGACAAATAAAACTCACAGCCTTGAGCCGCCGCTGAGCCTCCCTGAGCATGGCAGCCAGTCATAAGGAAGGAAAGGCTTAAAAAGCCCTGGGGTTGGAGGACGCGGAAACTGCGTCTCTGCACAACTAGGGCACCTACCAGGCACTGGTGGGGGACCACGGACACCTAAGGGGATGGGAGGAACCCCCAGCGACCGGGTACGACGTGGGGCATGGGGTGGGGGAAGGAGAAGTGGAGGCAGGACGGGACTGGTGCCCCTGAGGGGCAGCTGGGGGAGGGGAAGAGATCCCACGCCCGAAGGGGGAAATAGAGGAACCACTGGGAGGGCAGAGGATCAAAAGGGAGCGTGGCCAGGTCTCCGTTGCCCACTTGGACCCCCGGGAGCCTGTTGAGATTCCGGGCCTGATCCTCTGCCCACAAAGGCCCCCTCCAGCCACGGGGATCCTGAAGGAGTGGGAGGGAGGGAAGGGGGAGCAAAAGTAAAGGCTGGACCTCCAGGACTGGCACCCCTGAGGGGTGGCTGGGGGAGGGAAGAAGTTCCTACACCCACAGGGACCCACCCACGGTTAGGGGTCCAGCATCTACGGGGGAGACGGTGGGGGGGGCGCACAAAAGAACGTAAGGGAACGGGGCCTGTACTTTCCCTGTCCACTTAGGCACTGGGGAAGCCTATTGGGCTCCTGGCCCTAATCCTCTGCCCTCATAACTTCCCTCCTGACATGCAGAGCCCAAGCCCCGCCCCTACACCCACACCCAGGGCCCTACCTCTACACTTGGAGACCCCCTCCAACACGCTGAGCCTAAACCCCACCCACAGACCCTCACCCAGGGCCCTTCCTCCAAACTCCGGAACTCCACACTGCAGAGGCCCTGCTTTGGACATGATGCCTCCCACCTTCTGCACAGGTCATAAGCAGAGGCCCTGCCCCATGCTTAAACATCACCACCCCACCCGCCTAGGCCCCGCCCTACCCTAACCCCACCCCTGCCTAAGTTCCAACCCCATCTAAACTCTGCCCCCATAGCCAAGGCTTTTTTTTTTTCCTCTTTTAGATTGAGGTTCTGTTTTACCTTGTTGATTCACTGTTTTTGATTCTTTTATATTTTTATTTTTCCTAATCTTTTATTTTTCTAATTTTATTTTGTTCTTTACACTTTATTATTGCTCTCTCCTTTTGGCTTGTTCCCCACTGACCCCCCCCATTTTTTAATTTATTTTTGTTGTGGTTTTATTTTACCTTGCTGCAGTTGTTTCAATTATAGTTTTACTTTTCCTAATATATTGTTTTCCTATCTAATTTTACTTATTTATTTTTATTCTTTGATATTGTACTGCTCCTTTTTTTCTTTCTTGCTTTCTTTTTTTTGTTTACCATGCCACAAAGCTTGGGGATCTTGGTTCACAAGCAGGGGATTGGGCCGAAGCTCCTGCAGTGAGAGTTCAGAGTCCAAACCACTGGTCTAACAGAGAATCTCAGACCCCAGGGAATATTTATCAGAGTGAGGTCTTCACGGAGGTCCTCATCTTAGCACCAAGACACAGCTCTACCCAACAGCCTACAAACTCCAGTGTTGGAAGCCTCAGGCCAAACAACCAGTAAGACAGGAACACAATCCCACTCATAAAAAAAAAAAAATTGAGATGGCAAAAAAATATGTCACAGATGAAGGAGCAGGTAAAAACCTACAAGACCAAATAAATGAAGAGGAAATAGGCAACCTACCTGAAAAAGAATTCAGAGTAATGATAGTAAAGATGATCCAAAATCTCAGAAACAGAATGTAGAAAATACAAGAAACATTTAACAAGTATCTAGAAGAACTAAAGAGCAAACAGTGATGAACAATACAATTACTGAAATTAAAAATACTCTAGAAGGAATCAATAGCAGAATAACTGAGGCAGAAGAATAGATAAGTGAGCTGGAAGACAGAATGGTGGAAATAACTGCCAGGGAGCAGAATAAAGAAAAAAGAATGAAAAGAATTGACGACAGCCTCACAGACCTCTGGGACAACGTTAAATATACCAACATTTGAATTATAGAGGTCTCAGAAGAGGAAGAGAAAAAGAAAGGGTCTGAGAAAATATTTGAAGAGATTATAGTCGAAAACTTCCCTAAAACGGGAAAGGAAGTAGTCAATCAAGTCCAGGAAGCACAGAGAGTCCCATACAGGATAAATCCAAGGAGAAACATGCCAAGACACATATTAGTCAAACTATCAAAAATAAAAAACAAAGAAAAATATTAAAATCAGCAAGAGAAAAGCGACAAATAACATACAAGGGAATCCCTATAATGGTAACACCTGATCTTTCAGCAGAAACTCTGCAAGCCAGAAGGGAGAGGCAGGACATATTTAAAGTGATGAAAGGGAAAAACCTACAACCAAGATAACTCTACCCAGCAAGGATCTCATTCAGATTCAACAGAGAAATTAAAACCTTTAGAGATAAGAAAAAGTTAAGAGAATTCAGCACCACCAAACCAACTTTACAACAAATGCTAAAAGGAACTTCTCTAGGCAGTAAACACAAGAGAAGGAAAAGACCTACAATAACAAACCCCAAACAATTAAGAAAATGGGAATAGGAACATACATATCGATAATTACCTTAAACGTGAATGGATTAAATGCTCCAACCAAAAGACACAGGCTCGCTGAATGGATACATAAACAAGACTCATATATATGCTGTCTACAAGAGACCCACTTCAGACACAGGGACACATACAGACTGAAAGTGAGGGAATGGAAAAAATTATTCCACACTAATGGAAATCAAAAGAAGGCTGGAGTAGCAATTCTCATATCAGACAAGAGAGACTAATATAAAGACTATCATAAGAGACAAAGAAGGACACAGCATAATAATCAAGGGATCTTTCCAAGAAGAATATATAACAATTGTAAATATTTATGCACCCAACACAGGAGCACCTCAGTACATAAGCCAAATGCTAACAGCCATAAAAGAGGAAATCAACAGCAACACAATAATAGTAGAGGACTTTAACACCCCAATTTCACCAATGGGAGGATCATCCAAAAAGAAATAAGGAAACACAAGCTTTAAATAACACATTAAAATGGACTTAACTGATATTTATAGCACATTCCATCTAAGAAAAACAGAATACACTTTCCTCTCAAGTGCTCATGGAACATTCTCCAGGATAGACCATATCTTGGGTCACAAATCAAACCTTGATAAATTTAAGAAAACTGAAATCATATCAAGTATCTTTTTCAACCACAATGCTATGAGACTTGATATCAATTACAAGAAAAAAAATCTGTAAAAATTACAGACACAGGGAGGCTAAATAATATGTTACTAAATAACCAAGAGATCACTGAAGAAATCAAGGAGGAAATCAAAAAACAACTAGAAAAGAGAAAAAAAGAAAAAAAAGAGAAAAAAAAACCTAGAAACAAATGACAATGAAAACACAATGACCCAAAACCTATGGGATTCAGCAAAAGCAGTTCTAAGAGGGAAGTTTATAGCAATACAATCCTACCTCAAGAAACAAGAAAAATGTCAAATAAACAACCTAACCTTACACCTAAAGCAATTAGACAAAGAAGAACAAAAAAACCCCAAAGTTAGCAGAAGGAAAGAAATCATAAAGATCAGATGAGAAATAAATGAAAAACAAATGAAGGAAGCAATAGCAAAGATCAATAAAACTAAAAGCTGTGGTTGTTTGAGAAGATAAACAAAATTGATAAACCATTAGCCAGACTCATCAAGAAAAAAAGGGAAAAGACTCAAATCAACAGAATTAGAAATGAAAAAGGAGACGTAACAACTGACACTGCAGAAATACAAAGGATCATAAGAGATTACTACAAGCAATTGTGTGCCAATAAAATGGACAACTGGGAAGAAACGGACAAATTCTTAGAAAAGCACAACCTTGCAAGACTGAACCAGGAAGGAATAGAAAATATAAACAGACCAATCACAAGCACTGAAATTGAAATTGTGTAAAAATCTTCCAACAAACAAAACTCAGGACCAGATGCATTCAAGGTGAATTCTATCAAACATTTAGAGAAGAGCTAACATCTATCCTTCTCAAACTCTTCCAAAAAATAGCAGAGGGAGGAACACTCCCAAACTCATTCTACAAGGCCACCATCACCCTGATACCACAACTGGACAAAGATGTCACAAAAAGAGAAAACTACAGACCAATATCACTGATGAACACAGATGCAAATATCCTCAACAAAATACCAGCAAACAGAATGCAACAGCACATTAAAAGGATCATAGACCATGACCAAGTGGGGTTTACCCCAGGAATGCAAGAATTCTTCAATATACGCAAATCAATCAACGTGATACACCATATTAACCAATTGAAGGATAAAAACAATCTTGACCATCTCAATAGATGTAGAAAAAGCTTTTGACAAAATTCAACACTGATTTATGATAAAAACTCGCCAGAAAATGGACAGGGAACCTACCTCAACCTAATAAAAGCCACATATGACAAACCCACAGCCAACATCATTCTCAATGGTAAAAAACTGAAACCATTTCCACTAAGATCAGGAACAAGACAAGGTTGTCCACTCTCACCACTATTATTCAACATAGTTTTGGAAGTCCTAGCCACAGCAATCAGAGAAGAAAAAGAAATAAAAGGCATACGAATTGGAAAAGAAGAAGTAAAACTGTGACTGTTCACAGATGACATAATACTATACATAGAGAATCCTAAAGATGCTACCAGAAAACTACTAGAGCCATTCAATGCATTTGGTAGAGTAGCAGGATACAAAATTAATGCACAGAAATCTCTGGCATTCCTATACACTAATGATGAAAAATCTGAAAGAGAAATTAAGAAAACACTCCCATTTACCACTGCAACAAAAAGAATAAAATACCTAGGAATAAACCTACCTAAGGAGACAAAAGACCTGTATGCAGAAAACTATAAGACACTGATGGAAGAAATTAAAGATGATACAAACAGATGGAGATGGAGAGATATACCATGTTCTTGGATTGGAAGAATCAACATGGGGAAAATGACTATACTACCCAAAGCAATCTACAGATTCAATGCAATCCCCATCAAACTACCAATGGCATTTTTCACAGTACTAGAACAAAAAAATCACACAATTTGTAGGGAAACACAAAAGACCCCGAATACCCAAAGCAATCTTGAGAAAGTAAAGCGGAGCTGGAAAAATCAGGCTCCCTGATTTCAGACTATACTACAAAGCTACAGTAATCAAGACAATATGGTACTGGCACAAAACAGAAATATAGATCAATGGAACAGGATAGAAAGCCTAGCGATAAACCCACGCACCTATGGTCAACTAATCTATGACAAAGGAGGCAGGGATATACAATGGAGAAAAGACAGTCTTCTATAAGTGGTGCTGGGAAAACTGGACAGCTACATGTAAAAAATGAAATTAGAACACTTCCTAACACCATACACAAAAATAAACTCAAAATGGATTAAAGACCTAAATGGAAGTCCAGACACTATAAAACTCTTAGAGGAAAACATAGGCAGAACACTCTATGACATAAATCACAGCAAGATCCTTTTTGACCCACCTCCTAGAGAAATGGAAATAAAAACAAAAATAAAGAAATGGGACCTAATGAAACTTAAAAGCTTTTGCACAGCAAAGGAAACCATAAACAAGACAAAAAGACAACCCTCAGAATGGGGAAAATATTTGCAAATGAAGCAACGGACAAAGGATTAATCTCCAAAATATATAAGCAGCTCATGCAGCTCAATATCTAAAAAACAAAGAACCCAATCAAAAAACGGGCAGAAGACCTAAATAGACATTTCTCGAAAGAAGATATACAGATTGCCAACAGACATGTGAAAGGATGCTCAACATCACTAATCATTAGAGAAATGCAAATCAAAACTATAATGAGGTATCACCTCACACCAGTCAGAATGGCCATCATAAATAAATCTACAAACAATAAATGCTAGAAAGGGCGTGGAGAAAAGGAAACCCTCTTGCACTGTTGGTGGGAATATAAATTGATACAGCCACTATGGAGAACAGTATGGAGGTTCCTTAAAAAACTAAAAATAGAACTACTGTATGACCCAGCAATCCCACTACTGGGCATATAACCTGAGAAAACCATAGTTCAAAAAGTGTCATGTACACAATATTCATTGCAGCACTATTTACAATAGCAAGGACATGGAAGCAACCTAAGTGTCCACTGACAGATGAATGGATAAAGAAGATGTGGCACATATATACAATGAAATATTACTCAGCCATAAAAAGAAACGAAATTGAGTTATTTGTAGTGAGGTGGATGGACTAGAGTTTGTCATACAGAGTGAAATAAGTCAGAAAGTGAAAAACAAATACCGTTTGCTAACACATATATATGGAATTAAAAAAAAAAGTGGTTCTTAAGAACCTAGGGGCAGGACAGGAATAAAGACACAGATGTAGAGAATGGACTTGAGGACATGGGGATGGGGAAGGGTAAGCTGGGATGAAGTGACAGAGTGGCATGGACATATATACACTACCAAATGTGAAATAGTTAGTGGGAAGCAGCCGCATAGCCCAGGGAGATCAGCTCAGTGCTTTGTGACCACCTAGAAGTGTGGGGAAGGAGGGTGCGAGGGAGACGCAAGAGGGAGGGGATATGGGGATATACGTATGCATATAGCTGATTCACTTTGTTATACAGCAGAAATTAACACAACATTGTAAAGCAATTATACTCCAATAAAGATGTTAAAAAAACAAAAAAATGCCCTGGGGTTCACATAAACAGAGTCAATTCTTAGTGCAAGGCAAGGAGGGAGTGGGTAATGATGGAACCCTGTTCAATGCCAAACATTTTCACATTAAGTCCTCACAACCACTTGAAGGTAAGGGGAATTATTACCCATATTTTACAGGTGCAGGAAACCACACTTCAGTGAGTTGTAAAACGAGGACTTGAATCCAGACTTGGGGCCTAAAGTTCAAAAGCCTTTAATACCACACCATTAAGTGGGTCTTCCTCACTACAGAGGGAAGGCAGCCTACTGACACTTTTGTTTCCACCTTTAAGGTAAGACTTTAGTTCCTTTATGAAAATTTCACCTCTGTAATGGGATCCTGGGAACACTGGGCTCTTGGGATGATTTAGACACAACTCAAATCCCAGAGATATAAGCTATTCAAGTTGCATTCTGAACTCGTAAGCGTGATGGCAGGCCACTTTTTATCTCACGAAATGTCTGTAGAGAGAATGATGAGGTGCTGGTGTTTGGACAGTACTTTTCTAATAAATAATGATGCGGCTGAGAAATATTTATAATAACTGAAAATACAGTTATCACTCACATGATGTAAATCATTGTCGGAACTGAATCATACCAATTTGACCTTGTTTGACTTGTTTATCCGTTCCTAAAGTGTGTTTAATAGTTACAGAGCATATGAACAGGTTAAGTAAGATATCTTAGTGCTTCATTGTGTCTGTGAATGAAACACACCAGGAAAGAACAATGACAAAGCAAGCGGTAATTTTCCGGAGAATTTCTGTTACAAGGTTAAACACAGAGACATGTATAATCTATGTGTATAAATTTCTTGCCCTATGTCTGGCCTATTCCCTAAAAAAGAAGAGATGGTTTCTAAAATGCATGCAGTAAAACAGAAGAAAGTAAACATAAAATAGTAAAATCAAGAATAGGAAAAATATAAATTAGGAACCAAGGTCAAGACTGGAGGACGGTAGGATGCAGGCAGGTAGGGTCTACTGAGTTATTAAAGTCAAGTCACAAATTTGGCTCTGAGCTTCCTAGAGGCAAAGCAGCTAGGAATTAATGACTAGACTCACAGATTTTGATATGTTATCAGTAGGAGAAAAGTATTTTCCATTACCGTCTAATTTTTGAATACTTCACACTAAATATTCTTTGCAGATAAAGTTTAAATATGGAAAGTTTGTGGAAAATAAGGGTTTTACTAATTAAAAGAAAAGGCATAAAGAAGTGTGTTTACCAAAGTGTTTCTGATTATGAAAACTGATGGTTTCAAAACACATATTATAAGAAAGAGACTTTCAAAGAGTTCCCAGGTTAATCAGGAAAAGTAACCAAGGGCCTGCTGCTTTGAAGGTTTAACCCAAGATGCTTATCCAACCTCTTGGTTGAACAAATCTTGCAAATAAGGCCTTCTCAGAAGATTCACAGCATTTTCCGTGGGAGCTTGAAATGTCAGCAGAACAGGCTTTCTGATGATGTTATGCTGGCATAACATCCTAACAGTTGGGGTGGGTGTGCAAGAGAAAGATAGTAAAATTGTTTCACTGCCGGGTTTTTATGCTATACTACATAACAGCGTCTCCGGCAACGATGATAGGCGTAACATAAAGAGAAAGCAAAACAAATAAATAAACCAAAAAGAAAAAAGAAAAGAAAGCTTGACAAGAGCCAGAAGCACAAACCCTTGGTTCTCAACAGTTTCTAGTGTTAAAGGATACAATTTGAAAGAGAATAACATTATAATGTTACAATCGATTTGAAGGAGAATCCAAAGAACAGACACATTCACAGATCAGGAATATTGAAATGAATTTTCAAATGAACCCATACAAGGCTTTTCCACGAAGAGGAAGGCTGTCCCTCCACCAGACAGAACTCACTTGCATGTCTGTAGACACATATTATTTGCTTTGCCATCAATTGTGAAATAACTCAAAGGCAATGACAAGCTAGAATCAGATAAACCCTGGAAAGACGTCTCTAAATAATGCACAGTTTTCCATTGGAGACACCTAGTAATCTTAGTTGTTTATTCTGAATTTCCTTACACTGGTAAGTGAATATGACCTCCATCCTGGACACCCCACTGGTAGTAGCAGTACTGAACTTTGGAGCATTTTGAGGCATATGATGCTGTTTATCTTACTTCCTGGGATTCATAAACAGAACAGTGGCCTTCAATCTTACTTGAAGTAAACAAAATAGAGGGTCCTGAATAGAGTCCTACTGTTCTGTGGACCCTCAATATTTGCCCTAATAACAGATCTTTCAATAGCTCCTTTTAACCTAAGACTCGATAAATGGATGAGATTAGTGAACACGCAGATCTCATCAACATCAACAAATCTGTCTTGCAGGAACAGTTATGTAATGCCACAATTTCAAAACAATGCTCTAGTAAAAACTAATTTTAAACACTCAACAAATAAATAGAATTCATCAGAATTTTTCTTTTGCTAGGTTTTTCCACTGGTATAATACATTTTTTGTTCACCAAACTCTTCTCCTTCTCCTCTAAGGCTCACAGCTAGGCTGTGTTCCCAGCTTCCTTTGCAATTGGGGGTGGTCATCTGGCTGAATTCTGCCAAAGCAATGAGGGTAATGATGACTGCCTCACTTCCAGGCCCATGGCTCCTCTCCGCACCCCAACCCCACCAGCTGGACGCAGAGGACTCTGAGATACACAGGAGGGAAGGAGACCTATTTTTTTTTTTTTTTTTTTTGCTGTACACGGGCCTCTCACTGCTGTGGCCCCTCCAGTTGCGGAGCACAGGCTCCGGACACGCAGGCTCAGTGGCCATGGCTCACGGGCCCAGCCGCTCCGTGGCATGTGGGATCTTCCCGGACCGGGGCACGAACCCATGTCGCCTGCATCGGCAGGCGGCCTCTCAACCACTGCGCCACCAGGGAAGCCCAAGGAGACCTATTTTGAAAGAAGCCAGGGTCCCTGAATGACCTGAGTTTTTGGACTTACTGTGAGTGAGAAATAAACATGTACTGTAGTAAGCCTTTGAGTTTTATGATTTATTTGCAATAGCAGTTAGTAAGCTAGTATTACTTTAACAAATACACATCCCAAATTTTTTTTTAATTTAAATTTTCAAAAATAGGCTATATATTCACATTGTTTGACAATCAAAACAATATAAAAGGTGCACATTGTCAATCTCACTCCCACCTCATTTCTGTACATGCTGTTCCATGCCCCCCTCACCTCTGCCTTCTAGTAAACTACCTTAATAGTTTCTTGTATATATTTTCAGTGTTCCTTTATACATATATACAAAAAATACAGACATTTCTCAAAGAAGACATACAGATGGCCAAAAAGCACATGAAAACATGCTCAACATCACTAATTATCAGAGGAATGCAAATCAAAACTACAGTGAGGTATCACCTCACACCAGTCAGAATGGTCATCATCAAAAAGTCTACAAACAATAAATGCTGGAGAGAATGTGGAGAAAAGGGAACCCTCCTACACTGTTGGTGGGAATGTAAATTGATACAGCCACTATGGAGAACAGTATGGAGGTTCCTTAAAAAACTAAAAATAGAACTACCATATGACCCAACAATCCCACTACTGGGCATATATCTGGAGAAAACCATAATTCAAAAAAATACATGCACCGCAATGTTCTTTGCAGCACTATTTGCAATAGCCAAGACATGGAAGCAACCTAATGACCATCAACACAGGAATGGATAAAGAAGATGTGGTACATATATACAATGAAATATTACTCAGCCATAAAAAAGAACGAAATAATGCCATTTGCAGCAACGTGGATGGACCTAGAGATTATCATACTAAGTGAAGTAAGCAAGACAGAGAAAGACAAATGTCATATGATATCACTTATATGTGGACTCTAATTTCAAAAAATGATACCAATGAACTTATTTACAAAACAGACACAGACTTACAGATATTGAAAACAAACTTATGGTTACCAAAGAGGAAACGTGTGGGGGAGGGATAATTTAGGAGTTTAGGATTAACATACACTACTATATATAAGATAGATAACCAACAAGGGCCCACTGTATAGCACAGGGAACTCAATATTCTGTGATAACCTACATGAGAAAATAATCTGGAAAACAATGAATACATGTACATGTATAACTGAATCAGTTTGCTGTACACCTGAAACTGTACAACACTGTAAAATCAACTATACTCCAATAAAATTATTTTTTTTAAAAAGTGCTTACAAACAATATATGTGAATATATTCTTTTCTTCCCTCCCTAGCCCAAAGGCAGCATACTATTTAAACTGCCTTACATCTTGCTTCCTTCACAGAACAAAATATCCTGATGACCTCTGCACTGAACTGCATAACAGTCTCCTCACTCTTTTTATGGCTGCATAGTATTCCATTGGATCAGCTACTATAGATTAATCAGTCATCTATTGATGGACACTTGTCAACCCATTTTCCTGAGGGTAGATAATATAATTCGAATAAATCAGTGTCAGTTTAGGATTAAAGTCCAGTCCTAGTTGACTGCACACCACAGGCCCTGCCACACCTTCTTTAGAAGGACTGTTTTCTGGAAGAATTTTTTCTTTTATTCTCTAAGACAACAACATAATGCACACAGGGAGAGTCAGATGACCAGAATAAATTTAGGATGGAACTGCCCTCAGCACAGCAGGTGGCAGGAGAAAGGCACGGTGGCCTCATTCAGTGTCTGCCACAGATTATGTGTGCCGACGGAGAAGTAGAGCTGTATTTGTACTTCAAGGGCCTCCTTCTCCTATTCCTTATGAAACACCGTTTTGGGGGCCGTCATTAATCTACAAGTCAAAGCCAAGCTTTTAGCTTCTACCTCTCATTGCTGAAAGGACAAAAAGGATATCAATATTTTTTTCCAATTAAAAAATCTGTAGCTCTTGGCCTCCCTTCTCACCTCTCTCTCTGCCTCCTGCACTTTCTCTCAGATGTCTAAAACCAGACGCAGCAGGCTCACCTTCCTATTCCTCCCAGACTCAAGGTCAAGGAGCCATCGTTGAGTGTCCTACATCTGAAAGGCAGGAGCCAAGTCCTTGTGAGTCTTTGTTCACAATGTCCCTCACACTAGGCAATGTACAGGAGTTGTGATTTGAAGAGATGTGTGCAATTTCAAATGCTGAGCTCCGAACGCCTTTCTGTGCCATATAAGTTAGTTACTCAGGATGGTTTGGTATACAGACGCTGTTCCCACGCGAGTGTTCTCATCATCCTCATTAACCACAAAGCACTCTGAGAACACACTAAGGCATCAATCCTGGAAAAGTTTAGGAACTGGGCATTCTACTGAAACCGTAGATTTTTCAATGTGGAAAGATCCTTAGAGATTAACTTGCCCAACAAACTCCTTTCACAGATGAAGAAACAGCATCAAAGAGGATGTACCTTGTTCGAGTCCACACAAGAATGAGTGACAGAGATTTGGTCTTCTGAGGGCCATTGATTTTCTTTTTACATTTTATGCCTTGCTTTCAAAACTGTACGATTGGCCATGCTTTTTACTACTCTCCATTTAGTAAGTATATTAATGGGCTGTGTTTGATCTGCCTAAGCAGTCCTTGGTTTAAATAAGGCTGAAAGAAATCATGAAAAATTGTTGACCTTTGCAATTGTGAGGACAGAAGTGCCCTGTGCCGTTTTGAATGCAATGGCAAGCTTCTTGGGTAGGGGTAGGGGTAAGGGAAGAACAGTTGCCTGGGCTGAGATCTGGAGAATGGCTACAGGTACTCTGGGCATTCCTCTCTTCCCACCTTTTCCCTGAGCATCGGGAACATTGCTGGTTCCAAATCTCCTGTGTCTGTATTCCAGGGTACATGAGTGTCTCCCCAAGGGAACAAAGGAGAGAAAGACACCCATTTTCTGTTATCATTTGGTGCTCAGTCACATTTTTCCATCTCAGTATAAATTTAATATCCTACCCACAGGGTTGACCTATGCAGACTTAACTCACGACCTGTCCAAAACCTTATTCAATCTGCATCACCTCAAATCATGACTTAAAAAGATGCAGGGCCAGAGTAAAAGTTGTTTGGTTGCTCTATCCTTGAAAGCGGGGGTGGGTCCAGGTCTAGTCCTTCAGTTTATAGATTTAGACTTAGTTTGATCTATTAGTCTGAGGACCATTAGATATCAGGCATGACTCATGATAAACAAAGTTGATGACACTGATTTTGTCTGCCCAAGGAAACACCTTCCCCAGACTCTGGGACAGTGTTCTCACCCATCTTCAAGCACATGATCCCAAACTGGGTCAATCATCTTATTCCATCCCTGGGGCATCCCTCACAAATGAGCAGCTAATCCACATCTGAACAACAGGAGGCGTATTTTAGGATTTTCTCTGCTGAAACTAGAAAAATAATTTCTTTCTTCTTGCTTGCTTGTGAACTGTATAAAGATATGACTTCAGAGCTGCTGGTACCTTCCCAGATGTAGAAAATCCCAAAACAAAGATGAGAGAAGAACATGGAATTCCAAGTTCCATATCCTGAAGGCCCTGAAGCAACCCTGGTGCCTGAAGTTCCTACTCTGTGATTCAAATGGATAATTTTCCTGGAAACCCCTTTTGTTTAGCTTATGTTGGGTTTCTGTAAATTAGAGTCCTGACTACACACCAGACTCCCAAGAGTTTGTTTTACAAACTAGATTTTCAATTTTTAAATTTATGCTAAGAAATATAACTGCCAAGAGGATTGGAATATGACTGTAGGCTGGTTAGCTTCTTCTCTTCCCCAGAGGACAGCCTATGTGGGAAACCAAATTATGATGCAAAGGTTTCTTTGTAAGTGCAATGTCAGGATAAAAGGAGTAGAACAATCTCAAGGGTCACCTTCTATATCCCACGGCACTTTAGGGACATAATGCCTGTTAAGTAGGGAAGAGCAACTCTGCCCGCTGGACAAGGCCCCGGTGCCGTGCATAATTTCTTAGAGGCACACTGGCAAACTTTTCTAACTTTTCACTTTTAAATGTCTTATCAACTACCAAATGATTCTAATCCCTCCATCCGATATCATGTAGTTTTAAATAGTTCTATGACTTTGCTCGTTGCCCTTGCTACCCTCCGCCACATCCATCCCCTCACTGCCAGCCACCTCCTTTCTCTCCTCTGGCTGTAGAAATCCTCCTTAATCTTCTAGAAATTGACAGCACACATCAGTTCCTCTGTGAGGCATTCCCATTTTTAAGTCCAAATCAGACTTTAATCCCACCCTCTCCTGCATTTCCCTTTAGGGCAAACTGCACTCATTTTGCAGGGTCACAAGCTATGTTTGTGTTGTGTCTCCTTCTAGATTGAGTTCTTTGAGGACAGGGATTCAACCTGACCCACTCTTTCTGATGCCCAATTTTTGACATACTCCATTGCAAACAGTAGATGCATAAAATACATGTTGAGGGCTTCCCTGGTGGCGCAGTGGTTGAGAATCTGCCTGACAATGCAGGGGACACGGGTTCGAGCCCCGGTCTGGGAAGATCCCACATGCCGCGAAGCAACTAGGCCCGTGAGCCACAATTACTGAGCCTGCGCGTCTGGAGCCTGTGCTCTGCAACAAGAGAGGCCGCGATAGTGAGAGGCCCACGAACCGCGATGAAGAGTGACCCCCACTCGCCGCAACTAGAGAAAGCCCTCGCACAGAAACGAAGACCCAACACAGCCATAAATAAATAAATAAATAAATAAAAATACATGTTGAATGTTAGGTATATTAGCATGAATTACTGCAGTTTTATTTATGTTTTACTTACAGGGTATTGTACTGCTCAGAACTTTTTCTGTAACATTTGACAGAAAGTAAACCTAAATTAAAAGAGTTTGAAAAAAAAAAAAAAAGAGTTTGGGGTGAGGACCTGAGAAGCAGACTTGAACAACCAAAAGACAGGAAGAGCAGGAACATAGCCAAGGCTTGTAGACAGCTGGTCCCAGGGCACAGGCATCCTTGAGATTTCTCCCCGTCCTTGGTCTCTGCATCTCTTCCCACATACCACCGTGACCAGCTTCTTCCTCTCACTGGGGTATGTGGGAGCTTAAAGCTCCCCGTCTCATAATGCCACTGACCAACAAAGAACTGAAACTCCCCAGCTTGAGATGGAACATTCCTAGAGAAGTGTATGGGATTGTGTCATTGGTCCCGATTCTTCACTTCTCCCTGAATCTTTATCCTTTCCTTTTTTAAAAAAATTTTTATTTATTTATTTATTTTATTTTTGGCTGTGTTGTGTCTTCATTGCTACGAGCGGGCTTTCTCTAGTTGCAGCGAGCGGGGGCTACTCTTCGTTGCGGTGCACAGGCTTCTCATTGCGGTGGCTTCTCTTGTTGCGGAGCACGGGCTCTAGGTATGCAGGCTTCAGCAGTTGTGGCTCGCAGGCTCTAGAGCGCAGGCTCAGTAGTTGTGGCACATGGACTTTGTTGCTCTGTGGCATGTGGGATCTTCCCGGACCAGGGATCGAACACGTGTCCCCTGCATTGGCAGGCGGGTTCTTAACCATTGCGCCACCAGACAAGCCATATCCTATCCTTTTGACTGTGAACTTCTCCTCACAAGAGACAGACCACATATCCCACTTCTTGACTATATCTGGATGAGGTGAAAACAGCAGTGTGCTGATTCCTAGTCCAGGCCTCAGAAAGTCTCTTGATTCTATCTGGGCTCTTGTTCTTTGACTATTCCCTAAGAAGGACATGCTCAAGTCAGCCCTCAAGTGCCTGGAGACACAGGGAGCACAGCCACCAGCCTGGTACAGGCTACATCTGCTGACCCTAGCAGACCCAGCTGTATGAACCAGCTCAGCAAAGGTCATCAGACACACCCAGCTGAGCCCAGCCTCTGCCAGCCAACATTCGTGTGGCCGCCAGCTCAGGGAAAATACATGATTATTGCTTTAAGCCACTAAGGTGTTTACCTAGCATTTTTATGGCAATAGCTAATTGACAGAAATCAAGTCTCAGCTTTGCAACTTTCTAGATATGTGGCCCTGGGCAAGATGCCTAACCATCTGGATTTCACTCTCCACCTCTGAAAAATGGAGATAATAACGGTACCTATATCGTAGAGTTGTTGTGAGAGAAAGTACAGTGTAAAATATCTGGTACATAAAAACCACGAATATATTTTGTATTATTGTTACTGTTTCACATGCTCATCCACAAACAATGGTAGCCAGGGAGTGGGGAGAAGTCCTAGGGATTGGTCTGGCTTGGGCAGGTGCCATCTCTGGGCCAACCACTGTGGACTGAGGGGTTGAGGGTCTGTAAGAAGAAAGCGGGCAGCTCTTATTCAATGAGACGGTGGGTGTGGTGGAAGGAGCAACCCCCAGAGGATGCAGACGCTGATTTCACGTGAAGACAGGAGGCAGGTGGGACAAACAGAAAAAACCACACCCAGTACATTGTAGTTATTTCTAGAATCATAGCTTCATTGGCAACCTCTGAATCACAAGAGATGGTTTCAGATACCCGACACAGAGCAAGCGGCACGAGTGTATGCTGTCTCTTCTATTTACTAGGTATTTAATCTTAGGGATTACTAACTTAGCTCTACTTAAGTTCTTCGAATATTGGAGAATGCAAACAATAATTCCCATTCCCCAGCCTGGTTTTAGGAATTAAAGGAGATAATGTATGTAAAACAAGTGGTAAAGTAAGTGACATATAGCAGGTACTCCATAAGTGGTAGCTATCGTGGCTGCGGTTACCCTTGGCTCCTTCGATGACGTGCTGTTTCTCATTAGCCTCCGTGACTGGAGGGGACCCTTCATTTCTGGGGCTCTCTCTGCTGACTGCAGCCTAAAGCACATTCTATTAAGATCATGTGTATGATGAGGTCTGGATGTGAGCAAGCTGCCTTCATTCTAGTGCAGTTAATGATGAACATGTCCACGTCCCTAGTTTTTCAAAGGTGATGGACTCAGAAGAAACCTTGTGATATCTGATCTAGAAATCCTTTTTTTGTGTGCAGAATCTGAATTGCAAAGCTGTTATTAAAACCTGCAAATGATCAGCAGTGGTAAATGTGCGATATTAACTGCCTCTCTTTGTCTCTCTTTGGCTGACACTCCTGACCGATGCCGGGAACTGGTGAGCAGCTTGCTGTGCTGGGCTGGAATTAACGTGTGCCTGGCAATGCATGCTCACAAATAGACCTTTGCAGAAAATTGCTCATTATTCTTGTGATTTCAGGAAATAAAGAAACACCCCAATTAATTCCCAAGCCCAAGAAAGGAAGAAGAGCAACAAGCAGTTTTCCTCTGGCAACGTGAAGGGGAGAAGCAAATCGGATGCAGGTTGACTGCACAAGGTCTGCTGGAGTGCATTTGTCCCTTCTCACCCCCAGGCCCAGCAGCAAATACACGTGACCTCCTTCTTGCCCAGAGGAAGATGAAGGTGAGCCTGAGGGGGCTGGCCTTCCTGGGCATGGGAAGCAATTGCCCTTTGTCACACCTCTGGCTGGTGTCAGGAGATGTGCTGGGGAGAAGGGAAGTCTGTAGTAGTTGAATGAAGGGATTCACCCTGAGGGGGAGATGCACAAAGAAAACGTATCATGTCTCTACGTGGAGTTAAATAAACTGCCAGTCATAATTGTAGATATATTCTCCAGACAAATTAACAATTTTCATCCCAGTCTTCATTCGTCAGAACGTGTGGTATATTGGAGTGAGCACAGGGAGAAGGGGAGGTTGTACGTCAAGTGCAGTGGGCTAGTTTCTTCTAATATATTGCTGAATGTCAGGAAAGTGGGATCATGTGCACGATGGGTTGTCCTGGTGCTTGGCTATTAGTTCATCAAAGGTAACGTGAAGTCAGCAGGCTCAGGCATCTCAGCGTGTCCCCAGAAATGCACTTACTATCCTTAGGGAAAAGCAGTGAATTCTCAGACTGGGAACGGGCTGCAATGAACTATGGGGCTGCTGTGATCAGACAGAACAAGTAGTCCTGGCACCTGGAGCGTATTCCAATGACTTTGCATGGAAGACATGATCAATGTTTTTTTTGGTAAATTTACTTTTAGGTAATTTTACTTTCCCATCATGAATGTCATGCTATCAGAAAGACAAATTAACTTAACATATGTGACTTAGTCCTCCTTTATGAATTACTTTCCAATTTTTTTTTTTTTTCCATTGCGGAGCACAGGCTCCGGACGCGCAGGCTCAGCGGCCATGGCTCACAGGCCCAGCCGCTCCGCGGTATGTGGGATCTTCCCGGACCGGGGCACGAACCCGTGTCCCCTGCATCGGCAGGCGGACTCTCAACCACTGCGCCACCAGCGAAGCCCTCCAATTGTTTTTAATAGCATCTCTTTATCTCGAACACAAGAAAACACAGTTGACCTTTAACAGCCTCTTATTAACAAACCCAACTGCAGTCCAGGTTTTCCACTTTCAGATCTTTATCTCGTGGCACCTTGAATCCAAACTCATCTGAATGCAGGTCCAGCTGTCTCTCTAATGGTACCTCTCCATTAATTAAGCACTCTGTACTTAACAGCTTGCATGCCAGCAGCTCTAAAGGATGAAAAGGCAGTTCTCCTTTAATCCACAAATATTTATTTTCTTTTGGGGAGACTGACTGGGAAAAAATTAAGTGTATAGGAGGATCACCAGCTTACAGAGAATGTGTGTATTGAGGTGGAAGTTTCCTGCCAAGTCACATCAGGTGCATTCAGTAAGCAGGAAGGCTGGCTCCTAATCCCCGCAATTATAAATTATGAAGTGCTGGTTAAACAAGCATCTCCCTCTTTCTGGGCTGAGGAATGTGTCTGTGTTCTCTGAGTACGTTAATGTGTGCATGTGAATGAGTTTACAGGGAGGAGTGAATATAACTCACATAGACTCGGACTCTGATATTTATGGGATCCTGTCTGCCCAGGGGCTGGGTCATGGCCTGCATAGTCTTATCCTGCCACAATGCATTATGGGACCCCCACCCCTTAGTCCATTTACATTTTTCCTTGTTTCTCAGACTCATTTATCACTGAACTGTATAGAAACTGTCCTGGAATAACAAAATAACAGGTTGGAAGTTGGACACAGCATTAGTTTTTTCAAAATATTTTCTTAAAATACAGGAGGAGTTTGTGTGTGTATGGTAGGATATTAGAAAATACAGGTTAGCAAAACTAAGGGAATAAAAGGATCATACTGCAAACGTCTAGAGACTGAACAGTCAGTACCTTAGTGTATATCTTTCTGGATCATTTTTTTGTCTTTTGGAATACACACACACACATATTCTTAGTTAACAATATCTATTTTTCCACTTCAGTGTTATCTTCATCTCATCAAGTACAAGGCCATATTCACATTTTTATAATTGTCTCAAAAAGATCTTTTATATCTGGTTTGCCCATACTAGGATCCAATCCAGAACCATACATTGTCTTTAACTGTTACATCTCCTAGGTCTTTTTCAACCTAGCCCGGTACATCTTTCCATGCACTAATGTGTTAGAGTGGGCTAGTTGTCCAGGACAAGATTCCATGGCTTAGTTTAGGGCATTAACTCCCCTCTGCTTCCAGCTGTGCTTGTGCAGGCCTAAAGCTTGTATAGCATGAGAGAAGGCCCTGGGCAAGAACACGGAAAGGTTCACCTAGCATCTGTCCACTCCAGCTGCAATGCAATCAGAGGTGGGCCAAGGTGATGTGATGTGGGCACCAGGAGCTAGAGCCCACGATACAAATTTGTCTGTACTTTTTTCCTCATTTTTCCTCCATGTAGTATTATTCATTTTGTTATTCTTTAGGAGAATTTCCTATAAACAAAAAGTTATCTAAGTCTAGATATAGTTAAATTAAGCATTTTGGGGAAAAGAATGGTTTGTTTATTCTTATTTACATATGCAAAGATGTACTAATATCTTTTATTTTATTTCCAAGAAATTAATTCTCAAACTTCTACTGAGCACCAGATATTGAGTGGGTGTTGATAAAATAACCCTGCCCTTAAGTTTAGCAAGTTTTGAAAAATAAAATATTGTGGTGCTGTGGGAGAATTTTATACGGAATGTGGTGTTGGGTCAGAGGGGGGAAGTGATCAATTCTTTCAGAGGAATGAGGGAGGAGGGAGGAGACAGAAAAGTCTTCATTAATGCACTGATGCTTGACTTGGGTTTTCAAAGGTTACTAGATGAGGAGGAACAGGTTTTAGGTTGAGTTATTTTGGGAGCAAGTGTTATATCGGCAGCAAGGGTTATAGGCAGGAAAAAGGAAAACTTGCTTGGGAAACTGAAAGTCATTCTGTATGACTGGCGAGTGGGTATAAAGGGGTAAAGCCAGAGTTGGAAAAAGAAGAAGGGACAGATCATGGAAACCTTGTATGTTAGACTAGATATTATATTCACTACTGATTTTACATGGAACATTCCTGGCAGGAACACAGATGCTCAGATGTGTTCAAAATTGTTAATTTGGGAGTATACAAAACTGTGATGCATAAAATCCAATAACCTTTTGTAGAAGGCAACTGCAGGGGGTCATCACAATTTAGTTAGTGAAGACTCTAATGCATACCTTCTCCTTGATTTGCAAACCGCAGCTATGCAGTAACTTCTTCTTGGGTCATGGAATTGCATTAGACATTAAATGTGTGAAATAGAAACAACTTAGGAGAAGGACTGATGAGAAGTAGAATTGGGGTCTCCTAGGCCTCTGTTTGCAAGAGTTGATAGGCATGAGAGGAAGTAGACTACAGGAAAGTGGGAAACAGGAATGGAGGGGTCCAAGCCAGGTCTGTTGCCTCTGGTGGCGCAGTTCTAGAGCCTCATGTCAAGTCCCATAAAGACGGACTACAGGCCAAGATTGACATAGCTGTTCCATGAGGTATTGTGAGGCAAGGGGCATGGGCAGAGTTCCTTTGGTACCCAGAGGCTGAAAGCCAGCATGGTTGGCAAGAAGAGCATTCTTCTACTTCCTCAGGAGACAGGACCACACTAGATCCTTGAAGTTTGGGAAGATCGGGAGATTGTCCCCTTGACAGAGACATTCAAGTTCCTATAGTAAATATGACTGGTAGGACAGCATCTCCAAGTGCCTTTGCTGGTAGTAGTTACAAAGGAGAAGGCTGGAGCGAAAGCTGCAACATAACTCTGGCTGGAACTGACCACTTGGTATGGGAGCACTTTAGGGTGACCCTCAGGAGATTCCCCATAAGAATTAGATGAGACTTTACGGGGACAGTATAAGTGGATGGAGTCAGTGTCATTGAAATTAATGTTAACCTAACAATAGATATTCTGAGTCCCATTTGTTTCCACAATGGGTGAGGCCTGGAAGATTTGGGTTACAAATAAATAATGGTAGACCAGGAGCATGCATGGTTGGGTGGTGAGGTTCAGGACCCTTAGCTGTACCTGAAAGCCTCCCTTGTCTGTGTTTATGGCACCGTCGTGATGGTGTCCAACTTGTGGTCATATCCTCCTAAAATGTGTATTACTATTATGGATTACACTGTGAAGGTTAGAAGCACTTCAAACGTGAGACATAATCATGATAAGAGTCAGTCCTATTGCTCTGTCCACCCTTTGTTGGCTAGCTTATCTCATGCAAGTGTTGATCACTGCAAGGGAAAGAGGCCGTATATTCAACCCCTTCTGTCAAAGTGAAGAGATTTATCTGAGTACAAGTAATGAAAGCAGGCAGAGAGAGGGGAAATATGGCCAGGAATCAGCTACACTTGATGAGACAGTGATGTCTGGAGGAGTCGGTGACAAAAAGGAGAAAAATCAGAGACGGGTCACTGAGCACAGCCAGCAGCACCTCCAGGTGATGTATGATGCTACAGGTCACAGAGTGCTGCCTTCCTAACTGGGCTATGTAGGGCACTCATGAACAAGCAGATTTATTGTACTGTCACTGGTGCATCACTGAGCAGAGAAGATGTAGGGAACTGTGGGTAATAGGTTTTTGCTTTCTCTCCGATGGAAGCCTCCTTTATCTCAGCAGGCAGAGGCAGAGCAAATTGGAATTTATACATACATTATGTTCCTATCCTTCCACGTTTTGTTATAGTATGTTTGACTTCTGTTGTTACAAAAATAATGGGATAAAAATAACACAAACTACATCATATGTAATGACTAACTTTTACCATTTGTCTTTTCTGCAATTCCTATATTTCTATGCAGAATCTACCAATATTTATAACATTTTAAATAACGGTGAGGGAATAATCAAACACACCTGGGGTTTCCTTTTTTGAGGACTAAAAGAGGGAGAGAGCCAATTGTGACAACATGGATGGACTTGAGGGCATTATGCTAAGTGACCTAAGTTAGACAGAGAAAGACAATACTGCATGATGTCACTGATATGTGGAATCTAAAAATGAATAAACATATCAAAAAACTCCCAAACTGCTAGGTGGTTGCCAGAGGCGGGTGTGGGTGAAATTGGTGAAGGTGGTCAAAAGATACAAACTTCCAGTTACAAAATAAATAAGTCCTGGGCATGTAATATACAGCATGATGACTATAGTCAACAATACTGTACTGTATATTTGAAAGTTGCTAAGAGAGGGGATCTTAAAACTTCTCATCACAAGAACAATATGGAGGTTCCTTAAAAAACTAAAAATAGAACTACCACTTGACCCAGCAATCCCACTACTGGACATATACCCAGAGAAAATCATAATTCAAAGAGTCATGTACCACAATGTTCATTGCAGCTCTATTTACAATAGCCAGGACGTGGAAGCAACCTAAGTGTCCATCGACAGATGAATGGATAAAGATGTGGCACATATATACAATGGGACGTTACTCGGCCATAAAAAGAAACAAAATTGAGTTATTTGTAGTAAGGTGGATGGACCTAGAGCCTGTCATACAGAGTAAAGTAAGTCAGAAAGAGAAAAATAAATACCGTATGCTAACACATATATATGGAATCTAAAAAAAAAAAAAAATGGTTCTGATGAACCTAGGGGCAGGACAGGAATAAAGACGCAGAGGTAGAGAATGGACTTGGGGACACAGGGAGGGGAAAGCGTAAGCTGGGACGAAGTGAAAGAGTGGCATGGACATATATACACTATCAAATGTGAAATAGATAGCTAGTGGGAAGCAGCTGCACCACACAGGGAGATCAACTCGGTGCTTTGTGACCTAGACGAGTGGGATAGGGAGGGTGGGAGGGAGGCACAAGAGGGAGGGGATATGGGGATATATGTATACATACAGCTGATTCACTTGTTATACAGCAGAAACTAACATTACATTGTTAAGCAATTATACTCCAATAAAGATGTTAAAAAAAAAAGTTCTCATCACAAGAAGAAAAAATGTGTAATTCTGTGTGGTGATGGATGTTAACTAGACTTATTGTGGTGATCATTTTGCAATATATATAAATATCAAATCATTATGTTGTACACCTGAAGTGAATATGTTATAGGTAAATTATACCCCAATTTTTAAAAAAAGGAGGGAAGGAGCTTAACGAGATGGAGGGGGTGTGTTCACGGACACTGTTGGTGGCAAAGTCACTTGGTGCACTGCTTTGGGGGAGCAGTTTACATTTAAAACATGATTTTCCTTTAATCCAGCAATTTCACTACTAGAAAGTTTTCCCTACAGATATACTCATACAAATGTGCAAAGATGATCAGAGAAGCACACTTCAGAAGTAAAAAAAAAAAAAATGGAAACAACCTATATGTTGGTCAGTAGGGGATTTGAGTAAATGAATTACAATGCAACCTCATGATGAAATTACTCAACATTAAAATGAGTACTGTGTGTTGGAAAAGCCAGCTGTAGAATAGTTTGTGGAGTATGACTCCATTTGAAAAGTGTGTGTATATGCCTAGAATATATTTGGAAAGGAATGAACACTCTGAACAATCATTGTGGAAAATGTGACGGATGGGCATTTGCAGAAGTGGAAGTTAGATACTGTTGTACAAAAAATACTATATAACCAGCATCTTTTACTTATGTAAATTTTAAATGCACTTGAAAGTAAAAAACAAAAGGGAGTATAATTTCAGGATTTTTTTAACACAACCTGCCTCAAGATAGGTGGGAGCCCCAAATGACAAATCCAGGTACGTCCCTATAGTGTGATCTTATTTTACATATCCCTCCTCAATGGGGTTTCTCCTCCCTCTTTTTAATTTCAGTATAATTTTTAGCAACTGCAAAATATGTCAAGGAAAAGCGAAAAATAAATTGAGTAGAAGTGGTTGTGTGGAATTATGAGAAAACACCTAGAAATGGTAGGAAAAAATCCTTGTGGACAGCCATCAGCCAAGAGGAAGGCACTGTCTACTCAAGGTTATTTCAACATTAAATTCTCAGGAAGCTGAGACTGGAGTTCTTCCTAATTCTTTTCCTGTGTAAATCTTGCAGGTGAGGGGAGCCAGCATGTTTCAGACGGAGGGCGCCCCCAGTTCTCCGCAGGAATTTGAGCTGAGAGACCGCCACATCCTGAGGTGTCGCCTGCCATTTGGTATTACCTGTAAAGAAAACCCGTGCACAAAGCCTATACCTCACTAGCTAAACTGAACTTTGATAAAATGTCCATTTTATTAAATTGACCACAATTCTACTCCATAGGCATCAGTGAGCACTTTCTGTGTCTCAGGCCCTGCTAGACGCTGGGGATATAAAGATGAAAGTGCATGTTCTTACGGAGTTTACAATCTAGTTGGAGAAGTAAATATATGACACAGAAATTACAATTTAGCATGTTAGCTGCAATGAAGTGAGTAGGTTTAAGGTATAGTCACCAGGAAACACACACACACTGATATTTATAACTGAGAAATACATGCCCACTTTAGCTTCTTAATTCAGCTGAAGGAATCTACCACACAGACATCATCCTAAGCTCTTCTCAGGACAAACTCAACAGTGTTGTAAAATCACAAACTAATTGTGGGGACAATGGTTTGGGGAAAAAATAAACCATGATATAATTTTGTGACTGCCCATTTATGAAATGCATCCTATATTCATTCTTGAGAGGTTCCCTACTTCTCCAATTAACATTGCAATAAAAATTAGGGTCCTCTTTAGTTTTCCAAATCTGTTCATTGAGAAAAAGAATTTTTCCTTCTAAATATGGTACAAGAAATAAACAATTAGATTTGGATTATTCACAAAAACTTACTAGGAAATTCTAAAGCAAAACGTAGCAGCTAGCAAAGAGTAAACAAAAGCGCTCTTGACATCCTCAACAAACAGTAAATTTTTCCTTTCCATCCTAAGATCTTCCACACTTGTCAATTCCATTTGCTTTTAATTATGCCACGAGTAAGTCATATGGAAAAACAATAGATCTGTGTATGCTAATTATGTTTTGAAAGACAAATAGATCCAGCAGATTTAACTGAACAGAATAAATCTGTGTGCATTCTTTATTTTTGTTTGGCTGTCTGTTTTAACAAACACTATCCAGATTTACTTTAGCAGTAGTGTAAAAAGAGAGCAAAAGAAACTCGATAGGTAAATATAGGATTATGTTCAACTAAAATAATGGAATTAAAAATAAAGAGCCCAAAACTTGTAAAATATTTTTTTGTTCTCTAATTTGATATTAGGGGCCCTTTAGAATTTGAACTCTTTCTGGCTTTCCAGAAGGCTTTGGAGTTTGCCTCCCGCCA
The DNA here is from genome assembly GCF_963455315.2 of Globicephala melas. Lineage (NCBI taxonomy): Eukaryota > Metazoa > Chordata > Mammalia > Artiodactyla > Delphinidae > Globicephala > Globicephala melas. The sequence continues at coordinate 63,851,234 of NC_083322.1, forward strand.
TCTGCTGGATGGTATTAAGGTTTGCACGTGCACTAGGAAGAGATCTGGAAAGACATCCAGATTCTCATGTAATGTCTCTTATGCTACTGACCAAGGCAGAGTACCCTTTTCTGGCCTATAGCATTTTTCTGTGAATATGTTTTATCTTCCATTTTCACTGCCAGAAAGATGGACAGATTAGGCAAATTCCATTTATATTTTCAAATCTGATGTGTATAAAATATGGCCTTTGCCAACAGATGAGATTATGGGACAGTGAGTGGAAGCAGAGACCTGATCCTCCCCATCACATGCTTGTTTGAAGGGTTATGTCCTTAAGCAAGGGGCAAAGAAAAAAAAAGAAGTCTGATAAGCTGATATACTAAAGTCTTATTTTATTTTATTTTTCTGTATTCTATCAAATATCTTATAAATCAGGATGTTTACATTAGTTTTATTCTGACAAATGAACTCTGTGATATAACAATAGGGTATAGAAAAAAGGAATTGATAAAATAATATTTAAAATATTAGGTTTATGGAAAGATCATCATTTGAAATTGTGATTGATACTTTATTATTCTAGGATAACTAGGCTGACTTTGAAATCAAATCACTGTCTAAACACCTTATGAAATTCTATCACAAAGTGGTATAAATTCAAAGATTATTTCATCATTACAGACAGACAAAAACAAATAAGCAAAGCTGCAGAAAAAATGCCCAAAGGACATTTTCTCATTGCATGAACATTGTGAGGTCTTATTGGTCATGGGTTAACTATTTGGTGTATTTTAGATTTTGAAATTGCTGGAGCATTCCCATGGGAAACAATATAGCCATTATTTTCATGGTAAAGATTTGTCCATCATCTCTGTCTTTACCCTTTTGCCGTTATGCATGCATTATGCTGATTGTGGCAGTGTTACCTGTATTTCTAACTGTACTTTAAGCCTAAAAACTTGTAATACTTCCCATTTAGCCAACCAGCCCTACTTTAACAAGTTAGGAAGAGAAATACATTTGAAACACCGAGTCCTTGATGTACAAATTGTGGAGTTTCATGGAAAACACCGAGCCAAATAGAAAGCCAGCATTTTATTCTTTTATGTATAGAATAAAAGTTCCGTGGGATTGCAGCATAGGGGAGTGCAAAGGTCTAGAGACGAGGGACTTAACAGAACTGACAGCTTGCTGTAGTCTTGTTATGCAAGATCAGTTGCTCAAAAACAGATCTGATAAATCTCACATTTATTTCTTGTCTGTCACTGAGGTTGGCCACTCTAACAGATGCAGATGACAAGAGGAAGGGAACTGTAACAAAATAGAGCCTTGCATCTCAGGGAAACCTCTGTCACTGCCCTTTTCATTTAAGCTCAGCACTGTGTCCCATTAGAGAAATCTTCCAAACACCTCTTTATCTCTGAGCTGAGTTGATCCAGAAAAGACCGAGTTCCATGAGACTTGGGGAAAACAGAATGTGTGTGAATAACTATGGGTGCAAACTCTTGAATGAGGCCACTTCTAAAAGACATTTGTTTTTACAAGAGCCCCTAAATTATTTAGGAGAGTAATAACAATGGAAGTATAGGAAATAAATTCCATCATCATTATGAAAACAGCTGCCATTGGCAACTTTTAATATATAGTCATGGTACCTGAGAAAGTTCTTTATTTGTGCCAACATATGATGGGAATGAAAATCTGTCCCTTCCTTCACCAGATATGTACAGTAGGTCCTCATTATTTATATATTTTGTATTTGTGAATGTTGGGGAACATGGAAATCTATATTTTTAACAAGCTTCCCAGGTGATCTCCAAAAGCAGAAGCTTACCCACTGGCAAGCTGTGGTCAAATGGGAGCATGGGCATAGACTCCTTTTACTTTCCCTATCCCTCGCTTCAGAGGTAAACACTTTTAATGTCTGGGGTTTGCTCAATCTGTCAACCTCAGAGGCAGAAAATAGGCAAAACACTGGGAGGTGCTCTTCTTGGGAGTCATTATAGATACTGTGGAGCTCATCTTTGGGAAGTCCTAGAAGAGTAGGTATAAAGCTGCATTTAGTCCCCAACTACTCCAGTCTGCTCTATCTGACCTTGGATCATGGTCTTTATATCTCCAACGCTCTGCTTCTTAAAGACAAATGGGGAATGATCCTAACACAGTAGTTCACCCATCACCCCTTACATGACTCTCCAAAATTTTCCCTCTAGCCTTCATCTCTAGCCTCCTCTTTTATCACTTTCTGCTCACTTACTTTGCTCCATATGCATGGGTCTGCTAATTTGCCCTTGAACAAGGGAACCTATTCCTGTCACAGTGTCTTTGCACTTGCACTTCCCTGGATCTTCACATGTTGGTGAGAGATCTCATTTGATTTAGCTCTTCACTCATGTGTTACTACATAAGAGGTCTTCTCTGGATGCTCAATCACTCTCCTATAATCCTGTTTTATCCTTTAAAAAAAAATCCCGCTCATTGATACTTGACATTATATTATATGGTTATTTTTTAAATTGTCTTCACCCCAATACTCCTCCTCAGAATGTAGACCTCATGAGGATGGAGACTTTGTCTTGTTCATCTCTGTATTTTCTGCCTACTATGAAAACGCTTGGCACATGTGAGTTCTCAATAAAATGGCAGACTGACTGAACAAATATTTGTCCATAAAGGGGTCTTTAGAAATCCTCTGGCCCCACTATCATTGCCATTCACCTAGTAAAGGGAATCCAAAATTTGATTGAACAATAGTTACTTTATGTTGCATTAATATATGCTTATATTTAGAATATGTTAAAATTAATATCAAGATATTAACACAGAACAAAGACAATGCAAAGCACTTATGTGAATGCTTCCTGGGAAAATATTTTTCCTGTTACAGAAGGGTCTAGAAGAGTGCATATTAACTCGACATGTACATCTGGGGGTTGGGGGTGCTTTGAATGGTCATAGGGTATTTCAGGATGCAGGAACAGCATGAACAAAAGCAAGGCATATTTTTGGAAACTGGGAGTAATTACAGGTGACTAAAGATGAGGGCACATGGAGGGATGTGGACAGAAATGAGGGTAGAAAGATAAAGCTAAGTTGCAAATAGCTTTGTCTATTATGTAAAATACTCCACACTCAATTTTATTTGGAAGAAATGGGAAAAAATTAAAGGCTTTTAAATGAAGAAATAACATAATCATGTCTGTGTTTTAACAACATAATACCAGAGGTGAATGGCATGTGGAGTAGAACGATTCTGTTGTAATTAATGAGGAGAGTTAGGTGGAGTCAGGGAAATATGGAAGAGTGTGGGGTGGTGACCAGGAGGGAGGGAAAAGAAGAAATTTTCCTGAAGTAGAATCAGTAGGATTTGGGATAGTTTTGGGTGTAAATAGAATAGCCGTGAGCAACCCACTTAATAGTACCATCCTTTCCTTTGGGTGTTGGGTGGGTGTATAACCCTAGTAAACAAAAAAATGCTTCAGAATGATCAAAGAAAGGGAAAACCATAGTCTCTAGTGTTGAGGAATAAACAGTGAGAATACAGGAAACTAATTGTTAATGCATCAGACCATTTAGGATTTATTGCCACAAGATTTGGAATTATTCAGATACCTGGTAGGTTTCTCTGAGAGAGTTGTATTATAAAATGAATACAGAGCAGAGATTTAAAGTAAGAAGTCAGAAGGTAATTAACTTGAAAACAACAAGACTTGAAACAAATAACCAACAGGAAAAACTGATTTAAAATATGCACTTACATTAACTAACAATATACCTATTCCACCTTCATTAAGATAATTGTTACAAATACCTCCTTTGAGCCATCCAGAAAGCGGATTATGGTTTTCCTATAACTCACTCAGATGTAACAATAGAATTGAGCAGTCATTCCCAGGCACTTAAAAAAATGAAAAAGGAACAGAGACTTATTTGGTAAGTGGCAAGGGGCCAAGTGGAAATAGTGGAGCAATTACCCACCCTCATCTATTCCCTGTCCCATGACCAGACAAGCTCTCATCCGGGGCACCTTCTGCTGGAATGCATGAGACTGGTGAAAGATGCAGGGGTTTTGGGGTTTTTCCTGACCCAAAATTTTTTTCTCAACCACACTGAAAAAATGTTGACTCATATTGAAGCAATTTAGAAACATACTCAGGCACAAAATGGAAATAGATTACATTAAGTTTAATATTTGTTACTAGGGTACCTGCTAAAAATAACATCGCAAAGTTTTATACTTCCTTAAAAGGGTTTTAAAAGCTGTCACATGTATTGTATCTACTTATCTTTTTTTTTAACTTTTTATTTTATATTGGAGTATAGTTGATAAAACAACATTGTGTTAGTTTTAGGTGTACAGTAAAGTGATTCAGTCATACATATACATGTATCTATTCTTTTTCATATTTTTTTCCCATTCAGGTTGTTACATAATATTGAGCAGAGTTCCCAAAGGATTAAACACGTAAATATGAGACCAGACACTATAAAACTCCTAGAGGAAAATATAGGCAGAACACTCTCTGACATAAATCGCAGCAGTATCTTTTTTGATCTATCTCCCAGAGTAATGGAAATAAAAACAAAAATAAACAATGGGACCTAATTAAACTCAAAAGCTTTTGCACAGCAAAAGAAACCATAAACAAAATGAAAGGACAACCCACAGAATGGGAGAAAATATTTGCATATGATGTGACCGACAAGGGATTGGTCTCCAAAATTTACAAACAACACATGTGGCTTAATATCACCAAAATAAACAACCCAATCAAAAACTGGGCAGAAGACCTAAACAGACTTTTCTCCAAAGAAGACATACAGATGGCCAAGAGGCACATGAAAAGATGTTCAACATCACCAGTTATTAGAGAGATGCAAATCAAAACGACAATGAGATATAACCTCACACCAGTCACAAAGTCTGTCATCAAAAAATCCACAAACAATAAATGCTGGAGAGGGTGTGGAGAAAAAGCAACCCTCCTACACCGTTGGTGGGAATGTAAATTGGTACGGCCACTATGGAGGACATTGTGGAGGTTCCTCAAAGATGCAGGTTTAATGGCACCTCCTTGACCGAGACTTGGTAATGGCAGGTCCTCTTACCAAGGATCCTATTCATGAGGCAAAGGGAGGGGCACAAAGCAGCAGAGCTGGGCTTCTAGGCACAGGTATATAGCATGTCAACTGTAACAACCTTGGTCTGTGATCTCAAAAGCTCCCCTTCTCAGAGATATGAGTTTATCACTCAATGATTATGCGCTCTGAAGAACTACTCAGAAAAGTGAGGGCTCAACTGATTTCTCTTACTTATGGGGACAAAGTTCAGTACGACTCAGGCACTTTGTACTCACGATTTTTCATGGCTAGGTTGTACTCATCATTTCAAAAGTATCTCAAATTCACCGTAAACTCATCATTTCAAAAGTATCTCAAATTCACCATAAATTTTAAACAGAAACAAACTCAATATCCAGTAATAATATATCCAATATGGTTTTTCTTGCCTTTTATAATGAAATAACTCTCCATAATTAGGGTAATCTCAAATTTTCTCATCCCCCCCAGATAGTCACAAATCTTGGGAAACATAGTGTTCAACTATTAATTATTGCTTGCATTTTTGGATGGCCAAACACAATATGTGAAGTGACTAGCTGGAATCTTCAATTTCAGTATTCATATACAAATTTTCTCAGAAAACTTTGCTGTTCATCTCACCTGACCTTCACAAAGTACATGTGTGCTCAATTAGCTCTTAGGTTCCGTGATTTCCAAGCCAGTCTCATTTCATCTTTGACTTCATAAAATATATGCTCAAGATGCCATATAGCAATCAAATAAGTATTCAAGAATTGCTCTTTTTTTTTTTGAGAGAGAACACACTAAGTATGCACTTTATTCAGCTTAAGGATTTCATATGAAAACTCTAAGAATATAATACAATTCCAACATATGCAAATCCATATGAAGGTCTGCATTACGACTAATATTATTTAGAGGTAAAATTTTAAAGTGAGAAAATTTTTTTTCAAATTCAAGCAGATTTAATTGTGGGTGATAAAGCACACAGACACAAAAAAGGTGACTTAGATTTAAGGCACACAAAAAGGCTAATGTACTCTTAGCAAAAGTAACAGGTAGAATTCTCTCCAGTGCTTTTGGTCAAGTTTCTTTCCATGGTGAGCCCACATTGCTACATTCCAGAAACAAATGGCAAAACAAGCCAGCTAGTTGTCCATTGCACGGAAATACCAGGTTTTTATTATATCATAAACAAAATGGTGGTCAAGGAGGAGTTCATAAAAATGCTTTAGCCCTTAAGTGAAAGACAACAGGCAGAGTAGGAATTGCTCTTCTTTATTTCTTGGTTTTATAAATAAGCTTTTATGTCTTTTCTAGTCTGGTAGTCAGTCATCTGTGGGTAGCCTCAGAAACAGAAAAATCTTCTACCTACATATACATATATGAGCATATCCATCATTTCTTATTTTCATAAAGATCCACTTCATAATTTAGAGAGTCCCTGTGACTATTATTGCTAGCAGTATTCCAATTGGAATATTTGTTTTGAAATGATATAGGAAGATTATTCTGAAGGCTTGGAGATCATGGGATTAACTGTAGAACTATGGCTTCGAAAAATAAAGAACTGAGGTCAGTAGGATAATGGGATCTACCTGGGGTCTGAGCATACTGCTAAGTCTGAATCATTTTATAAATGATTCAATTGCTAGAAGTCTTGCATTAAATAGAATTTAGAACAATAAACATTGTGTGCAAAGGATAAAGTGGGATAAAGTCCATATACTACCACAGGAAGCTTATTGTCCAATATGGGCAACAGACTTCAATACATCACACTCTAGTAAAATGCATTACATGGTGATTATCCCCAAATGAGGGATAAACAGGGTGCTATGAAAAGGTAATCATTCTTAACAATGTAATTAGGAAACACTTTATGGAGGAGATGGCATTGGAACAAGGCTTTAAAGACAAGGGAATAAGAACTAAGGCTGGGCTCCCCTGGTGGCGCAGTGGTTGAGAGTCCCCCTGCCGACGCAGGGGACACGGGTTCGTGACCCGGTCCGGGAAGACCCCACGTGCCACAGAGCGGCTAGGCCCGTGAGCCACGGCCGCTGAGCCTGTGCGTCCGGAGCCTGTGCTCCGCAACGGGAGAGGCCACAACAGTGAGAGGCCCGCGTACCGCAAAAAAAAAAAAAAAAAAAAAAAAAGAACTAAGGCTGATGCAACAGCTCAACTGTCATATCCAGGTCAGAGATAATGAAGGGCTAAAAGAGGCCACAGGGAATTGAGAAATCGAAAGTGTGTTCCGGGAATGGCCTATAGTTGTATGGGGCTGGTGTGGGGGGTATCTGTGATTATACTTTCCATCCTACTTGAGAGAAAATCAGAAGCCACTTCTATATGCCAAGGATGGCAAACATAGGACCAAAAGCATGATTTTAGGTAATTCTATTTAACTTTGCATTTTACAGTTGCATATGTCAGTCCAGATTTAAGGCACACAAAAAGGCTAATGTACTTTTAGCCTTTAGCCTTTAGGCTAATGTAGGTCTACTGATGATACTGAATAATTTTCTAGTCCCCAGTGATACTGTGAGAAGGTATAGTTTCACATAATTGCATGGCATCCATTATGAACATTTATTTCCTTCAAATTTTTTAATTGAGTGGCTGTTAATTGCTCTCCTCACACCATGGTCCCAGGAATAATCACTGGTGGTTGTTCTCACTCATCAATAATGCTCACTGTGCTGCAGTAAATTCATCCATGAATATTTTCTGAAAAACTTTATTAAGTTTCTCTTATTGTATTGGAAAGAGCAGCCCCAAGAACAGACCTTTTGTCTGAAGTGTAATCATTAATTTTGCCCTTCTTGCTGAGTATCTCTGATTCTTGCTTTGTAAATTGCCTATATTATCCTAGATTTAACCATAGTCTGAGATGACATTTACAGGAGCAATGTCCACATTTACAGGGCTCCATGCACTTCCAATATACTCTGTGTAAGAATGATGGTATGGAGGGTAATCCCTTACTCATGGAGAGAAATCAGGGTCTGTTTCATAAATAAATTCCACTCCCACATCAGTGGGAGTGGAAGCAGAAAATAGAAGTATTCTTCAACAAGGCCATATAGCCATTATGACACAGTGTCAAGGAACAGAACAAATTCAGGGGACTGCCAGTAGGACATTGCCTCAGGGTAAAGACTGTGCTTGTAAGTCCCTTTGCTAAGACATTTGAAATGATTAGGGTACCCACTAGATCCTTTTACTTGGACAAAAGAGTTCCCACAAAGATTAAGGTCTTGGTTCTGTAGAAGCCAGAAACCTCTGAAGTATCTGTAATTGAGTCTCTAGAGAGAGGCATATCTCAAAAAGAATCTTGGGTGTCACATACTAATATTTTGGTGCAAAAATGTTTGGAACTTGCAACATTTTTAAAAGAGCCATCTTGGAAAAATCATTACCAGCCTGAACTAAAAGACTGAAATCATTTGAGATATAAAAAGGTCTTGCAACTCCCATCTTTCCTCAGGCAGGAATCAGTCTGGGAAAAGTACTCACTTTTCTAATTAGAGTTCTTACTACTTTTATTCCATTCCTGTTCTACCTCTGTATGTTGGATGTGTGCTGGGCAGATAACCTGTCTTTTTATTATGAGGCCTCTGGATGAAGAAGAGCTACATTTAGACCTAATGTAGATCATAAGGTCCTGGACTTTGAACCTGATGCTGTGACTAGATGAGACTTTTGAGGTTTTGTACATGAGAAGAATATTAATATAAAAAAGAAAGTTGATAGTAATAGTTTGTGCGATTGCTCAGGAAAAACTCCTATCTCCTCCCCACAGCCTGATTGATGCTAGGCTTGGCCACGTGTTTTGCATTAGCTAGTGGGATGTTGGTAGACATTATATAACCAAATGCTTGAAATGTGCTTGTGTGGTGGTGCTTCTGTCAGTGCCATAAGAAAAACATGTCCCAGGGAGGCTGCTCATCCCAGGAGGAGGGAGATGTGTGGAACACAGCTTGCTCAGCTTCCCTGCACACCTGCAGCTTCAAGATGTCACCTTAGTCAACTCCAGACATATGAGTATGAGAATGAAAACTTACTGCTGTCATGCCACTGAATCTGGGGGATATTTGTTATACATCAATAGCTAACTGATATAATGCTATATCCTAGGCACTGAGCTCAGCACTTCATCATTTATCTGCCTTGTGAGCTATATTATTAGCTTCATTTTGCAGGAAACTGGAGTTTAGAGAAGTTCAGTAACAGAGTGTAGCCGATAGCCTATCCTAATTATAAATCTTTTCTTGTTAACCCTATCAATACCTTTCAATGTTTTGGAAAATTCAGGTTTGATCCTTTTCTCCCACTTCCCCTGACCCTGCTTGTAAAGAATCCCTGCTTTCGGATGAACATACTCAGTGGGTAGGACAAGAAGGCTTTCTCTCTGCTTACTGCTGTTTTTGACCTAAGCAGAGATGACACTAACCAGGGCTGACCATGGTCCCAATGGTGAAGCTGGCAAAAGTTGATCTGAGGCCTTGTAATCACCCCCACTTTATGTTGCTATTTCTTTTTCCAGTGAAGTGTACTGCTACCTTTCAAGTACATTTTTTGAGTCCTTCTCAAAAAAAAACAAAGGATTTGAAATATTTACTTGGTGAAAGAAACTCATCAGTACTGTGTGGTCCTGATCCTAGTTACTTGGATTTTAAGCTTCTTACCTCTAAATGAAGATTGTGAGGGCTGGAGAGAACCTCGTTAGCCCTGAAATACTGTCATAAGTCAGTTTAGCTCTGAAGAGCAGGAAGGAAAGAGAAGAATGGTAGACAGTAGGTTAAAAGAAAGAAAGAACAAAATGTAGATTTGAGCTCACTTTAAGTGCTGGACACTTTACATGTGTTCTGCTGTAGCATATAGCCCACCTGGACAGAAACCGCCCTACTGAAGACATGTTATGTGGTGCCCCATACCCCTTTCATCTTCTTTTGTGTTCCTGGACCCAATTCCAGCGTGTGTGCAGAGTGCTTCCCACATAATACCAAGCAGTTCTAGAACACCAACAGGGTGTCTGAGGACTCAAATCTGAGCCTATCTGTGGGTGAAGACCAAATATATATTTATTATAAATCACAATGTTGCAATCTCCTCTGAAAAGTTGAACCCTGGCTGAAATAGCCAGGTAGGGGTCTTTCTCTAGCAACCCTGCTCACCAGTAGAAATGACTTACAATTCTTGGAAAAAAGTCCCTTTAATTTTTTTTTTTTTTAGCAAACTATGTCTTATATTGAGTGGATTTTACTTTAAAATTTGTAGGTTTTTCTCCACTAATGAAACTGATACTAGTCAAGGAAAAAATTTCCCCAAACCTCACTTGGGACAGAATCTTTTTATGCAATGTAATTCATGACTTCCTTCTGGGAAGATAGTAGCATGGCTAATAAAGTACTAAGCAATTTTCTGATAAACTTTATGGGAATTAATGGGGCTAAAATTTGTTCTTGGAAAACTTGTCACCCATTCTTTCTAAAGAAGATCTTTTAGTGATCTTCTGCTCTTTTCTTTTTGTATTTGATCTAACAAAGGCTATTTAACATTTTTTCTGTTTCTAAAAATGTCAGTACTAAGACTAAATCTTTCAATTAGCCTGCTGATTAAATTGGCCTTCTAACCGCAAAACTATAACCAAACATTTGCCTGTATGTGTAAACAGCAAGATTATAACCAAACACGTATCTAAAACTAAATTTCTGATATCAAACAAAATGCTTTAGCATTTGTCTGGGCCCATTCTTCCTCTCATTCTGCTGCTTGAGGCTACCAATCCTCTTTGTGGTTCACCCTGTTCTTTTCACAGGCCAGTATCTTGGTGGGGATGGGAGCTGAATTCAGCCTTGGTGGACCCCACATTACATAATAAGATTTGCAAAATGCCTGGCATGAAACATCTACTCAATGTTGATTTCTTTCCTTATTTACTCTGCTGTTCCTTCCTTCCTTTTTCATTCCCTCTGTTCAGAGAAACCATTACGGTCAACTGGCTTTAGGGCAAGAAGATCCCCGCCCCCCCCCCCCCCCCCCCCGCGCAAACATTAGTCTCTCATCCTCACTTTTTGCTCATAAATTTTCACAATTTCCACTCTAAGTACTGCCTTTATATTTTTAACAAGTCTGTTCTTTCAATATACTACATTAATCACAGAATGATTTACTTTCTCTCTGTGCGGCTGACCTTGCAGGTTGATCTTCATTGAACTTCAACGTGCATGTCCCTCTTCTGTGGCTGGGGGTTGAAACAGGTATGGGGATGAAACAGGTGTGATCGTTTTGTTCCAATCCCTTCAACTCAAAGAGCAACTTCATGGCTGAGGTCAAGCTGAGCATAGAGCCCTCCCCGCCGGGCAGACACTTTCTGTCTGGCATCATTAAAGCCTATCCCTGACAGCAGAAGCCCGAGGTTGTCTTTTTCCCATTTCTTGCCCCCTGTGGTGTGTACAGGCTAAAAATCACAATCACTGCAGGAGATCTGAAACATGGGGACAAGTATCTTTATTTTGTAGAGGGGAAAGCGAATTCTCAAAGAGACTAGGTCACTTTTCCCAAGGTCATATGGCTAGAGAGTGTAGGAGGGGGATTCCCCATGCTGGCTGACCGTGGAGTCCCTGTGCTTTCAGTACACATGTCAGTACCTGCAATGCCAGACATGTTTCCTAAGACCGTGCTATACATGGTACCGGCTGTAGACCAGCATCACTGGCATCTTCTGGAAACTCGTTAGCAATACGGAATCTCAGGTGCCACCCCAATACTGAATCAGAATCTTCATTTTTACTAAGATCCCCAGGTGATTTGTACACATATGAAAGTTTGAGAAGCACAGAGATAGGACATAATACGCAGTTACTAAATAAAGGCATAACGGGTATAGAAGTAATTTTAAAAATATGTAGGAAAAGTCAAGAAGTTCTGAAATCAGTCACCTGGGAGAGTGAAGAAGAGACCAAAAGAATGGATGGAAGGCAACGTGCAAAGAGTAAAAGAGAAGAATTTCTCTGCATTAAATGTCAGACTGAATGGGCCCATTGAGGACTAAGTAGGGAAAAACAACAATATCAACTCATATCTAGATAAACGGAAGATGCATTTAAGATAAACTTAGGAAAAAACTGTTAAAACTTCCAGAGAGAAGAAACAGATTAACCGGGGAAGGAGAAGCAGAGATATTAGTTGCAAGAAGAAACTAGAATAATATAAAAAATCTGAAGGAAAATATATTTGAGCCTCGAATTTCATACCCAGTGAATCTATTATTCAAAGATCGGAGCAAAATAAATACATTTTCCAACACAAAAGTTGATTCACTTAGGATTCTTAGGGGCAGATCACAGAATTGTCTCTATCAAGTTTAAGCAGAAAAGGACTTATTAAACAATGCAGCCAGAGGCAAAAGGACTCACCCACGCCACCAGATGGAGCCAGCAAAAGCCCATGACTGTGGCCATTTTCTGCTCAGTGCCCATGATGCTCAGATCTGGACACGAGGAACTCAGCTACAGCCCCCAAAGGAATCTGATGCCGTTAATATTGTGCTTCCCCAAAGACCAGCTCTCACTGCACATGGCCTTCACTTGCAGGTGCACATTGCCATCTCTGAGCCTCATATGGGTGCATCTGCTTGGCAGAGCTGAGGTCCCATAGAGATACCTAGCTTCTGGGGGGATTGGAACCATAGTTTCCATAAGAAAGACTCTGAAGAATAGGAAGGCAAGCTAGAAGAGGGGTTGAATCAGAGTTGAGTGAACGAGATTACAGTGTTTGACACTCAAAGGCCCCAAAGAGTTTATAATTAGTAAACACACTCTGAAATAATTATTCATATTCCAGAGCAAGAAAAATTTGAATCCAAGATGAAAAAAGAATTGCAAGAAGTATGGTGATAAAAGAAATTAGTGTTTACATGCCGTGGAGCGGCTGGGCCCGTGAGCCATGGCCGCTGAGCCTGTGCGTCCGGAGCCTGTGCTCTGCAATGGGAGAGGCCACAACAGTGAGAGGCCCGCGTACCGCAAAAAAAAAAAAAAAAAAAAGAAAGAAAGAAATTAGTGTTTAAAGTATGTTTAAATGTGTAAATAATTTAAAATATAATTTGGGTCAAAAATTTCAATCTATATCAAAATATAAAATAGGGGTACGTGGGTAGCAAGACAGTGGAAAACAGTTTTTGCTATTATCTTGTTGGGTAGAAATTTTAATACTGATTGAGACATTTTAAAAATTATGTTTCAGAATGTGTGCTAAAATGTGTGGATAATCACAAGGAGAATTAAAAACAGAATGTATAACTTTCAAACAAGTACAAGAAAAACAATACAAAGAAAACTAAATTAACCTCCCAAAAGATAGGTAGATTTAAAAAACTAGATCATTCTAGCAAAAGATCGATAACATTTTTCAAAAGACTAGAAATCTTGGGAACTGGATGCACAAAATGAGAAGGGAGGAATAAATCTAAACATATAGGTAATCAAAATAAATGCTAGTGTGTTGTGCCTATCTTTCAAAAGACAGATTCCCAGATTTTAAAAACCATGCCAGAAGTTTCAGAATAAAGGGATATTCAAAGAATTACAAGCAACTGGTCACAAAAAGAAAGTGTAATAATTGAAATAACAGACTAAATAAATTCAAGATGAAAAGTGCTAAACAGAAAAAAGATAGTTAATATTGATAAAAGGAATAATCAACCAAAAAGATCTAAATTCCTATTGTCCACATTGTTAAGTAATTACCTACCTAAGTTGTTACTTAAATTAGGAAGAATTTATAGAAAATTATAGCACTGAGGGCTCAAGTTAAAAAATGGAACTAATGTATAATATTGTAGATATACAATATTTTTTCTATTTAGAGGAATACAGAATCAGTGGCATACATGTAGAACATGAAGGGAGCAAGAAAAATCCTTAAAGCAAACAGAACAAGTTCATAAGTAGAGACGAACTACGCAGATTCTCAAACAAAAAAGTTCAAACTGCAGCTGATCTGGTCCAAGAAAACCAAGTCTCCCAGAAGAGATCAACATAACTTGAAGAGCACAGGAAGAAAAAGACTTCCTAGCTCCTAATCAGGAGCTAGAGGTTTATATAAAACCGCATTGTATGGCATTTATACTGTACTTTCAGTATTTGTGCCTTAACTAATTAATTTATTTTACTTTATAGAAAATGTATTTGGTTCATAATCTAAAATGTAGCTTCATTTTACTCAGTGGATAAAGCTATCACTGAAATTGAATAGTATTTTTAATCCATCAGAATATTATTACCACTGATATGATCAAATAAAGTATTCTTTCCACAAAAAGGGTTGTAGTGTAGCCAGTCTTGATTTTCTTTGTATTTGAAACCTCTTGTTTCACAAGTGTAGTTACCCACTCTGGTTGGGAGACAGACACTCAAAGGTTCAAGCTGGAATTTACAACCATTTTAGCAGTTTGGTATTTTGGTAGGAAAAATCATATTTTTCCCAAAGTCACCATGTTATACTCAGAAAATTCAGAAAGTGTTTTGGCCCTTGCTGTTCTCAGAGCATCTTCACCTGCACATCTTTGATAGAAGGAATTGGCTTGGTCAGCAGATCTTCCCTGGGACTTTTTCCCTTCATATTTACTGCTTAAAGTTCTGCCTCTTAGGGAGTCATTGTAATCAAGGGACACAATTTAGTATCTGCTAAAAATCAGAGCATAGTGAAAGTTTGCATTCTCAGTTCCTTCATCTGAGGACATCCATGTTTTCCAAGTCCCTTGTCAACTGTGACAAGTAGTGATTAAGAGGATGGACTTTAAAATAACATACACCAGCACTTAAATCCAGGCTCTGCTACTTAGTAGCTACGTGAACTTAAGCAAGTCATTTCCCTTCTCTGAGCCTCAGTTCTAGGTTTATAAGGTAGGCTTAATAGCAACAATTTGCAGAATCAGATAATGAGACAATGAATGTAATGCATTTGACACAGTGTTGCAATAAATGGTAACTATTATCAATACAATGAAATAGCTATAGATGTCCTTGGGAAAAAAGAAGTTAGCTGTGAGATCTCATAAATATCTTTATTGTTGTTTATCTGTTGGTGGTGAACGTGGAGCATTAGGGATACAATGCAAGAGAAAAGAGAAAATAAAATAGAGGATTAGGGAGGTAAGCTGGAGCCATTCACCTGTAAGGACCTTAGTATTGTTTGCATGTCTCATCATAGGTATTTTGACAATATGAAGCTAAAGCATTAATGATAGGCCTTCGGGGGCAGCAATTCCCATTGCAAAAACTTTTCCAAATGAGTTAACTCAATCATTTCCTATGAAGCAGGCACTCTTCTATACACTTGGGACATATCAATATATAAATTAAACCTGCTAGGTTAAATATTTATATATCAGAATAGTCACTGTTGCATAATTTATATAATGGGTCTGGCCTGAAGTACAGGTAAAAACAGAACTTTTATTTTTCAAATACAGTCTAATTTGATCATTTCTATGCCAGATCGGCAGCAAGTGCAGAAAATCTATGGTGAGAAAGTGGGAGTCCCTCTTTCTTCTGAATTATACAAGAAACACACAGATTCAGTCAGTCCAAAAGAGCTTTGCAGAGATTTTTCAGCTGCTATTGTTACTGCTGCTCTGCTGTGGCAATGCTGAAACCAACCCCTTCAGTGCAAAGTATCAAGTCACACAGCTGCCATGACTAGGACACCCGTGCTGGTTCAAATACATGTGCGTACCCAGTGGTTTTTTGGAAAAGGGAGCCCCAGTTTTCTGAGCATTATTCACAGAGAAGAGTACTCCATGTCTGAGAATTAACACAACTGATCTCTAGGCACTGGGATTACGGGTAGTTTCATTTTTTTCACTTTGCTTATCTGCAATTTCTAATTTTTCTTTAAGGACATGAATTACTTGCATTAATTTTTCAAGTTAAGAAAAGCCTCTTTTTTTTTTTTTTTTTTTTTTTTTGCGGTACGCGGGCCTCTCACTGTTGTGGCCTCTCCCGCTGCGGAGCACAGGCTCCGGACGTGCAGGCTCAGCAGCCATGGCTCACGGGCCTAGCCGCTCCGCGGCATGTGGGATCTTCCCGGACCGGGGCACGAACCTGTGACCCCTGCATCGGCAGGCAGACTCTCAACCACTGCGCCACCAGGGAAGCCCAAGAAAAGCCTCTTTTAAAGTGAACTTTATCAGTTGTATTCAATGTGAAATTCCTCTTCTAGAGCTGATTGAGAAAAGAAGATTAGGCATGGATATTCATTTAAAAATCATCAGATCCAACTTTTCCTTTACGCACTAGTCTTTTATTCAACAAATCATCTGGCACACGGGTTTTGTGACAGGGAGCCATGGATAGAAAAGAGACATGGCCCTACACTCATGTAGTTCACTGAGTTGTCACTAGATGCTAATGAAGCACGTGGGTCATTTTTGGTTGCTCTGGCAAAGTCAAATGCTGACTTTCTGCTCTGAATGTGGTGGTTCTGCCATTAGAAGCCTCCAAATGGCATACCTACCAGTCAAGCGTTAAAGAATCCTTGAACTTTCAGATAGGTGTTTCTACAGAGGTACAGAGCATGGTGAACAGATGCAGAGATAAGAGGCAGTTCCATCTGGGCTCCCATCCTGTTTCTGTCAGTGACTCCTATGTGACCTTGAACTAATTACTTAGTTCAGTCTTCATGGTTCAGTTTTCTTATCTTGGGGTAGGGACGCATAATAAATACTTATCTTGAAGTGATGATGTAAATTACGTGGCACAATGTAGTTTTCCATAAAGAGGGTTAGTACCCACATTACTGACACCTGCATACCCCTGTTCATGTAAGGGCTGGATTGAACTCACCTCCTTCCTCCTCAAATCTTTCTCTGGTAGGTTTTGGGAAAACAGGACAGGAGCTATGGGTACTCCTGAATTGGCGCATACCAAGCTTGCTTCTCTGCTGTCTCCTAACAATTGCTTTCCTTGCTGTCATCTCCAGAAAGCTTCACACACTGGGCACTCCTTCCCTTACTCCTCAGAGCATCCTTAATGTAAGAGTGCTGTGTCCAACAGCTGTTTACTGATGATGTGAGTAACATAAGGGGAACCCAGCAACAGAGAAGAATCTGAATACATGACATTGCTCTTAAAAAAATTCCCAGGTCTCACGGGGATTAGGGATTTCTTGCTGTCATCTTTGTCTGTAGGTTCTTTTGCTGCCATGTTACCAGTCTTTTTGACTAAGACCCTTTTCCTGTCTCCCCAGATGCCTGGGAGTACATCTGATTTCTTTATTATAAAAAACAATTTGGTCTTCATCGAGATTAAGCTTCTGGTCTACTTTTGTATATCCAAAAAGAAACAAATGGCTTCTACTCAACAAAATAAACAATCTTTAAATCAATTCTTCATTTCTTCTAAAATGTGAAAGTTAAGGCAGAAATTCTCCTCTTTTTTAAGAGAATATTTCCCCTTTTGCTAAACTAGTTACTGCTGTTGTCATTTCTGCCACATTGAAGCTAGATTCTGAGAACAGGTGGCTTGAAAACAATTCAGTAGACTGGGTGTGTTCCTCCAAAACCATTTCTCTAACTATACTTATGCTTTGAGGGGAAACTGTAAACTCCTTAATTTAATTGAGCTTAAACAGTTGTTTCTCCAGTTATTTCTGTGTTGATTTTTATCCAATGCCTTGCAGTGTTTTCACAAAAGAACTTCATAAAGTTGATTTGATTGATAACGTCCATAGGTCTCATAGGTACCAGGGCTGAAATAAAGCTAAAAGCAGAGCAGGAGCTCTGTTTCAGTGGTGGTAAGAGGAGTGAGGGATTACTTCAAATGGTATTGCCAAGATCATTTCAACGTCTTAAAAATAGCTGATATGGGCTTCCCTGGTGGCGGAGTGGTTGAGAGTCTGCCTGCTGATGCAGGGGACACGGGTTCGTGCCCCGGTCCGGGAGGATCCCACGTGCCACGGAGCGGCTGGGCCCGTGAGCCATGGCCGCTGAACCTGCGCGTCCAGAGCCTGTGCTCCACAACGGGAGAGGCCACAACAGTGAGAGGCCCGCGTACCGCAAAAAAAAAAAAAAAAAAAGCTGATAAACGCCATAGAATAAAATATTGAAGTCCTCTGTTGAGTGACACCTGCTTGTCCAGATAGGGTTGGGTGGCTGCCAGTAGGTGAATTAAATGTCAGTTGGGTTTATACCATAGGAGAGAATCTGTTCTAGCAGTACTTAGACTGGAAAAAGGGAATGAATTGGTAAAGAGCTGTTCTACAGCCTGCCCCTCATTCAAGGAGCTGAAGAAAGCCCACTGAACGCCAGATTATTACAGGGTCAGGGTTGTGCCATTCACCTATTACCAGGCAGAAGAGTAATCATTTTCCAGCACTAAGGATAAGGCTTTCTGAAGAATAGTGCCCGGATGAAAAAATTCAAGAAATGGATATGTATGTGTTGAAAACTCAGTGGCAGACCTTGAGTAAAATTCACATCCTCTGGGGACTTCTCTGGTGGTCCAGCAGGTAAGACTCCGTGCTTCCAAAGCAGGGGGCTTGGGTTTGATCCCTGGTCGGGGAACTAGATCCCATATACATGTCGCAACTTAAGAGTTTGCACGTTGGAACTAAGATCCGGTGCAGCCAAAATAAATAAAAATAAATAATTAAAAAAAAATCATAGCCTCTGGGTTTTGGTACTAACTAAGGAGGATACTATAAAATAAGCAATAGATTCCTTAGCCTATTTATTTCAGGTTACCTTTTAAGGCTTGAAGATTCTCATTTCTTTGTTAATTACAATTTCAATTGTAATATTTTTTTAAATGAAAATAACTTTATATTTGGGAAGATATGAATAAAATATGCACATATTCAAATATTCGGGCAATAAAATTATTTTGAAATAGAAGGAAAAAATTAACCATAAACCACCATCGAATACAATTATTCCTACACTATATGATGTATATCTTTCCAGATGATTATATATATATATGAGAGACAGAGTGAGAGAGAGAGAGAGAGAGGGAGAGAGAAAGGGGAAACGGGGGGAGAAAAAGAGAAATACAAAAATGTATTTGTTTATGCATTTTTCTATACTTACAAAACGAGATCACACTATACATGATGCTTTGAAACATGTCTTTTTTCATCTAACTATATCACGGCATCTTTCCATGTTAATAAATATACACGTAAATCATTTAATGGCTGCATAGCATTCCATTATATGAATGTACAGTCATGTGTTTATTTAATTCCCTATTCGTGGGTATTTGGATTATTTCTACTTTTTGCCTATTGCAAACAATGAGGTTGTTATGGATTAAATGATATTCCTCCCCTCCTCCAACAAATTCACATATTGAAGCCCTAACCACCAGTGTGACTATATTTGAAGACAGGGGCTTTAAGGATGTAATGAAGGTTAAATGAGGTCATAAGGATGGGTTCCTCATTCAGTAGGACTGGTATCCTTAAGAAGAGGAAGAAGTATCAGGGATCTCTCTCTCTCTCCATGCATGAACAGGGGGAAGGCCACGTGAGGATACAGTGAGAAAGTGGCCGTTTGCAAGTGAAGGAGAAAGGCCTAAGAAGAAATCAAACCTGCCAACACCATGACTTGGATTTCTAGCCTCCAGTACTGTGAGAAAATAAATTTCTGTTGTTTAAGCACTGGATCTGTGAAGTTTTATTATGGCAGCCCTAGGAAATTAAGACCATAGTCATCCTAATGGATGTGAGGTGGTATCTCATCATGTTAATGTACATTTTGCATTTCCCTAATGATTAGTGATACTGACCATCAAATACACAAAATTTTAAGCTTTTGATTTATATTGACAGTCTGTTCTCCAGAAATCTTTTACCAATTAAAGCTGTTAACACTGGTGGCTCATTTGCCCTCTCCAGCACCCATAGGTGATATTTATCATGTAACTTGTGAACAACACTCATCACAGCTGTGGAAAATATTGCTGTAAGCTCTTTGATTGCAATTAAAAGGTGCTACATTTCTTCAGTGTTATATACATGGCCTGAGCAGGCACTAAAAATATACTTAATGAATTGAAACTTACATTTTCAAAGGTATAATTGATCTTTAGAATGACTACATGAGGTTAAACGACTGATCTGATTCTTTTATATCTGCATTCTCTCTGCCTCTCCTAAGACCTCGTACTTCCAATTCCTAAGTGTTTCCCGTGGTCTCCCATCTCCCTACAGACTCTTTGATGATATTTAAGTTTACTTATCTAATCCCTAGTTCATGTCACTTTCCTTCTGTTAACATAATCAATAAATAAGTTATTTTTTATAAGAAAGAAAGAAAAGGAGAGCAGGAAATCATGTTCTCAATTGAGGAAGCTCACATCTCTTGAACAAGGGCCCAAGAATTCACTGACATGTTGCACTACACCCTTTCATCACAGTTAACATTTCTCTTTCTCTCCTATTAACTTTAAAGTGACAATTCTACCAGTAAAATCTAATAATATGTTCTTCAGTGAGGAAGTGGAGGCTGCTGAGTAGCCTTCCATTCGTGTCCTCCCCCTTCAACCTCAGATTTTTGTGATTTTTTTTTGCTATATCTCTGACTTTCTGATAATACAATTGATAGAAGAGGAAAACTCTCTGGTTTAGACCTTATCTGACAAAATGTCCTGGCTTGTGTGGTAACTGCTTGGAGATTTCATTCTCACTGAACTCTGTATCCTATCTTGACTTTTTGTGCTTTTCTAATCAAAACAAAGAAGAAGCATTCAGTTTCTCGCTTTCCTGGGAATATAGAACAAATAAATAAAAGTTCAAATGTTCTACTGGAATGAAAAGGAAGCCATAAAATGGTTCAGCCTGCAGGCATACATAAAAACACAAAAAATAAAACAGCAAGCAAACATAATCTTTTGAGAGGGCATTTAGAGAATCATCATCATCTACCTTCCCACAGGTAAGAAAAACAATAGACACCTCATATAGGTGGAATCATGCAGCATTTGTCTTTCTGTGACTAACTTATCTCACTTAGCATAATGTCCTCAATGTTCATCTATGTTGTTGCACATTGCAGAATTTCCTTCTTTTAAAAAGCACAATAACATTCCAGTGTGTGTGTGTGTGTGTGTGTGTGTGTGTATCTCCACCTTTTCTTTTTTAAAAGGCAGAATATTCCATTGTATGTATATATATATATATATATATCACTTTTTCTTTATTCATTTATCTATGAACACCCTATGCTTTCTGAGTCACATTTGTTTAATTCTATTGATTTAATTCATTTTGTTTTTACCACAGAGCAGAATCACAGTATATTGTTCATCCCAAATTTCTCCCTCATTTTAATATGGGAACTTTTCCCCCTGATAGTACTGCTCATATTGTCCTAAAATTTTCTTTCTAAATGTATCTTTCTCAAATTTTTATTTCCTCATACATGGAGCTAACATCTGAACTTTCCATATTCTTCTCACTTTTTTACTTAGTTAAAATTTTCCTGTGAGGTGTCTTCTGAGAAATTAAGAAGAAAAAAAATGGAAAAAATATTTTGGGCAGTGAATGGTGGGGGAATATTAGAAGGGGCCAAAGAGTCTAAGCTTATTTGATGTAACAGGTCTAACAAGCAAAACACCAAACTGAAAAACTGGCACGTAAATGTGTTGGGGGTGCTTAGGAGAAGAGGCCAAGAAAACAAGGCTATGAGAAAAATCTGTGAGGGATGGCAAGGTAAACCCAGCTGAATCAGAACAACGAAGCAAAGCTTAGTTTATCAACATTGACAGAAGCTAAAGGAGGGCAGTCTACAGATTTAAAAAAAGAAAAGATGAACATTTCAGGTATTTTATGTTGTCAGTTTCTTAAGGCATTGGTTTATTTTCCTTAATAGTCAACTTTTATGAAATATTACTAAAATGAAGAGGTTTGAACTAAAACAAGTTCATTGTGTGACATTTATGGAGTGTCATGCTGCAACTATTTGTAATGAGGTCCATTTAGGCATACTATTTAAAACAATGTTATTATTGGATTATTGGCTGCTATATGGGGATGCTCATAATGAATTGTAGCTGTTGACAGGGTTTAATGAGATTTTCTACTTTTTTCATTCATTCATCTTTTAATAATACCGGTAGTGCTCGTTTTTTATTTCAGTGGGCTGGCAACAAACAGTCCTTAGAAAAGAACAACGCCGCCAGGCTGCTTCAGTGTTAAAGTGCTGTTGTGAATTGTCGGCAGCCTTTTAGGATTCTCTCTTTTTTCCGTCCAAATTCCTCTTTATCTGCCTTAAATGGTAACATTGAATTTCTTTTTGTTGTCTGACCACACGCCAGCTAAGCACTGTGAACACCCAAAGCACAACTATCTGCAGAACAACCGTCTATGAAAAAAAAAAAATCTACCAGAAAAGACCTACCACTAAAGACGTAAAGGAGGCATCACAAAGAGACGGCCAGGAGGGGCAAACTAGTGATATAATCAAGTCCTCCACCCTCAGGTGGGTGACCCACAAGCTGGAGAATAATTATAGTACAGAGGTTCCCTCATAGGGGTGAGGTTCTGAGCCCTGCATTGGGCTCCCCAGCCCAGGGGTCCTGCACAAGGAAGACAAGCCCCCAGAGCATTTGGCTTTGAAGGCCGGCGCGGCTTAATTTCGGGAGTACCAAACGGCTGAGGGAAACAGACTTCACCCTAAAAGGCACACGCAACACCTCACGTGCACCGAGACCCATGGCAAAAGCAGTAATTTGATAGGCGCCTGGGCCAGACCTACCTGCTAGTCTTGGAGAGTTCCCCGAAGTGGCGGAGCTCCCTGGGGACCAGGCACCGGCCGCAGTCGCGGCTGGAAGCTCTTTCTACGCAGAAGCCTCTGGTAGCAACGCCAGGTGGAACCCTCCCTCTCGCTTATTAGCGCCAAAACCTGGCCCCGCCCAACAGCCTGTAGGCGCATGCGCCGGGACGCCTCAGGCCAAACAATTCACTGGGTGCGGACAGAGCCTCACTCATAAGCAGACAGGCTGCCTCAAGTCTTCCTGAGCCCACAGCTGTGTGGAGACGCCGCTACTCTCCAGAAAGCCTGCACGAGCCTCCAGACCAGTCTTAACCGCCAGGGAGCCAGATACCAGATGCGAGAAAACCGCCATCCTACAGCTTACAGCAGGCCAGACCCTACCCTGGGACCGGCTTGGCCCCGTTCCTTTCCACCAGCAGGCCAACGCAAGCTTCAGGACATCTCGGACCCCATACCCAGCTGTGTAAGGAGAAGCGCCCCTCCCCCCCCGTGCCCTCCCCCCCCCCACCCCTCCAGTGATCTGACACTGGCTCTGGGATTCCTGGGCCCTGTAGCCAGACTCTAGGACCCGGCTCTTCCTGCCAGTAGTCCCGCACTAACCCTAAGACATGGCTTCCCCCACCAGTGGAGGGAGCAGCAGCCCTGGAGTCTTCTGGATCCTGACCTCACCCACTGGTGAGCCAGCATGAGTCCCGGGGCCTCTTAGGGTTGCGCAGCCAGCTGCCTCGTGACCAGGCCCCTCTAACCAGCAACAGCCGCATTTGCACAAGGCAGGGCTTGGCAACAACTGCGCTGGGGCCAGCCAAGCCTATCAGACCACCCACATTGTCAGCCTGCCTCGATAGAAGGACCCACACAGTCCTCTTACGGGGAATCCCTAGAGCATACAGCTTGGGTGATGAGAGGGGAGTGACCTGCAGGGACGCACAGGACTTCTACAAAGGCCACTTCTCCAAGGCTAGAAAGGTAACTGACCTACTAGATATATAAAAATACCAGTAGTAACTTAGACAAAAATGAGGCTGCAGAGGACCATGTTCCAGACAAAGGAACAAGATAAAACCCCAGAAGAACCAAGTGGAGATAGGCAATCTACCCAAGAAAGAGTTCAGAGTAAAGATTGTAAGCATGATGGACTGTAATTAAAACAACAAAAATTAAAGATAGAGAGTATTAAAATCAGCAAAGGAAAAGCAACAAATAACGTACAAGGGAACTCCCATAAGGCTATCAGCTGATTTTTCAGCAGAAACTCTGCAGACCAGAAGGTGTGGCACAGTGTATTCAAAGTGATGAAAGGGAAAATCCTACAACCAAGAATACTCTACCCAGCAAGGCTCTCCTTCAGATCTGATGAAGAAATCAAAAGATTTACAGACAAGCAAAAGCTAAAAGAGGTCAGCACCACCAAACCAGCTTTACAACAAATGCTAAAGGAACTTCTCTAGGAGAAAAAAGAAAAGGTCACAACTAGAAATAAGAAAATTATGAAATGAAAAAGCTCACCAGAAAAGGCAAGCATATAGTAAAGGTAAGAAATCATCTACACACAAAGCTAGTAGGAAGGTTAAAAGACAAAAGTAGTAAAATTATCTATATCCACAATAAGCAGTTAAGGGATACACAAAATGATTAGATGTAAAATAAGATATCAAAAACAGTAATCATAAGGGGAGAGGGGTACAAGTGGAGGGTTTTAAAAATGTGTTTGAAATTAAGAGATCAGCAGCTTAAACCAATCACGTATATATAAGCACTGTGCAGTGTTCCAGAGAAGACATACTTTCTTTGAAGTATTTGCATTATGATTTTTCAAAGCTTAGTCTTGTTGCTAGCTGCCTCTTCTATATCTCAAATTTATATAGAGAGTCTAGAATTAGAGAATGAAACAAACAATAACAAATCCCTGATTAGTATTTGGGCACTAATTGGGTTTCGTGTATCCATTTACCTTGGTAAGATAATGAACTAAATTTATTAAGTATTTTCATTACATTTTTATTATTCCTTGGAGATTTCCAAGCTATTTATATGTGGGCGTACGCAGGCTATCTGTTGTTAACTACATTAGGCACAAAATAAAGAAAATGGTATGTTTATTTTTGACGCACAAGATTTTCACATTTCAGGGAAATTATATGCAAGCCTGATAAATGTAAAGCAACATTCTGAGTAAAATGTGTAATTATTGCTAGTAAACTCTGAGAACCCAGCTATCATTTGTTGTGGTTAGCACCATAAAGCAAATTACCCTGTCTTTTGTTTTATACAGTTTGTATCACAGATTGTAAGGTAACTACATGCTATATTCTTTGTCTAGAACAATTAATATAACCATCAATGGTAGTGGTTTACATGGCTGTAATTATCTCCGTCTTTTATACAGTTCTTCCTTATTAAGTGTTTTAATCATGATGTTACTGAGTTTATCCTTTTGTTGATGATAGCGGAAAATTGACAGTTTTCTCTTTCAGAAGTCTTAGGGATTTGATTTTTCTACTATGTTGAAGATGGTTCTTTAGTTTTACATTGTATGATTTGCATGTAAAAGTCTTCCCATCTTTGTCCCTTCTGAAATTTACAGTAGCTGTTTAATGAGAACATTAAATAATTAAAAAATTAAATAATTCTACTAGTAGAATTATACTTTTAAATATTTTTTCTCCTAAACTGTAAATCTCTCTTGAACTCTGCTTCTCTCTGCATCTTACAACACTGTATCTGCCAATGCACCAGCAGCGGTCCTGGATATTTCTACCAGGGCTATGTCTGCAGCCTCCTAACTGGTTTTCTTCCTCAGTTTCATTCTCCTTTGTTCAATTTTCTGTTCAAATATCACTTCCTCAGAGAGCAATTCTCTGGTTCCCCAGTGGAAAACAACATTCCATCACTCTTTCTATTTCCTTGCCTTATTTTTCTTTGAAATTTATATTTTCTTTGAAGTATATTTGTTGACTCTTTCCCCTTTAGAATGAGTCCATTGGTTCCTGGGCTTTGTTCCCTGCTGTATCTACTGTATCTATAGCCCCTGGCATATAGTACATACTTAATAAACATTCATAATAAGACAGAAAATATTGGTAGGTGTCAATGGCTTAACACATTTGTGTTTTAAGTGAGAATTTCTAAAATACACTGTGCACGGTCCTAATTACACACACCACAACAAAACTATGGGGCTTATGCTTGTGGGTCCCACAGGACTATAACCAGTGGAGAAAAAGTTCTTAAATGGCTAACATCTTCAGGGCACAGCAAGAGGCAGTAGACCCAGGAGCTCAGTCTTTCTGTGAAAGAAGCCTATTAGCTTATCATCATAGCTGCAGCTTGAGGGGCAGGCTTCTAATTAAACACACATTTAAGGGCCAACTGTGATCCATTCCAGAGACCACAGAGGATGGGTGCTATCTTTACTCTCTTCCTCTGCCACGCTCTAGAGTGCCGGTATTTCCTGGAGGGAAATACTTCTACGTGTGTCTGGTGTCTTGGTTTTTACTTTGGATGCCTGCTGCCCAAGGGATGTCCCTTGATACCCTTGCTTGAGCTTGCATTTCTGGGTCTTGCGGGACTATAATAATCAGAGGATAGTTCTTGGCATGCTGCCACTCCCAGGACACTGCACAGAGAGCAGACTGTTTAAAAGCTTGAACGTAAGACCTAGAATCATAAAACTCCTAGAGTAAAACAGGCAGTAAACTATCTGACATCAGTCTTGGCAATAATTCTTTTTTTTTTTTTACATTTGCCACCAATGGCAAAGTCAACAAAGGTAAAAATAAATAAGTGGGAGTACATCAAACTAAAGAGCTTCCGCACAGTAAAGGAAACCACCAACAAAATGAAAAGGCCACCTACTGAATGTAAGAAGTTATCATAAATCGTATAGCTGATAAGGGGCTAATATCCAAAATATATAAAGAACGCATACAAGTCAATAGCAGGAAAAAAAAAAAGAAAAAAAGGATTCAATTTACGAATAAGCAGAGGATCTGAATAGACATTTTCCCAAAGACATAAAGATGGCCAACAGGTAGATAAAAGATGTCCAACATCACTAATCATCAGGGAAATGAAAATCAAAATAATGAGACATCACTTTACACCTATTAGAATTCCCTGGTCATCCAGTGGGTAAGATCTGCGCTCCCAAAGGGAGCCTGGGTTCAATCCCTGTCAGGGAACTAGATCCTGCATGCATGCCGCAGCTAAGAGTTTGCACGCAGCAACTAAGAAGTCAACATGCTGCAACTAAGAAGTCTGCATGCTGCAACAAAGATCACGCATGCTGCAGCTAAGACCCAGCACAGCCAAAGTAAAAATAAATAATAAATTAATAAATATTTAAAAAATAATAAAAATTTTTAAAAATTAAAAAAAAGATAAGAAAGAACAAGTATGGTGAGGATGTGGAAAAAAGGGAATGCTTGTGCACTGTTGGTGGTCATGTACATTGGTGCAGCCACTATGGAAAACAGTATGGAGAAATTAAAAATAGAACTGCCACATAATCCAGTAATCCCACTTCTGGGTACATATCCAAAGAAAATTAAAACAAGATATGGAAAAGGTATCTACACTCTCATGTTCATTGCAGCATTATTCACAATAGCCAAGACGTGGGAACAATATAAGTATCCCTAATAGATGAATGGCTAAAGAAGTTGTAATATATATATTACATATAATGAAGTATATATATGTGTATATATATATAATGAAATATTATTCAGCTATAAGAAAGTGAATCTTACCATTTGTGACAACATGGATGGAACTTGAGGGCACCAGGCGAAGTGAAATAAGTCAGAGAGAGACAAATACCATATGATAACACATATATGGAATCTAGAACAAAACAAAACAAAATGAAAAACTGAACTCATAGTTAAAGAGAACAAATTAGTGGTTGCCAGAGGCAGGAGGTGGGAGATGGGCAAATGGGTGAAGGGGGTCAAAAGGTACAAACTTCCAGCTACAAGATAAATGAGTCTTGGGCATGTAACTTATAGCATGGTGATTATTAATAATACTGTATTGTATTTTTGAAATTTGCTGAAAGAATAAATCTTAAAAGTTCTCCTCACTAGAAAAAAAGCTTTGGTAACTAAGTAGGATAATGGATGTCAGTGAAAAAAATTAATAGCAAATCTAAGAAAAAAAATGGAAAATTTTATTTGAGCCAAATTGAGGATTATAACGCTGGAGAAGTCTCTCAAATAGCTCTGAGAACTGTTCTGAAGAGGTAAGGGGGGAGGTCAGTATATATGTGATTTTGGTGAAGGGGGTACGTGCAATCAGGCACACATCTTAGTAGAAGTTTGCTATTGGCCGTAAGGAACAGACAGCTTAGTTAATGATTTTAGTGCTTTTCTAAGTAGGGGAAGATGCAAGAATCCAGGTTCTTAAAATTTTTCTCCTGAACATATCTATCTGAAGGTTTCTTCTGCCAGTTTTCCCAGAGTACAGAGTGCCTCATCTTGATATTAACCCTGAGTTATTTTCAGGGTGTATCATAGGTCAGAGACTGCGGTAGCTAATGACCTGACTCTTGTAGAACTGGATGGTGGGCAACATTCTTTAGTTTACAGTCCCTTCCCTTTCAGTCTTAATGTAGACCAAGGTTTGGGAGGCATTTCATGATCAATTTGTCCCACAGTGCTAGGAACGCTCATTCCGAGTCAGATAAGGATTTTTTTTTTGGATGAGCCGCTCAATGTGCTATAATTGGACTAGGTCCTGTTAACAGTAGCCAAAAGTCTCTGGACTGCCTGTCTTACTAGTCTATTATGGTTCAGGAAATGGTTCCCTCTTGATGCTTCTTCCCATATCTAGAGTTATACTATTACAATCATTGATCTTCTAGAACTATACAATCAATCATTCCAAGTCACCCAATCATCATTAATTTTATCTGAAGCTCAGTCACACGTTAGGTAATGCAGGTAATCTTGTAAAATAGGCAGAATATAAGTAGTGGAGCTAGTAACATGAACAAGGTCATAAGTAAATATTAAGAATTTACGGTATCTCCCCAGGTCATCTGACCAGTCTGTTATGCACCAATCCCTATCTTTAAGGGAAATGATATATTGGCATTGTACATAAAATTCACCAAAGATCTCTGCATAAGTTGTCTGTATAAGGCAAGTAGTGGGTCATCGTGACCCCTTATGGAATTGTGGAAGGAATGTTATCTTCTAAGGAGTTACATGGCTGGTGCCAGAAGGAGAAAAATTGATCTTTATAGTTGAGCAGGTATTTCTGCCATTGGGGAGGTCTGGTTAACGTGTAATGCAGATGCACAATGCACACTAGAGGGAAGGGAGGAGGCCCAAACAGGAAGAGAAAATACTTATGTTTAAATTTTTCTTATCTTGACTTAAAATGTGAATTTTTATTTCATTATGGACCACTAGGCTTATTGTGGTTATCATTTTGCAATATACACAAATATTCTATCATTACATTGTATACCTAAAACTAACATATTGTTATATGTCAAAATATACCTCAAAAAAAACCCAACAAAACAAAACAAAAACTATGGTTAGAGAGTTATATTACTGTGTTATCAAACAACAAAGTCCTTGTGAAAGACATATTTTAAATATGGATTATAATTTGCATTCAGGTAAACATTTTCATTAGTCCAGATAAGAGTGTATGTAGGCTTATGCCTGTAGTTCTATATTAATTTTCTCAGCACTAAAATATTTATTGAGCTTCATGATTAACATGATTTCTGCTAAGGATATGGCACCTTCATCTTATGTTGTTCACCAACCTCATTGTCATTAATGAGTAGAGTGATAATATTTGCTTTTATTTCTAGAATTTGAATCTTCTCATGACTTAAGACATTTATTGAAATAATTTTTGTAGGGGAGGAAACATTTTCTTTACCCATTTTAGGTTCTCCAGCTAGGTTCCTGTAAATTAGACTGACAAAAGACAGATTAACAAGAGAAAAACAAATTAAAGTTTATTAATATGTGCATCGCACATATATATGGTTGTACTCAGTGATGAGTAACTTACTGGTGTGGTTAGAACCTGGGCTTGTGTAGCATCTTAACAAAAGAACAATACATTTTTAGGAAGTGACAAGTGAAAGGAAAAAGACTTTGAGTTTCTAGGGTGGCAAATTGTGGGAAGGTAAATGTATGGGGTAACTAATGGACAATAAAGTCTAGTTAGTAAAGTTTGATGTAAAGATTCCTCTTGTGCATCTCTGGGCTGATAAGGGTCTAGAGTTATCACTGATGATGAACTTCTGTCCTTACTGGTAAAGGGGGGCAGGGGACAACTTTACAAATTTATGTCCTACTTTTAGGCAAATGGGGGAGGGCAGAGAGCTTTTCTTTTTCCTTTTTCTTTCATTGAAATATAGTTGTTTTACAATGTTGTGTTAATTTCTGCTGTACAGCAAAAGTGATTCAGTTATACATATATATATACATGCTTTTTTTATATTCTTTACCATAGGATAATGAATATAGTTCTCTGTGCTACGCAGTAGGACCTTGTTGTTTATCCATTCTATATATAAAAGCTTACATCTGCTAACCTCAACCTCCCACTTCATCTCTCCCACAACTCCCTCCTCCTTGGCAACCACAAGTCTGTTCTCTATGTCCGTGAGTCAGTTTCTGTTTCATAGATAGGTCCATTTGTGTCATATTTTAGATTCCACATATAAGTGATATCATATGGTATTTGTCTTTCTCTTTCTGACTTGACTTCACTTAGTATGATAATCTCTAGTTGCATCCATATTGCTGCAAATGGCATTACTTCATTCTTTTTTTTAGCTGAATAGTATTCTATTGTATATATGTACTACATCTTCTGAATCCATTCATCTGCCAATGGACATATAGGTTGTTTCCATGTCTTGGCTATTGTGAGTAGTGCTGCTATGAACATAGGGGTGAATGTGTCATTTTGGATTAGAGTTTTGACTGGATATATGCCCAGGAATGGGATTGCTAGATCATATAGTAATTCTATTTTTAGTTTTCTGAGGAACCTCCGTAGTGTTTTCCATAGTGGCTGTACCAACTTACATTCCCACCAACAGTGTAGGAGGTTTCCCGTTTCTCCACATCCCACAGAGCTTTCCTTGTATCTATGTCTTCTCAATTATCTTTGTGCTAAAGCGGCACATTTTGCTACCCTTCACCTATACATTATCTCAATTCATTTTTTAATGAAACTACAGTCCTTTGTCCTAAGGTGACCATTTCCTCAGTTTTAACATTAATTTTCTCATTCATATGCCTCTTTATGCTTTATGATTAGATCTATGATATTTCCTACAAAAATCTTTAGAAGTTATGATTTAGTATGTTTAATATCCTTTACTGATAATCCAAAAATAATGCTTTGGTGGACAGCTATCTTGACTTTCAGGAAAAATTACCTTCTTTGTTATTCATATAAATTTACCCTTTATTTTCTAATTACAACTTATTGCAGTTTCTAACTTGCAGCTGCCTTTAGAATCCCTGGCCACCTTTTTTTTTAAGGATACCTATATTAATAGTAACTTGAATCTATATAACTGGGCATAAAAAAATTACTCAAAACGATATAAATATAAGCACTTTTTATTAGAAATTTCACTCAAAAGTATTTTCCGGGCTTCCCTGGTGGCACAGTGGTTGAGTCCGCCTGCCGATGCAGGGTACACGGGTTCGTGCCCCGGTCCGGGAAGATCACACATGCTGCGGAGCGGCTAGGCCCATGAGCCATGGCTGCTGAGCCTGCGCGTCCGGAGCCTGTGCTCTGCAACGGGAGAGGCCACAACAGTGAGAGGCCCACGTACCGCAAAAAAAAAAAAAAAGTAGTTTTCTTCTAGTAAAAGCTAGTGAAGAGATAATATGAGGCAGAAACAACAAATAACTCAATCTTTTCTTATTCCTATGAATGATTACATTACTTATTTAATCACATAATGTGTTGCTCAGTCTTTGAAATATTATGCTTGAGGATAAAGGTTTTATAACAGCACTATTATTTGTAATGTTGTTTTACCAAATTAAAAAGTTTTAGTGTGATATGATGGGATTTTATCTGTACTGAGCACTGTTACTTATCCTTTTTCTCTGGTCCTCCTTTAGAATGCAAGTCAAATCATTATTCCCACTTAGAAGCAAAGTAATGCAAATTGAGTTACTTGAAACAAAGCCACCCTAGTGAGCAAGTTCTAATGTTGCAGCTGGAGCTGAGAATGCTTCCTTGGTCATTTACCTGTACTTGTAAGTCCAAAGTTAATATCCATAGATGTTAGGTACACTTCATCTCAACTTAAGTGCCCCGAATTAGATACTTTTATGTTAACCAAACTTTACCTGGTTATTAAACAGTAAAATAAGATTACACATTTTTTCTTATTTACATTTTAGTTCCCTTCCTTCCCTTTTCAACTCCTCACCTGCTTTGTCCCCAGTTATTCTGGTTTTCCTGTGAAAACCAGTGGAAATGCTTTCTACAATTCAATTTGCCTTTGGGACGACAGCCAGTGCTTTTCTGAGAAAAGTGACCTGATGACAGTTTTACTGGCCTTGTTTTATTTTTGAAACAGAAAAATAGCAAGTTCCCATCTTTCTTTAATTTTTGTTTTCCTGGGTGAGAATGCTAAATGACAGCTGTGTGGACCAAGTTCAGCTTTTCAGAAAACTGACTAATGGATCATCTGATGAAAGTGCTGCTACCATTTGGGCATCACAGTAGTTTCCCTCCTCCAAAAAATGTCCAAACAAGCATGAAACTTGAAAACTGGAAACCAAAGAAACCTTTGTCATTTTGTTTAACAGTTAAGTTAACCCCAAATTCTTAAGTATTTTTAACAAATGGACTGAGAAAGAATCCATCTATCAGAGTCCCAAAAATGTAATTGAAAATGAAGTCAGAGTTTATAAATAACCATAGCCACAATCTCAGGTACTTAGAGCTTTGAGGTTTGTGAAAGACCTGCAGGTCCTTTTTCTCATATCCCCATAATAATCACTATCATGATTGTTCTCAATGTGTTTTATTATCAATGATGACTAGTAATAATAAAAAGTAATAATTCATTTTTTAAATTTTGTTTTTGTTTTTATTAAAGTATAGTTGACTACAATATTATATTAGTTTCAGGTGTACACCATAGTGGGGGTTTTTTAGTTTACTTTTTAATTTTTTTAATTTAATTTTTTTATTATTTATTTATTTATTTTTTTAACATCTTTATTGGGGTATAATCGCTTTACAATGGTGTGTCAGTTTCTGCTTCATAACAAAGTGAATCAGTTATACATATACATATGTTCCCATAACTCTTCCCTCTTGCGTCTCCCTCCCTCCCACCCTCCCTATCCCACCCCTCCAGGCTGTCACAAAGCACCGAGCCAATATCCCTGTGCCATGCGGCTGCTTCCCACTAGCTATCTACCTTACTACGTTTGTTAGTGTGTATATGTCCATGACTTTCTCTCGCCCTGTCACAGCTCACCCTTCCCCCTCCCCATAACCTCAAGTCCGTTCTCTAGGAGGTCTGCGTCTTTATTTTAAATTGGAGTGTATTTGATGTAAATGTTGTGTTAGTTTCAGGTGTATAGCAAAGTGATTCAGTTATACATATACATGTAACTGTTCTTTTTCAAATTCTTTTCCCATATAGGTTATTATAGAATACTGAGTTGAGTTCCCTGTGCTATACAGTAGGTCCTTATTGATTATCGGTTTTATATATAATAGTGTGTATATGTTAATCCCAGACTCCTAATACATCCCTCCCCTTCACCTTTCTCCTTTCGTAACCATAAGTTTGTTTTCTATGTCTGTGAGTCATTTCTGTTTTGTAAATAAATTTGTTTGTATTATTTTTTTAGATTCCACATATAAGCGATATCATATGACATTTGCCTTTCTCTTTCTGACTTACTTCACTTAGTATGATAATCTCTAGGTCCATCCATGTTGCTGCAGATGGTATTATTCCTTTCTTTTTTACGGCTGAGTAATATTCCATTGTATATATGTACCACATCTTCTTTATCCATTCCTCTGTCACTGGACATTTAGGTTGCTTCCATGTCTTGGCTATTGTAAATAGTGCTGCAATGAACATTGGGGTGCATGTATGTGTGTGTGTGTATATATATATATATATTTTTTTTAAACATCTTTATTGGAGTATAAGTGCTTTACACTGTTGTGTTAGTTTCTCCTGTATAACAAAGTGAATCAGTTATATGCATATGTATATCCCCATATCCCCTCCCTCTTGTATCTCCCTCCCACCCTCCTTATCCCACCCCTCTAGGTGGTCACAAAGCACCGATCTGATCTCTCTCTGCCATGGAGCTGCTTCCCACTAGCTATTTAGTTTACATTTGGTAGAGTATATATGTCAATGCTACTCTCTCACTTCATCCCAGCTTACCGTTCACCCTCCCTGTGTCCTCAAGTCCATTCTCTATGTCTGTGTCTTTATTCCTTTCCTGCCCCTAGATTCATCAGAACCTTTTTTTTTTTTAGATTAAATATATATGTGTGAGCATACGGTATTTGTTTTTCTCTTTCTGGCTTACTTCACTCTGAATGACAGACTCTAGGTTCATCCAACTCACTACAAATAACTCAATTTCGTTTCTTTTTATGGCTTAGTAATATTCCATTGTATATGTGCCACATCTTCTTTATCCATTCATCTGTCAATGGACACTTAGGTTGCTTCCATGTCCTGGCTATTGTAAACAGTGCTGCAATGAACATTGTGGTACATGACTCTTTGAATTATGGTTTTCTCAGGGTATATTCCCAGTAGTAGAATTGCTGGGTCATATGGTAGTTCTATTTTTAGTTTTTTAAGGAACTTCCATACTATTCTCCATAGTGGCTGTACCAACTTACATTCCCATCAACAGAGAAAGAGGGTTCCCTTTTCTCCACACCCTCTCAGCATTTATTGTTTGTAGATTTTTTGATGATGGCCATTCTGCTTGGTGTGAGGTGATATCTCATTGTAGTTTTGATTTGCATCTCTCTAATAATTACTGATGTTGAACAGCTTTTCATGTGCCTCTTGGCCATCTGTATGTCTTCTTTGGAGGAATGTCTGTTTAGGTCTTCTGCCCATTTGTGGATTGGGTTGTTTGTTTTTTTACTATTGAGCTGCATGAGCTGTTTATATATTTTGGAGATTAATCCTTTGTCCATTGATTCTTTTGCAAATGTTTTCTCCCATTCTGAGGGTTATCTTTTGGTCTTGTTTATGGTTTCCTTTGCTGTGCAAAAGCTTTGAAGTTTCATTAGGTCCCATTTGTTTATTTTTGTATTATTTCCATTACTCTAGGAGATGGATCAAAAAAGATCTTGCTGTGATTTATGTCAAAGATTGCTCTTCCTGTGCTCTCCTCTAAGAGTTTTATAGTGTCCGGTCTTACATTTAGGTCTCTAATGCATTTTGAGTTTACTTTTGTGTACGGTGTTAGGGAGTGTTCTAAATTCATTCTTTTACATGTAGATGTCCAGTTTTCCCAGCACCACTTATTGAAGAGACTGTCTTTTCTCCATTGTATATCCTTGCCTCCTTTGTCATAGATTAGTTGACCACAGGTGTGTGGGTTTACCTCTGGGCTTTCTATCTTGTTCCATTGATCTATATTTCTGTTTTTGTGCCAGTACCATACTATCTTGATTACTGTAGCTCTGTAGTATGGTCTGAAGTCAGGGAGCCTGATTCCTTTAGCTCTGTTTTTCTTTCTCAAGATTGCTTTGGCTATTCGGGGTCTTTTGTGTTTGCATACAAATTGTATGATTTTTTGTTCTAGTTCTGTGAAAAATGCCATAGGTAGTTTGATAGGGACTGCATTGAATCTGTAGATTGCTTTGGGTAGTGTAGTCATTTCACAACGTTGATTCTTCTAATCCAAGAACATGGTCTATCTCTCCATCTGTTTGTATCATCTTTAATTTCTTTCATCAGTGTCTTATAGTTTTCTGCATACAGGTCTTTTGTCTCCTTAGGTAGGTTTATTCCTTGGTATTTTATCCTTTTTGTTCCAATGGTAAATGGAGTATTTCCTTAATTTCTCTTTCAGATTTTTCATCATTAGTGTATAGGAATGCCAGAGATTTCTGTGCATTAATTTTGTATCCTGCCACTCTACCAAATCCATTGAATAGCTGTAGTCATTGTCTGGTAGCATCTTTAGGATTCTCTATGTATAGGATCATGTCATCTGCAAACAGTGACAGCTTTACTTCTTCTTTTCCGATTTTGATTGTTGTGGCTAAAAGTTCCAAAACTATGTTGAATAATAGTGGTGAGAGTGGGCAACCTTGTCTTCTTCCTGATCTTAGAGGAAATTGTTTCAGTTTTCACCGTTGAGAATGATGTTGGCTGTGGGTTTGTCATATATGGCCCTTATTGTGTTGAGGTAGGTTCCCTCTATGCCTAGTTTCTGGAGAGTTTTTATCATAAATGGGTGTTGAATTTTGTCAAAAGCTTTTTCTGAGTCTACTGAGATGATATGGTTTTTCTCCTTCAATTTGTTAATGTGGTATATGACATTGATTGATTTTCGTATATTGAAGAATCCTTGCATTTCTGGGGTAAACCCCACTTGATCATGGTGTATGATCCTTTTCATGTGCTGTTGGATTTTGTTTGCTAGTATTTTGTTGAGGATTTTCGCATCTATGTTCATCAGTGATATTGGCTTGTAGGTTTCTTTTTTTGTGACATCTTTGTCTGGTTTTGGTATCAGGGTGATGGTGGCCTCGTATAATGAGTTTGGGAGCGTTTCACCCTCTGCTATATTTTGTAAGAGTTTGAGAAGGATAGGTGTTAGCTCTTCTCTAAATGTTTGATAGAATTCACGTGTGAAGCCATCTGGTTCTGGGCTTTTGTTTGTTGGAAGGTTTTTAATGACAGTTTCAATTTCAGTGTTTGTGTTGGTCTGTTTGTATTTTCTATTTCTTCCTGGTTCAGTCTCAGAAGGTTGTGCTTTTCTAAGGATTTGTTCATTTCTTCCAGGTTGTCCATTTTATTGGCACATAGTTGCTTGTAGTAACCTCTCATGAACTTTTGTATTTCTGCAGTGTCAGTTGTTACTTCTCCTTTTTCATTTCTAATTCTATTGATTTGAGTCTTCTCCCTTTTTTTCTTGATGAGTCTGGCTAATGGTTTATCAATTTTGTTTATCTTTTCAAAGAACCAGCTTTTAGTTTTATTGGTATTTGTTATCGTGTCCTTCATTTCTTTTTCATTTATTTCTCATCTGATCTTTATGATTTCTTTCCTTCTGCTAACTTTGGGGTTTCTTTGTTCTTCTTTCTCTAATTGCTTTAGGTGTAAGGTTAGGTTGTTTATTTGAGATGTTTCTTGTTCTTAAGGTAGGATTGTATTGCTATAAACTTTCCTCTTAGAACTGATTTTGCTGCATCGCATAGGTTTTACATCATCGTGTTTTCATTGTCTTTGTTTCTAGGTATTTTTTGATTTCATCTTTGATTTCTTCAGTGATCTCTTGGTTATTTAGCCGTGTATTGTTTAGCCTCCATGTATTTGTATTTTTACAGTTTTCTTCCTGTAATTGATATCTAGTTTCGTAGCATTGTGGTTGGAAAAGATACGTGGTATGACTTCAATTTTCTTAAATTTACCAAGGCTTGATTTGTGACACAAGATATGATCTGTCCTGGAGAATGTTCCATGAGCACTTGAGAAGAAAGTGTATTCTGTTGTTATTGGATGGAATGTCCTATAAATATCATTTAAGTCCATCTTTTTTAATGTGTCATAAAGCTTGTGTTTCCTTATTTATTTTCATTTTGGATGATCTGTGCATTGGTGAAAATGGGATGTTAAAGTCCCCTACTATGATTGTGTTACTGTCGATTTCCCCTTTTATGGCTGTTAGCATTTGCCTTATGTATTGAGATGCTCCTATGTTGGGTGCATAAATATTTACAATTGTTATATCTTCTTAGATTGATCCCTTGATCATTATGTAGTGTCCTTCTTTGTCTCTTGTAAGAGTCTTTATTTTAAAGTCTATTTTGTCTGATATGAGAATTGCTACTCTAGCTTTCTTTTGATTTCCATTTGCATGGAATATCTTTTTCCATCCCCTCCCTTTCATTCTGTATGTTTCCCTAGGTCTGAAGTGCGTCTCTTGTAGACAGCATGTATACGGGTTTTATTTTTGTATCCACTCAGCAAGCCTGTGTATTTTGCTTGGAGCATTTAATCCATTCATGTTTAAGGTAATTATCGATATGTATGTTCCTATTACCTTTTTATTAATTGTTTTGGGTTTGTTATTGTAGGTCTTTTCCTTCTCTTGTGTTTCTTGCCTAGAGAAGTTCCTTTAGCATTTGTTGTCAAGCTGGTTTAGTGGTGCTGAATTCTCTTAGCTTTTGCTTGTCTGAAAAGCTTTTGATTTCTCCATCGAATCTGAATGAGTTCCTTGCTGGGTAGAGTTTTCTTGGTTGTAGGTTTCTCCCTTTCATCACTTTAAGTATGTCCTTCCACCTCCTTCTGGCTTGTATAGTTTCTGCTGAAAAATCATCTGTTCACCTCATGGGGATTCCCTTGTATATTATTTGTTGCTTTTCCTTTGCTGCTTTTAATAATTTTTCTCTTCATTTAATTTTTAATAGTTTGATTAATATGTTTCTCAGTGTGTTTCTCTTTGGGTTTATCCTGTATGGGACTCTCTGTGCTTCCTGGACCTGACTGACTATTTCCTCTCCCCTGTAGGGAAGTTTTCGCCTATAATCTCCTCAAGTATTTTCTCAGACACTTTCTTTTTCTATTCTTCTTCTGGGACCCCTATAATTTGAATGTTGTTGCATTTAATGTTCTCCCAGAGGTCTGAGTCTGTCCTCAATTCTTTTCATTCTTTTTTCTTTATTCTGCTCCTTGGCAGTTATTTCTACCATTTTATCTTTCAACTCACTTATCCATTCTTCTGCCTCAGTTATTCTGTTATTGATTCTTTCTAGAGTATTTTTTTTTTTTTTTAAACATCTTTATTGGAGCATAATTGCTTTACAATGGTATGTTAGTTTCAGCTTCACAACAAAATGAATCAGTTATATATATACATATGTTCCCATATCTCTTCCCGCTTGCGTCACCCTCCCTCCCACCCTCCCTATCCCACCCCTCCAGGCGGTCACACAGCACCGAGCTGATCTCCCTGTGCTATGCGGCTGCTTCCCACTAGCTATCTACCTTACGTTTGGTAGTGTATACATGTCCATGCCTCTTTATTGCTTTGTCACCGTTTACCCTTCCCCCTCCCCATAGCCTCAAGTCCATTCTCTAGTAAGTCTGTGTCTTTATTCCTGTTTCACCCCTAGGTTTTTCATGACATTTTTTTTTTCTTAAATTCCATATATATGTGTTAGCATACGGGTCTCTTGCAGACAGCAAATATATGGGTCTTGTTTTTGTATCCATTCAGCCAATCTGTGTCTTTTGGTGGGAGCATTTAGTCCATTTACATTTAAGGTAATTATCGATATGTGTGTTCCCATTCCCATTTTCTTAATTGTTTTGGGTTTGTTATTGTAGGTCTTTTCCTTCTTTTGTGTTTCTTGCCTAGAGAAGTTCCTTTAGCAGTTGTTGTAGAGCTGGTTTGGTGGTGCTGAACTCTCTCAGCTTTTGCTTGTCTCTAAAGGTTTTAATTTCTCCATCAAATCTGAATGAGATCCTTGCTGGGTAGAGTAATCTTGGTTGCAGGTTTTTCTCCTTCAACACTTTCAATATGTCCTGCCACTCCCTTCTGGCTTGCAGAGTTTCTGCTGAAAGATCAGCTGTTAACCTTATGGGGATTCCCTTGTGTGTTATTTGTTGTTTTTCCCTTGCTGCTTTTAATATGTTTTCTTTGTATTTAATTTTTGACAGTTTGATTAATATGTGTCTTGGCGTATTTCTCCTTGGATTTATCCTGTATGGGACTCTCTGTGCTTCCTGGACTTGATTAACTATTTCCTTTCCCATATTAGGGAAGTTTTCAACTATAATCTCTTCAAATATTTTCTCAGTCCCTTTCTTTTTCTCTTCTTCTTCTGGAACCCCTATAATTCGAATGTTGGTACGTTTAATGTTGTCCCAGAGGTCTCTGAGACTGTCCTCAGTTCTTTTCATTCTTTTTTCTTTATTCTGCTCTGCAGTAGTTATTTCCACTATTTTATCTTCCAGGTCACTTATCCGTTCTTCTGCCTCAGTTATTCTGCTATTGATCCCATCTAGAGTACTTTTAATTTCATTTATTGTGTTGTTCATCGTTGCTTGTTTCATCTTTAGTTCTTCTAGGTCCTTGTTAACTGATTCTTGCATTTTGTCCATTCTATTGTCCATTCTATCTCCAAGATTTCGGATCAACCTTACTATCATTATTTTGAATTCTTTTTCAGGTAGACTGCCTATTTCCTCTTCATTTGTTAGGTCTGATGGGTTTTTATCTTGCTCCTTCATCTGCAGTGTGTTTTTCTGTCTTTTCATTTTGCTTATCCTACTGTGTTTGGGGTCTCCTTTTTTGCAGGCTGAAGGTTCGTAGTTCCTGTTGTTTTTTGTGTCTGTCCCCAGTGGCTAAGGTTGGTTCAGTGGGTTGTGTAGGCTTCCTGGTGGAGGGTACTAGTGCCTGTGTTCTGGTGGATGAGGCTAGATCTTGTCTTTCTGGTGGGCAGGTCCACGTCTGGTGGTGTGTTTTGGGGTGTCTGTAGACTTATTATGATTTTGGGCCGCCTCTCTGCTAATGGGTGGGGTTGTGTTCCTGTCTTGCTAGTTGTTTGGCATAGGATGTCCAGCACTGTAGGTTGCTGGTCGTTGAGTGAAGCTGGGTGCTGGCGTTGAGATGGAGATCTCTCGGAAATTTTTGCTGTTTGATATTATGTGCAGCTGGGAGGTCTCTTGTGGATCAGTGTCCTGAAGTTGGCTCTCCCACCTCAGAGGCACAGCACTGACTCCTGGCTGCAGCACCAAGAGCCTTTCATCCACAGGGCTCCTTAATTTGGGATGATTGGTTGTCTATTCAGGTATTCCACAGATGCAGGGTACATCAAGTTGATTGTGGAGCTTTAATCCGCTGCTTCTGATGCTGCTGGGAGAGATTTCCCTTTCTCTTCTTTGTTCTCACAGCTCCCAGGGGCTCAGCTTTGGATTTAGCCCCGCCTGTGCGTGTAGGTCGCCGGAGGGCGTCTGTTCTTTGCTCAGACAGGACGGGGTTAAAGGAGCCGCTGATTCGGAGGCTCTGGGTCACTCAGGCCCGGGGGTAGTGAGGGGCACGGAGTGTGGGGCGGGCCTGCGGCGGCAGAGGCCGGCGAGAAGTTGCAGCCTGAGGCGCGCCTGTGCGTTCTCCCGGGGGAGTTGTCCCTGGATCCCGGGACCCTGGCAGTGGCGGGCTGCACAGGCTCCCCGGAAGGGCGTGTGGCTAGTGACCTGTGTTCGCACACAGGCCTCCCGGTGGCGGCAGCAGCGGCCCTAGCGTCTCATGTCTGTCTCTGGGCTCCGCACTTTTAGCCACGGCTCGCGCCCGTCCCTGGAGCTCTCTCAAGCAGCGTTCTTAATCCCCTCTCCTCGTGCACCAGGAAACAAAGAGGGACGTAAAAGTCTCTTGCCTCTTCGGCAGTTCCAGACTTCTCCCCGGAGTCTCTGCCGGCCAGCCGCGGCGCACTAACGCCCTGCAGGCTGTGTTCACGCCGCCAACCTCAGTCCTCTCCCGGCGCTCCGACAAAAGCCGGAGCCTCAGCTCCCAGTCCCGCCCGCCCCGGCGGGCGAGCAGACAAGCCTCTCGGCTGGCGAGTTCCGGTCGGCCCGATCCTCTGCGCTGGAATCTGTCCGCTTTGTCCTCCGCACCCCTGTTGCTGTGCTCTCCTCCGCGGCTCCCAAGCTCCCCCACTCCGCCTCCCGAAGCCTCCACCCGCAAAGGGGCTTCCTAGTGTGTGGACACTTTTCCTCTTTCACAGCTCTCTCCCGCTGGTGCAGGACCCGTCCCTATCCTTTTGTCTCTGTTTAGTTTTTTCTTTTGCCCTACCCAGGTACGTGGGGGGTTTCTTGCCTTTTGGGAGGTCTGAGGTCTTCTGCCAGCGTTCAGTAGATGCTCTGTAGGAGTTGTTCCATGCGTAGATGTATTTCTGGTGTATCTGTGGGGAGGAACGTGATCTCCGCGTCTTACTCTTCCGCCATCTTCCCGGAAGTCTCTCTAGAGTATTTTTGATTCCAGTTATTGTGTTGTTCATCACTGTTTGTTTTCTCTTTAGTTCTTCTAGATCCTTTTTAAATGTTTCTTGTATTTTCTCCATTCTGTTTCCAAGATTTTGGATCATCTTTGTTATGTTTTCTCTGAATTCTTTTTCAGGTAGGTTGCCTATTTCATCTTCATTTTTTTGGTCTTGTAGTTTTTTACCTTGCTCTTTCATCTGTAGCAGTTTTTTTGTTGCGTCATTTTTTTTTTTTTTGATGGGTGGTGCTGTATTCCTGTGTTATTGTTTGTTTGGTCTGAGACATCCATCACTGGAGTTTGCAGGTAGTTGGATAGAGCTGGGTCTTGGTCTGAGATGAGGACCTCTGGGCCTCACTCCTATTGATATTCCCTGGGGTCTGAGTTTCTCTGTTAGTCCAGCAGTTTAGACTCAGATCTGCCACCACAGGAGCTAGGCCCGATCTCTGGCCTGGGAACAAAGGTTTTGCAAGCTTCGTGGTGCAGTAAAAAAGAAAAAAAAAAAAAAGAAGAAAGAAAGAAAAAAGGAGCAGTACAATATCAGAAAATAAAAAACAAGATAAAAGTAGAAACGTTAAAAATATATTAGG
Organism: Globicephala melas; assembly: GCF_963455315.2. NCBI lineage: Eukaryota > Metazoa > Chordata > Mammalia > Artiodactyla > Delphinidae > Globicephala > Globicephala melas. Next base: position 63,893,896 of record NC_083322.1, read on the forward strand.
AAAAACAAAACTATATTCAAAACAACTGCAACAAGGTAAAATAAAACCACAACAGAAAAAAGAATAAATAAATAAATAAATGAGGGGGCAAGCCAAAAGGAGAGATCACTAACAATGTATAAAGAAAAAATAAAATTAGAAAAATAAAAGATTTATTAGGAAAAATAAAAATATAAAAGAATAAACAACAATGAATCAAGAAGGTAAAACAGAACCCCAGTCTAAAAGAGGAAAAAAGAAAAGAAAAAAAAAGCCTTGGCTGTGGGGGCGGAGTTTAGGTAGGGGGGTGGAACTTAGGCAGGGGAGGGATTTAGGGGGGCGGGACTAGGCGGGTGGGGGCGTGACCGGGGCGGGGCCTATGCTTGTGACCTGCGGAGAAGGGGAGAGGCAACACGTTGAAAGGAGGGCCTCTGCAGTGTGGAGTGCCGGAGTTTGGAGGTAGGGCCCTGGGTAAGGGTGTGTGGGTGGGGTTTAGGTCCAGCGCATTGGAGGGGGTCTTAGAGGAGGTCTCTGAGTGTAGAGGTAGGGCCCTGGGTGGGGGTGTAGGGGCTGGGCTTGGGCTCTGCAGGCAGGAGGGAGGCTCTGAGGGCAGAGAATTAGGCCTGAGAGGCCAACAGGCTTCCCAGTGCCTAAGTGGACAGGGAAAGCACTGGCCCTGTTCCCTTCCGTTCTTTTGTGCCCCTCCCCCACTGTCTCCCCCAGTGTCTCCCTGGTAGCTGCTGGACCCATAACTGTGGATGGGTCCCACTGGGTGTAGGAACGCCTTCCCTCCCCCAGCCACCCCTCAGGGATGCCAGTTCTGGAGGTCTGGCCTTTACTTTTACTCCCCCTTCCCTCCCTCCCACTCCTTCAGGAGCCCCATGGCTGGAGGGGACCTCAGTGGGCAGAGGATCAGGCCCGGAATCTCAACAGGTTCCTGAGGATCCAAGTGGGCAGAGGAAACCTGGCCACGCTCCCTTTTGATCCTCTGCCCTCCCAGTGGTTCCTCTATTTTCCCCTTTGGGTGTGGGATCCCTTCCCCTCCCACAGCTGCCCCTCAGGAGCGCCAGTCCCCTTCCGCCTCCACTTCTCCTCCCCCTTTCACTCCCCCCACACCCCACGTCCTACCCTGTCGCTGGGGCTTCCTCCCGTCCCTTTAGGTGTCTGTGGTTCCCCACGGGTGCCTGGTAGGTGCCCTACTTGCAAGGAGACATGAATTCTGCCTCCTCCTAGTACGCCATCTTGACTCTGCCCTACATGTATATTTTTGAAGTATGGTTTCTTCTGGATATATGCCCAGGAAGGAGTGAGATTGCTGGATCATGTGGTAGTTCTTTTTTTTTTTTTTTTAATTTATGTTGAAGTATTGTTGATTAACAATGTTGTGTTAGTTTCAGGTGTACAGCAAAGTGATTCAGTTATACATATACATGTATCTATTCTTTTTCAAATTCTTTTCCCATTTAGGTTATTACAGAGTACTGAGCAGAGTCCTCTGTGCTATACAGTAAGTCCTTGTTGGTTATCTATTTTAAATATAGCAGTGTGTACATGTCAATCCCAGACTCCCAGTCTATCCCTCCCTCCTACCCTTCCCCCCTTGTAACCATAAATTCATTCTCTAAGTCTGTGAGTCTGTTTCTATTTTGTAAATAAGTTCATTGGTATCATTTTTTTTAGATGCCACATATAAGTGATATCATATGATATTTGTCTTTGTGTGACTTACTTCACTTAGTATGATAATCTCCAGGCCCTCCATATTGCTGCAAATGGCATTATTTCATTATTTTTAATGGCTGAGTAATATTCCATTGTATATATGTACCATATCTTCTTTATCCATTCATTTGTCAATGGACATTTAGGTTGCTTCCATGTCTTGGCTAGTATAAACAGCACTGCAATGAACATTGGGGTGCATGTATCCCTTTGAACCAAAAAAGTAATAATTCTTGATATTTACCTTATGCTAGGTACATTTTAATGTACTCCTGAATACACGCTTTCATTTAATTCTTACGTTGAAACTATGTGATAGATATACCCATTTTACTGATGAATTGGTTGGGTCTGAAGAAGTTCAAAAACTTTGCCTCTGATCACCAAGCTAGTAAATGGCAGAGATGATATTTGAACGGTGGTGAATCTGATTTCAGAGTCTTAGCTTAACAATTACGAAGATAACCATATTATTTTAAAGAAGAGTTTCCTGAAACTTGAAATCTATAGGATTAGGTTTGAGTTTTCTTTGATTTGGTAATATATTTATTTTAGCTCAATTTGTTGAGTTTCATTGTACCTGTCTAAAATGTTAATATTTGAAGAATCAAGAAAATTATACAAAGGAGATGCATGAGCTGAATGTGCAAGTGGAAAATCCTATTTATTTTTTGTAGATATCTTGGCAAACATTTTAAGGAAAAATAATCTGATAGCCTCTGTGACAAACAAAGGGAAGGCATATCATTTAACTCACAGAGAGAAAGTGTCCATTCCTATACTTGGAGTTCTATGTTAGCATTTGAAATGTGTGCTTCAGTGGGGAGTAGAAGGCGCCTTTGTCTACTGCGTAGAGATAACGGATGGAGTGGTTAGAAAAGCACAGGTCATTTTGTGTCCATCTCTAAAATCTGCATTGTCATCCTCAGGGATGCCAAGTTTCCCTCTAGAAAGTATATACCAGTTTTCTCTTTCTAGGAGGGTATAGGACAATTCCAAAAAAATCACTCGAGGGACTTCCCTGGTGGCGCAGTGGTTGAGAGTCCGCCTGCCGATGCAGGGGACACAGGTTCGTGCCCCGGTCCGGGAAGATCCTACATGCCGCGGAGCGGCTAGGTCCGTGAGCCATGGCCACTGAGCCTGCGCGTCCGGAGCCTGTGCTCCACAACGGGAGAGGCCACAACAGTTAGAGGCCTGCGTACTGCAAAAAAAAAAAAAAAAAAAAAAAAAGAATCAAAATAAATCTGTACATATTAATCAGACTTTTACTATTTGTTTTAAAGTTGTGATCAAATGTCTGTTGTTCAGAAAAGTAATCTGAAAACACTAAGATTAACAGAGATCACTGTTCCAAATATACAAGAGCACTCTGACACACATTTAGGGGTATACATGAGTATTGTTATGCTGCATAGCAATTAGGCATAAATGTGGAACAGTTTACATAAATAACTCTAGTGCTTTATTTTCAACCATATCAAGATTTCTCAGCCTCTGAACTCTCAGCCTATGAAGTTGTCAGTATTGATGGCTTCTTTGCATATCACAGTACTTGTTAGTAATCTCTGACCTCCTAGAACTCTTGCGCATTTCAGAGAGTTTCCAAGAGTGCAAATTTCTTTTCCCTAACATTAAAGTTCTCTGTGGTCTACCACTGAACATTCCAACTCTACATCTGTTTTCCTTCTCTAACTCCAGGCTCCTAGATCCGAAACTTTCTGAAATGAATATGCATTACCATCAGCATCACCTGAGGTATTTTATAAAAACACACATACCCAGTTCTCTCTCCTGAACTATAGAATTAGAATCTCTATGCATGAACGAAGTGCTTAAACCAGCTTTCAGATGTTTCTCATGCAGACTGGAGTTCCAAAATCAGCTGTGTTGTTTTGGAGGTCTTGAAAGTGCAGATGAATTATATCATGCGCCTGAGATGTTTAAATGTATGATCAAGATATTGTGGGAAGAGAGGATACCCAGACTGGTGAGGAAAATAGTGAGAAAAGTCTCAGTATTCAGCTTTCCCTAAGTCTTTCTGAAATTTTTAATGAAGAAATGTGAAGGATGTTTGCATATTATATGGGTAGTGGACATAAAGCACATGACACAGAGTGTTACCCATAGTAAGTGCTCATTAGTTGTTGCCTTGTGATATTAATTCATTCTTTCAACTAATTTTTAAGTGCCTGCAATGGTCAAGCCCTGTGTTAAGCACTGAGACTACAAAGATGAGCAAAAGCAGACATGACTTCCCCTCAAGCAGTATACAATGCATTGGTTAAGACAGACAATAATCCAATAAATACAAAAACAAATATAACAACTGAGACACACACTAGAAAGGGAAGAGAGAGTGTTAAGGGAATATATCTAAGAGGGAATTTGGTCTAAGCAGAGAAAGGGAACAGAATATGTTCCCCAGAGAAATCCAAACGAAGAGTGGAAGTGTTGGAGAATTGGAGTATTTTAGGCAGAGATCAGCATGTGTTTTACAACCCTGTGGTTATTATAAATGCCTATGTTCAGTGATTTGCTTCATAAGTCTTTAGACTTACACCCTTTTATAGACTAGAAAACTGAGGTTAATTAATGCGGGCAAAGTCACACATGATTTAGCAGGTGATGAGTTTACAATTAGAAATCCATTTGGTTCCATTTGAAGCTTACGATCTTTCTTTTTTATTTGAACATGAATGTGTTTCAAAGGGTAAATGACAGTAACATCTTCTCAGGCTTTGCTTACAGGAAAGTGTTAGAAATCAAGCATTAAGTGCATAAAGTTGGGAGTACAAGGGAAAGAAAAGAGGAATTTAAAGATACTTTGTTGCATCACAGTTTTGTTGTCGGTTGAGAACCAATGGGTATGAATCCCGTTGTGGTAGAAATGGCAGTGTGGAAGCATCTGGAGTTTCCATTCTCTTCCAAAAGAGTAATTCAAAGTCAACTCTGTATCTCTGGAGAAATTGTAGATGTTAGTGTCACCACCAAATTCTTGAAAGATGAAGACTGATGATTCTTATCACATCCCCAGTTAGATTAATGCAGAAGACAAGTATATTCTGGAGAATGATGGTGGATTATTATAAGCTTAATCAGGTAGTGAATCCAAGTATAGTTGCTTTTCTTGATGAGGTCTCCTTAGTTGAGAAAATCATTACAGCCCATTGAATCTGTTATGTAGCTATTATACTGGTAAATATTTCTCCACTTTGTCCAGTAAATTAAAACAAACAAAACAAAACAAACAAAAAAGACGCAGTTTGTTCTTACCTGGAAGGGAAAACACCACACCCTTACTGTTTTGCCTCAGGGTCTGATCACTTGTCCAGTTCTGTGCTACAGTTTTGTCTAAAGGAAATGCGGCTGTATCACTGTTCCACTGAAGGTCATGTTGGTTCACCACATTTATCACACCCTGGGCAAATGAGGGGAAAGAGAAGTAGAAGAAACCCTGGAAGTCTCGGTAAGATATCTTTCTAAGTGCCAGAAGAGGAGGATAAGACTCTTGACAATATAGCATACTGTCACTTCTTTGAGGTACCTGGGGAATATCAAGATTTCTTCCTCAAAGTGAAAAACCAGTAGTTATTTGTTGAGCCTGTTACCACTGAGAAAGAGGTACAATTCTTTGGAATTTTCTTTTGTGTGTGTGGGTATGCTTTAGAGGTAATGTATTTTACATCTGCAATGTGTTCTATGACTGAAGTTTTCTAGAGCAAGCAAAGAGCTCTCTAACTGGTCCAGGCAAGCACTATGCCATTTTACTTTAATGAACTAGCAGAAGTTGTGATGATAAACTTATCTGTGGCAGATTGGGAATTTCAGTGAAAACAAGTCAAACTCCAAGAAGAGAATCTATAACAGGAAGCAAAATAATTCTCTTTAGGCAAGTAACTATACTCATATTAAGAAGTGGCTTCTATTTGTAACTAGCTCAGTAGAGACCTTAGGACCAGGGGATGAAGTGACCTGAGTTGTCCCTCATAAACGGATACTCTCATACCTGCCTAGCCATTAAGTTGGGGGATGCCCAGTAGCTTTCCATCATCAAATGGAATGTCAAATCAGCAGATCGTGAAGGCACAAGAACGTTGCCTGAATAGGTAGTTCAAGCTCTCAACATGCCAACTCCTCATTGCCACCCCTTGTGAACCTATATTTGTGGTGACTTGGGGAGTTTGTTCTGACCTGTTTATGGAGGAGGAGATTCAAGTCTGAATTGTCAATGGTGCCGCATGATATATAGTGCTCTTGAAGGACAGTGGGAAGGAAATTTCTGTAGCTGGGCTTAATTTCATAGATATCATATTGTCCTCTTTGTCAGAAGAAAAGGCTTGAGATAAGGAACTATATGACTCATTGGTAATGACTAAGATTGACTGGATGAACAGAAGAATTCAAGGATTGGTGACAAGACAGTCTAAGGGGAGGTAAATATTTGGGGGGGGATTTTCCTAGAATGGTCCAGAGTGAGAGAATATTTGAGTCTCATGTGAATTCTCGTCAAAAATGCCCTACTTCACAGGACAAGATGACCATTCTATGGATAACAACAAATCTCTTCTCCAGCCACTCCAGTGCTTGTTTATTGAATTAGTTCATTTGACAAGTCAAAAAATATTTACCAAATTCCTATACATTCTGAACACTGTTTCAGGAAAGGCGTATAGCAATAACAAAAGAAAAAAAGTACTCACTTTTATGGAACCTTTAAATTCTTCTAGTGGGAAAAGAAATATCAAATAAAAATATACATAATATTTTCAGGAGGTAATAAATGCTAAGAAGAAAAAAATGAAGAAGTGTTGGTTGGCAGAGAGTAATGAGGTGAAATTTTAGATATTGTTTAGGGAATTCTGCACAAGTAAGGTGTAAGTATATTATAGCCAGCTTGGAATAGTTAGCAAAAACATGCTTGTTTTGTTCAAGAAACAGGAAGGTGGCCAGTTTGACAGCAAGCAAGGGGAAAATTAGAGGAAGCAGAGGCCTGATCACGCAGGGTCTTGTAAACCATGATGAAAAGTCTCAATTTAATTCTGAGATGGGAAGACACTAGAAGGTTCCAACTAGAAAAGTAATGTGATACAAGTTATATTTTAAAGGGATCTTTAGAATGCCATGTGGAAAATAGACTGTAGAGGGTAAGGGGGAAAGAAGGAAACAGGCTAGAAAATATCCAGTGGTTCAGGAAAAGGGATGACAGACTAGACTAGGATGATTGTGGGTAAGGTGGTAAGAAGTGCTTGGATTCTGAATATATTTTGAAGGTAGAACTGACAGAATTTGCTAGTGGCTTTGATGTGGGTATGAAAGAAACAGAGGTGTCCAGGATGACTGCAGTGTTTCTGCTGTGAGCAACAGAGGGATAAAATTGGCATTTACTGAGATGAGGACTTTATGAGGCGCGCACTGTGGGATAGGAAGAAATCACTTGTAGGTATATCATTTTTAAGATTCCTATTAAATAACTGGAGATACTGAGTAGGTAGTTAGTTGTATGGGTGTAGAATTCAGGGAGGTGGTCTGACTTGGTGATTTAAATATGGGAATTCCCAGCACACAGAGGAAATTTAAAGCAAGAGTTGGATGACATCTCTAAAGGGAGTGTAGATAGGGAAATAATGTCTAAGGATAGAGCATAGAGCCCTGGGGCACCCCAGTGATTAGAGGTTGGGTGATGAGAAGGAAGCATGAGCCCAACAGCATGTATGTTCCTAACGAGAAATAAAAACGTGGCTACCTTGATTGTTTAGTGCCATCTGCAATTAGAGGGTCTGACACTGAGCCCCCTATTTGGTACTAACTCTACAGAGACCTGTCATCTACTTGTAACAGTTTGATTTTATTGAACTCCTTCTATCTTGGAGAAGGCATCAATTTGCCCTCATTGGGGTAGATCATTCTGTGTTCAGATTGCTTTTCCTCCTGCATCATGCTCTTGCTAGAACCATCCAAGGAATTACTACATGTGGTTTACATAGTATCCTACACAACATTGTTTCTTTCTAAGGAACTCATTTTAGAGTGAAAGAAGTAAGGAGATGGGATGCTGCTCAGGAATTCACGCATGTTATCATACACCTGATCACCCAGAAGCAGCTGGTGTTGTATCCACAGTGGGATGCCCTACTGAAAACTCATGCCAGGTAGGAGAAAATCCTTCCTTTAACTATGTAGCATATGTCTGAATCAACAAGGACATATGGTGCTGTTTCCTACATAACTGAAATTCATGGATCCAGGGTCAAAAGCACAGTTGCTTTCACTATTTTAACTGCCTCACAAAATCTTCACTTTCCTTCTTGAAGAGTTTGGTTTCTGAATTTAGCTTGAAGTGGGGGAATGCTTCCAGAGATACCAATTGTTTATTTAATTGGAAGTAGAGACTGTCAGCTGCCCATTTCATGCATCTCTGATAACAAGGAGAAAAGAAAAAAGGGGACTAAAATCTTTGGCTAGGGTGATTAATTGTGACCAAGAGGTGGAAAGAAGGCTGCTGCTATTCAGAGGGGGACTCAATCCTCTGAGGGCATGCCTATTATGACCAACACCAGTGGTATAATGTACAGGATGACTAGAGCAACTCCATGTAGTATCTGTCTAGAATAAACATTTGGATTATCCCACTGGGTAAATCACAAAGTGAAAATAATTTTCTCTTAGGTATACTTTGGTTAAAAATCCCAATTCTAAACCATTATGGATGGCCTAAATCTGTTAGAAACAACACACTTTCTATTGCTTAAGAGATAAAGGAGAATATGAATTATTTTTAAAATTATAACTTAGGGAGCAATGAGAATGTCCAAAAAGAAAATCATTTGCTAATGGAGAATGAAACTTAGGGATTTCTGAAATGTCACTAAGAGCATACCACAAAGCAAGGGGAGAAATTAGAAAAAAATTGTTTATGATTTATTCTATGTTGGAGTTAATCATAGAAATGTCTGATTTGTTGAGTTGAAGCAGACTGATCAATATTTTCACCCTGATTCAATTGCTTTCAGGCATGGAGACACAGTGTTCAATGAGATCTCAAAATCAAAGTATGCAATTTCTCTGTGCTTTAATTTTCCATAATTAAAATAAGGGCAAAGCCTTATCTTCCTTATTTGTCATACCCACAATTATGTGCATTAACCCAAATTTTGTAATTAAAAGAAAATTCCAGTTTTGCGACAAGGAATATCTAACTTGAAATTGGTCGCTTACATTTTTTCTTTAAAAAAGTAAAGTATGAAACCAGAAGTCAACAAAAAATAATTGTTCTGTTTTCAAATTTCACATTAGACATCTTTCCATAAGGCTTGCCTGCAACATTTTCAGTGAAGGACATGTTGCATCTTTTCAGTTATGGTTGGAGGGATTAGAACAGGGGTGAGTAGGTAAATGTATTCCACTATGGCACAGTAGTACCTTTGGTTTTCCCTTCTAATTTCACTGCCTCTTAAGAGAACTTTACTGTACTGATTAATTAGACAGATAAGTTAAAAATTGATAAGTTAGAAATTGATTAAATGATTTAGGAAGAATACAAAAGATGCTTTGGAATATTTTATTTTCTTACTAAAAGACTTAGGGAGATTGGATGGTGAGGGTGAAAGGGAGGTGGGGATGAAATGAAGTGACAGAATTTGGGGAAGGAAAATCTGTAGAGTACTTCCTATTAATAAGTTTTGCTAGCCCTCTCTTACAAATGTTCTCATTTAATCTCATGAGTACTCTGCAAGAGAAGTGTTACTATTCTCGATATAAGTTAGGAAGTGGAGACTAACAAAGGTGAAATAATTTGCCCAACTTACACAGTAAGCAATAATGATAGAAGTTGAACTTGAATAATCAAAGGTAAAGAAGGATGATGAAAGAGATCATGAGTTTTAAGCACATTACTTGTAGAGCTGATCTTATAGAGCTGATAAATGCTCCTGGTATTCATTCTTGGTACATTAACTAGGTGGAAGGTGAGTGACCAACTCATGGAAAGATCCTGCCAAGTAAGGAACTGCAAAATGCTGAATGATTAATTCTCCAAACAAGATAAATGTAGTTTACTGATTTCGTGTGTGTATATGTGTGTGTGTGTGTGTGTGTGTGTGTGTGTGTGTGTGAATGCAGTGTGTTAGAAGGACTGAATATTAAAATAACATGTTCATTTGACAAATAGATTCTCAACAATAGGGCTTTTGGAAACTAAGTCCTCAGCTTTGGAGTTGAAAGAAAGAAATTACTTGTCAAGTATAGTTCTACAAAGATACATTTTCTATAGAAAAATGGACATTCAAAAGTATAGCTTTATTTCACCATGCTGGTGTAAAAGGATAGGAAAATGTAATGAACTTAAGGTCCCTTAGAAATTTCTATATGTACCGTTGTGTGCATTGAAACGTATCTAAGCAGTCTGTACAAAGAAACCCATTTAATTGTCCTAAACCCTCTTTTTACCTAGTCTATTTGATCAAAGTACCCATTTAACATGGAGCATACATAAGTATTTTGAGGAAAACCAAGTCACGGGAGCACAATTTGAGGAATTATCCTACTCTCTAGGATAATGGCTTTTTTCAGATTCTTTAAGAACTTCCTATGAGTTACACTGAGTTCATATAGGAAACTAGATACTTACTATAATAACTGGAAGGGAGTCAGACAGGGTCTCTCCTGATATGCACAACATAGTTTAGGTATAATAGTCAATCTTGAAGTTTCTTTTTTTCTCTCTATTATTCCCTCCTTGTGCCTAACTTCTGCCTGTTTTGTTGCAGTTGGTGATCAATACATCAAAGGAAAAAAATAGTTTTCAGTGTACATGTCTACACGAAACGGTGAATTTTGTGAATCTTATGTTTGGTATCAGATTTCTCTGACCTCTTTCTATAATCTGTGAGCCTGGATTCTGGACAGTGTGGAAGACACTAGGGAGCAGTGGAGAATTCATGTGTAATAGGGTAATTATGCAACTGAATTTCTTCCCATGAACTCAGGGAGAGCTTCTTCTTGGGATGCTGAAGGGTACACATGAGGCTTCAGGACATGGTGCCAAATGGCTAAACAGCATGGGGGAGGTCTGAAGAGTATGTAGTGAAACAGATACCAGCACGCTATTTCTTGGGCAAAATACACAGCCAAATGTTTTCAGAGCACGTTGGTAGAAATTAACAGTTGACAAAGACTATATTTGAACTTTTCAGACCAAGAACCTGACAGTTTTTGAAACGTGTATTAACTTTTTAAAAATTTTTTAATAAAAAAATTTTCTAGTTTAGATGTTATGAGTGACAACGATAAATCAGAAGCAATGGAGAACTTGAATTCATTCATTTGTTCCACAAATATTTATTAAGCATTAATTATGTTGCTGGCATGGTGCTGGGTGTTGGCTTAATCTTTGCCCTCAAGGAATTTACAGGGTACAACAGACAGAATGGAATAGCCCAGATAGGTCAGGGACATTTCCTTTTGTCATACATTGCTGAAGGAACTGGAAATTAAAATTAGACACTGTATATTAATTATAGATTGTTGTGTGCACTTTTTCATACTCAGATTGACAGGTAAATGAAGTTCTCACATGTAGTGCAGTAGTTCAGGATGGCAGAGATTGAGTGCAGACTACGTAGCCAGAATGTCCAAGTTCACATCTTAGATCTATGACTTAATAGCTGTGTGTCTCAAATTTGCTTGCACAATGAATTATTGAGTAATGTTTTCAGCCTAATATTTGGTTGTATTCAACCATGTATGGTGTCCCTCTTTCTATGCAAGACTGTCAGTTGCAATCAGGCCCTGTGTCTGGGTATAGTGTAAAAGTGTGTGAGGACCAGAATACCTTCCCTCCCTCACTCTGCCAAATATTGTCAGTATTATTTCAGTTCAGTTAAAAAGCCATTGATTGAACACATGTTATGTGCCAGGGACTATATTAGGTGACTATTAAAATAAACTTCTTGTGTTAAGGAAATAATTCTCAGGAAGCCTGGGATGAAGTACATGTTTTTGGACTCAGAAGAATAATGTGTGAAGTGGTTGGCATTTCCCTTTTCCATGGCACTGTTAGTCATTGGGTGTGGCTATATTCTGGAAGCCTGGGGTTGAGGACTGAAGAGCGGAGAAAGCTGGACAGTGGCACCTAGAGTAAGTTGTGGAACCTTGGCAGCCGACAAGGAGCTTGGGGTTGAGCATCTGACTTAGGTTTGGCAGGAAGTGTGCAAGATAAACTTTGCTGATGACCAAGTTTAGGTCTTATTGAAGGGAGAGGAAAAAAACTTGTAGCATATGTTTTATAAACCTGTTACTTTAATCACCTTTTATGCTTTGGTTATAGGTTTTAGGATAAGAGGCTTGAGGATGTCAGAAAAACATCATAATTCAATGATTTTTGTTCCTGCCATTTTTCGCCCCATTTGGAAGTCATAATAGCCCATTTCTAGAAGCTGCTAATTCTTAAAAGAAATAAAAGTTTCAATTGCCCTTGATGACACTGACCTAGGAATCTCCTAATATCTAATTCTTGCATGAAAATGTAGCTAGCAAGATGACTCCTGCTGGCTTATAATATGCTTATTTAAAAACACCCACTTATCAGGCACAGAGCCTTGATGTTGATATTTGAACATGATTAAAATGAATTTGTAAGCCAAGTCAGTCTGTCAGATGTTTTCAGTTTAAATGTTCTGATGCGTGATGAGACTCAGCATGAGGGCATCCAAAATTGTCTTGTGAAATTTTAAAAAGTCAGCGAAACAGGCTAGAAAAATTTTGACATTTAGTTAATAATCATTGCTTAATTGGGTTTTTTTTTTTTTTTTTGCGGTATGCGGGCCTCTCACAGTTGTGGCCTCTCCCGTTGCAGAGCACAGGCTCCGGACGCGCAGGCCCAGCGGCCATGGCTCATGGGCCCAGCCGCTCCGTGGCATGTGGGATCCTCCCGGACCAGGGCACGAACCCGTGTCCCCTGCATCGGCAGGCGGACTCTCAACCACTGCGCTACCAGGAAAGCCCGCTTAATTGGAATTTAAAATTTCCGGTCAAGAAAGGTTTTGATTTTCTAAATTTGGATTTTACTACTTAAAAATCAAATATCATTCCATTGGCTTTTTTTTTTAAATGACAGAGGTTATGTATTTTACCACAGATCACCTATGGAATGTTGGAGAGGTCAATTCAGTAATGATATAAGCATTTTTACCTCAGTTTCTGGGGTGAACAACACTACACATTTCTCCTAAATAAATACAGGTAGCTTGAGGCCATTCTAATGTCAGGCTATTTTAAAATGTGCATTTTTTCTAATGAATGTTTCAGTTTTCTTGGAGCACAATGCTCTGGTGCACGACCTTCTACTTGACGGCGATGTTCCACTGTAGCTCCTGCACAGGGTCATTACACAGGCTTACTGCTAAAGCCGGAATGGCCTATAGCTCTTTGGAGGTCCACAGCCAGCTGATTGCTAACCCAGCCCTGCCTCAGTTCAAGGCTTAAAGGAGCTCTGTGTTGCTGCCTTCCTAATTCCTGCAGTCCCAATGTACTGTCACCAAGGCTGTGGCATCCTTAATGCTATCAAGTAGGCATATAAGAGAAGTAAATAATTCGTAGGAGATGGCAAGGTTGATCACGATGTAGGCTCTTTGTAAATTAGGCAGTACCTAATATGCAACACAGATCTAGAAATCACGTTTGGAGATAGGTTCTTAATGATTCTCTCACTTTGTCTGTATCTTTCCCTAGCATTCTGAGTTTAACCTTATTAACGTTAAGCCAATGCCCAACTGCTCAATAATAATTTCTCCTTCCTTGTTTATAGTCTTTCTGAAACATCTATAACCTCTTCCCCTTTACATTTTTGTTTTGTGTCTCAAGATACATTGAAGTATCATTCAATAAGATTTTTCATGGGGCTGTCACTACGTGCAGAGCTAGGTACTGAATGAAATGTAGAATTAACTAAGTATCATCTAGTTGGAGATATTAGATTTACATGTGTGAGATGTTTAATAACAAGGCAGTATCAACCACTGTGAAGGGTCTGAGACCTTACCATACTTATAAGCTTACAAGTTGCCCTGTCACAGTTAGTTTCATGAATACTGGCAGAAGACCTGAGACTCTTAGGTCAGAGAACAAGGACTTCATTACTTACAGAACGGAAAGCTACATGAGCATTAGCATATTTGAGTCAGTTCCCCTTGCCTCAGAGTCCTAAGGAAGTGATATAAATGGGCCAGATGAATGCCTGCACACTCACTGGGTTTTGATATAAGAAAGTAACCCTATGTTTAGGGAACCTGAATTTTTTTTTTATATATAATAGGCTGTAAGCATGTTTGCTGTTTGCTTCAGAGAGAGACACTATCTCTATTTTCCAGAGTTGTTCACTGTGCAATCATCTTTGAAAGGATAGTCCAGAACAAAGAACAGTCCATGTCTCTGCTTATAAGATACGCAAAAATGCAAAAGATCTATGGAGAGCTGCTTCCCAACAGGCAACAGCTCTCGAGATGAGTCACCTAAGCAGTATGCTAGAGAAATTCAGAGACAATGAGTTTGATCTTCAATACAAAACTCTCATTACTTTAGTTCAGAAAGGTTTTAGAGAGAAAGGTAACATCTAGAAATCTTTGAAAGGTGGGTAATATTTGGAAGGATAAAGAAAAGGGCCATTGTACTTCTTTGGAGGAACACAGTATGAGTATGAGGCTGATAGGTTACGAGGATGCATTGATTCAGCCTTATTGCTTGTTAATCATCTGCAGGCATTCTGATTGGTGAGTGTCCATTCTGTACTTATTGTTTAGAATTTGAAATAGTAGCAGCCATGGTAGTTGTATGGTGTGAGTGTAGTATGGTCTCACTGTTGCAGCTGGTTATCCTTCAATTAATGTCGCCAGATAAAGTCTTCTATTTTTATTTGCTAAATCTGGTAACCTTATCTCCAGTACAGTAAGGCTAGGTCTCTATGGTGCAGGAGCTCAAATCCAAACTGTCATTTACTTTTGTAGGTAAAGGGGAGCCATTAAAGGTACTTGGGCAAGGCATTATATAAAAAGAATTGTATTTTAGCAGAATAAAAATGATATCGTGTGCTGGGATAGGTGATGAATCAGATCCTCCTGATTACCTAGAGAATTCCCTTATCTCTACTTTGGAGTATGGGTGGAAAAAATGTATCCTAAGTTTAGGAGATGAGTGATTTAAGGTTGGGTTTCATGGAGACAGAGAAGAGATTCCATGGATGTGGTGTAAATAACACGTAGGGGAGCTATGCCCCAAAGCATGGTTGTGACATGCATGACCTGTAATTGTTCTATGAGTGTCGATGTGGAATGTGTCACTAGTGATGAAACTGAGTGGCAGAAGACAGAGATAGCTGAAACCCTTTTATTCTCTAGTCTGCTTTGAATTGAAAGAGTTAGAGGCAGGGAAACTTACCAGAGTGGCCAGTAAGGTATATGATTTCTATGTGTTGTTTAATTTCTGTTAGGATGTGAGCCAAAAAAAAAAAAAAAAATGGGGAAAAAAGGAGTTTTCACATATTAGGATGTAGATTTGGATAAACTTTCACTTACAGAAAGGCCATGGGTTTTGGTGCCAAGGGTATAGATGAGGAGAGCTAGGATGAGTAAAACAATGGTGGGGACCTGGGCAGGGGGAAGACATTCATAGCAGAGGGTAGCAGCTGAGGAAGGGAGTGATGAGAAATCAGGATGTCTTACCAGGATGAAGTAATGTACACAGTAGTATAACAAGAATACTGAAAGGCTAGAGAAGCAAAAGCAAGTAGACAGGGGGTAGCTCTAATATCCTAAATATTAGAATGATGGGGCTTTATTAAAATAATTTTGTCTTCTCTGGATTCCATTCAGATGGAATTTAGGTCTTTTGTTGTCTCCATTTGGAGAGAGCTTATGATCCTTCATGGTAAGTAGAAGATAAAAGAAATAATAAGGCAGTTTTAATTTTTTCTGAAAAGTGAACAAAATAAATCTGTTGACATGAGATTTGGTTTATTTTTCATTTGACATAGAGAACAGGTGCTGTAAAATATACTAAC
Organism: Globicephala melas; assembly: GCF_963455315.2. NCBI lineage: Eukaryota > Metazoa > Chordata > Mammalia > Artiodactyla > Delphinidae > Globicephala > Globicephala melas. The sequence continues at coordinate 63,909,647 of NC_083322.1, forward strand.
AGGTAATATTGGGGGGATTTTAGTATAACTGCTAAAAGTTATAAGCAAAGGAAGAGAAAGGCCATACATATGAAAAGGATGTTGTCATAGAAGTTTTGGTTGAAGCACGGAGAAAATTAGTGCCATATTTCACAGTGAGTTACAAAACCACGATGCAAAAACTTCAAAGGAGGTATTTATTCTAACTTCAAAGCAAGATTGAATTTTGACCATTATGTAAGAGTAAATAATTACTCTCCTGCAACTGTATTGGGAGACTTGACCATAGAGCTTTCTATTTAAGAGGCACCAGAAAATGTCAGCGGGCCTTCCAGGAAAGATCTGACCCATAACGTGTACTTTAAGACATAGTAAGAGACGGAAATAACTTCCTTTTGTTATATATTGTAAATCATGATTGTTGAATGTAATGATTACACAGTTAATCTGGCAATCTGAAAAGTAGAATCTATGAAAGAGAATTGATAGGGTTCCGGAAGTTTGGTGGACAAAACATATGGTATAACAGTAACATTTGTAGAGTCAAGCATGTCTAAAAAGTCTGATTTAAGTAGGCAAAAAGGAAAGCAGGTTTTCTCAAGCACCCTAATATTTTCCAAACTTATCAATGGGTAAAGCTTAATTTTTATAAAGAAAAAAATAAGTAAAATTGGTTATCTTGTATGTCATGGAATTTAGGCTTCAAAATAACTGGATTGAACTCAATATGTTAATGTTAATATGTTAATCAAAATGAAAAATATAAAAAATATCATTGGCCAACATTTACCCCAGGCATATAAGGTATAAAAATAAGGAAAAACCTTTTTTTTCTCTATGTATAATATACATCAAGGACTTCACCAAATATAGGACATGGAGAACCTTTAAAATAATTCATCTAACAGACTAGAAAGTATAATATACATCAAGGACTTCACCAAATATAGGACATGGAGAACCTTTAAAATAATTAATCTAACAGACTAGAAAGTGTATTCCAGTTATTTATTTTCTTCTTAAAAACGTTATGTGTTTTCAACTTTTCTAAAATGAAAATGTATTCTTTAAAAATAAATATTAAAACATTCTAGGTTTCTTCTCCAACATGAGGAATCAGATGGTTTGTGGGGAATTGGGAATATTGACTGACATGGTAGCTGTGAATTACTGAGACAGTGACTAGTCCCAAAGAACAAGTACACTCTTTGCAGGGTCAGTGCTTTCTGTCCGAAGTTCCTTGTCTGGCTTATAATGAAAGGAAGGGCCGGAAAGTTTCTCCAGGATGGATCATCTTTTCTCCTGTGTGTCTTGACGGACCATGACAAATAAGACTGTGTTTTAGCCACAGGAAATGAAGGAAAAGGCCAGAAAGAGGGACAGCAAGCTGGGGAAGTCAGGAAACTAGGCTAAGTCACAGTGGTTTGCCCAAACACGTTGCAAGCAAGCCACCCACCAAGTAGCACTGCATGGCTATAGTGAAATCTGTATAGTAGAACACCAGCATCATGCCAGGAACAGAGAGGCTTTTTCAGTTGGAGTCCAAACACAGAGCATCTGTCACAAAGCCACTTATAATTAATTCTGCCTTTAAATTAGCAGCTGTCTTAGAACATTTTGCTGGTGGGTGTGTTGGGGATGAAGACACATTTAGAGTGTAATGGATTGAACTTGTCAGTTTTAGGGTCACCACAGTATCCAGGATTGTGCTTGTCTAAGGGCTGCTCATGTTTATAGAAGTGGTCGTGACCTGTTTTTGAAATCTTTGATATTTTCTTGGCAAAGACTAGAGAGGCAGCTATTTCAGTGAAGAATTTAACCCATCAAATTCTTCTAATTCCTCTTTCTTTTTCTCCTATTTGTATTCACATAATTTGAAGGAAACCTGATTCCATGTAGAAAAATCATTGTCTTGCTATTCTGCCAATCCCTGAGGTGATGGATACTTATTCTTTTCCCCACAGCACCGTATGACTTACTATAGAGGGGGATAGCAAGACTACTTAATTCAGGTGTCCTCAGTTGCAGAGTAGAAGACTCTGGTGGTCATGGTGAGAGCAGACCACCACTTTTGCAAGTCTTCAGAGTGGACAGAGGTTGCTAACCCTCCTCATGGCCTTTTGCTTCTCACTTTCTCCCTCCTTATTTGATTTCTAATATTTGTGTTCAGATATAACTTGCACTTGATGACTTGAGTTTCATACTTGGGTATATCCCATTTTATTTGTTTTTTAGGACATTATTTGAAGCTTGAGCACAAGTAGTACCTCATTTATCCACTAACCATAAATAAAGAGCTGTTTTGTGAGTTTTCCAGAAGATAATAATCATAGGAGCTAGCATATATTAAGCTCTTATTATGTGTTAGCACTTAGCTAAATACAAGTGTGGCGGGCAGCCTCAAAGATAACCCCCAATGACCCTGTCTCCTGGAATTCCTGCATTGCATAATCCCTTCTTTCAAGTGTGGGCTGGATTTAGTGACTGTGACATGATATATATTTGTTGTTTTTAGCCACTAAGTTTTGGGGTAATTTGTTACACGGCAATCAATAACTAATACGACATTAGATATATTATTTCATCTTTCTAACAATCTAGTGATATAGGTATTATTATTGCTATTATGAAGAAACATTTTGAGAGGTTAACTACCTTGTCCAAAGTAATACAACCCAGGTGAAATAGGGACTTAAACGTAGATCTGCCTGACTCCAAAGTTGCTTCATAGAACTGTTCAGCTATTCTGTCTCGGGTAACAGAAGTTTTAAACATCAATGCACAAATAAAACTTAGGTTTTCCTCATTCATCAGAATGTTGATGCCATTGAAAACCTCTCTGCCTTGCAGAAATATAGGTGGATATTGTTCTGAGCCTTCATTCTGGTTGTAGCTAGGAAGGGACGACTGTTCATGTGGGGTCCATGGCATTATTTCACCCCCAGGCCCTCTGGTTCCCTCTCTGCCTCCATTACTGGTAGCGCTCTAGGAAACGTGGCTGTTTTCTCTCCCCACTCCTGTCCTGCTTTGCTCTTGGCAATCAGTCTCTCTTTGCTACTGACGAACTGTAGCTCTCAAGAATTCTGGAGAAAACACATTTTCCCTCCAGTGGAGTTATAAATATAACCAAACTCACCTTAATGATGATGTTAGATTAAGATGTTCCCTAGAGGTATTGCTATGCTTTGAGTCATATTTTCCCCACATCAAGGACATCAGATTGTTACTTTTATGATAGTTTTTCTGCTTTGATGTATTTTTTTATTCTCCTTTATCTTAAAACACTTTCTTTACAGCCTGGGATGAATTGTATGATTTGTATGCAAAGGAGAAGTAGATGGACTCTGAGTAAGGGCTGAGGGTTGTTTTCTATTGCATGTGCTTGTGGACATTTTTTTTTTTCCAGTAGAGGGTACAGGTTCACAGCTTTGTTTTGAATGACCAGGACAGCCAAAAGTTCATTTTCACCTAAGTGGGTTATTACTCCATTTTTCATTTAATTTCACATTACTTGCAAATATGACCACATTTTCATTTATTCCTGGATAACTGCAACAGCTCCTAACTATTCTTTCTGCTAACATTGCATTCCTCTCCGGTCCAGCCCTTCTATGGCTACCCAAAGAGCTTTTCCACTTACATCGTAGTGTAAACTGATGATGGCCTCCAGCATATCTTTATGAAATAACCTGAGAACTCTTCCTGGGGTTAAATGTAGATTGTTTAAATAAACTAAAATAGAATGTTTAGAGTAAGGACTTGACGAATTAAAGTTGGGCTTTGTCTATTAGAAATTATCAAATAGGTTTATGATGACTGTACCACTAATTCTGATGTATATTAAATTACATTCAAGTGTGAAAATGAGCAGGAAAAACTGATTTCTAGTTGAATGATAACCTCTAATATAATGAAAGTCATTTAAATGTCAATATAAATATTTTTAATTCATACATTATGTTGCTTGAGTTATGTGAGTAGTAATGAAAGTAACACTGGTGATAGTGATAGTAGGTAGCTTGATGGAATACCTACAGTGGGACACTGACAAGAACCTTATATGGATTGTCTCTTTTGATCCCCAAAAAATCCTTTGATGTAGGTACTAATACCATCCTACAATTTATAGCTTATTTTAATTTCACAAATTAGCTCACTGCTTTTTTTCAAATTCTAAGTAACTATCAGTCCTATTTTTATCAGTCAATAAAAATTCCATGTTTCTTGCTTGTCTCTTACAGGCATGTGCAATACAGTGGTTTAGGCAAATGAAATATCTTCTATCATGAAATATTATACTTCTCTAAATCAAGATTTATTATAGCTGGGGGAATTTTCTGTCATACAAGTCAAGAATTTCTATTTGTTCTGCCTAGTTTAGCTGTTCTCTCTACTTTGCTGGATAAAATAAAAAGATGTGACAAAAGGAGACCTTAATATCCACAAATCCATCTCTACAAAAGTGAAAATCGGTAGCTTTTATGATTCCTTGACAAAGGGTTCCTTTTAGAAGGGAGTAGCAATTATAAATAATACTAATAGCTGTGGCTCTAGTAATAGTAGTCCATTTGTCTTAGAACCTTTTTTATAACTTTTATTTTTCCAAGTGAACCAAGATAGAATGAAGTTCATAGTGTCTCTATTATAGTTGTAGTGTAAAGATGGGTCAGGAAGAAAAAAATGACAGTAATTTTTCTTGCCTATTAAAATATACTATAAAGAGCCATCAAGCATGAGTCATTATAATGTTCTTAAAGTTCCCAAATCTCTACTCTTTCTGAACTTGTTTGATTTAGAACAATCACTTTGAGAGGTAACTTCAGATAAAAACAACAGCAAGATAAATAGACCCCGATCTGTTATAAACAATTACTTTTGGGTATGTGGTCAAATAAAAACCAATCCTCCCAAATATATCCTCCCCCCAAACAAGTCCCACTTGTAGGATCATGTAGTTGAAATAATTCAGAGAAAACTCAAAATTAGTCTTGGTTAAACATATAAAATATATTAAAGAAATCAACATATTCAGCACCAGTCACAACACTGTTAGTTCTCTCAATTTCTTTTCTTTCTTCCTTCCTTCCTTCCTTCCTTCATTTCTCTTTCTTTCTTTCTTTCTTCCTTCCTTCCTTCCTTCCTTCCTTCCTTCCTTTCTTTCTCTCTTTCTCTCTCTCCCTTTCTTTCTTTCTCTCTCTCTCTTTTTTCCTTCCTTCCTTCCTTCCTTCCTTCCTTCCTTCCTTCCTTCCTTCCTTCCTTCCTTTCTTTCTCTTTCTTTCTCTTTCTTTCTCTTTCTTTCTTTCTTTTTTGGCCATGCCTTGTAGCATGTGAGATCTTAGTTTCCAGACTAGGGATCAAACCCACACCCCCTGCATTGTAAGCACAGGGGAGTCTTAACCACTGGACCACCAGGGAAGTCCCAGTTTTCTCGATATCTATATTTAGGTGCACAATATAAAAGTAATATGAAATAAGAATGTCAAATCAAAGGATACATTTCAATGAATGAAAAAATAGTAAAACAACTACTAATTTAGGTACTTTGTATCTTCCAAGGATAAATACCTTTAGTAGTCTCTTTGCTTGTGCATGCATATGTTCATTTGCCCAATTACTTGTGATTACTCTTAAATAATCACTTGGTGTTATGTTATTTCAACTAAAATCAGGCAGTGATTCAAGGTAGTAGGAAAATAATTCTAATAAATAATAAACAATTTTTGAGTGATTTTTGACTGTTCATATTGCTGTAGTGCACTCAATTAATTTAATAAAGTTAGCAAATCAAAAGGCTCACACCCCACCAGCCTTCACACAGTCTTGAGAGGCTTATGTGTTTTGGTAATAGTGTGTATTGTCAACTCAGAATCAATGGAATTAAGAAACGTATTTTTCCAACTTAGCCTACTCTTGCAATATCCATATTATCTATATGTTTATCTGTACTTAAGTCCCTTTCCTAAACTTCCAGGCTTGGTACCTTAGTTTCAATTTGGATTAACCCTTCATCCTTATTCCCCACCTAGTGCCACAGTTTTGTCAGTGCTTGCTTTATCATGAGCCTCACGTCCCCTTTTCTGCATTTTAATCTCATTAGTTCAGAATCTTATCAAACCATGTTATCATCATTTTGCACAAAATTGTTTAATATAACCCTGTAACAAATAAGATAATATCCAAAATCTTTAGGCTGGCATTCAAGATATTTATAAACTAAAGCAAAAAATGTTCTGACTTCCCTTTCATTTCTTTCACATACAACTCCAACTAACTTTATCTTTTAGCGCTGTCTTGGAAAGTGCAATTCTCTGTCCTGCCTCTGTATTTTCACTTCTGATGTTCTCTTTGTCCTTTCTAAGACCTCATAACGTCCTCAGATCATTCCAGTTTATAATAATCATTCCTGAGTTTGAAGTCAGAGAATCTGTTATTCTCAACTTCACTGTTACTCTGTGCTCTTCTTCAGGACAGGACCATACATGTATTTCTTTATGTCTCTCCTTCGAGCATATTTTAGGAGCCTTTAAATATCATCAAATTTTTAAAAAGTGTTCAATTGAAGCTACTTAGGAGAATTCAATACACTGAATGTTATTATTTTGAAAGACATGCTGTGACACCCTTTCTACCTTTCTCAGACCCCAGTCCCCTACCAACACAGAGGTATATCACGTAGGCTCTCTTATATGTGGATTATGGCACTCAGAGTTGTGAGGATTTTTGCTAATTAAACATTTCAACAGAGCCCTTGATTCTATAGGCAAGTTATTTCTTCTATGTCCACCACAGAATTAATAGCAAGGATAGTACTGTTTTGGTTGACTATGTTTGTGGAACAGATTTATCTACAATTAACAAAAGTTCAGAGGCTAAAAAAGAACAAGATTTTAGGGAAAATTAGTCTAAATTAATGAACTTTTTTTTGGTATTTATTTTGAACCTATAAATAGTGGTATTACATTTTTTCCTGGACCTTTGTGTATGGTTTCAAATACTCTGGATAATCTGATACCTACTAATAAAAAAACAGTCTTTCCAAATGTCTCCATAAATTATCAAAATGTCCCTAAATTTTTCAATATTTCAGAACTCAAAAATATATCTCCTAAACAACCTCTTGAACACAGAAAATAATTTGACCAGCTGTACGTATGTACAGAAAATACAGTCATCGTTCATACTGGCTCAGGGGTTCCAAATGGACCAGATAGATAGATGATTAAAATAGAAAGTTTAAAAATAGCTTATGTTTAAAATAGGTCTAAATTCAACTAGACCTAAGAACCTAGACCTAGAAGATAGAAGAAACAGCGTATTGCTTTTGGTTCAGAAATTGTATTGGGTAACAATGTCTCATTCCAGTAAGTTTAAGTCTGCATTAGTTATTGAATTTGACAGTTTGAAACAGTAAGTCATAATATAACTTAGCAGAAATACTATAATATTCTAAAATAAAAATAGAGGGGATGTAATATATAGATTAAAACAAAGAGTTTCTGTTGATCCATAGGCTGTAGATTTATTCTGGAATCTTTCCTCTGAATAGTTAATGGGGTGAAGGTGGGAGGGAAGTGGTGTGACCCACAGGGTAATGGGAAAATAGTTCTTGGGAGACAAACTGATCTATGTTCCAGACCTAGCTCTACCACGTCATAGATAAATATCCTTGGGAAAACTACCTAACTTCTTAGTATATATCCTCACTTATAAAGTGAGTATTCTAATATCTCCTTTGCAGAATGATAATGAGGATTCAATGAAATAATATATGCAAATTACATAGCACTGTACCAGGCACCTAGGCACTTCTATTACATTAGCTTCTTGCCCCTTCCTTAGTAATAAAAATAATCTAGTTATCAAATAATATTGTGGGAAAAAGGATTTTATTGTTTTTAAGGACTAGGTATTTAGATTACTATTAAGAGAATAATGATATAATATATAAATGTGTGAACGTTTGCTCCCCCATATGCCTATCCAATAAAAATATAATGTGAGCCACACATATAATTAAAATTTTTCTAGTAGCTGTATTTAAAAAAGTAAAAAGGAACAAAGGAAATTATTTTAATATATTTTATTGAACCTTATATTTCCAAAATATAATTTTAACATGTAATTAATGAACATTACTAAGGAGACATTCTACATTCTTTTTTGTAATAAGTCTATGAAATCCAGTTGTTTTTCATACTTACAGCATATCTCAGTTCAGAATAACCACACCTCAGGTGCTCAATAGCCCCTGTGACTAGTGGTTGCTCTATTGGACTATGCAGACCTATGTACTTTTTGTTGAAGAAAAAGGGAAGAGGACATAACTCTGTAAACTGAGGACTTATTCCAAAAGAGGTTGTTTTAAACTGATAGGAGACTGTTCATACTGGTAGAAGCTGGTAGTGTTAACTGAACAGGGTATCCATCAGGACTTTTACTTTCAAGTGACAGAATCACCTCTGGTTAATTTAAGCAGAAAATCAGATTTATTAAGGCTATTAGTTAGTTAACAATTGCTGGGACTGCTAGAAAACTAGACTTGGAGAATACCTAGTCAGAGACAAAGTCCAAATCATTCTGCAGAACTGGTACATCAAGACAGCACTGCTGAGAATGAGTATCTCTACTGGAACTGCCTCCATGATCAATGCTGGACAATAGAGATAATGCTAGAACTCTTTCCATTGCTGCCACCTTTGGAAAATGGATGCAACTGCTGATTTTATTGCCAATATTGAGAGAATGGATTTTGCACACTCCCTGCTTCTTTGCATCCCACACTCTAAGCCAGGGTCTAGTGTGTGTGTATCTTATTGGTAGAACCTAGGTCTTGTGGAAGTTGGGGAAAAAAATACTCAGTTCTCAGAGTGAGCAGTAGTCACTGCCTCTCATCAGGATTCATGGAGTAGGGGATTCCCCACGAATAGAGTTGGGTGCGGATAGGGCGATTGTTATAGTCCAAAGAAAGACAATGTCCACCTAACAAGCTTGGGTTTTCTAGCTATCAAGTGGGATAGGATGAGGGCTCCTGAAGATTAAATTGTTTTAATGAATATTAAAATATTACATATATGTGACACCCTTCTTTCCAATATAATTGTAATACCCATGAAATTTGTGACTTTGTTTCATGCCAGAAATATAACATGAGGGAATTTTAAAAAGCTGTGAAAATGTGTTTACTTGACCTTCATTTTTTTTGGTGGAAAGATGAAGTTCTAACATAGCATTTAGAAACCAGAGTAAATACATCGGAGTGAATGTTCTTATTTTGATATTGAAAGTAATTTAAATACTGAAGACAGAATGTATAGGAACCTGAGTAGGCTAATAAATAACACGCTTATTCTCTGCCTGAGTGTAGAACTGTTGGAGATATAGTTACAGGCAGATGAAGATGAAAATGTCATTACTTTTATTGCTAGTGTGAAGAATGTGGCTTAAATAAAAACAAATTAGGTTTCTGATGCCTCCCAGATGGAGACCTACCTGGTATCACTGCCTCACACTCACTGGTTTGGGTGGCTAGAGAAGAATAGAGACTAAATCCTCAATATTTCAGAGACATAATGGAGACTCCATCTGATTTGGAAACGTGATCTACTAATTTCTTCCCGCAGAATACTGGGTGAGCAGTGGCCATGAGCAGTGAGGAAGTGGTAGCGCAAAGGCCTAGGAGCCTTACTCTACCTAAAATCTCTCTCTATAGGGAATCATGAAGAGTGAGGGACAAATATTCCCCATAACATTTCTAACTTTTTGTTCCTCTAAACCATTTGGCTTGGCAATTAGCCTGTGGTTTCCCAGGTATGTGACTATGGGTCCCGGAGGAGATCACCTCTTTATACAGATGTGCTCTGACCTCCATGAAGGCAGTCTTTTAATTCCAACAGGGCTCTGCTGTGCAACTTTCTGGAACCACTGGTGAGCAGTGTAGACTTTGACCTAGAAGGCTCTAAAAATGAGTGAGAATCGTACGTTATTTACATTAATTCCAGCACTTTGCCCTATCCAGTGCTTAGAGGTCACCTTATTCTATTTCTCCTCTGACATAATATCTAGACATATGGCCTACTGGAGCTCACCGGAGCGTATGCAATGAGACTGTACAACAACATAAAGATATTCCAATAACAAAATGCCGCCAATATAAAGGGGCCCCAAATTTGAATATCTGTGCTATGCTAGCATCAAATTGCCAGGAGAAAATTAAAGTTCAAAGATTGAAAACACAAAGAAATTAGATTCCAGAATTCTCAAGTTAAATTCTGAAACAATTAAAGTCCCAAATCAAATTCTCTTGTCCTTGTCAGTTATAAATCCAATGAATTAAAGTGCAATTTTTTTCCTCTACCACTTTTTATATAATAGGAATTTTTAAAAACCAGGGCCTTGAGGCCCACTTAGTGGCTGTCTCTTTATACATCTGTCCTGGGTCAAAACATTGGCCTACAGTACAGTCCCCAAAATAAAGTCATGTATCCTTTTTAGAAGAAAATCTGTGGCCAGTGACATGATAAACAGTAAGTGGGATCAAACAACTCCCAGTCACACCTTATAGATAAGGGTTGGGTTTTTTTTGGGGGGGTTGGGGTTTTTTTGCGATGCCACATGGCTTGTGGGATCTTAGTTCCCCGACCAGGGATTGAACCCGGGCCCCACAGCAGTGAAAGTGCTGAGTCCTTATCACTGGACCACCAGGGAATTCCCTAGATAAGTTTCTTAGATGACATATTGTTACATTTTCCCAGTTAAAATGAGGACTCAATCTCTCATCATAAAAGTGAGGGTGCCACTATTCCAGGGCAGTGTCTGTAGCCTTTTGTTTCAGAATTTGCCTGGCATACCAAGGAAGCTTAGGTCATTTACGGTACAACTGGCACACCAGACACCAGTTGAAAGATTGAAATTTTAGCCTGAGCTTTCTCGGGTAATGGTTATGTTACAGATAATAACACACATACACCAAAAAAAAATGGTACAAACCCAGCAAAATGTCCCAGGCCTCCAAATACCTGCAGGGTGTTTAATAAGGCACTCTCCTCATATCCTAGGTGTTCTTTTATACATCCCAGTATCTATGATTCAATTTGAGGAATTATCCAAATCAAGTCCTCCCTGAATGCAGTGATCTCATCCCTTTGGATCAGAGTCCCACATGGCATCGTTTAAGAGCACCCCATTGCACCTCCGTGAGGTTCCTATGCTCCAAGCCACCAGTAAACCCCATGTAGTGCTATGATACAGGACACAGTCTATATCATATGGGTGGTTCCTAAAAATTATATGATTTTACATTCTGTACCTTTATTTCTCAGTCTGATAAATTTTCATGGCCACAGTTCAAAATGATCAAACAGCTATTATTAAGAAACACATTTCATATTTGTGTTATGTTTTCTTTCCTCTTTTTCTAGAAGTAGAAGTCAAACTCTAGAATATTTGAAGCATTATTTTAATGATAACTAACGAGTATTGTAGGAAACACTCACACTAACTTACGATCCTCTCCCTTTTAAGACAGAAAGAAATGTCAGCTACAGTTTTTCCTCTTACATTTGATACAAGAGCAGCTGATGAAATCACACTCACACATACTATCAAAAAGTGTACCTATCTTGAGAGAAGACCAACTGGAAGGCCCTGAAAACTTGAGTACCTTCTCTAAACAGGTGTCAACTAATCTGGGGGCACATTTATAAATGGCATCCTGCTGTCAGCCCCTGACACCTGGTTGTTTTTTCTAATCTTCATGGGAAAAGTTTCCATCCATTGGGATAATTGTAGCTTTTTAACACATTTCACTATAATTAGTGAATCTGTATGTCAGTGTTTTTTAGTGTATTCCCTGATTGAATTGGAGACCGTTTTAGTTCTCCCCATGACCCGTCAAAGATAAAGAATTTGTTTACTGTAAATTGCACACCACTCACTCCTATATGCCATCTGCCACACTTAACTACACAGAGCTACAATTTTCTAATAATGGCTCTTTGAGCTCAAGAAAAATCATCAGAGGTGTTCATCATACATGCTAAGGGAATATTTACTTCTCTCTATCAACCTTTTAGTTCCCTTTTTTTAAAAAAAATAAATTTTATTTATTTATTTTTGGCTGCATTGGGTTATCGTTGCTGCGCGTGGGCTTCCTCTAGTTGCGGCGAGCGGGGGCTACTCTTCATTGCAGTGTGCGGGGCTTCTCATTGCGGTGGCTTCTCTTGTTGTGGAGCACAGACTCTAGGCACACAGGCTTCAATAATTGTGGCATGCGGGCTCAGTAGTTGTGGTGCACGGGCTTTGTTGCTCCGCAGCATGTGGGATCTTCCCAGACCAGGGCTCCGTGTCCCCTGCATTGGCAGGCAGGTTCTTAACCACTACGCCACCAGGGAAGTCCCTCAACCTTTTACTTCTTGGTGGGATTTTCATTTTAGTGTATTAAGGTGAGATGACATTGTGCTTCTATTAAATAGTGCATAGCCAAACGGTTCAGAGATTCCCCTAAGTGGTAGTCATTTAACATAATTTTGAGAGTTGTACTTCCCAGAAAGGGTATAAAGTTCCAAACTTCAGAAAGGAATTTAGATTTTTACCATGGCTCTTATTGTCAAGTCACAGTCAAATCTGTGAAATTTGCCTCTCGAGCTGTCTCACCTCCTGCTTTACTGTTTTCTCCTTTTCTTTTCTTTTTTTTTTCATCTTTTATGGAAACCTTGGGTAACCATGAAGTATATATGTCATGTTCTTAACTTACTCCTCACATTTTTTATTATTCCCAGTGGCTCTCCTGAGCTGCCATATTGGAAGGAGTAATCACAAATTTAACGCATTATTAACCAATAGACCTTGAATGTTAACAAGGTCTTCTTTCAAAAAATGAGTTGCTGAAATATATCTCTCAATGGCAAGCTTGGATAAATAATGAAAGGCTTTATTTGGTTAGGAGTGTTCACAGCCCCTTATACTGAAGTAGCTGCCCTCAAATGAGGTATCTATTCCTGTGGAGTCAGAACAATTAAATTTTTTATTTATAAAAATGAAATAAAACAACAACAACAAAACCACTTGTTCACTGCCTCTTTACAAAGTACTGTAGTCCATTGCTCCTTGAGGGTTTTGTTTTTTCACTTGGATAATCTTAGAGGACACTGCATGATGGAGGAAAGCCAGCTGGCTGGACTTGAAGGGCAGGTTGAATCCCTTTTTCAACATTTAATATTTATGTTCTCAAATATATCCCCAAACACTTGAGGATATTGATGTTACGACTTTATTTTGTTATCTCTGAGTCATTGCACTGCCAGAGCCCTCATTTAACTAACTGTGATGAAGGAGCGGCATAGATAGTCAGTCTTGCAGAGGACAAGCTGTAAACTTTTCCCCTGAAATTTATCTTTTGGACTTTGATATTTTTGTTACCAGATGTCCCCTGTGCTTCACAAGCTTGTGGATAAAATGAAATTGCATTTGTATTTACGACCACATTTCAATGGCTTTAAAACCTCTCCCAGTTTACTAGCAAGGTTCCCCTTCCCCGATTTTTCTAAGACTCCCCAGGGATGCTTACTCATGACCATGAATCAGTTATCTTAGAATAAATAGAAATTCAGACCTTTTGTCTGGACCCCACTGAGACTGACATCCATATAAGTTTATCTGTCAGGTACATCCAACCTGTCAGGTACCCTCAAGGTTCACTGGAGCCCCACCTCCTTAAGTCAGTGAGAGCAGCCTCAGGGGCCCCAGGAGATTCACAGAGCTATGGATTAGTTACATTTTCTGTTCCTCCTAGTTGTAATGCCTCACTTGCTGATCCCCTTGCTATCACCACTGAATCTCTCACCTCTTTGGATGCTTTTCTCAGCCTTGAGGTTTCCTCTCAGTGGGGAGGAGGACATTACTTTGCTTGGTGTCACACTCTGAAAGAAGACACCCACAATAAACTACTTGGGTTCCAATTTTTATTAGTTATGATGCTTCAACTCTTGACTGCACATACACAGAGTCATTTCAGCAGACACACCCACAGTGCAAGAATGACTAAATGAGAATGGGTTCCAAAGTTAACCAAAAATGGAATCCAGAGGCAGCACTTCCATCTGTAATACAGATCCAAAGACCTACTTCCTTATGGTACATTTTCCGTCAAAAACCCTCATTGTGCTTTTTTGAAAAAAGACATGATTTTATATTTTGAGATTTAACGTTGATGGTGGTTTGGTGAGTGGGAAAAAGGAGAATCATGGTCCAAGTGTTTTACCTTCCACAAGACTCCTATACCTCTACATAAATTTCTGGCATCCAATACATGTGTGGAGGGAGGGTTTTTTCCTCATTTCCTCTCTAGCCAAGCCACTGGCCAAGGAATGATATCTCATTTCTATCATTGATTACATCTAAGCACAGATTTTTACTCAATCAAACTTCTTGTAAATTTTTATATTATTTGTGATAAAATGTTTTGGATTCTTAGAATTAATGTATTCATTTTGAGGTACACAAAACACTTACGATATGAGGATAGTATGACAGTATGAGAGTTGGGGTTACAATTGTAATGTGAAAACATTCTCTTTTTTTTCTAATTTGAAATAATAGCATTAATTTAACTTAATGAAAAGCAGCATGAATTTAAGTGATGAAAAGATCCGTAAATTACTTGGTAGGTTTTTCTCTTTTCCTCTTCCTAATTACCCATGTTCTCATTATATTTTTATTCAGCTAACATCTATTTTAATTTTATTAGGTTATGATTTGGAAATACCTGTGTAAATTAGGTACAGTCCTTACTCTTAAGGAGTTCATGGTCAGAAGAAACCAAATAGGTTAAACACACACACACACACACACACACACACACACACACACACACACACACACACACACACACACACACACACACATTGCACTTCATCAGGAACTCATAAAGGGTTTTGAGGTTTCAACTCTACTTAAATGCTTACCAAGTGAGCCTGCTACAGTTTCATAGATGCTCGCATAAGACATGAGATTCCTGGCTCAGAGAAAAGGACTTTATTACTCATGGCACAACAGGTCGCATGAACTTCATGCTTTCATGGATTCATTCCCCACCCCAACCAAAATCCATGGCGGTGATGTAAAGTGGCCCAGGTAGATGTATATATAGTAGGTTGGTATCAAACTTGAGGAACCGATTCTTAGGAAGCTCCCAGTGTTATAAAGAAGGCTGCTGGTGAACTTGCCTAACCTTCACCTTTTATTTGATATCAACCCAGGTTAGGAAAAAAACCTGCCTTCTTCCACCTTGAATGGAGACACTATCTCTATCTTCAAAGGCAGTTTGCCATACAAATATCCTTGAGAAAATAGTTGGAAGCAAAATCTATCAGTATCTTTGCTCAAATGGACAGAAATGCAAGAGCCCAGTGGAAAATTGTTTCTCACCGCTTATCTAATAACAATAACAACAGTGTGATAAATTCTGTAGAAGAGTTATGGGCATGCCACAGAGAAGAGCACGACCAAGTCCGACTCCTAGAGTCTAGGATAAGGAGAGATACATTTTAACCTGATAAGAAGGGAAGAAAAACCCATACAAAACAACTTCATAAGCATGGAAACACTTACTGCTGCTCCGAGACTGCCCTCTAGTGTGTGAAAAGGCTTTACCTCCCTGGCATTTGGCTTTGATGTCTCTGCAGGATGGGAGGATGACCCATGCATCTCTGAGCATTGTTTTTTTTTTTTTAATTTAATTTTTATTTTATATTGGAGTATAGTTGATTTACAATGTTGTGTTAGTTTCAAGTGTACGGCAAAGTGATTCAGTTATATGTACACATTTAGCCATTCCTTTTCAGATTCTTTTTTAAAATTTTTTAGCTGCACCATGCACGATCTTAGTTCCAGGACCAGGAATCGAACCCACGCTCCCTGCAGTGGAAGCGTGGAGCCTTAAGGGCCACTGCCAGGGAAGTCCCCCTTTTCAGATTCTTTTCCCATATAGGTTATTACAGAATATTGAGTAGAGTTCCCTGTGCTATATAGTAGGTCCTTGTTGATTATCTATTTTATATATAGTAGTGTGTTTATGTTAATCCCAAACTCCTAATTTATTCCTCCCCCTCACACCTTTCCCCTTTGGTAACCATAAGTTTGTTTTCGAACTCTGTGAGTGTGTTTCTGTTTTGTGAGTAAATTCATTTGTATTTTTTTTTTAGATTCCACATATAAGTCATATCATATGATATATGTCTTTCTCTGTTTGACTTCCTTCACTTAGTATGATAATCTCTAGGTCCATCCATGTTGCTGCAAATGGTATTACTCCATTCTTTTTTAATGGCTGAGTAATATTCCATTGTATATATGTACCACATCTTCTTTATCCATTCCTCTGTCGATGGACATTTAGGTTGCTTCCATGTCTTGGCTATTGTAAATAGCGCTGCAGTGAACATTGGGGTGCGTGTGTGTGTGTATATATATATATATATATATATATCTTTTTAACAGCTTTATTGGAGTATAATTGCTTTACAGTGTTGTGTTAGTTTCTGCTGTATAACAAAGTGAATCAGCTATATGCATACATATATCCCGTATCCCATCCTGCATGTATATTTTTGAATTATGGTTTTCTCCTGATATATGCCTAGGCGTGGGATTGCTGGATCATATGGTAGAACTATTTTTAGTTTTTTAAGGAACCTCTGTACTGTTCTCCATAGTGGTTGTACCAATTTACATTCCCACCAACAGTGTAGGGGGGTTCCCTTTTCTCCACACCCTCTCCAGCATTTATTGTTTGTATGTTTTTTGATGATGGACATTCTGACCAATGAGAGGTGATACCTCATTGTAGTTTTGATTTGCATTTCTCTCATAATTAACGATGTTGAGTATCTTTTCATGTGCTTTTTGGCCATCTGTATGTCGTCTTTGGTGAAATGTCTATTTAGATCTTCTACCCATATTTTGATTGGGTTGGTTTTTTTGTTTTTGATATTGAGCTGCATGAGTTGTTTGTATATTCTGAGCATTGTTGCTTTGGAGGTAAAAGCAACAAATAGCTCTCTGGTATATCACCTGGGGATCTATTTCTCTTGGTACTCCTAAGAATTTATACTACTACAAGTTTCTCTTACCTTAAAGCTTCCTTGATGCCTTTATGTGAGTTTAAGGGAACACTTTCTCTTGGGACTGGAGAACAGAAGAATAGCTTATTGGTTTTGATAGTTACGCCTCACTGCCTGTAGATTGTATGTGTATGACATAAGAGTCTGGTGCAAATAAATGGAATCACGGAGACAGAATTTTAGAGCTAAAAAGTTCCAGAGTTATCTAATTGATCCCTTCTTTTTTTCTTCCCTATTCCTTTCTTTCTCAAACACTTTAATTGCTTATGTATTTGTGTTCCAGTCTGGGGATACAAAAATGAAGAACAATGGCTTTTTTGCTTAATGTCCTTGCAGAATATTAGGGATAAACAGACATTGTCAGTCAATTATAACAAACTGAGATAAGTTCCAAGGCAAAGGGAATTGTAAGATGCTGCGGTTGGGAAGCCTGATTTAGATAAGTGTATCATGAATTAATATTCACGGAAGATAATTCTTGAGTTGGGTTTGGAAGGATGAGCAGGGGATATGAGGGCAAGAATGGGTAGGGAGATGGTAAGTCCCTATCAGGGGCTTTTTATGTCACGCTGAGGAGCCTGGATTTTATCCCAGTTGGTACCAAGGAACTTTTAGAGGATATTTTTCAAGGAAATGATATGATCAGATTTGCATTTTAGAATGATTACTTTGGCAGCAATGTGGAGAATAGATTGAAAAGAGAAATACTGGGGACATTGGAGATCAATTAATATATTGTTACAGTGACCTAGGTAGGAGATTGATGAGGCTCTGACTCAGTCATTAACGAACAGAATGAAAGGAGTGTCTAGACACTAGCAATGAAATCAATAGAATTGGTAAAAGATGGGGAGAAACGGGAGTGAGCGAGGATACAAAAATGACCCTGAGGTATGTGGTTGTGTAACTGGGTAGATGAGCTATCATCAAACAAGATTTGGAGAAAGAAAATATGGTAACAGTCGAGATTAGTTGAGGTTTTGATATACTGTGACTTAATCACGTCTGGATCATCTATACAGAAATAATATCTGGACTTGGGCATATAGGTATGGGAACTCACTTTTATTCTTCTCTTTCATTACTTGATAGTATTTATTCCAATTTTTTATTTCTTTCTGCTGTCCCTTTTGAAGTCATCATGCTTGAGCAATGGACAGGCTACTGCAAAGCATTGTGCGTTCTCCACTGAACACATTTCTCTCCTCTGAATACTCATACATCTAAAGATAGTTCTTTCATGTAAATCTTTGCTTCATATTGAATGTGACTTGAAATTACTGTAAGGTTTGCACCTTTATTTGAAAGTCAGTTAATTCAGTGGTTCTGTGTCATGAAAATGTTTTTCAGTAGAATCTGCTTTTCTTTTCCCGTCTCTGTTGGAAGTGTTTTGATTGTTCTGCAAATGTGTATAGTGTTCTCAGAACTCTATTCAGCTTGCCCAATACTTTTTGAGTCTGTTGTATCTGGAAATTGTTGATTCTTACGATGACAAAAAATAGTTTCAATTCTTTTGTTACTATTTGCCGTTTGTGGAATTTGGTTTCTACATTATATTTATTCAGCATGAATAATTTAAGAATAGAGCATATTGATGAGGCATTTTACACACTTAAAAAAAACAACGATTTTTGCTTCTCATTTTATGCTCATCCTTTGCTCCATGATGTACAATCAACCGCTTAACAGTTACAATCTTAATTTTATTGATAACTTAAGATCTACTTCATCTTTTGTATTACATTATGCTGAAGAGTGAATATAGTCTTCCTTTGTAAAAGATTTTTCATCTATTTGTAAACAGAATGACTCTAAGAAGACTTAAAGAAATTATTTATTTCCATCAGAGAAATGAAACTTGATAAAAAAAGGATCAGCCTGAGGTGTATACTGAAGGTTCTCTCAGATATTTTCTGAGTCTGTACCTTTTCCTGGGCATACATGGTCATTTTCTAATTTTCCCTATATATTCAGTTGCTTTACGGTGTCCCAATCTTTAATTTCTGTCTCCCGAAAGAGGAAAAGAGAAAAATCAAGTGGGGAGAAAGCGAGCTAGCCCTTTAAGTTCCACTTCAGCCCCGGAGGGTGGGGCTTGCCATAATTGAGGGAGATGCAACAACAGCGGTCACCTACCTCTATGTCTGCACTTCTGTGATTAGAAGCAGCAATCAGAAATCAGAACACAGCCCTATGATATTTGGAGGACAGGGTCCTTTTTGCCCACCATGTCTCCTGCAAGCTCTGTGCAGGTTGCTCCAGGAACACGTGCATGGCTGCCTGCCACGGGGTTGGTTTTGGGAGATGGGTAGCTGCTACTGTACTAAGAGCTGAAACTGACCAAAATTAACTGCAATTTAGTGTCCAAGCCTTTCCCTGGAAAGTCCAGGCCTTCAATAGACTCCAGAGCTCTAAAATAGTTGTATCAGACAGGTTCTGCCAGTACAATTATTTTCTTGGTGAGGAGAGAGATTCCTGGTGCTCCGTAATCTGCCATTTTCCTTTTTCTTTCTTCCTCCCTCCCTCATTCCCTCACTCCCTCCATCCTTCCATCCCTCCCTTCCTTCCCACCTTCCTTCCTTATTTTTTCTGGAAAGGCTGCAGATATGTGTTCCTTGGTATAAGCTGGGTTGGGATCAACTGGGCCACCTGCTCTGACTGCAGTTCTCTATTAGTCTTCTTCACACTGCCCCATGGCCATTTCCCACTGCTGCTTCAGTTCACTGACTCTGGGAGTTATTTTCAGTGGAAGTGTTTGCATCTTGTGGTCCCTAATTATTTTTATAATCTGGATCTCACTCTTTCCTCACATAGGGATTTTGTCTATGTCCCTTTTCTGCAGACACCTGTCCTACCTAAGCACAGAATTGCTTTGTCTCACCATCATTCCATACTTAGACTCTCAAATGTTGTCCTGTATCATCAATTTCTCATTATTGACTGGGCCATTTCTCTGAGTATGCATACATACCCTAGGACCTTCCTTCTGTTAAAAAACAACAACAAAAACAAACTATCTTGACCCATCATCCCTGTCTGGCTGCCATTCCATTTCCACAACTTATCTTTGTTTTCACACTTCCTACTTACTCTTAATCCTACTTCATCGCTTCAGTGAAACTGTTCTTATCAGTCACCAATGACCTCCATTTTCCCAAATTCAGTGGAGTACTAATTGTTGCATTGCTTCAGAGCTTGTTCTTGATATATCTTCTGCGTATTCACTCTCTCCACAGCGAAGTTCATTTAGACCTATTTTTATTATTTATTTATTTTTTTGCGGTATGCGGGCCTCTCACTGTTGTGGCATCTCCCATTGCGGAGCACAGACTCCAGACGCGCAGGCTCAACGGCCATGGCTCACGGGCCCAGCCGCTCCGCGGCATGTGGGATCTTCCCGGACCAGGGCACGAACCCGCGTCCCCTGCATCGGCAGGCGGACTCTCAACCACTGCGCCACCAGGGAAGCCCTAGACCTATTTTGAAAATACAGCTTATATGCTGATGATTATCACCTTTATTTATCTAACCCTGACATTTGCTCTGAGAATCTCATATAGACAAATATTTAATTCCCACCTTTATTTGGAGGTCTAATAAGATTTTCAAGCTCTACTCATTCAAATCTGAACTCTTGACTTCACTCCCAAACCTATTAGTCTCTTAGTCTATCTAAGATCAATTATTTTCCCAGTGACCCAAATAAAAAATAAGAGAATTATTTTCATTTTCCCCTTTCTTTCATCTCCCATACACAAACCACAAGGAATTATTCTTACTTCCTCTATAATACATTTCAAATCTGTCTACTTCTATTCATCTTCACTGTATTCTAAGCCACTACTATTTCTTATCTACAGTTCAGCAAAAGTATCCTAATTGGCCTCTCCATAATTCCTTCTTTACAAAC
The DNA here is from genome assembly GCF_963455315.2 of Globicephala melas. Classification (NCBI taxonomy): domain Eukaryota; kingdom Metazoa; phylum Chordata; class Mammalia; order Artiodactyla; family Delphinidae; genus Globicephala; species Globicephala melas. The sequence continues at coordinate 63,930,650 of NC_083322.1, forward strand.
CAATTTTTAAAGAACACAATACATCTTGCTAACTTACATGCTCAAAACCTTCAGTGTCTCCCCCGTGCTCTTAGAATAAAGTTACAGCTCTTCAGTATGACCTAAAGGTTCATACCAACCGCTTACTTGAATTTCATTGCATATTGCTCCCTCCCTTTTCTCTAGTCAGGTTCTTTTCTGATTTAGTGGACCTACTCTAAGGACAACTAATGTATTGAAAGGGTTACATGATATGTGATTTGGGGTTGACAACCGAGAGGTAATTTTTTTTTTACCCTGTTGCTGAGGTTATAAACAGCTATGCATTGGGTATGTAGATTAGCAGGAAAAGTCAGATTTACCATCTTCCCCTACTTTTTGACCCTCCCTTTCATCATCTGGCTCCCCCAATGCCTATAAAGACTTCTCTGCTGCTCTCTCCTCCGTGGCTTACAAGAGCCAGAAGGAATGATGACACGGTACACATGTTGGGAAAGCCATACCTGACCCCCACCCTCTTGGGTGTGGAGGTAAGATTTCTTCTATTGTATTAGTATCTCTTGTCTGTACCCCTAACTAGCACCTGGCTTATTTTTTATACCTTGAAGTTAAACATTCTGTTGTTTAACTTACATTCTCTAATTTTTTCACATGGTATGAGTTGTCTGCTTTTGGACAAGCTAGGATTTTAAAAAATCCTGAGGAGGAAAAATCTAGGTGCCTATATCAAGTGTTTGTTTTGTTGTAATTGAAAATAAATTTTGGATAATTTTAGTTACTGACAGTCTAAGTAGATTTTTTATCCCCTAAGTAGGGCCAGGATTGCTGAATACTTCATAGATATCTATGCACATGATTCAGTCCTTTCAGGCAAGTCATAATCTCTATGCCGTAGAAGAGGAGGGGCAGCAGTCATACTACTGTCATTCCGTTTTACTAAGAATTATTTCTTCCATAGCAATCACTATGCTTATGTGACATGCTATCTCATGACTACTTTCCCTGACACCCATAATCCATTTGTGATATTTAATCCTGCTCAGAACCTTAGACACTAGCCGGTTTTCCTAAGTTCCAGGAATTATTCACTGTTTTTATTCCCCCTCTTTAGGCATATGTCCCATGTTACCCCAAAAGTGGTTGTTATGTCACACGACATGTTGTTACTGATAATTTTGGAATTATTTTCCCCTCAGACCAGTGTCTAATGTAGTGATTGTTTTGGTATGTTTTTTCTTAAGATAGAGCAATACAATTTGTCTTTAACAATGTCGTTTTTAAACGTCTGTTAGTAATTTACAGTTTACTATTCCTTTTGCGCAAAATGCTATTAAATAACATTGAGTGATTAGCTATGTACACGTGCCAAGGATTTTACAGACTTGTAAAATATCAGGCCATTTCAAGGATTTCTTTCTTGGTAGAGACATTTATAGGGAAAAGAGAACTGAGATTAAAAAATAAATTTAGTTCAAGGTCTAGTGACAGTCAGCTGGGTTGGGTGGGTTACTCGTTTCTTCAAAGGGGTTTTAATCCATTTTACGTCCATCAGAAATTGCTTAAACAGTTTATCAGGGTTACCAATTTTTTCTTGAGATGAGGTTGTATATTATATTACAAAAAACAGATTCTGTCTTAGAGCAGATTTGGGACAGTTTTTAGTTTAAAGTTCTCCTTTTGACTCAGACAATCTTCAAAGATCTCTCTCAGTCAATAAACAGGTTCTCATTGCATATTTGTGCTAAATATGCACAAATCATTCACTGGATTTTTTAGCCCATTCTCTCTTACATTTTTAAATAAATGGCAAAAATTAGACACAGGCTAAATTTATGCAATATATATGGAGTCATGCTTACCAGGTCATCCACAATGTTTCATTATATATTGATATTCCTTTTCCTATGTAATAGGAATATTTCCAGACAAAATCCTATGGCAACTCAAGATCAATCTTAGCTGTTTTATATAGTCTGTGGACTAAAGCTTTTATATTATCTATGTTCTTTTCAACATGGCCTACTTTACTTATCTAACTAAGTCCAGTTAAAAGTTTTGATAAATGCCCTTGCTGTTTGCTTAACAAAACTAGAGCTATTCCTTTCTAAGGACAGAGAATTAACTTCTATTCAGAGATTTTCAAAAAATTCCAGGCTGCATTATTATTTCAGAATCTCCTTTTCTCTCCTCCCCTCCCTGCCCTCTTTCCTCTTCTCCTCTCCCTCTCCTCCACATTTATCTCCTTCTTTCCTCAACTCTTTCTTCCTCTCCTTCCTCTCTTCAGTCCTCTACTTTCCACTTCCCTACCCTTCCTTTTTTTTTTCTTTCATTTTTCCTTCTTTCCTCCCCCACTTCCTTCCATGCTTCCTTATTTGTATCTGCTCTTGCTCTTGTTACCTTGTCTACTCTGAGGCAAAGGACCAAAGAACAAGTAGCTGTTTTTTCTAGGATTACTCACCATCCCTAAAAATGTAGGGTTATCCTTTTTCACCTCTAAGAACTCAAATTCATGATTGTATCTGGCCTACCAGGAGTGATGATATATATATATATATTCTTGTAAGCCTGGAATCCTATTAATCATGGAATGGGTACCAAACCAATTTCCATACGTGAAGTGCAGTTCTAATTCTTTTAGAGTGGGCTTGTCCACTTAATTAAGTGAGCTTTGCCTTCTAGTGTGACATTTCTTATACAGTTATGATTATAAATTTGGTTTATCTAATTATGTTGAAACCATGCAAACAACTACATTGCCATGAGCAGTGTAAAGGGAATCAGTAAAGACCGTGTGCATAATAGGTGACCTATTTTACAAGTAGTTTTATAGCAAGGCCAGTCCATATATATGCTATTTTTACAAAGTCATTATAAATACCATCAGTGGTTTGATTATTTACAGATATTATGTGGTTAGACTCAGTGAACCTTTTACCAACATCTTTTATCTAAAATAATTGTGACTTTTTTTCTGAGCTCAACTCATTTTAAAACACTCCTGAATTCCAAACATTAGAGACATTATACTTAAATTCTTTTGAGAATCCACTAGTTACATCTACAGTTCTCATATGAAGAATTCATAAACTCACAGCCTTTTTTGTAGATTCTATTGGATTTTCTACATAGACAATGATTTCATCTGTGAATAATGATAGTTTTACTTCTTTCTTTCCTATATGGATTTCTTTTATTTTTTGTTCTTGCTTTATTGATCTGGCTAAAACCTTTGATACAATGTTGAATAGAGGTCTCACAGAGGTCCTCGTCTCAGCACCAAGTGCCAGCTCTACCCAACAGCCTACAAACTCCAGTGCTGGAATACTCAGGCCAAACAACCAGTAAGACAGGAACACAATCCCACTCATAAAAAAAAAAAAAAAATTGAGATGGCAAAAAAATATGTCACAGATGAAGGAGCAAAAAACACAACCTACAAGCAAAAAGCAAAAAAAAAAAAACCTACAAGACCAAATAAATGAAGGGGAAATAGGCAAACTACCTGAAAAAGAATTCAGAGTAATGATAGTAAAAATGATCCAGAATTTCGGAAATAGAATGGAGGCATAGATTGAGAAAATACAAGAAGTGTTTAACAAAGATCTAGAAGAACTAAAGAGCAAACAGAGATGAACAATACAATAACTGAAATGAAAAATGTACTAGAAGGAATCAATAACAGAATAACTGAGGCAGAAGGACGAATAAGTGAGCTGGAAGACAAAATGGTGGAAGCAACTGCTGAGGAGCAGAATAAAGAAAAAAGAATCAAAAGAATTGAAGACAATTTCAGAGACCTCTGGGACAACAGTAAATGCACCAACATTTGAATTATAGGGATCCCAGAAGATGAAGAGAAAAAGAAAGGGTCTGAGAAAATATTTGAAGAGATTATAGTGGAAAATTTCCCTAACATGGGAAAGGAAATAGTCATCCAAGTCCAGGAAGCACAGAGAGTCCCACACAGGATAAACCCTAGGAGAAACACACCAAGACACATATTAATCAAACTAACAAATATTAAATTCAAAGGAAAAATATTCAAAGCAACAAGGGAAAGACAAAAACTAACATACAAAGGAATCCCCATAAGGTTATCAGCTGATTTTTCAGCAGAAACTCTGAAGGCCAGAAGGGAGTGGCAGGATATACTCAAAGTGATGAAAGAGAAAAACCTACAACCAAGATTATTCTACCCATCAAGGATCTCATTCAGATTTGATGGATAAATCAAAAGCTTTTCAGATAAGCAAAAGCTAAGAGAATTCAGCATCACCAAACCAGCTTTACAGCAAATGCTAAGGAAGCTTATCTAGGTGGGAAACACAAGAGAAGAAAAAGACCCACAAAAACAAACCAAAAACAAATAAGAAGATGGTAATAGGAACATACATATCGATAATAACCTTGAATGTAAATGGATTAAATGCCCCAACCAAAAGACACAGACTGGCTGAATGGATACAAAAACAAGACCCATATATATGCTGTCTACAAGAGACCTACTTCAGACCTAGGGACACATACAGACTGAAACTGAGGGGATGGAAAAAGATATGAAATCAAAAGAAAGGTAGAGTAGCAATACTCGTATCAGATAAAATAGACTTTAAAATAAAGACTGTTACAAGAGATAAGGAAAGGGTCTGAGAAAAGGAGGGACATTACATAATGATCAAAGGATCAATCCAAGAAGATATGACAATTACGAATATTTATGCATCCAACATAGGAGCACCTCAATACATAAGGCAAATGCTAACAACCATGAAAGGAGAAATAAACAGTGACACAATAATAGTAGAGGATTTTAACACCCCACTTACACCAATGGACAGATCATCCAAACAGAAAATAAATAAGGAAACACAAGGTTTAAATGATACAATAGACCAGATAGATTTAATTGATATTTATAGAACATTCCACCCAAAAGTGGCAGAATACACTTTCTTCTCAAGTACACATGGAAGATTCTCCAGAAGAGATCACATCTTGAGTCAAAAATCAAACCTTGGAAAATTAAAGAAAATTGAAATTGTATCAAGCATCTTTTCTGACCACAGTGCTATGAGATTGGAAATCAATTACAGGGAAAAAAACTGTAAAAAACACAAATACGTGGAGGCTAAACAGTGCACTACTAAATAACCAAGAGATCAGAAGAAATCAAAGAAGAAATAAAAAATTACATACAAACAAATGATAACAAAAACACAATGACCCAAAACCTATGGGACAGAGCAAAAGCAGCTCTAAGAGGGAAGTTTATAGCAATTCAATCTCACCTCAAGAAATAAGAAAGTATCAAATAAACAATGTAACCCTACACTTAAAACAACTAGAGAAAGAAGAAGAAAGAAAACCCAAAGTCAGTACAAGGAAAGAAATCATAAATATCAAAGCAGAAATAGATGAAATAGAAATGAAGAAAACAATAGCAAAAATCAATAAAAGTAAAATGCTGGTTCTTTGAGAAGATAAATAAAATTGATAAACCCTTAGCCAGAATCATCAAGAAAAAAAGGGAGAGGATGCAAATCAGTAAAATTAGAAATGAAAAAGGAGAAATCACAACTGACGCCACAGAAATACAAAGGATTATAAGAGACGACTACAAACAACTATATGCCAATAAAATGGACAACCTGGAAGAAATGGACAAATTCTGAGAAAGGTACAATTTTCCAAGACTGAACCAGGAAGAAATAGAAAATATAAACAGAACTATCAAAAGTAATGAAATTGAAACAGTAATTAAAAATCTTCCAACAAACAAAAGCCCAGGACCAGATGGCTTCACAGGCAAATTCTATCAAATATTTAGAAAAGAGCTAACACCGATCCTTCTCAAACTCTTTCAGAAAAGCACAGAGGGAGAAACACTCCCAAATTCATTCTACAAAGCCACCATCACCTTGATACCAAAACCAGAAAAATATACCACAAAAAAAAAATTATAGACCAATATCACTGATGAACGTAGATGAAAAAATCCTGAACAAAATACTAGCAAACAGAATCCAACAACACATTTAAAGGATCATACACCATGATCAAGTGGGATTTATCCCAGGGAAGCAGGGATTCTTCAATATATGCAAATCAATCAATGTGATACACCACCTTAACAAATTGAGGAATAAAAACCATAAGATCATCTCAATAGTTGCAGAAAAAGCTTTTGACAAAATTCAACACCCACCTATGATAAAAACCCTCCAGAAAATGGGCATAGAGGGAACCTACCTCAACATAATAAAGGCCATATATGACAAACCCACAGCAAGCATCATACTCAATGGTAAAAAACTGAAAGCATTTCCACTAAGATCAGGAACGAGACAAGGATGTCCACTCTCGCCACTCTTATCCAACATAGTTTTGGAAATCCTAGCCATGGCAATCAGAGAAGAAAAAGAAATAAAAAGAATACAAATTAGAAAGAAGAAGTAAAACTGTCACTGTTTGCAGATGACATGATACCATACATAGAAAATCCTAAAGATGCTACCAGAAAACTCCTAGAAGTAATCAGTGAATTTGGTAAGGTTGCGGAATACAAAATTAATGCACAGAAATCTCTGGCATTCCTATACACCAACAACAAAAAATCAGAAAGAGAAATTAAGGAAACAGTCCCATTTACCATTGCAACAAAAAGAATGAAATACCTAGGAATAAACCTGCCTGAGGAGGTGAAAGGCTTGTACTCAGAAGACTATAAAACACTGATGAAAGAAATTAAAGATTATGCCAACAGATGGAGAGATATATCATGTTCTTGGATTGGAAGAATCAATATTGTGAAAATAACTATACTGCCCAAAGCAATCTACAGATTCAGTGCAACTCCTATCAAAGTACCAATGGCATTCTTCGCAGAATTAGAACAAAAAAGTTTACAATGTGTATGGAAACACAAAAGACCCCAAATAGCCAAACAGTCTTGAGAAAGAAAAACGGAGCTGGAGGAAGCAGGCTCCCTGACTTCAAACTATACCACAAAGCTACAGTAATCAAGACAGTATGGTACTAGCACAAAAACAGAAATATAGATCAATGGTACAGGATAGAATGCCCAGAGATAAACCCACACACATATTGTCACCTAATTTATGACAAAGGATGCAAGAACATACAATGGAGAAAAGAAAGCCTCTTCAATAAGTGGTGCTGGGAAAACTGGACAGCTACATGTAAAAGAATGAAATTAGAACACTCCCTAACACTATACACAAAAATAAACTCCAAATGGATTAAATACCTAAATGTAAGGCTAGACAATCTAAAACCCATAGAGGAAAACGTAGGTAGAACACTCTATGACATAAACCACAGCAAGATCTTTTTTGATCCACCTCCTAGAGTAATGGAAATAGAAACAAAAATAAACAAATGGGATTGAATTAAATTTAAAAGCTTTTGCACAGCAAAGGAAACCATAAATAAGCAAAAAGACAGCCCTCAGAATGGGAGAAAATATTTGCAAATGGAACAACAGATAAAGGATTAATCTCCAAAATATACAAACAGCTCATGCAGCTCAATATCAATAAAACAAACAATCCAGTTAAAAAACGAGTGGAAGACCTAAGGACCTAAGGACCTAAGACCTGTATGACTTCACCAAGGAAGTCATACAGATGGCCAAGAGGAACATGAAAAGATGCTCAACATGATTAATTAGAGAAATGCAAATCAAAACCACAGTGAGGTATCACCTCACGCCTGTCAGAATGCCCATTATCAAAAAGTCTAGAAATAATAAATGCTAGAAAGGGTGTGGTGAAAAGGGAACCCTCCTGCACTGTTGGTGGGAATGTAAATTGATACAACCACTGTGGAAAACAGTATGGAGGTTCCTTAAAAAACTAAAAATAGAACTACCATATGACCCAGCAATCCCGCTACTGGGCATATAACCTGAGAAAAACATAATTCAAAAAGAGACATGTACCACAATGTTCATTGCAGCACTATTTACAGTAGCCAGGACAGGGAACCAACCTAAATGTCCATCCACAGATGAATGGATAAAGAAGATGTGACACATATATACAATGGAATATTACTCAGCCATAAAAAGAAATGAAATTGAGTTATTTGTAGTGAGGTGGATGGACCTAGAGTCTGTCATACAGAGCAAAGTAACTCAGAAAGAGAAAAACAAATACCATATGCTAACGCATATATATGGAATATAAAAACAGACAAAAAATGCACTGATGAACCTAGTTGCAGGGCAGGATAAAGATGTAGACATAGAGAATGGACTTGAGGACACGGTGTGGGAGGGGAAGCTGGGGCGAAGTGAGAGTGACATCAACATATTTACACTACGGAATATAAAATAGCTAGTGGGAAGCAGCAGCATAGCATAGGGATATCAGCTTGATGCTTTGTGATGACCAAGATGGGTGGGATAGGGATGATGGGAGGGAGGCTCAAGAGGGAGGGGATATGGGGATGTATGTATGCATATGACTGATTCACTTTGGTGTACAACAGAAACTAACACAGTATTGTGAAGAAATTTTACTCTAATAAAGTCTATTAAAAATAAATAAAATGTATGTTTGTGCATACATACATATATACTTACTTTTGGAGAAAGAAACACAGTATGATATACCAGAAACTAATGAAAAGTTTTTCCTCTGAAGATGAGTATGAGTGGGATGGGATAATATTTATGTGAGTGAGACTTCCCTGAGAATATCTTTTTACAAGATTTGAATTTTGAATCATAGTTTTGACTTTTGAAGCATAGTTTTGAACTTTGTAAGTATTTTATGTATGCAAAATTAAACAATATCAAAAGGAAAAAAAATACTTGATGAACTGCTTGTACTCCAAAAAAAAACAAACAAAAAACAGAACAGTGGGAGCAGACATCCTTCTGTTTTTCCTCAAATCAAGGTGAAAACATTCACCATAATGTCTAATGTTACTTATAGGTTTTTCATAAATGCGCTTTATCATGTTGAGGAAGTTCCTTCTATCCTCGGTTTGTTGAGAAAGTTTTTATTAGGAAAGGATGTTGGATTTTGTCAAATGCTCTTCCTGCATCCATTGACATATCATATGTTTTTTCTTTCTTTAGTTGTTTAATATGGTGAATTACCTTGATTGATTTTCAAATGATAAACCAATCTTAGATTTCTGGAATAAAACTCACTTATTCATGATTTATTTTACATTTTATATATTGTTGGATTTGGTTTGCTAACATTTTGTTCCAAATTTTTGCATGTATATATTAATGAGGGATACTGACTGGTGGTCTTCTTTTCTGGTGATGTCTGGTTTTAGTATTATGGTCATGCTCTTTCTTTTAGAATGAATTGGGAATAGTTCCCTCCTTTCCAATTTTCTTGAAGTATTTCTGAAGAATTGATACTTTCTCTAGATATGTGGTAGAATTCACCATTGAAGCCACCAGGGCTTGGAGTTTCCTTTGTCAGAAGGTTTCTACCTAAAAATTTAATTTCTTTAATACATATAGGGCTATCCATGTTATTTATTTCTTCTTGAGTGAGCTTTTGTAGTTTATGCTTTTCAAGGAATTCTAAGTCATTGAACTTTTTCAGTTTATTGGTTCTTTCCTTTGTACTCTGGGCTGGAAACTCTATCAAAATACTTGGTTGGGGCAATCATAGGGCTCACCTCATTCATTTTTCATCTCTCAAGCATTGTTGTCTTCCATTGCCTAATGTCCAGTATCTTGCAAATCTTTATATATTTTGTTTTTTCAGGCAGGAGAGAAAATCTAAAATTCTTCATTTTGGCCAGAACCAGAGTTCTTGACCCAGGTATTTTAAACCCAGGAATAAAATTTTCTTAGAAGTCAAGTTGTTAGAAGTGACTGTATCAGCCCAACTTCATGAACATGAGTCTACTTCTATCCATCCTCAAAGGTAATACAATTACTAAATTATATTCATATTAATAATACTTTACCCAATTGACACTAATTTAGGTTTGGTTGAGCTCTTTTCCACTTAACTAAGAAAATGTGGAGCCTATCTATCCTAACTCACTATTGCTAGTATCTCTCCTTTCCAAGGGCTGACCCTCTGTTACAAGGATAGGGAATCTGTGCTTCAAGAGAGTGCCAGAGATGATTGAGTATGAAAAACACCTGGTCAGTTTATTATTTGGAGTTTGGGGACTTATCTTTGATAGATCAACAGTGAAATTATTGCTGAGTAAAATCATAAGTTTCCAAGAGAAAGAAATAGCCACAGTGATGGCTAAGTTATTAACCAGAGTAGTAATACCTTATAACTGCCAAAGGAATGTTAACTTTATAGAAGTGAAAAACCCCTTATTTCCTGGTGGATTTGCTTATAATTGTTTATAGTTATGAAATATGCCAAAGCAGCTCAATTCTCAATAAACCTTTTTCACAGTATATATATGCAGCTGTTAGGCAAAAATCTTGACATCTGGGTAGAATATGAAGAAAACAAAAATATTTTTGTACAGCCTTATATTGAAAACAGACTGTACACTTAAACACCAATTTTATTTGTGAGCTACCAGAGCTCATTTTCTCCATTATACATAGCTTCTTTTAGAAGTTAGTCTTACTACCTCCAAGTATTTTAATATTAAATATATATACATGTACTAGATAATAATGAGGTGATATTACTTAAACTTAAATCATTAGTTTTAAAATGAAATTATTCTTACAAGCACATTTTAAGACAATATTTCACTCCACTAATTTTATCCTCTTAAAATGAGTATTAAGAAGAACAAATGTGTTTATGAATAAACGAGTATATAAGTAAAAATTATTGTGTGGTGACCAAGTAGTTTTGTTTGATACTACTGCTTTGTCTCTCCTTGCCAAGTACTATATCCTCTTTTGCAGGAGAGGTTTCTATTTATTTTAATTACTTAAACATTTCTAAGCCTTAGGTCTTAAAGTTAATTAAGTCTGAAGTCATAAAGTTAATTAAGGGTCTTAGAATTACAATTTAAGTTGACACTAAAGAACAATAAATCTACTTGGTATTGAACACTTATTCCTAAAATTTTACTCATATAATACAAATAAGGTAACTGTGGATTTAGGTAACTTGCAGTGTTGCTTGAAGTTTACAAGAACAGTGCTTAAGATGTTCATTATTTTAGCTCAATATAGTTTTAGATACATATTTACATCTCTGCAATCTTAATTAATTAATCTTAATTAATCTCTGCAATCTTAAGTAATTAATGATTACCTATCCATCTATAAGACAGATATAAGTTGTTTCCAGTAAATTGGCTCCCTATCAGAAAAGAAATGAGGGTCATGCATGAACCAAAATGTTGTTTGCATTTTATCCCACACTGTGACAATATTTAACCCATCCAAGTATTACCATAATTAGGAGTGTTAAATATTGTAGTTTTATATAAGATATTTATTTACAAGTATTTATTTATCAATAATTAAAACATTTTTACACCAATATTTTTTTAAATATTTGAATAATGGTAAAATCTCAATACAGAAATTTTTCTTAAGAGTGGCCTGATGCCTATCTGTTTATCTTTTGGTCTTTTTTATCTTAGTCACCAGGGACCCTTAATCATTAAATGAAATACCTTTGTTCCCTTTTTGGAGACTTTTCTGCCTTTCTGTAAGGGGAACAGAATTATTTTTCGAACTGTATGATTGGGCCACCTAAGTTGGCTGTTCTCTTGTTCTCAGTACATCCCTTGCTTGACCAGTGCCTGCTTTACCCACACCAACTCACATGACTGACCTTCCTATATACTTATCCTTGCCCCAGTTAATGATTGTTCTAACCTTTAGATCAGAACATCTCCATCTCCACCTGTTAGCCTATCAAAGGGGTGGTGAGGGGTGTGCCCCTCTGCTGGTTTCCCTGGTAACCAATGAGCCAACCTGACATCAATTACCCCTGTAAGTGGTAACCTCCCTCTCCCCCTCCCCCCACGAGCAAAGACTGCCGCCAGTTCCTGCCTGACCCACACGGTGGGGTGTCGCTCCAGGACCTTGCTTCAGATGGTAAGCTCTGCAATCCATTAAACGGTTGATGTCTCTGTCATGGACTCCGGGCTCTTTCTTCAGTCTTGAAGCTGGGCAGGTACAGGGCAGGGTGCAGCCCAACAACAATTTTACACTCTAATCAGCAATATATGTGAGTTCCAGTTGCTCTGCATTCTCACCAATATTTGGGGCTGTCGATTTGAAACAGATTTATAATTCTAGCCTTTTAGCATATATGTCATGGACTTTCATTGTGGTTTTAATTTGCATTTTCCTAATGTATTATGTTGAGCACCTTTTCATGTGCTCTTTGGCATTCTTGTTTTCCTTTGTGAAGATGTATTCCTGCCTATTTCCCACTTACTTTTATTCGGATTGCTTTCTTTTTTATATTGAATTATAGCAGTTATTTATAGATTCTAGAAACCAGAACTTTGAAATGGATTTGGACTAATTTGAACATCTCTGAGATCTCTGTGTTTACATGAGTCTTCCTAGTTGCTGCATTTCTTAAACCAACACTTATTTTTGCAGATTTTTTAAATTGTCTTCTAAGACATTATGTTGGCAATGTTCTGATACATCTTGAATCTCATCCAAAATAGCTCTTTGACAATTGAACTTTCACTTTTCATTAAGCTTTGAGTTTCAGTATTTAGTCTTAAAAAGTAGCAGCCAAAATGTTCTTAACTTTTTTTTTTTTTTTTTTTTGCGGTACGCGGGCCTCTCACTGTCGTGGCCTCTCCCTTTGTGGAGCACAGGCTCCACACACGCAGGCTCAGCGGCCATGGCTCATGGGCCCAGCCGCTCCGCGGCACGTGGGATCTTCCTGGACCGGGGCACGAACCCGTGTCCCCTGCATCAGCAGGTGGACTCTCAACCCCTGCACCACCAGGGAAGCCCCAAAATGTTCTTATCTTTATGTTAGGATATGTGATACCAGAGTGTTGTAAAAATAACTAATACAGGAAGAGTTAGTAACTTGCTACTGGCTCTCCAAAGTTTTGTATACCATTTTATATTTTGGCTCAAGAAAAGATAATTTAAATTCTCTACTTTGAAGAGTAATCTCTAAATTGATTTTGTTACCGAACCAAACTTGGGTCCACTCGCCAGTGCAGTAAAGCCAGTCTACTGACACCGTGTTGTGGTGAAGGAAAGTGCAGCATTTATTGCAGGATGCCAAGCAAGGAGTCCAGACAGCTAGTGGTCAAAAGGCCTGACGTCCCCAATGGCTTTCAGGGAAAGGTTTTTAAAAGACAGGGTGAGGTAGAGGGTCGCAAGATGGGTGATCATTCTTCAGATTGGTTGATGGTGAGAACTGGAAGTCAACATCATCAACCTTCTGGTTCCAATTGGTCTGAGGTCTACCTGCTTGTTGCCAGCATACAGTTAACTTCTTCCACATGGTGGGGGTTTCAGTATCTGCAAAACAGCTCAAAGGATATGGCTCAGAATATTATCTATAGCCCTTGAGGAGGAACTAAAAGTCCTTTCCTTTTTTAATGGCTAAACTATTATTATTTTCTCTTACTTGACTGTTTTCCTTTGTTTCTGCATTTTCTCACTTCTCTGGTTAAATTTATTCTTTGGAGCTTGTGGAAGGCGTAGGAGGCTAAAGTTTTTCTACAAACAAGAGGCAGGTGGAGGACATGGTGAGGTCTCTCCCAGGAAGTCCCCATGAGGTCCTGCTAAGCTATAATTTTATTGATTTAATCTTTTTATTTTAAATTTAAACGTTTTCTGAAATAATTTATTTCAGGAAAAGTTGTAAAAACAATTATATGTGAATAATTCTGTGTGAATTACCCTTCATACTAATGCTGCAAATGTTAACACTTTAATCACACTTACCTTGTGTTTTCTCTTGTATTAGGTAAATATGTAAAAAAAGTATTATAATTTTTGAAGCATTTGAGAATAATCTGCAGATCTGTAATACTTTATAACACTGTAAACACTTCAGTGTATATTTCCTGTTAACAGGGATGTTTGCTTTTATAATATGGCACAATTATCAAAATCAGGAAATTAACACCAGTACAATACTATTATCTAATCCAAATTCCTGATTTAAATGTCACCAGCTGTCCCACTAATGTCCTTTAAGGAATATTTTAGAGTATAGGATCCAATCCAGAAACACACATTGCATTTAGCTTTCCTATCTTTTTAGTTTCATTGAATCTGGACCAGTTCCTAAATCATTCTTTTTCTTTCATCCCCATGATATTTTTGAAGAGTGTAGTTAATTTATTTGGTGGACTCTTCCTCAATTTAGGATTGTCTGAGGTTTCATCTTTTTTTTTTTTTTTTTTTTTTTTTTTGTGGTACGTGGGCCTCTCACTGTTGTGGCCTCTCCCGTTGCGGAGCACAGCCTCCGGATGCGCAGGCTCAGCGGCCATGGCTCACGGGCCCAGCCTCTCTGCGGCACGTGGGACCCTCCTGGACTGGGGCATGAACCCGTGTCCCCTGCATCGGCAGGCGGACTCTCAACCACTGCACAACCAGGGAAGCCCCATGAGTTTTCATCTTGATTAAATTTGGGCTATGCAATTTTGGCAAGAATATTACAAAAATGACGTTATGTTCTTCTCAGTGTGCACTGTCAGGAGCCCATGACATTTATTTTTCTCATTACTGGTGAAGTTAACTTTGATTATTTGGTTAAGGTCATATTTGCCAGATTTCTTCTTCCTATAATTAAAATTTTTTTGTTCGGAATTACTTTGAGATCTTGTAAATATTCCTCTTCTTTTTACTGAGTCCAAGCTCGTACTGCTGGCCCCATGACAGGCCAATAAATGGAGAGATTAGTTGCTGGGGGCAAGGAATAGTGACTTTATTTGGAAAGCCAGCAAACCAAGAAGCTGGTGCACTAGTGTTCCAAAGAGCTATTTTACCCAAGTTAGAATCCTCGCTTCTTTTATACTAAAAGGGGGGTGTGGTTGGTTGCTGCCAGATCCTTTGTTCTTGCAATTGTCCATATAGGTCCAGTCACAATGTTCCTGTAAACCTCCAGCAAGACAAATGTTATTCTCTGTTCTGCAACTTTTTACCTCTGTATGAATGGAAAAGTGTTAAATGTTTAAAGGTCAGGGCCTTGAGAGTGAGCTCTCCTGTATACTTCAGGCTATAGGCAACATTCTTAACTTGTAGCAAAAGCAATAGAATACAAAGGTCAGAGTAAAAGAAACAGATCCAATATGGAGTTAGATCTGTGCTTCCATATTACATTCTACTCAACCTTACACTTACCAGCTTTAGTGTCTTGGATGATTTTTGCCTGGAGGAATTATTAATAGGTAGTTGTCAAATGGTGATTTTTCTAATTCCAGTATTCCTTCTACATTTATTACTTGGCATTCTACTGCAAGGATGAGCAGTCTTCTTTCCCTCTGTTTATTTATTTGTGTTAGTATGGACTTATGGAATCTTATTTTATTTAATAAGATATAATCCATTACTATCATTATTTGTTTTGATACTAAAATTGTCCCTTATTTGGCCAGTGGGAATTCTTATGCCCTTTTTCCATGTCCCCATCCTTCTTTGAGAACTTCCTTACAAAACAATTGAACAGTATTTTAAAGAACTCACACTTGAGACTTGTGTTTTTGTAGCTGTCTTATCCCCATCGTCTAAGGAAGACACTGACTACAAGAAATTTTGTCACTATTTGATTTGAACATTTCTCTAAGGTGATTTGTTTTAATCAAAAAAAAAAAAAAGAGAGACCTTCAGTGGCCACTTTTGATATATTAAATATGGCCATAGAATCTTTGCGGGCCCTTGCATCAAGCACTGTGACTTGCTTTGGCCACTGGGATGTGGCAAGTTCCATTTTTACCTTCTTGAAATTTTGCCCTGAGATCATCGTGTAAGGAAGCCAGTCTAGCCCATTGAAGGATGAAAGGACACCTAGAGAAAAACCAAGGCTCCCAGCGATAACCAGTACTAACTGACACGTGAGTGAGACTATCATGGATCTTTTGGCATAGCTGACTCTCCAGCTAAACTGGCTCCGTGAGTGAGCTCAGGTAAAACCAGCAGAAGAATCATTTGGCCAAACCACAGTATTATGAAAAATGATAAATCTTTTCCTTTAAAGCTTTAAATATTGGGATTGTTTGTTACTCAGGAATAATTAATGTGCCATTATAAATTCAAATTATCTCTAGTTTAATAATTCCATGTGTTTAAGTATTTTAGAGCTTTTCTCAATAAAATACGAAAAGGCAAAAGTCTTTTGGGTCTCCTTGGCTGAAAGATCTATTTGGCTTGAATTAGATAGCCCCATGGTCACACAAATGATGAACTCTGCAACTAGCAGCATTTTCCCATGGAATACTATTTTTTATGTGAAGGAGAAACTTGGGTTTTTCAGTCTTGGGTAGTTGGCAGACACATCTCTGAAAATGAATGGAGTGAGTGTCACTTCAAGAAAAATGTCTCCTAGTATTTTTTGCCGGTGATAAAATTTGAACTTTCAAGTAAAAAATTTGCATTTTGGAAAACTTGTATCTGCCGCTAGAAGCTTCACAGCTTCATAATACTCTTTTGATATTGGCGATATCAACTAAGGTGATGTTTTGGTTGTTATTTTATAATGAAATTTGTCAGTATTTGGAAGATCCTCATAACCTGGTGAATCTGTATTTTCCAAATGACAAATGTATGATGTTACAAAATTATATATGTGTCAGAAAGATCCATTCAAGCAAATTAAGACCATGAATTTTAATGTGGTGAGGTACAAAAGATTTGTTCATATGGTGTCAAATTCCACATGCCAACTAACCTTTTTAAAAACTACCACTTGTAGACTTTTAGTGTCAAAGAAGAGTATTCACAATTATACAAAAGGCTATTAAATAATTCTCCCTTTTCCAAATATTTACCTGTGTAAATCCAGGTTCCTTCATTACTCAAACCAAAGCAACATATTGCAACAGGCTGAACATAGAAATGGGTATGAGAATACAGCTTATCTTCTATTAAATCAGATATTAAAGATCTTTGCAAAACAGTAAAACAATACTAGCCTTATAACTAAATTTTTGTTCTGGAAAATTTTAGCTGTTCATAAAAACATTGTATTTATGCTATATGAAATTGTTTTATTTATAAAAGAATTAATAAATATGTTAATTTTTTCTTGGTTTTTAATTTGCAATATATTGAACATAAATGGATATAACTCCCATAAAAAAAGCTATTTGGAGTCCTCAGTTCTTTTTAGGAGTATAAAGAAATCCTCAGACCCAAAGTTTGAGAACAGCTGCTCTCAGCAAATGGACAGCTGTGTATCTAAAAGATTCCCAGAGAATTTCCACTAACTGTAAACACAAAGGCCTACAAGCAGCTTCGTAAATACATAGGCAAACATACAGGGAATCCTGCGTCAAATATAATAATCTAGACAAAAGGCAGACAGAAATGTGTCCAAAAATAAACACTGTAGGAAGAAAACAATATATGCTCATGAATTCTTCAAACAGCTATAGAAGTTCTCAACCTAAAGCATTTACCAGAACCTTGAGGTACCATATCTAGTTCTCCTTCCTGGGGGAATCTGATATCCCCTACATGTCAAATCACATGCTCCCACTCTGGAGGAGGTCACTGACAGGACCCAAACTGCAAACCTAAACTAACTTTCCAAGCTCTTACCTGGGATGGCAAAATGTCTCAAAAGCAGTCATCTTTTAAAATGGCTGATGGACAATCGTCCTTTAAAATGGGTATATAATAGCCCCCCAAATATGCCGATGCTCTAATCCCTGGAAACTACAAATCCCATGGAACCTATGTTACATGGCAAAAGGGACTTTAAGATGTAATTAAGGTTATAAAACATTAAAAGAGAGATTGTCCTGGATTATCTGGGTGTTAGAATCATATGGGCCTGTGAAAGTAGAAGCTTCCTCTGGCTGGAGATAGAAGAGATGGGGCTGAAAGGGAAGTCAGAAAGATTTGAAGTGTGAGAAGGACCTGATGCACTGTTGCTAGTTTGAAGATGGAGGGGGTAACATGACAAGGGAAGGAAGCAGAATTAAAGCACCAAGAGAGGCTTCCCCCTGATAGCCAGCAAATAAACAGGCACCTCAGTCCTATAACTGCATGAACTGAATTCATGATTGAATTTGTTCATCAGCTTGAATGAGTTTAGAAGATTCATCCCCAGAGCCTCCAGAAAGGAACACAGCCCAGCCAACACCTTGATTTCAGTCTGTGAGACTCTAAGGCAGAGGAACCAACTGAGCCACACTAT
The DNA here is from genome assembly GCF_963455315.2 of Globicephala melas. Taxonomy (NCBI): domain Eukaryota; kingdom Metazoa; phylum Chordata; class Mammalia; order Artiodactyla; family Delphinidae; genus Globicephala; species Globicephala melas. Next base: position 63,948,919 of record NC_083322.1, read on the forward strand.
ACCTGGACTTATGATCTAAAGAGTTATAAGAATATAGATTGGTGGTGTTTTAAGATGCTAATTTATGGTAATTTGTTATGATAGCAATAGAAAACTAATACAATGGCCATTGGACTTTGACATGTGAACCCTCTTGAGAATGAGCCCCAGTTTTGACATCTCAGCAGAAACTTCCAGTCAAAGTTCAGGTACTAGAAGTTTAGGACAACACACAGGATCTCACCAGAATGTTTGTTCTCTTTTTTGATCCTCTTCACCATGGTGGGTCTTCATGAGAAAAGCTCATCTTGATGGGTCCTCCAAAACTGTAATAAATACTTTTCTGATATTAATTATGAGTCAGTATCAGCATTTTATTACAATTTTGCTGCAATTGGAAAGATCTCTAGCAGACAATTTAGAGATTTTTCTTGGTAGTGATATGCAAGAAAAAAAAAAGGATTGTTCAATAATCATAATCATGGATGGACCAGACAGAAAGGGAAACAAATATCTGGTTACAGGTCAACTGACAGTCAACTAGTTACTAGTTTCCCAGACTCCTAAAACCAACTGAAATCCATCAGAATATTGCTTAAATATTTTATCAGGAATAATAATTCCTTCCCAGATATAAACTGAATTATATTACACTGAAGGTTCTGTCCAAGTCAAGGGTGGGACAATTTTTTTTTGCAATTTTTTTTCCTCCTCTCTTTACTGAATTAACTCCTACTTACATTTTGTATCTCATATCATGTATTACTTCCTCACAGATTCTTACTGTGACCTTTCTAATTCCTAGCTCCTTATTATGCACTGATAATGTACTTCATGCCTCCATAACTCTTTTTTTAAGTCTTTTTTTAAAAAAATATTTATTTATTTATTTACTTGGTTGCACCGGGTCTTAGTTTTGGTAGGTGGGCTCCTTAGTTGTGGCATGTGAACTCTTAGTTGCGGCTTGCATGCGAGATCTAGTTTGCCAACCAGGGCTTGAACCCAGGCCCCCTGCATTGGGAGCGTGGAGTCTTATCCACTGCGCCATCAGAGAAGTCCCTCCATAACTCTTTTTACACTTGCAATTTTACATTTGTTTTGTTGATTCTTTAAATAATGTTTCTTTCATTTACTAGACTTTAAACTCCCAGGGGCAGGGGCTATAACTGTTTTTGTTCATTATTAGATCCTCAGTGTTTAGTAGTGCTGGCCACATAATAAGGGCTCAGTAAATATTTTTAAATGGAGAAGTGAGTACGTTACCATTTAAATGTGGTGAAATGTATGAATATCCTTAATAGGAAAATTGAGCTTTTGCTTTCATTCACAGTGTTTTACCACCACTTGTGAGGACCAGTGAGATGTATGGTATGAATGTTTGAGAACAATTGCTCTGGTTCACAGTAAATTTTTGGCCTGATTTAGACAAACTTTGTTCTGGTGAGAAACTGGCCCATTTTATAGTTGGAGAAAATTTGGTCTTTACCAAGTTTACTGAGATCAAATAGACAATCAGAGGTAAGGTTATTCTCTTACGTTTGTCATCTATTATTTTAATAAATAGAAAAGCATCCTTAGGAAAAGAAAATAACTTTTTACATCACCGAGTAGCAACTGCAGGATGGTAATAGGAATGAGAGTATGTCTGTAAACTCAATATTTAGTTGTCTTGATTACAAATAGGGTAACATACCTGGGTGTTCTACAAAGCTCATATATTCAGGGAGGATGCTGTGAAGCTCTTTGTTTTAGTGACTTTCTTTTCAGGATATGAAATATTCATTGAGCCCACCATGCCTTCCTTTTTTTCTTCACACTCCATTTTTCTGGTCATCTACTTACTCTTTTAGTGAATAGCTGTAAAATATCATGGTGCTTAGAAAAATGTCTTTGCAAATGTTTTTCTTTGCTTCTTTAACCAGGAGCCAAAAATATCATGTGTTTCTGTTTTGGGAATGTAACAAAAAGAGCTTCTGAAAAGTACAGATGGTGTAGCTGAGATAGGATGGCAATATTTTTTAGAGACACATTTTTATAGAACCAGATGGTCTAGTATATTCTCAAACAAATATGTCACCTATAATTTGATGAATACCTTCCAAAGGAAAATAATTTTTTCAGGAGATAACAGATGGTATCAGTCAAAAGCATATCGAGATGCTTTAAGAAAAACTTGATGGCTCAAGTGATTTAACCAACAAGATTTTCTCCAATGTACCAAGCATGTTTTAGGATCTAAAATTTGTCATCTGTAAATAATTCAACCTCATTTCCAAACTTTACCCCATGGAGAATTGAATGTAACCTGCTTTATATGATACCTATGAAAATGATGAAAATTCCTAAGTTGTTTTCTGGCTTTGTTTTTCAAGTATCTATTATATTATGGTTAAAAGAAAACAAAATACATATATGTGTCTTAAAACAGTAAATAGTCTATATTAAAATACAGAAATATTTTAATAGGACTGAACTCCATTTTACCTATGGGAGCATAAAGCTGTATTAATCATGAAATTTTATTAGTGCTTTTCTTAAAGCAGCAGACATATGAACATAATAGAAAAAAAAAGAATTCTGAAGCTGCAGGTATGGATTATTAAGGGATACGAATACTAGTCACTTATTTTGCCCTGGTTTTTGGCAAATAATACTGTAACAGGGTCATGGTTCAGAAATCCCACCATACTGGTATGTTGATAGTAGTCTAATGACATACACAAGCTTGAGGGGAAGGAGGTACAATGAAAATCAGAATGTTACCTTCCTTCATGCCTCATATCTGTATGTAAACTGAGGTGGGACCATATAATTTATCATTTTACCTGTGATATGTTTGTGAGTAAAAGAGGCACTGATTGTAGATATAAAATGAAACTGTCTGGGGAAAATTGGGATTATATATTCATCCCAAGTGTTCACAACTAGTACTGTGCCTGTTAGGAACAGGGCCGCACAGCAGGAGGTGAGCAGTGGGCAGCCAGCAAAGCTTCATCTACTGCTCCCCATTGCTCCTCATTGCCTGCCTTACCACCTGAACCGTCCACCCCCCACCCCCTTCAGTGGAAAAATTGTCTTCCACGAAACCGGTCCCTGCTGCCAAAAATGTTGGGGACCGCTGGTCTAGAGTATCATTATTGTTTTCAAACTTTTGTCAACATTATAGGTAAAGACTTGTTTTTAAGACCATTTGCAATTCTGTTTCTTAGCATGGATCTCAAATAATTAAACATACATTTGTTTGTTTAAATGTAATGGGATTGAAATTCTGCTTGCAAGCATTATGTCACAGACCATGGAAGGGCAACAATCCCACTATAAGTAAAATTTTAAAAATAAAATAAATTACAAAATTATGTTTTTAAAGAAATTGAATTGCTATATTAGTAAGGAGAATAGGTGAACTAAAATTCTAGAGAAGGAAAAGCCTTTCCTATATGGGTTCATGATTTCCAGCCATTTTCTTCCCTAGGGGCATTTCTTATTTGGTCTAGGAGTAAGATTGGCCTTAGTGTAAATAGAGGGATCCTGCTGAGGGAAAAACTGGAGCTTTAAAAAAAAAAAAATTGAGGTATAATTGACATATAACATTGTGTAAGTTTAAGGTATACAATATATTTAATTGATACATTTATATTGTAATAAGATGGCTATTTTAGCACTAGCTAAAACCTCTGTCATGACACATAATTACCATGTCTTCTAGTGGTGGGAATAATTAAAATCTAATCTCTTAGCAAGCTTAATGTTTATAATACAGTTTTGTTGTCTATAATCATGTACTGTGTATTAGATATCTAGGACTTATTTATATGCTAGTTGCAAGTACATAGTCTTAAAAAAATTCATTGAAGTATAGTTGATTTACAATGTTGTGTTTAATTTCTGCTGTAGTCAAGTCACCCAGTTATGCATATATTTTTTTCATGTTCTTTTCCATTATGGTTTATCACAGGATATTACATATAGTTCCCTGTGCTATACAGTAGGACCTTGTTGTTTGCAAGTACATACTGTTAAACAATATCTCTCCTATCCCTTTCCCACTCCCCACCCCCACTCCATCCCTGGTAACTACCATTTTTTCAAGTTTAGTTCTTTTTTTTTTTTTTAATTTGGTTCTTTTGAAGATTGTATAAGATAGTATGATTGATTGAATCCAGAGGGGACTCAAAAGTACAGTTCCTTTTTCTCATGAGACTGCTTGGGGACCGGCTCAACACCTCTAAAAGGTGAAATTTCTTACAGTTTCCTCATGCCTAGAGATAGGTACTGCCAGAGAGGGAAAGCTTGATGTGGCCAGTCTCCACATCAAAATATTAATACTTGACACATCAGTATGTTTGATATATATTTGAAATAGTATGGAGCCAGAAACTATAGAGCTCAGCTCAAAACCCATAAAGGACAGAATAGAATCTCTCATAGATTTTCAGGATTAAAGAAACAAAGACCTTCCAAAGCCTAAAGCCCTTCCAAAGCCTAAAGCAAAAGTCTAGAATGCCCATGCCCAAGGAACATTTTTGAACTAATGGTAAACTGCATTTAACTAAAACTACAACCTAGACCTGACTCAGTTAAATCTCTAGATTTAAATAATCAACTTTTTGACTTATCTGCCTGAGAGGAGAAAAGAATAACATTTCTTTGGGGAAAACAACATTCTCAGCAGGTGCTACAATTATTTTTTGTACAATGTAATATAGGCAATAAAAATTATGAGACTATGAAAAGATAGGGTAGTATGACCAATAAGCAAGAGCAAAAATAGGCGATAAATGCAGACCTTTAACATTCCTCATAAGCCTGGTTTAGTGGTAATAAACACTTTTAGCTTTTGCTTGTCTATAAAATTCTTTATTTCTCCCCCAACTAAGAATGATAACCTTGCTGGGTAGATTATTCTTGGTTGTAGGTTTTTTCATTTCAGCATTTTGAGTATATTGTGCCACTCCTTTCTGGCCTGCAAAGGTTCTGCTGAAAAGCCAGCTGGCAGACATGTGGGAACGTCTTTATGACCATGACCTCAAAGTCTTTATTGAGTAGATTGCTTATCTCTGTTTTCTCTTTCTGATGTTTTGTTTTGTTCTGTCACTTGGAACATGTTACTCTGTCTCCTCATTTACCTGATTCTCTGTGTTTATTTCTCTGTAGTAGGTAGGTTTGTTACATCTCCTGCTCTTGGAGACGTGACTTTACATAGAAGATGCTTTATGGAACCCAGCAGCACAGTGCCCTCTGACCATCAGAGCCAGATGCTTCAGGGTTTTCCCTATGTGGGCTGTATGAGCCTTTCTGTTGTGTTGGGCCCAACTGCTGCAGGTGCGCTGGTGGGTAGGACAGACCTTCAGCATAGCTGGCTGTGTGGCTGTTGGTGTTTGACTGCTGTGGGCATGCTGGTGGGTAGGGTAGGCCCCAGCACACCTGAATGTGAGGCCTGGTGGCACGTGACTGCTATAGGTGTGCTAGTTGATGGTAGAATGACATCTTTAAAGAGATGAAAGGAAAATAATAATCAATACAGAATTTTATACACAGTAAAATGGCCCTGGGATAGCCTCATCCACCAGAGGGCAGACAGCAGAAGCAAGAAGAACTACAATCCTGCAGCCTGTGGAACAAAAACCACATTAACAAAAAGATAGACAAGATGAAAAGGCAGAGGGCTATGTACCAGATGAAGGAACAAGATAAAACCCCAGGAAAACAACTAAATGAAGTGGAGATACAAAAGCTTCCAGAAAAAGAATTCAGAATAATGATAGTGAAGATGATCCAGGACCTCAGAAAAAGAATGGAGGCAAAGATCGAAAAGATGCAAGAAATGTTTAACAAAGATCTAGAAGAATTAAAGAACAAACAAACAGAGTTGAACAATACAATAACTGAAATGAAAACTACACTAGAAGGAATCAATAGCAGAATAACTGAGGCAGAAGAACAGATAAGTGACCTGGAAGACAGAATGGTGGAATTCACTGCTGTGGAACAGAATAAAGAAAAAAAGAATGAAAAGAATTGAAGACAGCCTAAGAGACCTCTGGGACAACATTAAACACAACAACATTCTCATTATAGGGGTCCCATAAGGAGAAGAGAGAGAGAAAGGACCCAAGAAAATATTTGAAGAGATTATAGTTGAAAACTTCCCTAACATGGGAAAGGAAATAGCCACCCAAATCCAGGAAGGACAGAGAGTCCCATACAGGATAAACCCAAGGAGAAACACACCGAGACACATAGTAATCAAATTTTCAAAAATTAAAGACAAAAATTATTGAAAGCAGCAAGGGAAAAACAACAAATAACATACAAGGGAACTCCCATAAGGTAAACAGCTGATTTCTCAGCAGAAACTTTACAAGCCAGAAGGGAGTGGCATGATATACTTAAAGTGATGAAAGGGAAGAACCTACAACCAAGATTACTGTACCCGGCAAGGATCTCATTCAGATTCAATGGAGAAATCAAAAGTTTTACACACAAGCAAGACCTAAGAGAATTCAGCACCACCAAACCAGCTCTACACCAAATGCTAAAGGAACTTCTCTAAGTGCGAAACACAAGAGAAGAAAAGGACCTACAAAAACAAACCCAAAACAATTAAGAAAATGGTAATAGCTACATACATATCGATAATTACCTTAAATGTGAATGGATTAAATGCTCCAACCAAAAGACACAGGCTCACTGAATGGATACAAAAACAAGACTCATATATATGCTGTCTACAAGAGACCAACTTCAGACTTAGGGACACATACAGACTAAAAGTGAGGAGATGGAAAAAGACATTCCATGCACATGGAAATCAAAAGAAAGCTGGAGTAGCAATACTCATATCAGATAAAATAGACTTTAAAGAATGTTACAAGAGACAAGGAAGGGCACTACCTAATGATCAAGGGATCAATCTAAGAAGAAGATATAACAATTATAAATATATATGCACCCAACATAGGGCACCTCAATGCATAAGGCAACCGCTAACAGCTATAAGAGAGGAAACTGATAGTGACACAATAATAGTGGGGGACTTTAACACCTCACTTACACCAATGGACAGATCATCCAAAATGAAAATTAATAAGGAAACACAGCTTTAAATGACACAATAGAAAAGATAGATTTAATTGATATTTATAGAACATTCCATCCAAAAACAGCAGATTACACTTTCTTCTCAAGTGTGCACGTAACATTCTCCAGGATTGATCACATCTTGGGTCACAAATCAAGCCTCGGTAAATTTAAGAAAATTGAAATCATATCAAGCATCTTTTCTGACCACAGTGCTATGAGATTAGAAATCAATTACAGGGGAAAAAACATAAAAAACACAAACACATGGAGGCTAAACAATATGTTACTAAATAACCAAGAGATCACTGAAGAAATCACAGAGGAAATCAAAAAATACCTAGAGAAAAATGACAATGAAAACACAAAAATCCAAGACCTATGGGATGCGGCAAAAGCAGTTCTAAGAGGAAAGTTTATAGCTATACAGGCCTACCTCAAGAATAAGAAAAATCTGAAATAAACAATCTAACCTTACACCTAAAGGAACTCGAGAAAGAAGAACAAACAAAACCGAAAGTTAGTAGAAGGAAAGAAATCATAAAGATCAGAGCAGAAATAAATGAAATAGAAACAAAGGAAACAATAGCAAGGATCAATAAAACTAAAAGCTGTTTTTTTGAGAAGATAAACAAAATTGATAAACCATTAGCCAGATTCATCAAGAAAAAGAGGGAGAAGACTCAAATCAATAAAATTAAAAATGAAAAAGGAGAAATCACAACTGACACCACAGAAATACAAAGCACCCTAAGAGACTACTACAAGCACCTCTATGCCAATAAAATGGACAACCTGGAAGAAATGGACAAATTCTGAGAAAGGTATAACCTTCCAAGACTGAACCAGGAAGAAACAGAAAATATGAACAGACCAATCACAAATAATGAAATTGAAACTGTGATTAAAAATCTTCCAACAAACAAAAGTCCAGGACCAGATGGCTTCACAGGTGAATTCTATCAAACATTTAGAGAAGAGCTAACACCTATCCTTCTCAAACTGTTCCAAAAAATTGCAGAGGAAGGAACACTCCCAAACTCATTCTATGAGGCCACCATCACCCTGATGCCAAAACCAGACAAAGATATTACAAAAAAAAGAAAATTACAGACCAATATCACTGATGAACATAGATGCAAAAATCCTGAACAAAATACTAGCAAAAAGAATCCAACAACACATTAAAAGGATCATACACCATGATCAAGTGGGATTTATCCCAGGGATGCAAGGATTCTTCAATATATGCAAATCAATCAATGTGATACACCATATTAACAAATTGAAGAATAAAATATATGATCATCTCAATAGATGCAGAAAAAGCTTTTGACAAAATTCAACACCCTTTTATGATAAAAACTCTCTAGAAAGTGGGCACAGAGGGAACCACCCTCAACATAATAAAGATCATATACGACAAACCCACAGCAAACATCATTCTCAATGGGGAAAAACTGAAAGCATTTCCTCTAAGATCAGGAACAAGACAAGGATGTCCAATCTCACCACTATTATTCAACATAGTTTTGGAAGTCCTAGCCATAGCAATCAGAGAAGAAAAAGAAATAAAAGGAATACAAATTGGAAAAGAAGAAGTAAAACTGTCACTGTTTGCAGATGACATGATACTATACATAGAGAATCCTAAACATGCCAACAGAAAACTACCAGAGTTAATCAATGAATTTAGTAAAGTTGCAGGATACAAAATTAATGCACAGAAATCTCTTGCATTCCTGTATACTAATGATGAAAAATCTTAAAGAGAAATTAAGGAAACACTTCCATTTACCATTGCAACAAAAAGAATAAAATACCTAGGAATAAACCTACTGAGGGAGACAAAAGACCTGTTTGCAGAAAACTATAAGATACTGATGAAAGAAATTAAAGATGATGCCAACATATGGAGAGATATACCATGTTCTTGCATTGGAAGAATCAATATTGTGAAAATTAGTCTACTACCCAAAGCAATCTACAGATTCAATGCAATCCCTGTCAAATTACCAATGGCATTTTTCACAGAACTAGAACAAAAAATCTTAAAATTTGTATGGAGACACAAAGATCCCGAATAGCCAAAGCAGTCTTGAGGGAAAAAAATGGAGCTGGAGAAATCAGACTCCCTGACTTCAGACTTACTACAAAGCTACAGTAATCAAGACAATATGGTACTGGCACAAAAACAGAAATATAGATCAATGGAACAAGATAGAAAGCCCAGAGATAAAGCCACGCACCTATGGTCAACTCATCTATGACAAAGGATGCAAGGATATACAATGGAGAAAAGACAGCCTCTTCAATAAGTGGTGCTGGGAAAACTGGACAGCTACATGTAAAAGAATGAAATTAGAACACTCCCTAACACCATACACAAAAATAAACTCAAAATGGATTAGAGACCTAAATGTAAAACTGTACACTATAAAACTCTTAGAAGAACAGTCTTTGATATAAATCACAGCAAGATCTTTTTTGATCCACTTCCTAGAGTAATGGAAATAAAAACAAAAATAAACAAATGGTACCTCATGAAACTTAAAAGCTTTTGCACCACAAAGGAAAACATATACAAGATGAAAAGACAACTCCCAGAATGGGAGAAAATATTTGCAAAAGAATCAATGGACAAAGGATTAATCTCCAAAATATATAAACAGGTCATGCAGCTCAATAGTAAAAAAAAAAAAAACCCAATCCAAAAATGGGCAGAAGACCTAAATAGACATTTCTCCAAAGAAGACATACAGATGGCCAAGAGGCACATGAAAAGCTGTTCAACATCACTAATTATTAGAGAAATGCAAATCAAAACTACAATGAGGTATCACCTCACACCAGTTACAATGGGCATCATCAGAAAATCTACAAACAACAAATGCTGGAGCGGATGTGGAGAAAAGGGAACCCTCTTGCACTCTTAGTGGGAATGTAAATTGATACAGCCACTATGGAGAACAGTATAGAGGTTCCTTAAAAAACTAAAAATAGAATTATTATATGACCCAGCAATCCCACTACTGGGCATATACCCAGAGAAAAACATAATTCATAAAGATACATGCACCCCAATGTTCATTGCAGCACTATTTACAATAGCCGGGTCACGGAAGCAACCTAAGTGTCCGTCAACAGATGAATGGATAAAGAAGTTGTGGTACATATATACAATGGAATATTACTCAGCCATAAAAAGGAATGAAATTGGATCATTTGTAGAGACATGGCTAGATCTAGAGACTCTCATACAGAGTGAAGTCAGTCAGAAACAGAAAAACAAATAGCATATATTAACACATATATGTGGAACCTAGAAAAATGGTACAGATGAACTAGTTTGCAAGGCAGAAATTGAGACACAGATGTAGAGAACAAACGTATGGACACCAAGGGGGGAAGTGGTGGGCGGCGGCGGTGGTGGTGTGATGAATTGGGAGATTGGGATTGACATGTATACACTGATGTGTATAAAATTGATGACTAATAAGAACCTCCTGTATAAAAAAAAAATAAAAATTTTAAAAAATCCTTGAAAAATAAAGGTGCTCGATGCTATCTATTATCTCAGTATGTATTCTGAGAGAGAAAAGGGATGTTAGTGGAAAATATGGTGAATATGAATAAAGTCTGTAGTTTAGCTAATAGTAGTGTTAGTATTTTAGTTTTGAAGTGCACCATAATTATTTCAAATGCTAAGATTAGGGGATCTGGGTGAAGTCTATAAAGAAACTCTCAGCACCATCTTTGCAACTTTTATGTAAATCTAAAATCATTCCAAAAATAAAAATGAAATAAAGAAGTTTTTAGATAAAACATGAGGACATTTGTCACCAGTAGAAGCAGACTATAAGATACGCTAATAGAAATTCTTTACACTAAAGGAAAGTATTTCCAGATGGATGCATAAAACCAGAGGGAGAAATAAAGGACAATGGAAAGTATAAATATATGAGTTATATTTACACACCAATATATGATATTGGTGTTTAAAACAACAATAATAATATCTTTGTGGTTTATAATACATGTGAATGTAAAATGTATGACTATAATGTCATAAATGTCAAGAGGCATGTAAATGGAGTTACATTGTTAAAAGGTTATTGCATTATTTGGAAATTATAATAGTACTAATATTAGGAGGATTGTATGATGGCAAAGGTGAATATTATAATCTCTAGGGTAACTTCTAAAAAGTAATAAAAATGTAAACAAACAGGCTAAAAGAAGAAACAAAAAGAAATAAATAAAAATTTATTGAATTCTACAGAAGGCAGGAAAAGATTTCAAAAGGAACAAAGACCAGATGGAGCAAAGAGAAACAGTTATTGAGATATTGTTAAATGCAACTGCATTGGTTATTACATATAATGGAGTAATCACTATTTAAAAGACAAATGGATTTAAAAAATGAGATTTAAATATATGCTTTCTAAAGAGATTCATTTTAAATATAGACAGATTAAAAGTAAAAGAATGAAAGAAGATATAGCATATAAACTGTAACAAAAAGAAATTCAATATAGCTATAATAGTATCAGGCATAGAAACTTTACTGCAAGAATTATTGAAAGATATGAAAAAGATATTTCATAATGAAAAAGGATCAATTAAACAGGAAGCCAAAACAATCCTAAACATGTATGCCCTTAATGACACAACTTCAAAATATATAAAAATTGACATAATTAATTTTTATTGTGGATTTGTCTGTTTCTTATTTTAATCCTGTCAATTATATTCTAGATCTTGATCTGGGTAGTAATTGCATTTAACATTTGTGTACTGTATATATGTTACATGTCAATAAAAAAGTTTATAAAAATACACTATGGGCCATTTATCCAGGTAACAATGTTTAATATGGTATATTTCTTCTATATTTTACCAAATTCCTGAAACTAAATAGTAGTTTTACATTAGCTGTTGCTAGCATGTTTAAATTATGTTTGATAAATAGGAGAGGTCACAAAACTCATCATAGTTATAAAGAGTTTGTGACACACAGTACATGTAAAGGTTCCATTATACTAAAACCATAGTGAGAAATATGAGTTAAATTGTATTTTAAGATATTCCTCAAGAAATAATCTTCTTTATAAATATTATGGAAACAAGATATTACCATAAATATTGCCAGATCTAGAAAGACCAATAAATAGCGGCTACACTTTCAGGAACATTTAGATAAGCAAGTTCTGAAATTAGTATTTATTTTGTGGCATCCTCTTAGGCAATGCTATTAGGATACCTATTCTAGTATACATTATATTCTTTAAGATACTTCAATTTCATTCAGTTCTCTTAACAACTTTCTAAGATATTAATGACCTATATTTTCCATATGAAACATTTGCATTTGCTGGTGGTTAATAGCTACCATATGTTTTTCACGGTTGTTGCTAATGAAAATTTAGACAAGAATTTGGGAAAGTGCTATGAGAAATTTTTGTGGTGTGTACAGACAGTCCCTGATTTATGATGGTTCAAATTAAGATTTTTTGACTTTGCAACGATGTAAAATAAGTTACGTGAGATATTCAACATTTTATTATAAGATAGACTGTGTTAGATGATTTTGCCCAACTGTAAGCTAATACAAGTATTCTGAACATGTTTAAGATAGGCTAGGCTAAACTATGATGTTCCATAGATTAGGTCTACTAAATGCATTTTCAGGTTATGATATTTTCAACTTACAATGGGTTTACTGGGATGGAACTCCATCGTAAGTTGAGGAAGATCTGTACTTTGTTCTAAGAGCTCTATAAAGTGATTATGAGTCTTATAATCTTTAAAATATTTATATAGATATTTTTAGTATGTTTTGTGACAATTATTACATATTCAGGAAGCAACTGAGGTATACTTTAGTCCTGTACTAGTTGAAGCATTTGTAGACTTGGAGTTGGACTTAAAGGATAGGTAGGATTTAGACCAAGATAAAGTTACCTGATACAGGAAGAAGAACCAATCATAGTATCATACTGAGAAAGAAAAAATATATATAATGAGATTCCCTGCCTAAAACTCAGATATTTGTGTAGAAGATGCCATGTGCTGCCTAGATTCTTCCTCAGGAATGGTGAATTTTTTCCCCCAACTACAGAATATGCTGCTGACAGACAACTGTCAGCTCTCAGCTCCTTTTGGGTTTGTCTCAGTTGAAGAGAATCATGTAGCCAAAGGTCATACCCTCTTCCAGGAAAACCTGTATCCAAAGACTGAATGATGACTTTGTATAAAGGCCTGCCCCCCTTGCCCCAGCTCTGGACACTTCTGAGAAGTCATCCCAGCTCCAGAATATAGGGCCGACTGAGTTCTTCACTGAGACCAGATTGTATTCAAACTTCTCTTTCTGTCCAATCCTTCTTTCTTTCCTTTCTCCCAAGTATTTTGCCTTGAAGAGAAAAGCTAATGTCAGTCTCAGAGTTTGCTTTGCATGAGTACAGTTATTTTCGTAAGTTTCAGCCTTATTTGTTACTACATTATGGGGGATTAGGAGAGGGTTATTCATTGCTTGCAACAGAGTCTAAAACTGGAGAACTGTATCTCTGCCTTGACATGGGAGTAGTTGCTACTGAATGCCATTGGAGGCCAGGAGAAAAGAGCGTGAGAGAGCTGCTTCAGATATATGACAGTGCAGCTGCAATCCTTAGAAGACATTGGTAGATGAGCTCCTGCAGAGGTGGGTAAGGATGGATATATTGTAACCTGATCTTATGATCAGAGGTCTGTGATGCCAGATATTCACAGTTAATCAAAGTCTTGGTGAGGATATAGGTTTAGAAGATAAGAGGACATGGAAGAATGATAAGTGGTATGTCAGAAGTTTCATTGAACATTTGAGAATGACCTACAGATTTTATTTTTCCCCTTAAATAGTTTATTGGCAGTGAGCTGGAAAGGGCAATGGATTAATATATACAGACGACAACACCAGGCACCAATGTCATGAAGGAGGCAAGAATGATGGGAAAAAGCTGTGGAACTCTGAATGAGGTCCCCTCTTCAAGAGTGAATGTGTGAGGAGGGCGAGGCCTGGAGAGTGGCAGGGAGTATGATGGGCATGTTATAGTTCTTTTTTTTCCTTGAAAAGAGAAGACATAAACCACTGAAGATAAGTAGAATTATTATAAAAAGGAATTATAATAAATAATTAGAGGTAGGAAATTCCTTGAAAAGTTAAAAGGAGATAGTTGAGAGTCTCATAATAAAAATGACCGATGTCATTTTTTTCCCAGATAAATAGTGACTTTTTTTCTAACAAGGAAAATTTTAAGTTCAAACATGATATTGAGCATCTTGTAAATGACCACAAAATTTTTTAATAAGAGTCCAGTAGATCCCGAGCAATGTGTTTGGCATACAGAGGAAGTAAAGCTACAGTCGACAGTCTTTGCCCTTGAGAGGAAATAAGATTTTCTTTCATAGACAGAGTTATAAAAGAACACAATCCAAGGCAATGCACTTACTGAAAGATGAACAGTATGGTGATGTGCCATTGTAATTTTCCAAGTTCAAAGACACTTAAGTTAGAGATTACATGCTGGTATTTGGTTTCCCATAAATGTTTACACTTCTTTCTAGGAATCAGAGGGCTGTAAGATTGGTATTAGTAGTTTGAGCCCTTGCTCAGAGTATCCAAAACTCCATTCATGTTGGATGGTTTGCTAGGTTATAATCTTACTTTCCACCGTATGTCATGGAAAATTATTTTCTCAAGTGAAAAGTAGATATCAAGAGTTGATATCTTTCCTTCTCATTTTGAAGAGGTAGATGTTGAGGTTGTGTGATTCCTGAACGCCACTGATTAGGAAGGCTTCCTTTGTTTCTTGTTTTTGGTCTACCACTTTCTCTGGTGATTCTTCACATCTCTTATGATTTGCAAATCAGTGGGGTTTGGTCTGGCATCCTAGAGAGCTTGGTGTCTTAGGTCTGTCAACTTCTTCCCTAAGATGTTGATTCACACTCTTGACATCTACTTCCTTTTTATTATTTTTTCTCCCTGTGGTAGCAGTAGAATTAAACACTGTCTGTAGATCTGGTTTTATAGGAATTTTCTGAGCTCTCTTGAATTCTTGAGAGAAACAAGGTTCTGTATATTCTACTATGTGCTATACGTTGGTGAAAACTGTGGACCACTGACTTTTTGTAGCTCAGGATGCCTTTCTAGGGATTACAGGGGATAAACTAATGTTTTTCAGCAGTCTTCCGGGTTTGGTATCCCATTGACTTGGCATCCACCTTCAAATAGTTTCACTGAATATTCATTCATTAGAGGAGTACATGTATATTGAGATTCAGGAATGTGCTTGGGGATCCCATCTCTCTTTAGCACAGTGGGCTGGAAAGGGTGCAAACCCGAATCACAGGATAATAAGACAACTTACCTTATTGACTGTAATAAGAAAAACTTGGACATTTAAAAGTGCTCAGAATAAATTTGTAAGCCTCTTTTTTTTTCTATTACTTGATATAATGTCTTAAACAAGTTTGTATTTTCTTGTCCACAATTCCCAGTGTATGATCATTCCCTCAGTGATCAGAGATTTCCACATTTCTTGAGGAGAGTTAAGACTGTTGTAATTGGAATGCATAGAGAAAGAATCAATGGCTGTTCAGTCTTTGACTTCTAAAACAGGCTTTTGAAACTCACATCAAAATCAATATTTTCAAAAGCCAGAGCTTGCATTACAAGAACTGAGTTTGATTGAAAGAAAAACAGTCTCTTGAGAATCAAAAGGGAAGACTCTAAAAGAAGCAAGCACAGACACTAGGACAGTAACAACAGATAGAAAAGAGACCAGAGAAGGGTCCAACTACCCCACCCTCTAGGACACTAGGTGAGCAACAACTGGTGTATCAGTTAGGAATTGTGTTTGGTTGCATTTAACAGAAATCAGCCAAATGTGCCTAAACCAAGCATGGGTTTATTTAAAAAGAAGTCCAGAAAAAGGCATTCGAGGCTGGCACAGCAGTTCCATAATATCAATACCCAGGGCTCTATCCTTCTGCTCTGTTATCCAGTTATCTCTATCTGGCTGTCATTCACATGGTGATTTCATGGTCACAGTATGGCTGCTCCAGCCCCACATCTGTCCTCAGTAGACAGAAAATGAAGACGACAGGGAAAGCAAAACACTCCAGAAGTATGCTAAGGTATTAAAAGCTAAAGTTGCTTTTGCTACACTTAATTGCAAAGGAGTCTAGGAAATGTCAGGTTTTTTATAAAAGTGCAGTCTCCTCAAAGAAAAATTTTACTGGGTTAGAGGTAAAAGAATGAAGAGTTGGATGGGAAATACGTTAGGGGGATGTTGGTGAGACCTGAGACATAAGTCCTCCCAGAGGGTACCACTTGGAGAGAAGCTGAGTGGATACCATTGTGCCAATGCTGTGAGCTTTAGGAAGTCTGTGCAAAGAATCCTTATTAATTTTGGAAGGGGAAGGGGCCAAGGAGGCCCCTTTCCATTGACATCTGCCTGAAGCTTTTATAACGTGTATTTGAATTGCCTCTTTGGAACTGGCTTTTCAATGGTTAGAAATTCATAGCCTCAGAAATAGAGGGTGGGAATGTTCATTGCAGCACTATTTACAATAGCCAGGCCTGGAAGCAACCTAAGCGTTCATGGACAGATGAATGGATAAAGATGTGGCACATATATACAATGGAATATTACTCAGCCATAAAAAGAAACGAAACTGAGTTATTTGTAGTAACGTGGATGGACCTAGAGTCTGTCATACAGAGTGAAGTAATTCAGAAAGAGAAAAACAAATACTGTATGCTAACACATATATATGAAATCTAAGGAAAAAAAATCGTTCTGAAGAACGTGGGGTAGGGCAGGAATAAAGACACAGACGTAGAATATGGACTTGAGAGCAGGGGAGGGGGAAGGGTAGGCTGAGACGAAGTGAGAGAGTGGCATTGACATACATATACTACCAAAGGTAAAATAGATAGCTAGTGGGAAGCAGCCGCATAGCACAGGGAGATCAGCCCGGTGCTTTGTGACCATCTAGAGGGGTGGGATAGGGAGGGTGGGAGGGAGACGCAAGAGGGAGGGGATATGGGGATATATGTGTATATAGAGCTGATTCACTTTGTTATACAGCAGCAACTAACATAACAATGTAAAGCAATTATACTCCAATAAAGATGTTAAAAATAAATAAATAAAATCACTTGATACATTTAAGAAAAAAACAACAAAAGAAAAAAACCCCTACTATGTATAAAATAAATAAGTAGCAAGGATATATTGTACAGCAGGTGGAAACATGGCCACTATTTTGTAATAACTTTAATGGAGTTTAATCTATAAAAATATTGAATCACTATGTTGTTCACCTGAAACTAATATAATATTGTAAATCAACTATACTTCAATTAAAAAAATGATTGACAAAAACAAATGTTAGACTATATCACTGCTTAAGATACGGGATTGAAAAAGAACAAAGATGCTTCCAATTTATGACTCCCACAATGTTAACTCTTATTCTAAAATCATGTTTCCTAATATTGCTGTCGTCAAACTTAAAGGGTACAGCATTATCTATTCTGTTAAGTTCTACGGCATTATGTCCACCTCCATATCCCCATAGTCTATACAAATACCTGACAAAGGAGTAAAGGGTTTCATAAATATTTGTGGAATAAAATAATTTAATAAACAAGTAATTGTCACCCTTTAAAAAATAAAAAAAAGAAATAGAGGGTGGGTTTAATGACACATAAAGACAAGACACCAGTCAGGGAGGAAGGGAAAATTGCTCTTCCTCTTCCTCAGGACTGCATGGGGGCAAAATTTCCTCCCATTCACCCGTATGGACAAATATTATAGACTATGTCTTTTGTGATTTAACATGTTTTCTTAAACTCTTTATAGCTCAAATTTCAGTTTTGAGAAAATTTCAGAGATGGAAAAATGTGGAGAAGGAATGGGAAGAAAACTCAAGAGGAATTTTCAAATAAAGCTGTGTCTGAGCTTAATACTGCAATAAATTCAAGAGACTTTCATCAACTATTCGCACTGCAAAAGCAGTTAGAAATATTCTTGGACAACTTTTGGGAATGACCTTCATCATTGCTTTTAAGCTTTGTGTCTGTGTGTGCTTCCCATTACCTTTGTTTGATTTATATTGTTATCAAACTTGTTAACACTTCTAGTACAGGGACCTGCAGTAATGGATGTTCATGTGCTCACCATTTTTTTAAAGAGTGTTGGGCCAATAAGATGTTTCCTCTCGCAGGCTATCCCAGAGAGAACACACTGTAAATAAGTAATGCTGCCTAAAAAAAAGAAGGGCAGAAAAAAATGTGTAGATTTTGATATATATAAACCATTTTTATTCTACTTCTGTAGTTTCCAAAGTGAGAGACTAGATATTCTTTCTCCACCCAAAATGCATTAGATGGATACTTCCAGAAGTGTGTGCTTTTATTATGCTATTCATTTGATTCATGATTCATAAAGCACCTTTGTACGAAAGCTAGCCAGTGTCTAAGCCAACACACTGACTTTAAAAATATACTTTGGACATAATTCTCTGTGCTCTGACTAGAGCAGCAGGGAATGCCAACAGAATTTAAACTCCTGGTCTTTCAAAGGAAAATTTGATAAAGAGAAGCTTACCTAATATATTGTTGGTAGAAATAAAAGGAAGACAATGACTAAGACACAAACAAAAAAAGAAACAGAGTTGTTCTTTTTTGGAGCTATATTTTGAAAACAACAGAAAAAGAAGGTTAATCTCTTCATTCTCGCTATTAAAATATTTCCCCCAACTTCAGAAAAATAGCATTATCATTGCAGAAAAGGGTAGTCAGATATTTTATTTTTAACTAGAACCAGAATACTATGATTCTGACTAGGTATTATAAGTTTTAAAATCTGAGAACCTCATTAGAGTCAGGGCTTTTAGTGGATGGGGAGTCTGCCTGTTTATATTCTTGACACAGTTCCAAGAGTGCTAGGTTGCAACAGTCACAGACAACTCTGCTCTCCATTTGTTTTGATGAGCAGAGTCGTTCATGCAATACCGATAAATTCTTTAAATGTTTTTTCTTATATAATGGGCTTTTACTCTTCTCGGTAACATAAGCAGAGGAGTAAAATGTAGTGGTGTAGCTAAGGGGAGAGCCCACCATTACCCTTAGCATTTTATCCCAGTAAAGCTAAAAGCTTTAAAATAAACAGTTTTTAAAGAAAAAATTAAAAATTCTCCTACTAACAAAAAAATGGCGTCTTTGGGGGGATAAGTTTCCTGTTAAGCATATATTTAAAAGCTTTAAAGATATACTAAGCTTTGAATAAGGGAGGAAACCTTTTGTGCCCAGCACAAGCAAAACTCTTTGGATTCTACATCTAGGGTCTTGGTTAGCCGTTGACATTATTGGTGAAGGATAAATTAGAATTTCATAAATTCTATTCTAATTTGCTAGGGCCTGTTAGGAAATGCTACCCCAGCCTGTTACCGTTTCTCTCTGTGACTTGGGCCTCGGGCATATGGAAATAAGTCTAGGGCCTTCCTGATTAGCTGGGAAGTGGCTCTTTTCTTCATTCATGTTTTTTTTTTTTTTTCAAAAATAGTAACCACTTTAAAATAATACATAGCATTTTTATCTTTTAATTTTTACAGTACCTTATAGTAATCAGAGCATGTGATATTATTCCCATTTTGCAGATGTGTGTGAGATTTTAAGATTTGAAAAGTTTAGGTGTCTTACCCATGCCTAGAACATCCTATAGCTAAGATGGGAGTGTCCTAAATTCTGGAGTCTGTTTTTGCTGTTAATCTTGTGTGGCTTTCCATGGCAGCAGGATCGAATGACCTCCAGAAATTCAGCAGGGCCAATTGACTTGACTTCCAGCGTTGGTAGAGCCCAGATGCTCACTCACCAACCTGGAGGAGGGAGAGATCAACTGAAGGAGAAACATCTAATTCCTGTCTGGAGCTCACTCCCTCACTCCCATAGCATTGTCTGTTTGAGAGTAGGGATTCTGTCTTCTGTGGTAGTTTTAGGTCTGGCACAGGGCTCTGGAAACTGTTCTAATGAAATACTTGTAGAAAAAGAGAAAGAGAGATTTACTTATCACTGTAGTGCTCAGATCACTTAGCTGTGAGTAAGCAGTGCCTAATTGCATGGAGATTGCTGTGAGGAATAACTAAATCAATTCACACTTGATGTCAATGTGCAAAGATAATGGCGGCTATATAGTATCCAGTTAAATGCACCATTCAGTGCCTTCACCTTCCCCGCCCTTAAGTTGATATGTAGATAAAAATTACTTTTGTTATTAGGTGTTCATTTTAGAAAGAAGTGTTCTATATTTGGGGGAGATTTTCTATTTGATTCATGAGGTGCTAATATATATAAAAGAAATTAAGAAAATCTCATTAAGGAACCCCAAAGAATTATATTTTGCAAGTCGTAAATACATCACACAGCATCATCTCAGAGTTGGAAGGGTCCTTGGAGGAGCCGGGTGTCCTACCTTATGCACGAATTCCCTCTACAACATTCTGGATGCTATCTCCAGCCTCTACCCAAGTCCCAACATGGACAAAACCATTTTCTTACAACAGTCGATTAGAGTGCTGGATTCCTGTAATTGTTACAGCTCTTTCTAATACTGAACTGAAATCAGTTTCCTCTGGATTCCACCCAGGCTGCTAGTCTTTAAAAAAATTTTTTTCTTCTCTTCTGGGGAATAAAATGGCTCTAAACTTGCTGGGCTGGCATTTAAACTTAAATTGAAAAATCAGTGGGTGGTGTAAGGCATATGAGTGTATAAATATACTTTCTGAATGGTTGTTTGAACTGGATCCTTCAAACAATGCAAAAAGGGTAGAGAAGATTTGAGAATACTTCATTTTTTTCTCATTTGTTTTATTTTTAAGCACCCCATCACACTATTTCACTCATCTAAGTGAAATAGGGATCTCAGTTTTGGACTAAACTGGAATTCAAACATCTGTGGGCATGATTGCCATCTAGTGGATGGGTCCATGATAAGTTCATTTGTAGTAAAAATAATGGTTTGGGGTGGGAAGCGGGAAGTTAGGAAGAAAATGATTTGTTTTGCTTGGGCACCTGACCAAGGAATTGAGATGTAGAGAGAAGCATGCTGTCTGCCTGTCATACTGTCCCTACATCAGTCTGTAGAACTACAGTGAGAAGATGGAGGGACTCTGCATGAAGGACTCCACGAGATATGGAAAGAGTGATAGTGCTTTGGCTTTATCACAAGTTACAAAGTGTGACCTGAGTCAGGGAGAGAGGTGTTTTCTCTGCACCTCTTTGAGTTCCTGGGGATTTAGTGCTCTGAGAGTTTTTCAGTGGTAGCATTTTGGTCTGGATAAATTGCATGGGGTGGAGTTAAATAGGCAAAAGAGACGTTATTCAAGATTATCATAATGGGGAGAGAGTAAGAACTCAACTCCAGTAAGACAAAAGTTGGGAGAGTTTTAAAGCAGTGCGGTGAGCTAGTGGAAAGTAACTGGAGGACATTAGTGGGGAGGTTGGGCCATGTGTTTAGTCCATTTGTGTTTGCTAATTGGCACTTATTGAAGTCAGGTTCCTACCCTCCTACAGAGACAGGGAGATAGGTGCCCTATCTTTCTCTACGTTTGTATTTAGAGGGATGACTCCCAGTCCCTTGAGAAAGACATTCCTGGGTTGTAAAACTGGCAAGAGACTAGGAGATTTACATCTTAAAGGGGCAGAGACAAAATTTACAGATGCAAGTTTTCCTAAGTAAAGGCTCTAAGAAAAGGTAGATCAGGGAGCTAGAGTCAGGAAGAAGCCTGTCTAAAGGTTAGTCAAGCTGAGCGAATGTTAAGTCTATCTTGGTCAGACATCGGTGTTTTCATGGAATATGGTTGTAGCAGTAGAACTGAGAGGTACTGCCCTCAGTGGTTTCAAGGGAGTGGGCATCACTGAAAAGACAGGGTTGGGAGACTTGTGAGGCTCTTCTGGAACGCCCAGAAACACATGGAGGGCTGTGCAAAGGATCGAGAGTATGTGTGACATAGATAGAGGCAAGACCAGTGAAATTTGGGTTATTGCCATTAACGAGGTCCCACAACTGGCGAGGCCTGGGAAATACAGGTTACTGAAGTAAAACATTTTAAACTGACTTTGAAACTTATTGCAGCATTTAGTCCAGGAGTGCATGTACTGAGACATGTTGCTTTTCTGGCCTTCATACAAAGGGTGCTGTGGTAGAGTGGAAATAGCACTTTTACACAGCTAAAAGAACTGAGTATTTTTGTTTGTTTTTTGTTGTATTCTACCATTTACCAGCTAAACAGTCTTATATGAGTCACTCCTATTTCCTTTACTTCCTTATGAGGAAATTGGGGATAATATATCTATTTCACAGGGTTGTTATCAGGATGAAATCAGTGTACCTGAGATCCTTTGCAAAGCCTTATGAACAGCAAGTATGATGTGTTTCTTTTGACCTCCAATGTGTCTCATCCATTACTTAAACACGGCCTTAATGTGACCCCAGTCATGTCCCTGTAGGACCATTGTAACTTTTCATAATCAGACTATTTCTTTTATGCTCTGTTTATGCAAATTTACTCTAGTTCCCATTCATTTAAGCAGCACATACATGTTCTAAATAGATTTTTTTTTCCTCTCTATTTCATCTGTCATGCTTGATCTATGTACCAGCTCACCAAATCTTGGACTTGGACTTCCATCTTTTCTACATTACTCTCTCTCAGGAGGTCTTTTGTGATGAAATGGAAGTCAGTGGAAGTCTTGCCCGTCACAGTCCTTTCTGAATACACATGTTGCCATTTGCTTGCTAAAATGTCTCAGTGCTCACTTAGTGATTTTTATGTTCTTTATGGGTCTGTTTGAATTTGACTGAATTATACCGTGTAGCTGTAAGCGGCTCAACATCAATATCTACACATGATAAATCAATTCAGTTTATAGAATATCTAAAGAAGATGCCAAAGAAAAATCTGTGCTCTTTGATAGAAAACGTGGGTGTTGATAAGAAAAGAAAATCATTATTTGGTGGGAGAGTTAAACATTTGCTTACCGGAAAAAAATAAATTCTTAACTTCAAAGGAATTGCTTATTTTTCCATTAAATACTCAGGACAAAAAAAGTAACTATTTTGAAAGGACTATCTAATGATGCAGTCGCAGTTACTTTGGTATTTGGCCCTTGTTCTGTAGTAATTTAGTCTGAACAAGACCCGAGTGTGTGCTATTCTTTGGCTGTATGGTCCTCTAAACATAGGCACTGATGGCATTCACGATTATAGATTAAATAGGGCCAACTCTAGTGAGTAATTTGTTAGAAAACTCCCACAGAGATACCTATGGTGCAGCTGAACAATGATGTTGGTAGTGTGTTCTTTTGCTTTAGGAAAAGCTACAGCATTCCAACACGGGATTCAATGCCTGGTACTGGAAGACTCTTCTCTATTTGATGTAAATTAAACATTGAGTACACTCTGCCTGGTATTGCAATTAGCATCTGGGCCCTGACCAAATTCTAATTGTGCAATTGCAGGTTACTTACCACTGGATAAGAAATATACTCCGCCATGTCCTTACTTTGTTATATAATTTTGCCTGGGGTTGTGAAATCACTGTTGCATTCTGCCACTGTGTGCAGCCAGTGGGCTTTTAGAAATTTCAGCATGAAAGGCTCTCAAGAAAACATGAAAGTCTTTTAACATAAGGTTATCTCCAGGAGACTACTGTTCGGTTTAGTTATGTGATTGCATTTGAACAAATATACTTTTCTTTAGTTCTACTTAGTGGTTTTTAAATTAATGGACTTTATGATAGGTTTTCAGATCTTGTGCTTTCAATTCTATTTTTTTAGGGGCTGTGGCTAAAAGTTTTCAGGATGAGATATGCAGTGTTTTGAGATGAAAAATAAAAGTACAATCAACTAGACATTATTTTGCTGATCTGAATTTTTTTTGGAAATAAAAACAGTAGAAGGCTAGTATTCTTAAGAGAAAATAAAATTTTTGGAAGACAGCTGCTGGATAGTCTAATTTTTTATTGATTGATTAAATTTTTCACATTTTGAAGAAAATATTACTTGAGGTACCAACGGATTCTTTGTGAGGTGGCAACAAAGGGCTGCTTGGTTTACACCAGGGTCAGCAAACTAAAACCCAGAGGCTCAATCAAGTCCACCACCTACTTTCGTAAAGGAACATGGCCATGCCCATTTGTGTATGCATTTTCTATGTCTCCTTTTGTAGAGACAGTATGGCCTATAAGGCTTAAAATATTTACTATCTGGCCCTTTCTAGAAAAAAGTTTGCCAACCTGTGGTCTACATCATTAACTTTATCTTGTGGAATCAGAGCTGAGTTTGTACATCCTCAAAACTATGGGAGAATCAAACCACATATTTGACAGACAGCTAAACCTAAGACTTTTCTATCCCTTGTACTCTGGATACACATTTGTGGCAACCACAAGCTTCCCTTGTTTTTCCTGCAGAGCCCCAGCTCTTGTCTGTGACTGTGGCACCAGAAATTTGGGGTGGATAGACCGTTGTTGGATTAATGGTATGTATTTTTACCTAAACCCTTGAAATTATGTTTTGAACCCAATGGAAACATTAGGCGGTTTGCAGCAGCTTCATATTTTAGGCTGTCTGTTTAGAACTGCCCTTGTGCTGCAGTTTGCACTTACACTATAAAGATAGAACAACATACATCTCTTCTTTTACTTTTAGCTCAAACTGATCACACGCCTTTTTCTAAACCATTACTGTAGACTAATCAGAATCTACACCTGCAATTTGGAATAGGGTTACTTACCCCTGTAACACATGGGAGAAGAGTGGACACCTGGAATGGTTATTCTCCTTTTGCCCCTGCAGAGCTACCCCTTCTCTGTCTATTTTATCTTGAGTTCCCCCAAAGCAGAACTTGAGAAAAGGGATACATGAAGATAGTTATTTTGGGAAATGATATCAGACAATAGGAGTCAGGGGACTGGCAGTAATAAAACAGAGAAGGAGGTAAAGTGAATTCAAGAGTAAGAAGTTTTAAAGTTGAGTGTTAGTTACTGTTATGGGCAACTGGGGCTGTCTGGCAACTGGGGCTCAGTCTAACAGAGAACATCTGAAGAACCTTGTAGATCCCATCTCAGAATTGTCTGCTCAAGACATGGAAGAAATTATATTTACCTATTGGTTTCCAAACCCAAACGGTCAAGGGTTGCCCCAGGGACCACTAACTTTCTATGTACAGTTTGAACATGCTGCAGAATGGGTAAGCAGGCTAGTCTCCTGTAGGTGTCTCATGTGGTGAAGGCAGAGGATTCCTGAGAAACAAGAGACATGCTGTGAAACTGAGTCCAGGGGCTATTGCTGCAGCTAGTTGACCTAGCAATGGCCAGGACAAGATGATAGGCCAAGGGAATGTGAGGCAGGACATAAAATATGTATATTTCACTGCCCTTCTTAACCTGCTACATACCTCAGGGGCTGATATCAGTAGCCTAGACCACCTGATCTCCTTTGCTATCTGGCTTCTCATTGAGTCTTGGTACCAGGAGACATGGGAGGAAATCCGAAGGCAGGAGAGAAAAATGGTGGGGTATTTATTTCCCCCAGCTTCCTCCCTCCTTGGGCTGCCATCGGCACAACTCCTATTGGGTAGGTAGTCCTGTTTCTGTTGCTCTCTTTGGGTTTTGGTAACACCATTCTCTTTATTCCACAGGCCATAGCTTCTTCTAGAAGACCTCCTGTAGCTATAGCTTTCCCTTGGGTTCAATAACCTCTTGTCCTTCTTTGCCTTCAAGCCTGAAGTGGGTATTAGCTCTCTGCTATTGCTGATCCTTGGAGCTTGCTCAGACCACTCTAAATAGTCCTTTCATTGAACTTTCATCTATTTAATCCTTTGATTGTAGCTTCATTTTCTGTCTAAACAAAACTGAGATTTTGTTAGCAGTAAAGAAGGGGAAACGTCTTTTGGGTTGGCATCCAAAAGTGTCTGTTATTTCTGTTAGGAGGACCAGAACAAACAGAAAGCTTGCCACTGGCTTCAATACACTTTGAAAAATGGCACAGAGATGAAATCCCTCTTCTGTGACAGCTTTCACCTTCAGTGGTTCCTACTCCCATATTTGAGTTGTTGAACTGGGAATGCTCTATTTATAGATATCTTTTCAATGTAAAGGATTTAAACAATACAAAAAGACATAAAGATGAAAGTGAAAATCTCCTATAGATCAATATTAACATATTGGTGTATATTCCTTCAGACTCTCTTGAATGGGTCTATAAAGTAAATCGGCACCTCAATTTTATGTTTGGAAGGAAGACACTATAAAAAAGTGGAATGGGTGAGAAGGAATAAGGAGAATTAAGGCATCATGTTGTTGGATAAGCACCAAGTTTGGATGTATCTATTGTTCAAGGATGTGCAAACAAGGAAAAAGGAAATAGAAGAGAAAAAAAAGAAGACAAAAAGAACAAATATTTACAATCCCTCAAAAAAAACCCACCACAATTCAAAGGAAGACCATGCTTTTAAAAAACGTCTCCATGATTAAATACTTATGACAACTTAAATGTCCATCATGGGGTAGTAGACGAATGTATTACGGTGGACTCAGTGCTACTTACTCACTACTTTGAGAGCAGTGTTACTTCAGTGAATAAATGTGGTAGCCATTCTGTGATACATTTAAAGAAGTGTTTATAAACATGTAAAAAAGGTATTTGTATGAATGCTACTTGTGTACTACTTTGAGAACAGTGTTGTTATATGTTAATAGAATGAAGTAGAATGTTATATGCTAATATGAAATGATCTTCAAGATATATTAAGTGAAAAAAAACAAGGCTTATAGAAAATCATCTCATTTGTATTAAAAACAGAAAACATAAATTTACATGCTTGTATATACATAAAACATTTCTGGAAGGAAATGAGAAATTATTAACAATGTTTGATTATAGGAAAGGGAAGGATATTTGGGACAAGAGGGAAATTTGCTCTTAATTACATACATTTTTGTCATGGTTGATTGTTTTTCCTGTTCACATATTACTTATTCAACTAGTGAAGATTTACTAGAGGGAACACAATTACATCTTTATTGTGCACTCAGTTAACTTTAAGAAGATACAGAATCTCTGAAATGAGAGAAGAAAGATGACAAAGAAGTAGAAAAGGGGTTTCTACACACTTGTAAGTATAAAAGGAACTGACAAGAAAAGTTTAAATTGTAAAGAAATTAGGGCTTCCCTGGTGGCACAGTGGTTGAGAGTCTGCCTGCCGAGGCAGGGGACACGGGTTCGTGCCCCAGTCTGGGAAGATCCCACATGCCGCGGAGCGGCTGGGCCTGTGAGCCATGACCGCTGGGCCTGAGCGTCCGGAGCCTGTGCTCCGCAACAGGAGAGGCCACAATAGTGAGAGGCCCATGTACCAAAAAAAAAAAAAAAAAAAAAAAATTGTACAGAAATTAAAAATATAATGAGAAAATTAAAGTCTATGTTAGAAGCAGTACAGATAAGAATCCTCTCTCAGAGAAGCAACCAGTGACTTGGAAGACATCTTTCAACAATTCTCCCAGGATTCAGAGGATAAGAACAAAGAGAGGAAATTAACAAGAGTGAAGAGCACAGGTGTAAAAAGACACCTGTTCAACCTACAAAAAATTGGTCTTCCAAGAAGAGAGAACAAATTGAACACAGCAAACATCAGAAAATAACAGTATAAAACTTTCCTGAGGTGAAGAATATCCTGAGGAAGCACATAAGGCAAAGTGGGCAAAACAAAAACAATACCTAAACATATCCTGGTGAAATTTTTGAATTTCAACAGTAAACAAAGAATCTTCTGCACATCCAGAAAGAAAAAATAGAAAAATCTGACTGGTTTTGTTCTTTTCCCACATAACAAAAAACATTAGATACCAGTGGAACAATGTCTGTAGAATTTTGGAGTAAATAAAAAGAATTTGAGCTCTAACTAGGAATTTCTTATTCAATCATGATATCACTCATGTATATAAAAAGTATTTTTATTTAGTATATATTGATATATTTATTATGAGCTTTAGAAAATATACCCCTCATATTATTCCTGATAAAAAAGATTACTCAAAGGTACACTTAAACTAACCAAGAATTTCTTTTGTAGATATACACAAGATTATTCTAATATTTAAATGGTTAAATCAAAGGAACTAGAATAGCTAAAACAATTTGAAAAATGAAAAATTGGGAGAAATCAGTCTACCCAGTTTCTACAGTACCAAGACTGTGTGTTATTGGCAGAGAGATAGACACATAGATCAATGGACAGAATAGAGAACCGAGAAATGGACCCACACAAATATGTCCAATTGATTTTTGACAAAGATGCAATCCAATGGAGGAAAAACAGCCTTTTCAACAAACGGTACAGAAGCAAGTAGACATCAATAGACAACCAGAGATACTCACCGTTGGAAAACCAAAGGCAATCAACTAGTTGGAAATAGAAGTGAAACAAAAAATATGATCGATATAGCAAAAAATGAGGGAAAAAAAGAGTAGGCATACAAGAGTATGCTTATCAAGTGGTAAGCATAAAACATATTGTAAATAAAAAGGGAACAGAGTAAGACCAAATATATAAATTATGATAATAAATTTAAATGGGTTAACCTTTTAAATAAGAAAATGAAGATGTTCAGGTATGGTTAACAAGCATATAACAAATAAAAGTACAAAACAAAATCTAAAATGTTAAGTTAGATGCCATGTAAGAGATACACAAGGAAGGGACATTTCAAAATAAAAGCTAAGAACAATACACATTAGGCGAACACAACAGATAAAAAGCACAGATAGCAATATTAATATCAAAGAAAATAGAATTCATAGCAAAAACCATTAAATGGGACCAGGAGGTTCTTTTTGTATAAATTTAATAGTAATTAATTTTTATGTACTGAATAAAAAATAGCAAAATATATAAAGCAAACTAAAAATATTAGATTTTGAACCTACCTCTTTCAAACATAAAGAAAAAGAACATATAAATAAAACAATTTATAAAAGTACCTAATAATATAATGACATTTATATTTATAATATAAATAATAAATATACTATGCAGTATTTTAGTATAATAATGTAGTATATAAAATAATAGCATCTAAATAACGTAATTTATAATATATTTCATTGACATAGTTCTAACTCTTCATTACTAACAGAATATACATTTTCGTCAACTCACAATAAAACATTTACCAAAACTGAGAAACTACTAGTCCACAAAGAAACTGTTTTAAGTTCTAGAAAATGGAATTATAACGAATACATTCTTTGGCCCTAATGCAAAATAAACCAGAAATTAATAATAAGGAAGCAAAACATCTCTAACTATTGGAGATGAAACAAACATTATTGCAAACTAGCCTCCTTTAAACTCTTAAGTCAAAGAGAAGTTCAAACCAGCTGTTAGAAAAAATAATAACAAGGATGACATTAAATAAGAACATTAATGGCATATTATCAAAGCTGCAATCAGAGGCAAATTCATAGTTTAAATTTTTCATTATGAAACAAGAAACAAATAATTCACTTAAGAAATTGTTAAAGGTAAAACCAAATAACATGAAGTTAAGCAGAGACAAAAATTTATGTAAGCCTCATGAGGACATGGGCCTTGTCTGTTCTGTTCAGAGCTGGGAACCTACCTGTGTCCTGAACCTAGTTCAGGCAATTGATAAATGTTTGTTAAATTGATGTGTGAATAAGTGGTTAATAAGTGAATTAATAAAAACAGAATTTGTGGAATAAAGACTATTAATAGAACTGAAAATATAAGATTTTCCTGAGTGCAAATGCCTGTTTACAGGGCAAAAAGATGAACTGAGCCTAGTGTGGTCTTAGACACACAGGTGGAGAGTGCCAGAGGCCTCACTGTTCATTTCTGGAATGTTTAGCACCTGCTGGGGGCAAAATCTGTCACAGAGGGAGGTTTTTCTCTGGGAAAACCTGCATTGTGGCAGTTTAGTGGCACTGCAAGGGAAAAAAGCCATCCTTCCCCCTCTTATTGCTTACCCTCAAAATCCTTTGAACAGATGCTGAAGTGTTCCATTGCAACCTGAAAATAAAATCTTCATAATAACAAAAGTGATTGAGGCTTACTTTGAGGTTTCTTACTGATAGCAATATGTTTCCTGAACCCACAGTTTGAAATAGAAGGTTGCTGGACTGCTGAGCGCTGAGAAACTGAAGGAAAGGAAGGGTTTTTATTGCTACAAGAAAGAACATAGGATCATTAAAGACTCATTTGATTACTTTGTACATTTTCTCAATATTAATTTTCCAGAAAGAAAGAGAAACAAATAGAATCGCAAGCTAATGACACATTGTTGGATATATTGACTGTGGAAAAATCACTTTTCGTGGTTCCCTGTTTCAAGTCACTCTGACTGGCTTCCTTCACTTATGTGTACAACATCCCCTAGTCTTCTGATGCTGAGATGAAATGATAAATCTTTATCATTGTCAATCCTTAGTCCTCAAAAAATTCTCATTCTTTTGACCGGTGAAAAGACCAACAAAATTGAAAGGAAAGCCTTAAAATTTCAAAATATTGAATAATGCAGATAATAGCAATAGCACAGCTCAGGGTAAGGTCCCACTCAACTGGCATTCCACTTAAAAGAGCACAGCACACTCCTTTTAAATCAGAGTATTTCCCATGATCCTGTTTAGAATCCTAGCCATATCTAACTTCTCAGGTACTTCACATGAAGACTAGTTTGCCTTTTCACTTTTGTTTGGGAGGTCACCTTCATCAGGGCTGTAATTAATTCTTGCCAGGCTAATAGTGTTCCCTGTGAATCACACAGGTCTTGAGGGGAGAAAATTGATAATCTAATAACCACAACAAAATGAGACATCTTCACCTTCCAGACCAGGTATCTGGCTCTCTCTTTTTTTGGCTGACACAGCTTGGTCTGTAGTTATGATTGCTCCTAGCTGTAGGGAAAATAAAAAATAGTTCATTGGCTTTCTTTAGGTTAGCAGCATCCTCTGTTTCTGTTTTCAAGTGCAAAGTCAGATTCTGAGTCAGCCCATCCCTTTACCTGGAAGCAAAGGCTTTTCATGCAATGAGATACAATGACTTAGCTTGCATGAGGTTTTTGGGAAAAGGCCAAATATTCAAAAAACCATCTGCTTGCACTGCTCATAAATCACAGTAATGATTGCCCTTGATCTGCAGCCATTCCCTATTATAGAGGATATTGGTTTCCAAAAGATGTCACAGCATATTAAAATGAGATGGTCTCTTCCAAGCAGAAAATTCCTCTTTACCATTACATTATATAGTGGAGTAGAATTATGTCATGTTAGCCCTCAAAGGCAGATAGGATCTCAGAGAAGATGCAGGTGAAGGGGTGGCTGTAAATTTTGCAACTAGCATAAAGGACAAGCTGCTAAATTTTTTTGTGCTTTCCTTCAGTCAAATGCTGTAAGAATTTGAAATGATTGGGAGCAAGGAATTCTATTTCTGAAGACATCTTTTAACCAGGTGTCCATCTTGTCACTTGTAACACTGTTTCTCACCAGGAGCAGAGACAACAGCAGTTAAAAGAATGAATATAAAGAATGACTGTACTGCAAATAGCCCGTGAAAGCTAGACACTGTTATTATTTAGCACTTGGAGGACCATGTACAGAATGCTTGGCATTGTACAGAGCACAGGGGGTGACAGGATGTCTGGCCAATGGCTTTGATGATCTAAATGAGACACAACCTTCCAAGGAGCTGGCATGGCACAAGCATGCTCCACTCATGTACCCTCTGTGGTAAAAGCCAGTGAAGTGCTGGGTCTGAAATCCACAAAGCGTTGGGAAATCCTTGGTACTTTCTTTAACACCCA
Organism: Globicephala melas; assembly: GCF_963455315.2. NCBI lineage: Eukaryota > Metazoa > Chordata > Mammalia > Artiodactyla > Delphinidae > Globicephala > Globicephala melas. The sequence continues at coordinate 63,980,902 of NC_083322.1, forward strand.
GCATTCATTCCAGCTGGGTTGATCTGACAGCATGTTGCTGGGTGATCTGCAGGGAGATGGTTGCCATTACAGCCTCATACGTGGTATCTCTGTTGAGACAGTGGCTGCAATGAGGGCTCTCTCATTCTGTATTTACCACCTGGCCTGAAATCTCTTGTGTGCTCTGTACTTATCCTGAGTAACATGAAAATTCTATTGTTGCCAAGTGGTGATATTTGCCTCAGCTGTGTGTTCAGATTGTCTTCAATAAGCATTAAGTACGATAAGCGTGGTCAACTTTGATTCGCATTTTTGCTTTAAATTTGGTTTTTGTGACAGCTATGTGAGATCTCATTAAACTGTTTTAGCTCCTGAGGATGTTGGAATGTATTATGGTTCATGCTTGGGATGGGGAAGTAGGGGAAAGTCCAGAGTAGGAGAGGGAAGGAGAAGACAGTGGTTAAGCAAGATTTTGGTCTTTTACAGACCTGGGTTTGAGTCCAGTTCTACTACATACTTTGGAAATATATAACATTGAACCAATTATCTAAACTGTCTAATACTAATTTTCTTCATTGATAATAATAGTCCTACCTCATAAGAATGTTGTGAGGATTAAAATTAGACATATATGTGTTTGTGTATACACACACATATATGTATATATGTGCATAAATGTATCATATACATGTAGTATATACATGTATATGTGTATATACATATACACATACACATACACACACACATATTTATGAACATGTAGCCTGAGTGAGTACTCAATAGAAGGTAGCTATTATTACTCCCGTTTGAGAAAGTAACAATTCCAGGGCAGACTTAGGTAGAACAAAAAAGTTAGTGACTGGGGGCTTCCCTGGTGGCGCAGAGGTTGAGAGTCCGCCTGCCGTTGCAGGGGACACGGGTTCGTGCCCCAGTCTGGGAAGATCCCACATGCCGCGGAGCGGCTGGGCCCGTGAGCCATGGCCGCTGAGCCTGTTCGTCCGGAGCCTGTGCTCCGGAATGGGAGAGGCCACAACAGTGAGAGGCCCGCGTACCGCAAAATAAATAAATAAATAAGTGCCTGAAACAGAATTGAACAACCAAAGCGAGAGGTGATCCAATAAAGACTATAGCAGCGTCATTTCCTTTATCTCCAGCTGGTTGTGTGTTTCACCAATTCTTATGGGGACAGATTGAAAATTCAAATTGAATCAACGTTGAGCACTGTGTGTGTGTGTGTGTGTGTGTGTGCGCGCGCACACTCACGTGCGCGTGCCTGCCTGTGTATGTATACTTCATTTTGCAAGGAAAAGCAGTAGTCTCAGTTAACTGAGAGATGGGACACATGGGAAGTAGGGAAATACAGGGAGCTGTATAATACAGCTCCTGTCCTGGGCTTTAAGAGCCTGGAATGAGGTCCACAGCTGCTCCGGTTACAGCAGCAGCTCCAGCGACTGCTGTGTGTATGAAGATTCAATCATTTTTCACTCCTCAGAAAGAGATGCCTGTTACCAACCACCACCCCGCTCTAGTGAGCATAATTGTCTTGGCTGAAGTTACTTTTCCCTGCTTCTCTTGACTTTCAGAAAAGCTCACTGTCTGCCTTCTGTTGCTTCATTCACTCTGAGGACTGGGTCTCCCGTTTCATGTGTGCATTACTGGGCCATGCCATCCTGGCAAAGATAACTGATCCAGGGGTGGGCACCTGACCCAAGCTGGGAAAATATTCTTCTTTCTCACTGGAATTGCAAAATCAGAATAAATAGCTAGGGAGGAGGGGCTTCCCTGGTGATGCAGTGGTTGAGAGTCTGCCTGCCAATGCAGGGGACATGGGTTCGTGCCCCGGTCCGGGAAGATCCCACATGCCGTGGAGCGGCTGGGCCAGTGAGCCATGGCCGCTGAGCCTGCGTGTCTGGAGCCTGTGTTCCACAACGGGGGAGGCCACAACAGTGAGAGGCCCGCGTACCACAAAAAAAAAAAAAAAAAAAAAAAAAGCTAGGGAGTAGTAGCTGACTTTTGTTAATAGCCACTCTCCAGATCAGGGTTTCTCAACCCTGGCACTATTGATATTTTAGGCTGGACAGTTGGTCATCCAGCTGGGGCTGTTCTATCTCTGCATTATATGATACCTAGCTGCATCCCTGGACTTTACCCACTAGATACCAGTAGCATTCCTTCTCCTCCCACCCTCTCCCCATCTGCCACAGTGTCACCATCAAAACTGTATTCAGATCTTGCCAAACGCTCCTTTGGGGGGAAGTTGCCATGGTCAGAACCACCGCTACTCATTAGCAGGTAATGCTCAAAGCACTGGGACACTGATACGCCAGCCTGGACAAGGGGGTCCCAGCAGGCCATCAAGAGTGAATACTCTCTGTGTCCATTATATCACTGATATCAAGGTGTTGGGCCTGAGAAAACAGGAAAAGGGAAATTCCCCAGATGTTTTGGTTCAAGGAGTAGGAGATAACATCTACAAAAGTTCTCAGGTTGATACTATGACATTTCTATGGCATTAATGATTTAGAATATGTTGGGATATTATTTCCAACCTAAAATACAAGTTTATATACCTGGTCTCCCTGACATGGAGATGGAAGCACAGCACATAGCATGGGGGTCCCCTTCAGATTTTGAAGACAGTCTGTATCGTATTTGAAAGAAGTATGTTGTACATTGTCTCCGACCTGTTTACTTAGCATCTTAGTCTGCTTTCATTTAGTTTTACTATGTCACAAATAACCTTGAGAATCTCAGTGGTTTACAAAAATAAGCATTTCTCTCTCCTTCACTTGCATCACACGTTGCCACGGGAATGCTATTACAGGCTGCAGGTAGGGCTCAGGTCTGCTCCATGTGCCCTTATAGGGCCAGAGTTGAAAGAGCGCCACCTACTTGTGATGTTCTCTTGGTGCAGGACAGGGGTGCAAGAGAGCGATTGGTAACACACATCACACCTTGAAGTCTGTTCTAGGAACTGGAATCCTGTCATGTCCATCCACATTCTATTGTTCAAAGTAAGTCATATGGTGGGGAAGCACAAAGTCTTTGAGACAAGGAAATATACTTTATCCACAGTGAACCGTGGCAAGAAAAGGGAGAGAAATAATTGTGAATGTATCACCTCCAGGTACCTGAAAACCTCCCAGAGAAAGAGAAGCACTTTTAACTCTCCCAGAGCAAAGTTCATGCTACTCGTTTCTCAGCCCTTATAACCCAGCAAGTCCAGAGGTGCTGTTTGGAGACGGGGTTGCACAATGGAGTCTGTAATAAGCCCTAATGGGACAATCTAATGGTGGTCTCTAGAGTCTGAAGGCAGATCCATGCTCTTCTTTCCAGATGGTTATCCTTTTTAGATGAGCTCCCAACTTTTAAATGGACTCGACTCTGGTGAAGACAGAATACCTGGTCCATAGAAAGCTATAGTGTTTGAACTACTCATAAGCAACTAAGAGTGTTTGAAGTACTCATAAGCAACTAATAACATTTGATATATCTAGCTTTAAAGCTGGGTATGGCTGGTAACATTCCACCGTCAAACCAGATCCTGAAGGCACAAATTACTTACACAGTCAGGTCATACATACTCCCGTTGTTCACATTCCCATGAATTCCTTAGTCCATACCTATGAATGCCCCCATGGGTGGTTTCCTATGACCACTTGACTAAAGATAAAACTGTCATGCTTCATTCTCGGTGAAATGCTGACATAAACTGAAATGGTGTGACAGCTCCAGACAGGAGTGGCACTGAAAGACAGCGGAGGAAATTAAAACTCTTTGTGGCCAAAACAGCAAGCATACCAACATACTTATTTACTCTGGTCTAAAATCAGGATCGATCTTGATGTCTAGGCAATTGTTATTGTCTGGCCCTTGCTGGGGAAGAGCAAGATTAGAATATTAGTGACAAGAAGCTTAAGGAATAGGCTGGTGTGGATGAGCTTAAAGCATGAAAACAATTGTATCTCATGCCTGACTTTCAGAAAACTTTCACTGTAGAAGACACTCTCAGTAATCAGGAAGACAGGATGGTCCATAGATATCATCATTTTCCTTTATTATTCAGTATGGTGGTTAATCAGTGGGCTTATGAACCAGGCAGGCATAGTGGCAGAGATAGATGCTAGGCTTGCTATAGGCTCAACTGTGTGAATTTCCCTTCACTAGATCTGACTTGCCTACCTAGGATCATTGCTGAGTGCCTAATTTTTCAAGCAATGGCGTCCCATTCTGAACCTCAATCTGGCACGAAACCTCAAGGATGCTTTCTGGGCACCTGGTAATTAGATCAACCAAATTGGGCCCCTGCCGTCAGTGAATAAATCGGGGATTTTTTTTTACTCTCAGAAGAGATATGCATGCTCTGGATTCTCTTTCTTCCCTTCGTACCTATGCACATCATCTATGAGTTTATTGAAGGTCGTATGCACTGTCAGAGTAAACATATTATCACCAGATTCACTTTACAGCAAAAGTGGCCAATGAGGTGATATCCAAGGGATTAATGGATACTATCATGTGCCCTATCATTCAGAAAATACTGGCCTTATATTCAGTGACCTATAAAAACCCAGCTGTATGACATGAGCTGGCAGCTCTCACCTTGCAATTTTAGGGTGCTATTTTTTAAGATGCACTATGTGCTCTGTACCTGTTATTGGCAGATTTGTACAGAAAAAAAATCCAAGACATCCTGAAGCATTCCTGTTTCCTTTTCTTTCTGAGAGTAGGTTACTCAAACTTTTCTTCACTTTTATGAAATACCCTAGTATACGTCTAACAATCCCTCCCCCACTTTTTGCTTCAGCTTGTGAGTTGGTTCAGTTCCTTGCAACCAAAAGATTCTTAATGAATACACCCTACTACTAAAGTATTCTTCTTGGTTTTTAAAATAGCAATAAGAGAAGCTCTAATGATCATTTTCATCGAGGCAAATAAGATAGTGGACAATTTTTCAAGAGTATGGCAGACATTTTATTTGCACACTCCGTATCCATCCTCCTTCACTTTATTTCTAAAAGACATTCTGATGTTCTTTAAGAAAGCAAGGTACCCAGCTAAAGAAAGTTGCATCAGGGGATGAATAAAGAGGGCCATAGGGGCTTCCCTGGTGGTGCAGTGGTTAAGAATCCGCCTGCCAATGCAGGGGACACGGGTTTGATCCCTGGTCCAGGAAGATTCCACACGCCACAGAGCAACTAAGCACGTGCACTGCAACTACTGAACCTGTGCTATAGAGCCCATGAGCCGCAACTACTGAGCCTGCTTGCTGCAACTAGAGAAAGCCCATGCACAGCAACCAAGATCCAATGCAGCCAGAAAAAAAAAAAAAAAAAAAAAACCAGGGCCATAGCTCTGGTAACGTACGTAGTACAAGTAGATGCTGCTTTCAGGAAAGCCTTCTAAAGGGAACAATAAACCTCCCACCTTACACCCTTAGCCCTTCACATTCCCTTCTTTTTCTTGCCTGGAATGCAGAGTGAGTTGACTTTGGAGCTGTGTTGTATCCATGGATGAACTGAGGATGACAGAGCAGAAGGATCGAAGGGTGCCTTTGTGGAGTCTTTGGACTAACCCCGGATTGCCTACTTCTGGACTTACTCTAATGAGGGAAGCGCTGAACCCTCTTTGATTAAACCACTACATGTTGGAGTCTGTACGTTTCACCCAATGCAGTATTGAACTGGCATCCACAGTTTCCCTTTTTATTACAGTTTCAGGATTGAACGAAAAATCTTTCTATTTCCATACAGGTGACAGAGCTATGCAGATGATTTGAAGCTATTGAAAGTATAATTTATGGCTATGTTTTTTAAATTATAGGGATTCAAATAACTAATAATTTTTGTTAGAATTGCTATGATTTTAGCCGACAAAAAGAACACGGATGAGAAATTTAGGACAAAGTAAGTTTTTATGTGCCAATTTCAGGCATATTTGTTTATCTTCAATTTATTTCCCCCAAACATAGAAAGTACCTTATTTTTAAAAAGTGCTATTATCTTTTCTGTTACCAGTAAATTCTGCCATCACCAGGGAATGTGTTCTGCCCTCTAGTGGTGCTGATGGATTTTTGTTTTACCTTCAACCCTACAGCACTGTCTCCAGATTTCCTTGAGGAATATTCACATTTGCCTCGATAAGCAGTTAGTCCACTGTGAAGATATTTTCCAGGGCTAACGCAAGGGTCATGTCTTTATTTTCTCTTGTTCTGTTTCTTACCAAGTAGTCTTTGAGATTTTGTACATGCCAGCTGGGGGGTTTCCATTTTAGTTGTACAGAATTGTGTGTCAATATATCTACCACGTCAAAGCACGTGAACATAAACTTCAGGAGCCCCAGGAACTAAGGGCAATATCTAGGCCAACATCGAGACAGAAGTTTGAGGATCGCAGTGTCCTCAAGCTGGAGGGGATCTTCAGGATCAGGTCACTAGAGACCTGACTTCAGAGTTGCCTGGACAAAGGCTAAGAAGGTGGAGAACCCATCCTACTCTGGAACTAGAATCAGGGAGCTAGGAACGGAGTCCTAATTTCCTATTTAGTGCTCTTTCTAGGACCTTACACATCTCTTTCCTTCTCTATTCAGATCTTTTCTCCTCATACCCACTTTCTCTTTAAACATCCCCCCATGTGACCATTTATAGCCAGTTCTACTTCTTTTGAACGTTTCCCACTTAACTCAGAAAGGATTTGCATCTACTTGTTCAGTCATGATGCATCTTCTTTGTATGTATCTGAAGTCCCTAATCGGAAGTCAGAAGCTGGCGATGCCCCCTCTCCTGAGGCTCTGACAACAGTCTTCTGCGGGTGTCTTTTGTACTGACGGCTCAAATCCTCACCAGGAATTCCCTTCCAAGGCATTGCCTCCCCTCCTTGTATTTTAAGAACCTCTGTACTCGTTTCCTATGGCTGCTGGAATAAAACACCACAAAGTTGCTGGCTTAAAACAACAGATTTATTCTCTTATGGTTCTGGAAGCCAGAAATCCAGAATGGTTTTCACTGGGCTGAAATCAAGGCATCGGCAGGGCTGTGCACCCTCCAGAGGCTCTGGGAGGGAACCTGCTTCCTTGCCTTTTCCAGTCTCTAGAGGCTGCCTGTATTCCTTGGCCTGTGGTCCCTTCCTCCATCTTCAAAGCACATCACCACAATCTCTGCTTCCATATCCTTTAAAGTTGAATCTCCCTCTCTCTTAAAACGACACTTGTGATTTCATTTAGGGTTCACTGGTTGATCCTGGATAATCTTCCCATCTCAAGATTCTTAACTTAGTCCCATCTGCAAAGTCACTTTGGCCACATAGGTAACATTCACAGGTTCCAGAGGTTAGAACCTGGATATCTTTGGGGGCCATTATTCAGGCTACCATAGCTATGCCTTCCCCTTCTGACCTCTACTTGGCCATCTGGTGACAACAAGCGCTGACACGTGAGTGCACTTTCTGATCATATTTGCAGCCCAAGGTGAGGGTGCCTACATAGGCTCATAGAAATATGAGCCTGCATTTAAAACTTTGTTTTGAGAAAGATGTCTTTGTTTGTCCAGATAGCAGAAGCTATGCTGTGTGAAATTCAGACCGCTTAGTGGTTGTGTTTTTCTGCCATAGTAGCAGAGATCATGACAGCAGTTGAGATAGAGGTGGCATGTGCTAGAGAGAGAGAATATGGCTGAAGAACACACGGCAGAGGTGGGAAGCCCTGCCATGATCCCATGGTCCTGCTTCCGTCCTTGAGGCTCATCAGAGTCCCCACCCTTACCATGGTCTGCTGGTCAACCCTTGCTTGGTTTCTGTGGGATACCTTCATATCTAAACAACAAACTCCTTTTCTTTCCTCTTAGTCTGATTTTGCCACCCGTAACTAAGAGTCCTGACAAATGCAAGAATATAGAGACAGAAAGAATGTGGCTGGTAATGGGGTAGAGAGGGCAAGACCTGTAGATAAGAATTTGACTTTGATTCCATTGATATTAGGTGGACTGGAGGGAAATAGAGCTACTAGGATGCTTGTCAGTGGGATATTCTGAGTCTGGTAAATGGTTTTCAAATGTCTAGATGTTGTATAGTGAAAGCTGGTGTTATTTGCCACCAAAAAGTAGGGAGAGAAATACTCGTGGCATTGAAAGAATAGTTCCTTCTATTCCCTGAAGCACTGTTACTTAACCTCTTGAAGATTCTATAGTTCAAAGTGTTTTAACAGGGCTTCCCTGGTGGCGCAGTGGTTGAGAGTCCGCCTGCCGATGCAGGGGACACGGGTTCGTGCCCCGGTCCGGGAAGATCCCACGTGCCGCGGAGCGGCTGGGCCCGTGAGCCATGGCCGCTGAGGCTGCGCGTCCAGAGCCTGTGCTCCGCAACGGGAGAGGCCACAACAGTGAGGGGCCCGCGTACAACAAGAACAACAACAACGACAACAACAACAAAAGTGTTTTAACAAAAGGACACGCACTTCATTAGGAAAAGCCTGTCACAGTGAAGGAAGAGGACATGGAGATGGTCTGAATCCAGGGCAACATCCTTGGAGTCACTTTAGAGATTTTATTTAGAACAGGAGAAAGAAGCTTTCCAAGGTCATACAGCAGGTCTTCCCTACGTCTCATTTTTCAGTTGTAAACATCCCCGGAAATGGCCCCAACTTAAGCTGGTATTAATTATCTGTTAGCCAGCAGCAGATAGCCAGCCAGAAGGGAAAATGGGGAAGAAAAGACTCCTGGGGAAGGTGGGCTGGTAGGGGTAGTGGTGGAGGACACAGTTCTGCCTGGGGTTGGCTGTGTCCTCATGACCACCTTTACACGTCTAAAGCACAAGGGTGGAGACCCGTATTTTTTCCCAAATTGAACAGAAATCAAATTTTGTTCATAACACATCTAGTCCTGCACTTTATTGGGATTTGAGAGCCTTCTGAATTGAAAAGGAAAGCTTAGATGGGACCCCCAGTGTCAAGTGTGGGAGGAGAGATAACCGCAGAGATAACCATGTAGTGCTATGACACGCTTCTCAGCCCAAGAACTACCTGAGTTAGCAATGCTTCTAGCAACCCTGGTTTCTCAGAGGAAATGAACAATGCCCATCTAATGAGGAATGAATTATGGCATCTGGGACACTGGAAAAGTGACAGGGATTTTCTCTCCTATGAAAGAAAGGGGCTGTGATTACCAAAGCCCCTTCCCGAAAAAGAGGAAGGAGGGACGGAGAGAGAAAGGGGGAGGGAGGGAGAGAGAAAGGTGGAGAGAGAGAGAAAGAGAGGGGGAGAAAACGGGAGAGAAGAGGAGGGAGAAAGAGAAAAGGGTGAGAGAGGGAGAGGGAGGGAGAAACATACTGGTAGCAGTGGGGATGCTGGTTGGGCAGTGGGCGGTGCAGAGACTGTGGCAAAGAGTTCAGAGAGAAAGGGAAATCTCTGAAGGAAATGGGGCGACAGCCATGCAGTACCCCCTCCCCAGGAGGAGACCATCCCCCTGGCAGCACAGCTTGCCTGCACGTTTCCTGCGAGAGATGGGCCCCGCTCATTGCTAGGGTTATATTATAAATGTTAGCTCACCTGACAAGACATCTCTTAATAAGGGGCGAGAACTTCATGTACTTTTGATAGTGCACCAGTGACAAAATCCCTCCCAGTTTAGCAGAGAAATACTGCAAGGGTAAATTGCCAGTGACAACATCGGTGTCTTCCCTAGGCTTCAGGGATTCAATGACAACAGTCACAGCCAGGACCCAACATGGCTTTAGGCATCTTTAAAAAAAAAAAAAAACCAACCAAATTAAAGCCACATACATAAGGGAGAGAAGCCTCTTATCCTGGCAGAGAGACACCTTTGATTAAAGCTCAGTCTGACCTTCCTGCTTCATCTCCACGGAAATTGAGACACATTTCCTAAATGACAGGACTTTACAGAATCATAATGAGCAGAAACCAGGATGCTTTGAGTTACATTTCCACCTTCATTCCTGGAGCGGGCAAAGGAGACAGCCAGGGGGAGGCTCTACTATGTGTTATTAAAAGAACAATGAGGCTCTCTCTCCCCTGTTTCTTTTGTGCAGAGGCAGAATTATCTGTGAAACAAGCAGTTCATTCCTGGACACTTTAGATTGCTTTTCTGCACAGCCAAATTCCTAGGTTATTCGCGTTTAGTGGGTGCCAGTAGTTTGATGGGAAATCTTCTATTTTGAGGGTGATATGTATTAGTAAATAATTCACCCTGCGAAAGCAACCCAAGCTTCAGGGAATTTAAAGCAAAAGCAAACCCCAACAAAACAAATCTGTTTCAAAGTTAATAAGGGTAAAATAAACCAGAGGGTTTTACTTCTAGGTTCTTTGATGTTTCATTAAATCACAATTACTTAAATTGCAAAGTGCCCAAGTAGGCTATGGAGTCAATAAGACTTTGCTTTTTTTTTAAATCACTTAATTTTGTGGGGTCTAAACAATTTCTACCAACTTGGAAAATATGCCCACTGCAACACTGTATTGTTCCTCTTGTGAATTAAAATTTAAAAATGATAAAAGCTGGGTTCTTATATTATTAGTACCCTCCATTTAACTTTATTTTTGGTATGAATTATAGAATCTAGCACCTTTTTGGTACCTAGTAAAGATTAAAACATTGTAATATAATATTTGTATTGGAAGCAAGGTCTCAAAGAAATTATATACGTATTTTTTAAGCTTGGAAAACAGTATACCCATCCATCATGTTTTTACATAAGCAGTATACGTTGCTAACCGGTTTTGGTGAATATATACCCACCTAAGACAGGAAGATAGATTTTCTGAAGGTAAACAGTGCTTATTAAACAGAAAAATTCTGCCAGTTTGTGTAGAACGAAACTACGTAATCTCAATCAGCTTCTCCACTGTCCCCATTGTCATTTAATATGTTCTTTATGTATGTCAGGTCTGTGTTCCTGCAAATGGTGAGCATGTGTCCAATAAAATCTCACCTGTGCCTTCATAGGGGAGGAATGTGTTATGTTCACATCAGTGTTCCCAGGCGAAACACGTTGTGTTTAGCCTCAGTCTGCTTGAAAAGGAAAAAAAAAAAAATCTCGCGAAGGGGCGCAAAGCCCATTCAAAACTGAGGACATGCTGCCCTCTTGTGGAGAGCTGTGGTGCTAACAATGTGCGTCCCGGATTGAGTGCTTTTTATTTTCCTAGAGAAGAAATGGTTTTAAGTGGTCAGCTTGATTAGGATCTCAGAACAGTGTTTGAAAATTCTAGTGGCATCCATATTTATTATTTCACCCACCCTCTGGATGCAGAGGTCATCAAGACCCTCAATTGTTTACTATTTTCACTACTGTTTACTATTTTACTGCCTTTACTATTGTTCTTTAAAAAAAAATCTTTGCTATACCTTCCTCCAAAAGAAAATATCCATTTGCTTCCTTCACCTACCGCCTCTTGCTCCTGTTCACTGTCTCTATTGATCATACCACTCTCTCTATAAAATAAACTAAAGAAATCTGGACATTTCTGTTCTGTTTTTTGGTTATTTTTAATAAAAGCTAATTCACGTACAAATGGTAAATGAGTGAAAAATAAGGAAAATATTGGTGCTAAGCTGAAGAGATGATACAAAAAGGAAGTAGTTTATCCCCCTTCCTGCCCACAGTGCTTTGTTTAACTATCCTCGCTCACCTCAACCCTGGCACACTGGTTTTCCCTTCCTTCATAGAAGATCATTTTACCTCCTACTTTATTGTAAAAAGTAGAAAATAGTACATGAATTTGGTTATAATTTCCCTCCTTCATTTACCAATCGATCTAGGTCTGCATTCCAAACCCTTCCACTAACTGACAGAATTGCCCTGCCTCCGGGCAAGGCTAATGTTTTCCTCTCTCAGGAATGCACATCCTCGGGTGTGTCTGTATTTTGAAATTCTGCCCCTCTACTGGATCACTCCCAACTACTTAAAACAAACACTTGTGTCTTCCACACTACAAACAAAAATAGAAAAACAACAACCCACAAATAAAACAATACAAAACAGAATACACCTGCCCTCAATCCTGCACTGCCCTCTATCTCCAATCCTACTTCTCTGGATGTTCCTAAAGAAAAATCTACAAGGTCTTATTTCTTCCTTGTCTACTCATTGCTCAATCTGCCTGACCACTAAGTTCTAGAGCCTACCACTCCACTGGCCCTTTTGTGGAAAGAGGCCCCCAGCTGTTTTGCACCATCAAGTAGCTCAGCATCTCTGAAAGCTCATTCCCTAAACCACTAGTTCCTCGGATCCCTGAAAGAAGATTTTAGTGGTTCAGTAAGTGTGGGAAGTGCTGTCTGCTACAGGCCCCCAGAAACTCATAGTGCAGAGTAAGGCACCTAACGCACTGAGAAATCCCACAGTAATGAAGTCTGATCAATTTAATTTAACTTAGAATTTCCTCAACATACCTGATTGAGAAATCCTTTTTTGCTTAATATCTATTAAGCACCTGGAGAAATAGCGTTTCACTGAATACATGTTTTGCCATACAAAAAATTCTTGACTTCTCCTTGAATATATCTTCTTGTAGGCATTTGCATATCTTTTCGGGGGATAGATTCAAAGGAGGGATTTACTGAGTCTTAGGCAAATTCAGACAAATTGTCCTTCTATGCGGCTGTACCTATTTATAAAGCCAATGGCATATGTAACTGTTTTCTCACACCATTGTCAAATCTTGATATTATCAACTTTTTAAAAACTGCTGTGTAAGAAAGGAAGTATTATTGAGACTTAAAGTCTAATTCTCTGAACCGTAACGAGGTAGGGGCACATGTATATTTATACTTTCCCCTTATCTGAGAGTTGCTGTATATATTATTTGATATTTTGGGGGAGGTAGTTTTTATTCTTTATATATATATTCTGGATTCTGATCTTTTGTCTTTTATGTAAAATGGAAATATTTTCACTCAATTTGTTACTTACGTTTTAATTTTTATAATGCTTTGTTGCAACATTTAAAAAAATGTGCTCTTTGCAAGGTTTAAAATTCTAGTATTTTCCTTTATACCTTTTAAGAAGACTTTCTCTTTATCCAAGAAAAAAGGACTATTGTCTTATATTTTCTGTATCAAACTTCTTTTTTTTTAAATTTATTTATTTATTTTTGGCTGCGTTGGGTCTTCGTTGCAGCACGTGGGCTTTCTCCAGTTGCGGTGAGCGGGGGCTACTCTTTGTTGTGGTGCGCAGGCTTCTCATTGCGGTGGCTTCTCTTGTTGTGGAGCACAGGCTCTAGGCGCATGGGCTTCAGTAGTTGTGGCTCGCAGGCTCTAGAGCGCAGGCTCAGTAGTTGTGGCACACGGGATTAGTTGCTTCACGGCATGTGGGATCCTCCCAGACCAGGGCTCGAACCCGTGTCCCCCGCATTGGCAGGAGGATTCTTAACCACTGCGCCACCAGGGAAGCCCTGTATCAAACTTCTTAATTCAACATTTTAATTCAATCCTTTGATATTATCTCAGCATCTACTTTTATTGGCACCTCTGTTCACGTACATAAGTATTTACAGATTTATTTTACAGCGAATTTTAAAACATGATACCTAGAGATTCTTGATGAGGATACTTCTGGGTACATATCTGGGTACAATATAGAAGGACGGTTTGGATGACAAAGAAAATATTCACTTTCCTTTGAAGTGAAGAATATTTAGATAGGTGAAATGGTATCTAGTCGGTAAATTTCCAGAATAGGCTAGATGCTGCTGCTTATCCTATTCCACGTTATTGGTAATATGTTATTCAATGGTATTTTTTTTTTCATTTAGGCAGTTAAGGTTTATCTAAAGTTTGATTGTTCTATTTATTAGAATTTAAAATTCATGTCCTGAAATTCAGTCCAACACTCACGAAGATGTAACTGGCAGTTGCCTGACATCGTTCTCTTTCTATATTCATGAAATCTCCCTGTTTTACTAATAAGAAATACAGACAAATATTGTGCTAGGTGAAGTCTGGAAGGGGCAGACTAAAGAGATTACAGTGTTCTGTAGAAGAGTAGAATAAAGTCACTACCTTCTTGACCCAGCAAATGAATGCCATTAGGTGATTTCTCCTGAGTTTTTGAACCAGCAATTAAGTCTCAATTAGTGATTTCAGTTCAAGGATAAGAACCAATTATAGAGGCTCAGGGAGAGGTCTTTGTCTTTGGGTGCTCAGGTGGTTTAGTGCTGCTGGTAAGTTTGTCAGTGGCACTCACGAAATAACTGGAACTTAATTTCATTCCCAGACCAGCGCTGAAAAGAGTAAGGGTCCTGAGAGGAAAAGCATAAAAAGCCACATTAGACAGTGACCTGCCATCCCAAGGCCCGACGACAGGTGTGGGAATTCTGCTTCACATCCTCTCCCTTCTGAGAAAAAAAGTGCTTCTCAATTTTAAGGCCTTACAGGCTACACTTTGCTTCCAGCTTTTGCTGGAGCCAGAAGGAATCAGTGAAATGGTCTCGACTGTTGGGGTTCAGAAATGGCCTACTTTAAATTCAGAGTAATTTTCCTTGGAATAACGAGCTGAATCATTCAATTAGCATGAATTAAAGTGGTGTCTTGGGAGGGGAAGAGAGACAAAGGTACATGACCAGTCTGCCATCTCGAATTGCAAATTTGTGTCTGTGTTTATCTTCCCTACTTTCTGTTTCTTGACATGAATGTGCGCCATCATGGTGAAGATGATTTGGAAGCCAGAGAAGATGGCAAGGCCACACTGAGCCCGGTCCACGCGCTGATGAGGACCTGATTGTGACACGAGGAACATCGTGCAGGGACATCGTTGGCACAAGTCAGACCTGGACATGAGCACGGGCGCTTTCACAGCAGCAAAAGCTGACTGCTGCGGTGTAGAAGCCAACTAAACATAGTCAGTTGACTATGACATAATGTTGACTCTGATCAGATACCCTAATTGTCACCATGCACAGTGACGGGAGCTTCCCAGAACTTCTCCTCAGTCTGGCTGGAGAACCAGTGTTATCTTTGCTACACTGTAAACCACCTACGCTCACATTTCGTCAGATACATCCCCTCCTTCCAGTGAATGTACTCAAGAATTAAACTGCTTCTCTACCCTGATTGTAGGATACTGGAATGGGTCACCCTTAGGAGGAGAATTGCCCTTTTATTGTCAGAATGGAATGTATACAAACTCAGGCAGGTTTTTGAGTCCAAATAGCTTTAGGAGAAGTGGTCCCTGGATTCAAGACACAGTTAAATCTGAGAACTGTCTTTTTTTTTTTAAATTTATTTGGCTGCTCTGGGTCTTAGTTGTGGCATGCAGCTTCTTCGTTGCAGCATGCGGGCTCTATTAGGTGTGGCATGTGGGATCTAGTTCCCTGACCAGGGCTGGAACCCGGGCCCCCTGCATTGGGAGTGCGGAGTCTAAACCACTGGACCACCAGGAAAGCCCTTGGGAACGGTCTTAGCTGTCCTCAGAATATCATTATCTATGCCAATATGATGGCCTTTATTTCGCTCCAGTTTATCTTTCCCCATATTTCTTTGTGTATTCTTGTCTCAGGACTTTTGCGCTAACTGTTCCTTCTACTGGAATGCTTCTCCTTCTCTTTCTCCTCCTCCTTGAGGTCTTTGGTCTCCTCCAGCACATCTCCTTCTCTGGTTAGACTTTTTTATTTATTTACCATCCTCTGACATAGTGTATATTTTACTCACTTATTTATAATATGCCACAGAAACAGGGATTAAAAACAAAACAAAACTGGTTTGTTCACTGATGAATTCTTAGAGTCTGGAAGAGTACCAGGAATATAGTAGATGCTCAATAAACATTTATTTTCAATTAATAAGTAAACATTCACTCTGCTCACTCTGAACTATCCACTGTTCCCTCTGCCTAATCCATGATTCCTGGGCCATTGCTTTTGCCCATTATCACAGGTCCAAATCCTATCCACCCTTCAAGGTCTGCTCAGTGTCACCTCATGCATAGACTCTGTTGATTCTCCCCAGTTATAAATAACATCGCCTCTCTGGCCTCCCTAGAACTTTTACAAACAGCACTTTCTTGTTTTTAATTGAAGTATAGTTGATTTACAATGTTGTGTTAGTTTCAGGTTACAGCAAAGTGACTCAGTTATACATACATGTATATCTATTTTTTTCAAGATTCTTTTCCTTTATAGGTAATTACAAAATATTGAGTATAGTTCCCTGTGCTATATAGTAGGTCCTTGTTGGTTATCTATTTTATATATCATAGTGTGTATATGTTAATCCCAAACTCCTAATTTATCCCTCCCCCCGTCTTTCCTCGTTGGTAGTCATAAGCTTGTTTTCTATGTTTGTGGGTCTATTTCTGTTTTGTATACAAGTTCATTTGTATAATTTCTTATTTAGATAGCACTTTCTAAATGATATATATACTTATTTATATATGCCTTATCCCTATTGCTACAAGTGGTTTGATGAAAAGACATATTTCTTATAAGAATGAGTGATCCTAGAAGCGTAACAGACTGTTAACATACTGCTTTTCACAGAGTATGTTTATAACTGCCCAGAGCTTAAAGCCGTGGGCTTTGCAGTCAGATAAACCTGTATTCGGTATCTGACTGCTCTTTACATGTGATGGAGGGCTTTGTGGTCTTTCACACCCACCCCATGGTTATGGATCCCAGATTACGATTTTGAGATCATAATGTGGGGTGCTCTCCACGCACTACAGACCACCCCTTCCTCTTTTTACCAGGTTATAGTTCTGGAGAACAGTGACTAACTTTTTATCTTAACCCAATTGAGTGCCTAGGGCAGAGTAGAAATTCAAGAAATATTTGTAAAAGGAATGAAATAGTGATTGTGAGAACTGAACTTTTAACAAATGAGTATGTTCATCCTCTAGGTACTGCTCAGTGAGGGAAGGTACAATGACGGTGGGAATTAGAAAATGCCAGACTGGCACCAGCTTGGTCTCTGCTACATCACCCACGGGAGACTGCAGCGGATGGTGAGAGAGAAATCGCGAGGGGTTTAGGAATGAGCTGTCAGCTGTTGACTCGCTGGATGACCTAATGAGCCACGCCATCCTTTGGGCGGGGGACGGGGGGGAGCACAATTAATCGTTGGTAAAACAGGATTGTGGAATCCACAAGTTTTAGTGTTACTTAAAATCTGGATCACATAGTGCCTGCCTAGAGACAGCCACCAACGTGTGTTGAATGAAAAAGTGAATGGATCATTATTAATAGGAACAAAGATAATGGTATTAATTGATATCCTAGAATTATTTACTTTTAATTGACTTGTCATACTGTAAGCCATTTCGGCATTACTTTTTCAAGCTTGGTTAGTTACCTCTCTTTCTTTGTGGAAGATTTTTTTTTCTAATGTTTCTTTATCAAAGAACGCAAAGTATGAAAGGGAGTGAGTTATATCCTGAAATTGCACACATTTAGATAGGAGAAATTAATCACTTTTTATTTTCCATTGTTAGTATTATCTGTGATTATTAAATATGTCCTCTTTGCTTGTTTATATTCCCTCATGTTAGCATTTTCCACCGCATTTTACCTTCTCACGGTCTTATTTTTTCTTGGGGGTTATTGTTTAGAAGTTACTCAGTTTGTTACATGTAGCGTCCCACGTCTGCCATCTAGTGGAATAAAGTGTTTAAGACAACTTTTAGGGACAGTTGCAATTTAAATCAGGCACAGTGTTGCTCCTAAAAGAAATTACTCCTTTCATCAGAGTTCAAAGCAATGCCTGGACTCCAGCTTACCAAATTTGTGTAGTGAAACTGAAAATTGCATTTAATTTTCTAAAATGGTTTCTGGATATATGTTTGCTGTTTTATTAAATTTTGCAGAGCTTCTGAAGAGTTGAGTAAAGAAAGGTAGCCCTGTTATATTTGCTGTGAAAAGTGTGATAGTGAAACTAATGACAGAAATGATTTTTAGGAGAAAAGCTAAAATTACAAGGAGGTGTCTTTTCTGAGGACCATCAAAGGTCACAGCCATTTTTCATAGAAAAAGAAAATTACAAAACTAGGTCGTTAACCTTGTTAACTGTATACCATGGAGTATTTTAGGCTGTTGACAGGCGTTCTTGAAAGACAAAGGAAACACATAGCTGTTTCTACGGAACAACATAGTAACAGATGGTTTTACTTGTATAGTTTACTCATATTTTTCCACATAGATGAGTGAAGAATATATTAGTTATTTTTTACCATCAATCCGTGATTTTCCAAATATATTCTCTGATTATAAAAGTAGCACCGTTTCCTTATAGATAATTTAGAAAACTTGGAAGTATATAAAAAAGAAAAAAGACACCTGTAATTTTCCTTTCCAAAACACATATAACCACTTTTTAAAAAATCATTTTGATGTATTTCCTTTCAGCCTTTCATCTCTTCATAGATGTAATATATTTATAATTTTTCTTTGACAAAATTTTAATTTTGTTTAAGTTTGGTTCCACTTTTCTTAATTAACATTACAAGATGAACATTTTCACCAGGTGATTCAAGAACACAATTTTTAAGAGCCATAAAATGTTTTTCATAATTATGTACAAAAGTTATTTAACCAGTACTAATTATTAAAAGCATAGGTGGTTTCCAAATATTTTGCTTTTAGAAATAATGCCACCTAGAAAGCAGCGGGGTGGGGATGGTGGTATGCTGAATTGGGTGATTGGGATTGACATGTATACACTGATGTGTATAAAATGGATGACTAATAAGAACCTGCAGTATAAAAATATAAATAAAATTAAAAAATTAAAAAAAAAAAAGAAATACTGCCACCTTGAACTCCTGACATGTACATATTGGTAAGAATTTAATTGTTTCCTGAGTACATATTCCCTTGAAGTTTAAGTGTTCAAGATTATGAAATATTTTAAGGCTTGTGATTTTAAGAGCAAAGTTACCTTTCATAAAGTTGTAATAATTTTTTTCAGGCTAGCATTGTATGACAGGATCCCTTTCATCTCACCCTTGCAACATCATTTTCATTTGATTAAATAAATGTAAAAAGAATATCTCACTGTGGCTTCCCTGGTGGTGCAGTGGTTGAGAGTCCACCTGCCCATGCAGGGGACACGGGTTCGTGCCCCGGTCCAGGAAGATCCCACATGCCGCCGAGCGGCTGGGCCCGTGAGCCATGGCCGCTGAGCCTGCGCGTCCGGAGCCTGTGCTCCGCAATGGGAGAGGCCACAACAGTGAGAGTCCCGCGTACCGCAAAAAAAAAAAAAGAGTATCTCACTGAATGTTAATTTGCATACCTTTGATTTTTAGACAGACTGAATTCTTTTATGTTTACCAGAAATTACATTTCTCACATCATTATTTGTACTTCTTTTTCTCGTGTGGTAATTTTCTTGTCAACTTGTTAGAGCTATTTACAAGGTTAGGCTATCAATCATTTTTCATCATATATACTGCCAGTCATTTTCCCAGCTTGTCGTGTGTGTTTTATTTGGTTTGTGAAGTTTAACTTTTTTGTGTGGAGTAAAATTCACCAAATTTTTCCTTTACGCTTCATTTTTAGTTTTTATGTTCAGTGATGCCCCTTTCATTTTGCACTGTCGTCTCTGTCTTTTGCATATTCTTTCCCATTTCCATTTCTTAGAGGCATGTCTTTTTGCATCTTTTTGAAGATATCCTTTAGAAATAAAAATTATTTTCATTTGGCTCTTTATTAAACCATTTTCCAAGGTAATTTTCCCCTTAGCCTTTGGGATAAATGAAGCAGCATCTTCCATAGGTCATAATTAGTGTAAATTTCTCTCCACTTGTAGAAAAGTTTTTATTATGAGAGTTAATTTCCAGTACTGTTATGAAATTTTTCCTTTTTTTTAATTGGAATTTTAATGGGACACTGGGAGACACTGGGTCATGAAATCCTTGCCATCCTAAACCATACATCTATTTAATATCTTTTTTTCAGTAAGCATCAGGAGAGAGGGAGAAATGAGTGAAGGCCGGGAGAAATGAAGATAATTCTAAGTGATACTGTTGACGTGAAACAAGTAGACTGCCAGCTATTTCTCCAGCAAAAATGGGTTTATTCTGGATCAACAGAGTATTGCAATTTGGAGTCTGCAACCATGGAGAGCTACGTGCAAATCCCCCCACAGCAAAGGAAGGAGAACACTTTATAAGAGAGAAAGGAAGTTGAGAGGTAAACAGAGTCCATGGCTTTTCAATGGCTGAGTCTTGCAGGAAAGAAGAGCATTCCTTCTTGTTGTTGGGCTCTGCTATCATCACAGGGTGTGAGAGCTCCCCCTTCTGGTCTCCCAACTCTATTTAATTAAACTTTCTGTTTATTAATTTTTTATAATACTAATTCATGTCTGATACTGACAACAGGGATATGCTTGCCTTCTTGCTGGGATTGTGGGTCAGGTTAATTCCTTTGATATCTTAAACATGGAGTTCCGAGGAAATTGAGGCAGTCAGAATGGCTGGTGTTTTGATCCTTTAAACATTTCTCCCACCTATACCTTGCTCAGCCATTACTAAATCATAGCATCTCAATTTTCTCCAGTCCCTACTCATTGATGTGAAAGGTTAGTGAAATTGAGGAGTATGACATTCCAAGCCACAGTGTGCCCTTCCCCTGGGGTCCATCTGATAACCTGAACTTTCTGCCCTTCGGTGGTAGGAAGGCACCTTGAATGACATTGCAGCTCTGCACACTTGTTGGTGGTTTTACCTTCTAATCCAAGATGAAGGCAAATGAAGGTAATGCCCATCAATTATGTTTTGTTCTTTTTTTTTCTTCTTCCCCTCCTCCAGTTTCTCCTATAACAACACCATAATCTAAAGTTTAAATGCATATGAAGTGAAACAATAACTTATGGCACCTCCACACAGTGGTAAAATGGTTAAGAGCCAGGCCTTTGTCAGACCTCCTGGCTTGAGTGCCTGATCCACCATTACTACCCGTGGCCAAGTCACTGAACTCTTGCTGCGCCTCCCTTTTCTCATCCTTAGGTGCGGTTATAATTCTCCCTACTTCACTGAGTGGTTGTGAGGATAAACTGAGATAACCCAGCTAGCATATTTAGAAGAGGGTCTGATACATAGTAAGAGCTCTAGAATGTTTTTGGGTATGTAGAGTTGATCTCCTTTAAACAAAATACTCAACATGTCCAAGTGGAAGCCCCATCCCATCAAGGATAATCTAAGGGATGATAATTTTACACTCTTCCACCAGGGGTCTTTATAACTATATTCAAGTGTTAATTTTCAGGGAGCAGAATTTGAAATGTTAGAAATCACAGATAATTTGAGATCAGAGATACATACGTTTTCTCCCTAATAATAACGCAAGTCTAGGTATTTGAGATTTGCCATTACAGCAGCCTCTTTGAACTAGCGTAATTGTAAATGGGGAGTTAGGAGAGTTCCAGCTGAACTTTAGGGACCAAAGGACCTAGAACTTTTGCCTCAGGATTTCCTTCTTGCTTGTCTCTTGCTTTACTCTCCCCTCTCACTCTTGACTAGATCTCTCTGTTTCCCATTTCCCAGGCCACAGGGTCAAAAACATCGCTTTCAACAATTCCAAGTTTATATATTAATGCTCTGGCCACCAGAGCAACAGAATGAATCCATACTGCTTTCTAATTCTAGCTCCACCCATCCCCCAGACCAATACACTGGGACCACTTATGGGGCCATCCAGGTGAGTATGCTTACCACTCCTGGTCCCATCAGCTGAGACTCCTTAGGGCTGGGAGTTTACAAAGAGAGTGTCCACGAAATGATGGTTTATAAATCTCTGTTGGGGCAGAGAAACTACAAATGCTAGAAATTATAGATAATGAACACAGTTTAGAGAAAACAAGAGCTCTGAAATAAACATTTTATTTATTTATGACTTATGACTTTATACCTTACTTGAAACCACAAAACCTTGATGAGAATAGAAGGTGACTGATTTACAAAATTTTATTTTACCAAATAATTTGGGAGGGGGCACATCTATCGGTAAAGCAAAAATAGTACAGCTGTGGTTTATTT
Organism: Globicephala melas; assembly: GCF_963455315.2. Classification (NCBI taxonomy): domain Eukaryota; kingdom Metazoa; phylum Chordata; class Mammalia; order Artiodactyla; family Delphinidae; genus Globicephala; species Globicephala melas. The sequence continues at coordinate 64,002,843 of NC_083322.1, forward strand.
CAAACCGTATTCACACTTGACTATTTTTAAAATAAGTATTTATTTGAGGAGAACTATTTCTATAGCATTTAGAACTGAATTCTTCTAAGATGCCGCTCCTTCCAGCTGAGATTCAGCAAGTGACTTTTATAGGTTTAATTTGTCTTGCAACTATTGACTGTGAGATTTAGAAAACGCTAAGTAAGCTGTGGGTTCACTGCAGACATTAATGTCTCTGTTCATCATACAAGATCTAAAACTGAATATAAAGTTCCCTGTCCCTTGTAAACAGATAAAGTAGCGAAGTGTGTTTTTTTCTGAAGCGCCCCTTCCCAGTCCTTGCTTCAATCTCCACCAACCTTCAGGCACCCAGTGTTCTCTGGCGCCCCCTTGTGACTGTCAGGAGATCCCAGAAAACTAGTTTTCAGAATCATTGTTGAAAATATTACATATTAGTTTCTTTCACTTTAGAAAGTTCTGTATTATTTCAAATTACAGAAAAATAGAGGTTAAGAAACAGCCACTTACATATTCACCAGTTAGATTTAAGAAATATTAACATTTTACCATTTGCCTGAGACCTGTCTAGATTTACATACAGAGTAAAGCACATATCTTAAACATAAAGTTAAATCAGGTTTGGCAAATACATGTTTTCATGTAACCCACAATGCTACCAAGAAAGAGTGCTTTTCCATTACTCTAGCAAGCTCCCTTAGGACCCTTCCCAATTAACTACAATCCCAAACCCCCAGAGGCAATACTGATTTCTATCAGAATTATTAGTTGTCTTAGAATTTTATGTAAATGAAATCATACTGTTTGGATTCTTTGGCTTAGAATAATGTTTTTGTGATTCATCCACATTGCTGCCTGCATTAATAGATTATTGCTTTTTTAAAAAATTTCTAAGCGGCATTCTCTTGCACGAATATACCAGGGTTTGTTTATCCTTTCTCCTATTGATGGACATTTGGGTTGTTTGTAGTTTTGGGCAGTTATGAATACAGCTACCGTGAACAGTCTTGTATAATTCTTTTTGAGGGCATATATTTTTGTTTCTCTGAGTAAACGCCTAGGGGAAGAATTGCCAGGTCATAGGGCACATGTATAACATTATAAGAAAGCGCAAACAGTTTTCGAAGATGATGAACCACTGTATGATCAAGCCACCGAGTTGGCTGTTCTCTTGCTCTCTATACATTCCCTGCTCCACCAGTGCCTGCTTCACCTACACCCTACTCGCATGACCGACCTAACTACAAACTTGCCTAACCTTTGAATCAGAACATCTCCACCTGTTAGCTGATCAAGGGGGTGGTGAGGGGCGTGCCCCTCTGCTAGTTTCCCTGGTAACCAATGAGCCAACCTGACACTAATTCCCCCTATAAGTGGTAACCTCCCCCTCCACGGGGAGCGTGGACTGCCGCCATGTTCTGCCTGACCTCCGCGCGCAGTGGGGTGTTGCTTCAGGACGTTGCTTCAGAAATGTAAGTAAGATCCCCCATGCATTAAACCATTGATGTTTCTGTCGCCACTGACTCCCCGGTTTTTCTTCCTTCTCGAACCTGGGCAGCTACAGAGCTTGCAGGCAGGCCTGCTGGGTGCAGCCCAGCAACCATTTTACAATCTAATCAACAGCACATGTGAGTTCCAGTTGCTCTGCATCCTCAACAATATTCGGGGCCATCCATTTTAAACAAATGTATAATTCTAGCCTTTTAGTGTATGTGTAATGGGATTTCACTGTGGTTTTAATTTGCATTTCCCTAATATGTTGAGTGCCTTTTCACGTGCTCATTGGCATTTTTGTATCTTCTTTGTGAAGGTTTATCCCTGCCTATTGCCCATTTACTCCTATTTGGATTGCTTTCTTTTTCATATTGAATTATAGCAGTTATTTATATATTCTAGAAACCAGAATTGTGTGACATAAAGATCAGAAAAGAAGAAGTAAAACTGTCTCTTTCCAGAGAAGACGATAGTTTACATAGAAATTCTTATAGTAAGTTTTGAAATCAAGAAGTGTGGGTCTTGAAATTTGTATTTTTCAGGATTGTTTTGATGATTCTAGTTTCTTTGCATTTCCATATAAGTTTTAGATTCAGCTTGTCAGTATCTTCAAGAAAGCCTGCTGGGACTTTAATTGATACCGCATTGATCTTATAAATCTGTTTCAGGAGAGGGAAGTGTCAAGTCCTGTGACCCACAGGAGTCCTTAGGATGGACTGCCAAGTGAGGGTTCTCGGCTTTGGGCGGGGAAGAATTCAAGAGCTAGCCAGAGTAAAGCGAAAGCAAGTTTATTTAGAGGGATATATAGTCCATAGGCACAATGGGAAACCTCTCAGAAACTGAAAGTGGCCCCAGGGCATGGGGTCATTAGTTTTTACGGGGTTAATTAATTTCGCATGCTAACGAGTGGGAGGAATATTCTTGCTGTTGCGGGAAAGGTGGGGATTTCTCAGGAACTGGGTCACTGCTCACGTTTTGGCCTTTTATGGTCTGTTTCAGAATTGTCATGGCATAAGGGGGAATGATGTTTAGTATTACAATGAAGGTATGAGCTAAATAAAGGTCAATGACCGAACTAGTCTCAAAGCCACATTGGTTTCAGCTGGTTTCAGCTGGTTCCAGCTGGTCTTATCACATTCCAACAGCTGAGCCCCTTCTTCACTATCTAGGCTTTGTGTCCTGCCCCTTTCCCTCCTGTTGCAAATCAATTTGGAGACAATTGAGATCTTAATAACTAATATTGATTTTTCCCAATACATAAACATAGTATATCTCTTCACATATTTTGAAATTTTTAAAATTTCTCTCGGCAATATTTTGAAGTTTTCAGTGTAAAGATCTTGAACATCTTTCATTACATTTATCCCTAAGTATTTTATTTTTTGATGTATTATCAATGATAGTTTTCTAAATTTTATTTTCCATCTGTTAGTTGCTTGTACACAGAAATACAATTAAATTTTATAATGAACTTTGTATTTTGTGATCTTTTAAATTCATCTATTAATTTTTGTTGTTGTTTTCCTAAATTCCCTGGGAATTTCTGTGTAAACAATTGTATCATCTGAAAATAGAGACAATTTTCCTTTTTCCTTTTTGATCTTTATATGTTTTATTTTTTCTGGCTGTATTGCAACATCCAGATTCAGTATAATGTTGAATAGAAGTGATGAACCCAGATATCCTTGCGTTGTACCTTATCTTAGGAGAAAACTAGTCACCATTAAGTATGATGTCAAATGTAGGCTTTTCATAGATGTTCTTTATCAGTTTGAGGAAGTGTCCTTGTATTCTTGGTTTAATGAGAGTTTTTATCAACAATAGGTTTTGAATTTTAACATTTTCTCTGCATTTTTTGAGATGATCTTGTACATCTTCCTCTTTAGTTTAATTTGGTGAGTTACATTTATTAATTAACAAATATTATTAACCAACATTGCTTGTTTAACACCTTATATTCATGTGGTAAACCTGTTTTTGTCATCATGTGTTATCTTTTTAATGTATTTCTGGGTTTGATTTGCAAATTTTAAAAGGGTATTTATATGTATATCATGAGAGATATTGATATTGATCCTCAACTTTCTTTACTTTCACTGTTATTCTCAGGTTTTCATATTAGTTTAAGCTGGTCTGGTAAAATTATTTGATACTTCGTATCATTTTTTTTTTTTCTGAAAGAGTTAGTGTAAGATTGGTACTATTAATATTTCTTCCTTGAATATTTAATAGCATTCACAGGTGAAGCCATCTCGGCCTGAAATTTTCTTTGTGGGAATGTTTTAAACTATAAAGTCAATTTACTTAATATATACGGGGAACATTTAGATTTTCTATTTCTTCTTCTGTCAGTTTTGATAATATTTGTCCTTCAAGGAATTTATTCGTTTTGTCCAAGTTGTTGAATTTGTTGGTATAATGTTCAATAATTGTTGTTCAATAATAATCAAGAGAATAATATCTCTTGATTATTCATTTTTTCTTTGGTGAGAAATTATATCTCAATGTAGTTTTAACTTGCACTCCTCCTATTATAAGCTAGATTTAGTTGTTTTCATAGATTTGAGTGGCATTTCCATTTTTCTTTGACCAGTCTCTTCATTTCTTTTGTGCATTTCTCTATTTTTTCCCCCAACATTTAGAAGATCCTCATATACTAACCATAATAATCCTTTGTATTATAAGTTGCAAATATTTTCTCATTTATCTTTTCAGTTTTAGTGGTTTTTGCCATGCAATTTGTACTTTAATGTCATGAAACACATACGTCTTCGTCCTTATTGGTTCTGGATTTTATTATTTATTTATTTATTTTTAACATCTTTATTGGAGTATAATTGCTTTACAATAGTGTGTTAGTTTCTGCTTTATAACAAAGTGAATCAGATATACATATACATATATCCCCATATCTCTTCCCTCTTGCATCTCCCTCCCTCCCACCCTCCCTATCCCACCCCTCTAGGTGGTCACAAAGCCCCGAGCTGATCTCCCTGTGCTATGCAGCTGCTTCCCACTAGCTATTTTCATTTGGTAGTGCATATATGTCCATGCCACTCTCTCACTTTGCCCCAGCTTACCCTTCCCCCTCCCCGTATCCTCAAGTCCATTCTCTAGTAGGTCTGCATCTTTATTCCCGGCTTGCCCCTATGTTCTTCATGACCTTTTTTTTTTTTTTTTTTTAGATTCCATATATATGTGTTAGCATACGGTATTTGTTTTTCTCTTTCTGACTTATTTCACCCTGTATGACTGTCTCTAGGTCCATCCACCTCACTACAAATAACTCAGTTTCGTTTCTTTTTATGGCTGAGTAATATTCCATTGTATATATGTGCCACATCTTCTTTTTGGTTCTGGATTTTGAGTCATAGTTAGGAAATCAGAATTGTTTCAGGTGGGAGTCATTGTGTGAGAAAACCTCTGAGGACCTTTGTGCCTTAGATGCTTTCTTATTTTTTATTACTCTCTCATATTAGAGTGAAAATTTGGCTGGATATGAAAGGCTAGGTTCAAGTTTCTTTTACTTTGAAAAATTTGATTTGCTTATTTTGTGTCATTCAGGGTTGCTGAATTTGTTGGTATAATGTTGTTATAATATCCTCTTGATTATTTTAATGTCTAGAGGCTCTGTCGTAGGTTTCCTCTTTCACCTATGACATGGATAATTTATATTTTCCTTTAAAAAAATTTTTTTGATCATTTGGGCCAGTCTTTAATTAATTTTATTGATCTTTTAAAATAATTTGCTTTTGAATATACTGATTTCTCTCTGTTGCTTGTCTGTTTTCTATGACTGATTTCTGCTCTATTTTTCTTTCTACTTGGTATTTAGTTTACTCTCTTTTATTCTTTTTAGCTTCTATGGTTGTAGTTTAGAACATTATTTATAACCTTTCTTATTTCCTAATATTAGCATTTACACCACAGTGTTTCCTCTGAAGCTCCACTTCAGCTGAGTTCCAAGAGTTTTGGTATGCTAAGTTAACTTTATTTCTTCCCCTGAGCTCTTTGGAGAGAGAGACCTTGCCTTATTTAGTATATCTCCAGCGCCTACTGCAATGCTTGGTAAAGAGTAATACTCAATAACTCTTACAATAAATAATATCTTTCCTTACCAGTTTTCTCTGCTCTCAGTACCCTTCTGATAGCTACTTTGTCAAGAGGTCCTCTTGTTCTCTGGTAGCATACAAAGTCCTCTCTGCACTAAGGGCCTGGGTTACTTCTAGCTCATATCCCCTCTCAGCTATTCAGGACATTCTTAGTCTTCATTTGCACTGTCAGTCGTAACAGGTAAGATACCCAAGATCTTTTTATAATCAACAATGAAAAACCACTTTAAGGAAACATCCACAGCTACATAAATTAAAAATAAAAAGCAAAAACCAATATAAACAGATTTACCTCATGGGTGTTTTTCTCCTTCAAAACCTATGCCTTTTGTCCTTAATTCAAATTATTTATTACACAACCTTCTCATGATCTAGGCAATGTTTTGTCCACTGTGGTTAACGTGCTTATTTCCTTACTGCAAGAACACAACTTACCTCTCTGAAGAAGTGGAGGAGAGAAATACATTACTCTCCTTTGGGGTTCATCTGCATTAAGAACAATTGATGGAAACAAAGATTCATAATATTACCTATTATTTTTTATTAACATTTTCTAAAATCTCATGGTAACCTTCTTTTGCAGTCTGTTGCTTTAGACAAGCTCAATTTTATGCTGCCAAATTATGAACTATATAGAAGTGTGCATAGAACAGGTTCCTTATTTTCCAGATGTACATGATACATCTGTGGCTTCTTGAGCATCAACAAAGGCACCATGGCAGTTTTATTATGAAGACCCCAAACAAATCCTCTTGTTTTTCATTTAAATCAATTGCACACTTTCCAGTCAGAGCTGCTAGGCATAACAGCCTTGGCAAGTTTATCTTAAAAAAAACATTTAGAGTAATTTGTGATGGAGATTGGAGATGATTTAGTTGCCTGACAACTGCTCTGTAGTCAATCACAATGACAGAAGTAAATTAATCCCCTGGCTTTCTCAAGAAACCTTTATGCAGACAATCTTGTCAAAGAGAAATGTAGATTAAGTAGAAGGTTGAAGCGGGTTTTCTTTAAGGTACGCAAAGCTATCCTGCATTTGACTGCCAGCCTCACTCTCAGCAGCTCTTCTGGAAATAAATGCTGAATCATCTAGGTCTCAAAGGGATGAAATTTGGAGCATGTCTACACAAAAGTTTGGGGGAAGGAAATACCAGTTATGATTGTGACTCATTAAAGAAGCTCTTGCAGTTTTATGTTCACACCATAATTTGTGGAAACGTGGGCAACTAGGTTTAAGATTGTTGAAGCCAATTGGTTTTTATTGTATGAGTGAAAACATTTTACAGTGCAGTGGTTTTATCCCAGAGAACAAGAGGGAACTCAAGATATATGTTTCAGGCCATCCTGACATGGAAGACAAGTTTTTGTTGTTTGTTTGTTTGGTGACTTTCCATTGTTCTGTGAAAACTTGACAAAAACTTTTTGGAGGTGGAAGAAATAATGCTAAGTTCTCCTCACTAAATATATCGAGTTCATAGATGCCACAGACATACTTCTTTTAAGATGATCCTTTTTTTTTTCTTTTCCTGTGAGGCTTTATGTGAAGATAGAAGGAATTTCAGATTGAACGCTCCATGGTCTGAATTCCAGGGAAATAGCTCAATGAACTCCAAGCTGAATTGTTTCTCCTTGTGATCCTAGTTAAAAATAGGGGATAACAGTTTAAATGCTTCACGCTGTAGGATGATGATAATAGCCTATGTTTGCAATTATCTCATTTTATCCTTGCCCCAGCCTGTCAGGTAGGCAAGGCAGGAAGTAGTATTCCCAGTTTTATACAGGGGCATATGGTAAGGTGACTGGCTTACAGTCATGTGGCTAATAAGTGACAAAACCAGCACTCTCACCTAGACGCTGGTGCTTTACCTCTGTCAAACTGCAGGGATTTCTTTTATTTTCTCCTTTGCTTTCTTTTTTCCTTCTAGGAAACAAACAGCTCCAAATATTCACTGAAGATATTATAAAATGTCTGGACTAAAGATTCCTATGAGGAAATAACTGGGAATTGTTACATTTCCAAAAATTGATCATAAACATAATTACAACTATTTTTTTTATGTCTGCACGTGAAAAGACTTGAGTTTAACAGGCTTCAAATCTGAGATCATCCAGCCAATTTTCTAAAAATGTGAGATATCAAAGTCAAGAGATTTGACAGTTCTTTTTTTTTTTTTTTTTTTTTTGCCGTACGCGGGCCTCTCACTGTTGTGGCCTCTCCCGTTGCGGAGCACAGGCTCCGGACGCGCAGGCCCAGCGGCCATGGCTCACGGGACCAGCCGCTCCGCGGCATGTGGGATCTTCCCGAACCGGGGCATGAACCCGTGTCCCCTGCATCGGCAGGCAGACTCTCAACCACTGCACCACCAGGGAAGCCCTGACAGTTCTTTTTTTAAAAAAATATTACAGTAGAATTTTCCATTTTGGAATTTTGGATATATTGGGAACATCTGGGGAGCTACTTAATAAGAACATATTTTAAATATAAGGTGGGTGTGGTAGGCTGGATAATGGCTTCCCCAAAGATATCCAGGTCCTAACCCCTTGAATCTGTGAAGATACGGCTTTATGTGGAAAAGGGGATTTTGCAGGTGTGATTAAGTTAAGGATCTTGAGATGGGAAGTTTATCCTGGATTAACCGGGTTGGCCCAATATAAACATGAGGGTCCTTATAAGAGAGAGGTGGGAGGGTCAGAGTTAACAGTAGGAGATGTGAAGATGAAAGCAAAAGCTTGGAGTGACACGAGGTTGGAGTGAGCCGAGAAAGGAATGCAAGTGGCCTCTAGAGGTCGAAAGAGGTGAGAAAAGATTCTCCCCTGGAATCTCCAGAAGAAATGAAGACCTGCTAACATCTTGATTTTAGATATTTGACCTCCAGTACTGTAAGAGAATAAGTTTGTGTTGTTCTAAGCCACTAAATCTGCGGTAATTGTTACTATAGAAATAGGGAAGTAAAATAGTGGGAATTTTTCTTAGTTTTTTTTCCCCTTCAATTCAGAACATCTTACTCAAGTAGAAGTGTATCTATTTTACTAGATTAAAGGCAGCATTCTCTTGCATTACATTGTTTTATGTAGATCTGTGATATCTTAATTACTGGCGAAGGTTCAAGTTTTGTTTAATTGAACTGAATCTTTTCGAAGGAACATTTGATTTTTGTTGGAGAAAAGTAGGCTCCCTGAACAAACATTACTCAGACGTGGGCTTATTGTTGTTTTTTTTTAATGAAAATGGTTTATTACATTTTCTTGTTACGATTCTCCATGAACGTTTCAGGAAATAAAAAGGTATAAATAAGAAAGTCAAAGTTGTCTGTAATCCTACCATATCTGGAAAATGCTCTGATGTCAAATACAGTCTAATCTTGTGGCGTTTCCCCTGAAAGCAGTGTGTTCTTCTCCAGTTGATTATCAGAGAATGAGGGCTCTGGAGGTGGGCTTTGGACCCGAGAATGAACTTGCGAAATGAAAGAAGTAACACTGACAGTTATCAAGGGTCTGTGTGGTGTTCCACCTGATAGAAATGCCTCAAGTTGTCCTGGAGCCATGGGCTAGGACAGGTGACTCTAGCAAGGAACCCAGAGGATACAGCTAGACTTAGGCCCTATGTGTATACGTAGAGCCATAAATCATGTTCCTCCTAAACACGTCCCTTTCCTCCCTGTGCCCCAGATCCTTCCATAGGGTCTTGGTGAAACTTATGGATTGGTCTCTTCTGCTGCAGAGAATTAATTGAAATTCTGCCTCTGGGGTGGAGTCACAGAGGTTAGCATAATCTCCTCTTCCCAGGAGCTTAGGTGTTACCAGCATTCCAAGAAGGAGTCACTTCGTGTTTGGTGGCTTCTCCTAACATCATGAAATGCTGTCTGGCTGCTGCAGAAGCACCAAGTCCCTTTACCCATCAGGCACTGCTGCACTAGCTCTCACGACTCTCCTTGGAGTCACTTATCTGCCAGGGCAAGTGTCCAGAATCCTCCAGATACGAAGCACAGGAACCATCCAGCATTGGTTGCTTGTGTGATGTAACGTTACCAAGGCAAATGCAGTAGGAGAATGACTGGTGCTACCTTGATTTCAGCACCCAAATTAGAGAACTGAATTATGTTCCCTTCTTCAGTTTCCTGTTGTGTGATGACCTAAGCCTATCTCCTGCTTCAGACTCTTCAACCAAGAGACAGATGTAGAAGGGAGTCTGGACATGACTACCCTGATGTTGACCTTGTCTTCCATCTCATGGGTGAAGCAATGCAGGGGCAGTTCAGAGGTACTTCTCAGCCCCAGGTTCACATTGTCTAACCCAAAGTTGCAGCGGTCATAAGCTGAGGAGGCAGCAGCAAAGCGGTGTGATGAAGAAGCTGGAGCTAAAGAATGCAAGGGACCTGTTGCTAAAGCATGTGAGACAGCATCCTGGGGGCCTTAGAAGTAGCTGGAGTTCGTGGTGAGGGGGACTTGATTTCTGACACGTTAGTGGTAGCTCAGGCATGTTTATTTGGGCGTGGAAGGTAAAGTGATGGCATGTGGAAGTTGGAGAGCCTGCCTTTTACACTGGCAAGCTGTCGTCTACAAGAGCAGCAATAGGAGATCCTTGTGTCATGTAGCACTGTATGTTTAGAGGCAGCAAGAAAAACACCTGCTGGGCTGCCTTGTACGGCTGTGTAGTATTTGCTCTGAACAGTTCTGGTCTATGATGTACACGATTTTCCCTGGAGTTTTACAGTGCAGCTGCCCTGCCATCTGATTTCTGTGTATTCAGGTATCTGAAGTTCCGTGGGTTGTCTGACATTATCTATCACATACTTGAGCATTAAAACCCTCAGGGGTTTGCCAGAGTCTTAAAAGACATTTGACGTCAATCTGTCTAAAGATGAGACGTCTATGGAAATGTGTGTGTGAGTGTGTCAGTGTGTGAATACGTGTGTGTTACAGCATGATCAACTTTGTTTCTTGGGATTCTAACGAAGTTATAATTGTAAATGTGTGTGTAATCTGCAAGACTTTCAATCCTGTTGCCTTTGGTAATAACCAGGCTCAGAAGTTAACAGTTAGGCAGTGCTAGATACAGCTCTTTGGGGGCGTGGTTGTGATGAGATAAGTGGATACACGGACCGAATTTTTCTGTAGAAAATTTAAAGCATAACATTAAAAAATTTCTTTTGGAAAACAGACGTTGGATTCATGGTAGTTAAAATTTCTGGCTGGAGATAACATCTTGCATTAGTCACTTTGCACTCAACCATTGATTCAGAGAGGAACAACAGAACAGATGATCCCATATGTAAAATAATCCAAAACAGGCTTTATTTGATGTTGGAATGCAAAGTAGCAGCTTCGCCTGTAGTTGCTCTGAGAAAGCAAGCTAGCTCATTCAGAAGCAAGGGGGTGAAGACTTCTTGCAGGTGTGAAGATTTCTTGCAGGTGTTAGATAGTACCTGATTTCCCATTCTTCTTCATGAAATGCCGTCTGTCATTTTGCTCCACGTTGAGTTCGAGTGAAACCTACTCTTAGATGGATGAGGAGCGTTGTGCTGGTGAGAGAGGCCAGGCCACCAAGGCCAGTCTGGGCTTTAAGAATGGCCATTCTCTTTCAGCTTAGGTTGTTTCTACTTCAGGTTCAACCCCAAGCCGTGCAAAAGACTAGGTAAGGAAAAGAAAGAAGTGGACACAGCTCCTTGTTACCTCTCTGGTTCTTCAACCAAATCCACCTCAAGTTTGGTCGGTGTGACCCATGTGGAATGGGGAATCCTTTAGGTCAGGGCAGCTCTGGGCAGGAGCAGACTGCCGTTATGCCGAAACCGCACAACTCAGATGGGATTTGAACCCAGCCAAAACTCAGATTGGGACTCAAACCCACACTTTTAATTGAAATCACACACCTGTTCTCAGGACTTAATGAAACTCAGGTTCTTTATGTCTCGTCATCACAGAAAGAAATCAGTGAGAGACAAAGTGATAGGTAAGAATTGGATTTATTTAGAGATACACACATTCCAAAGACAATACAATCTGTCTCAAAAGGTGAGAACAGCCCTGAAATATGCGGAGGTTAGTTTTTGTGGGCTGGGTAGTTTCATAGGCTAACAGGTGGGAGGATTATTCCAACTCCTTTGGAGAAGGGGCGGGGATTTCCAGGATTGGGGCCACCACCCACTTTTTGGCCTTTGATGGAACTGTCATGGCACCTGTGGGTGTGTTATTTAGCATATGCTAATGTATTACAATGAGTGTATAATGAGGCTCAAGGTCTACTGGAGGTCGAATTGTCTGCCATCTTGGGCCTAGTTGGTTCTAACAAGTTTATGTCATGTCCTCAATGGCTATGTCATTCTTTTAAAGGTTGTGCCCTGCCCCCTTCCCTCCTGTTTCAATAGCACTGGGCTGAGAATATGCCACATTGGCATTTATCGGCTACCTGCTACCATATAAGGGATTCCTAGCTGGGCACTAGTCCTATGTTCTTATTCTTACTGACTACACCTGCCCAAAAGGTCATTCCAGAGGTTTTGTTTCTATCTTTCGGGGCACAGGATTCACTTGGCAGTCTCCACTGCCTCGTTTTGAGCTCTGGCTAACAGGAGCGAGGGTCAGGCTGTGGTTATCCCCCGTCTTTCTGAGGCATGGCTGACCAACCTGAGACTATATTTGCCAGCCTCCTTTGCAGCTGGGTGTAGTTAGGTGAGCGAATTCTCACTGATTATATATGAGTGATACTAAGAGTACAAGTGGTACAAGAACCCGAATCCTTGATGACGTAACTGAGCCGGGGATCCAGTCAGTCCTGCAGTGGTTGGTTGTGGTCTCCTGCTGTGTAAGATGATTACACATGGCCTCACTCTTTCAGCACTTTGAGTCAGGGTTCTTGCAGCTGAAAGCATGCAAATGAATACTGAGGAGGCCAACTAGTCCATCTCTGGGCTTCTTGTCAGCGTTTTGTCCAGAGCAAACACGACTGATTTAGACCTTTTCAGAATTTACAGGCTTAACTCTTCTGCCAAGTGTGTTTTAAATTTAGCCCGTCTCCTTCCTGCTGTTGTTTAAGCACATGATTTATTGTCCTGTCAGTAGAGAAAAACTCTAGGTGATATACTGAGTGTTATTTTGTGAATCTTCCCAGCTACTTCTATTCCAGTATTAATTAATCTCTAGAACTTTAAGACTTTCTTGATAGATCTTATTTTATAACCCTTTAAATTGAATCCAAAGCAACTAATTATATTCTAGTCCAATTGATCTTTTTTTTTCTTTCTTCAATTATACTTTAAAACTTTTATCCTTCAAAAACTTGGGAGTGAATAATTGTTCTAACACGACTTCCAAACTCCACAATTGCCCTAAGTTAGGAAAGACCTGTAAACAATTAATAAACAGAAACCTCAATTAAATAGAGTTGGAAGACCAGAAAGGGAGGTCTCAAACCCTGAGACAATAGCAAAGCTGATGAGAAGAAAGACCTGCTTTCTTTCCTGGCAAGGGACTCAGCCAGTGAAAAGCTTTGGACTCTTTCTTTACTATAGCCCTCGAACTTCCTTCTCCCCCTCAATAAAAACGCTCTCCTTCCCTTACTCTGTGGGGACTTGCATGTGCCTTGCCATGGTTGGAAACCCTGAATTTCAATTCTCTCCTGATCCTGAATAAACCCATCATTGCTAGAGGAATAGCTGGCAGTCTATTTGTTTTAGGTCAACAGGCCCTTTCAGCTTTCAAAAGCAATCCTTTGGAGGGCCTCTGGCTTCTACCTGCTCCCTGGTGGCAAAGCCAGTGTCACATGTTGTAGGTTTTCATAACTTCCAGGGACCAAATTCTGTTATCTATTTCTGAGTAACAAATCATACACAAATTAGTGGCCTAAAATAACAACAATATATCCGGCTCACAAACCTGTGATGTGGGCATAGTTTGGTGGGGTTAGCTCATCTCTGCAGAGTAATGACAGGTGAGGTTTCCTTTAAGATAACTCACTCATCTTGTCTGTTATATTGGTGCTGGCTAATGGCTAGGGGCCCAGCCAGTGTTGGTTGCTGGTTGGAGACTTGATACCTTTCTAGAGTGGCCACTCCACGGAGCTAATTGAGCTCTTTCACAGCATGGTGGCTGGGTTCCAAGAACAAATGTTCTAAGAGAGGGGAAGAGGAAGCTATCAAACTCTTAAGCACAGCATCACTTCTGCAATATTTTGTTGATCAAGCAGTCACAATGTCTGCCCAGTTCAAAACAGTGAAATGTAGCAGAAGTAACAAAGAACTTGCAGCCATGTTTACCAAGTAGAAGATATTAATTTTATCCAGATTTTAAAAACCAAGAAAAATGGAAACACATAAAAGTTAATTAATTTCCTCAAGGTCACACAGCTTGAAAGCATAGAGCTGAGATTTTAATCTAGGTGGTATTGTTACAGACTCCTAGTTCTTTACAAGTACACTTTTATGAGAAAATTTGACAAAGGCAAACTTTTTGCAACTGATCACTATGGTTTAATATTAAGTCTGCCAATCAAGGCCTAAAGAGAACCAAGTCTTAAAATATATAAGTATAGGAAGCACTCCGGTTGATCAGTGAAGCCTAACTTTTATTTCAGTGTGGTGATGTAACAAATTTTAACAATTATTAAACAAATTTTTTAAAATTTTATTTTTTATAATTTTTATTGGAGTATTGTTGATTTACAATGTTATGTTAGTTTCAGGTGTACAGCAAAGTAAATCAGTTATACATATACATATATCCACTGTTCTTTAAGATTTTTTTCCTATATAGGGCATTACAGAGTATTGAGTAGACTTCCCTGTGCTATACGGTAGGTCCTTGTTGGTTATCTATTTTATATTTAGTAGTGTGTGTATGTCAATCCCAATCTCTAAATTTTTCCCTCCCCCAACTTACCCCCTGGTAACCCAAATTTGTTTTCTACATCTGTAACTGTATTTTTGTTTTGTAGATAAGTTTGTTTGTACCCTTTTTCTTTTGGATTCTACATGTAAGTGATATCATACGATATTTGTCTTTCTCTGTCTGACTTCACTCAGTATGACAGACTCTAGGTCCATCCATGTTGTTGCGAAAGGCATCATTTTGTTCTTTTGTTATGACTGAGTAATATTCCATCGTATGTATGTACCACATCTTTATCCATTCCTCTGTTGATGGACATTTAGGTTGCTTCCATGTCCTGGCTATTGTAAATAGTGCTGCAGTGAACATTCGGGTGCATGTATCTTTTCAAATTATGGTTTTCTCTGGATATATGCCCAGGAGTGGGATTGCTGGATCATATGGTAGCTCTATTCTTAGTTTTTTTAAGGAACTTCCATACTGTTCTCAATTGTGGCTGCACCAATTTACATTTCCACTAACAGTATAGGAGGGTTCCCTTCTCTCCACACCCTCTACGGCATTTGTTTGTAGATTTTTTTGTTGATGACCATTCTGACCGTTGTGAGCTGATACCTCATTATAGTTTGATTTGCATTTCTCTAATAATTAGTGATGTTGAGCATTTTTGTATGTGCTTTTTGGCCATCTGTATATCATCTTTGGAGAAATGTCTATTTAGATCTTTTGCCCATTTTTTGGTTGGGTTATTTGTTTTTTTTAATATCTATCTATTTATTTATTTTGGTTACGCTGGGTCTTCATTATGGCATGCGGGATCTTCGTTGTGGCATGTGGGATCTTTAGCTGCGGCATGTGGGCTTCTTAGTTGTGGCGTGCATGTGGGATCTAGTTCCCCCCCAGGGATCAAAGCCAGTCCCCCTGCATTGGGAGTGTGGAGTCTTACCCACTGGACCACCAGGGAAGTTCTGGTTGTTTGTATTTTGATATTGAGCTGCATGAGCTCTTTGTATATTTTGGAAATTAATCCCTTGTTGGTTGCTTTGTTTGCAAATATTTTCTCCCATTCTGAGGGTTGTCTTTTCATTTTGTTCATGGCTTCCTTTGCTGTGCAAAGGCTTTTAAGTTTAGTTAGGTCCCATTTGTTTGTTTTTGTTTTTATTTTCATTATTCTAGGAGGTGGATTGAAAAAGATCTTGCTGTGATTTATTTCACAGAGTGTTCTGCCTATGTTTTCCTCCATGAGTTTTATAGGATCCAGCCTTACATTTAGGTCTTTAATCCATTTTGAGTTTATTTTTGTGTATGGTGTTAGGGAGTGTTCTAATTTCATTCATTTACAGGCAGCTGTCCAGTTTGCCCAGCACCACTGATTAAAGAGACTGTCTTTTCCCCTTCATATATTCTTGTCTCCTTTGTCATAGATTAGGTGACCATAGGTGCATGGGTTTATCTCTGGGCTTTCTATTCCTGTTCCATTGATCTATATTTCTGTTTTTGTGCCAGTACTGTGCTCTTTTGATTACTGTAGCTTTGATTACTGTTTTGGTTCCTCCAGCTATGTTTTTCTTTCTCAAGCTTGCCTTATCTATTCAGGATCAAATTGTAAAGTTGTTTGTTCTAATTCTGCGAAAAATGCCATTGTTAGTTTCATGGGGATTGCATTGAATCTGTAGATTGCTTTGGGTAGTAGACTAATTTTCACAATATTGATTCTTCCAATCCAAGAACATGGTATGTCTCACTATTTGTTTGTGTCATCTTTGATTTCTTTCGTCAGTGTCTTATAGTTTTCTGAGTACAGGTCTTTTACTTCCTTAGGCAGGTTTATTCCTAGGTATTTCATTCTTTTTGAAGTGATGGTAAATGGGATTGTTTCCTTAATTTCTCTTTCTGATCTTTCATTGTTAGTGTATAGCAATGCCCGAGATTTCTGTGTATTAATTTTGTATCCTGAAACCTTACCTGATTCACTGATGAGCTCGAGTAGTTTTCTGGTAGCATCTTTAGGATTTTCTATGTATAGTATCATGTCATCTCCAAAGAGTGACAGTTTTACTTCTTTTCCAATTTGGATTCCTTTTATTTCTTTCTCTTCTCTGATTGCCGTGGCTAGGACTTTCAAAACTGTGTTGGATAAAAGTGGCAAGAGTGGACATCCTTGTCTTGTTCTTGATCTTAGAGAAAATGCCTTCAGTTTTTCACCATTGAGAATGGAGAATGATTTTTGCTGTGGGTTTGTCATATATGGCCTTTATTATGTTGAGGTAGGTTCCCTCTCTGTGTTTGTGGTCTCCTTTCCACAGGCTGCAGGACTCTAGTTCCTCTTGCTTCTGGTGTCTGCCTCCTGGTGGGTGAAGTTGGTCTGGAGGCTTATGTCATTATCCCCTTCATAAGGGGTTCGGCTGGTGTTGTGGTGACCAGAACCTGCCCTGGATATTGAGCGGGGCCTCCCCTTTGCTCTGTGGTTGTCACTGTCCTGTCAGGGGCAGGACCTGCTCCCTAGTTGTTGGAGTAGAGGCCCCTAGATCTGTTTCTTAGCTGTGTTTCTGATCTGCAGTGGGAGGTAGGCAGGATTGGGGCATTTCCACTGGGAGGGAAGCCACTGAGTATTCCTCCTCTGGAGCTGTTCACCTGTGAATGTGCTCTGTTGTGTCCCCTTTCACCCATTGTGTGGGCTTGCAAAGTACACTGTTGTTGGAACTGCTCTCCGTCTCACCTTAACTGTGGGTATCCTGGCAATTGGCCTTGGTCGCTCTTAGGCATTGTTTTCACCAGGCCACTGGTGCAGATCCACTGAGATCAGGTCCCAGGACTGCAGTAGTTGTGCACCTGGACCCGCTGTGGGAGCTATGGAGGCAGCTCAGACTCTGGTCTGTCCCAACTCCTGTGTGTACGCACCCACATAGCCCACAGCTGCTAAAGCCAGACCCTTCTCAGCTGCAGGAGCACTTGTTACCTGTTCTGATGTTCCGCAGGTGCTGAATTTAGGAAGCCATCAGCGGAGGTGTAACTCCATGGTTCATGCAGCCAGGAGGAGATTTCAGCTTTTTCCTTAGTCACACAGCCCCTGGGGCTCAGCTATGGTTTCATCCCCCGCTCTGCATGTGTTCCTCCCATCAGAGTCTGTTCCAGAGGCTGCTGGAGCATGCGAGCCCATCAGGAGAGAGGGGGCTAAGGTGGTGATCAGGCCGCCCAGGAGGTAGGGTGCTGGGTGGCAATCCAGATGCACGAGCCCATCAGGCAGGAAGGAGCCGAGGCGGAGACTGGGGTGTGTGGTCTGCCCAGGTGAGGAGGGCGCTGGGGTAGCAATTGGAATGCACGATCCCGTCAGGCAGGAGGGAGCCAAGACAGCGAGTAGTTTGCCCGGGCCGGGGTGGGGGACGGAGGAGGCAATGGTGGGGGCGTTCAAGCCGGCTCTGGAGGGGGCCCTCCCTAGTGCCCATGGAGGCGGGGGCCGGCGCGTGAGGAGAGAGGCTGAAATGGCGGCCCTGCCCTCTGCGCGTCACTCAACAACGGCACTTCGCTTCTGTGGTGGCCAGGGCTTCCACCACGAGCATTCTGGGTTGTGGAGCTCCCCACTCCCGTCCCCCCAGGCTGTCTCCTCACAGCCAACAGCAGTCCGCTCTCTGGGTCTGCTCTCCAAACTCCACATTCCCCCGTGTGCACTGGTGGACACCCGCCTCAGCCTGGGCTGTGGCATGGACCATCCCTGTAGGTCTCACTCTGTCCTGCCTGCCACAGGCCGGTTGCTGGGCTCTCCTCTAAGTCCCCGAGGCTCCCCTTCTGTACCAGCTGATCTCTTCCCTAGTGAGGGGGCTTCCCCAGATGCAGGAACCTCTCCTCACCTTAACCTCCCTGCCAGGGGTGCAGGTCCTGTCCCACTTCTCCTCTTCCTTTCTTCTTTCTTTTGTTCTACCCAGTTATGTGGGGATCTCTCATGTCCTTTTAGGTGTCCAAGGTCCTCTACTAGTGTTCAACAGGTGCCCTGTGAGAATTGTTCCATTTTTAGATGTATTCTTGGTGCCTTTGTGGGGAGAGATGAACTCCACGTTCTCCCACTCCTTCGCCATCTTGAGTATCATCTAAACAAATTTTAAGTGTTTTTTTTTTTTTTTTTTTTTTTGCGGTACGCGGGCCTCTCTGTTGTGGCCTCTCCCGTTGCGGAGCACAGGCTCCGGACGCGCAGGCTCAGCGGCCATGGCTCACGGGCCCAGCCGCTCCGTGGCATGTGGGATCCTCCCGGACCGGGGCACGAACCCATGTCCCCTGCATCGGCAGGCGGACTCTCAACCACTGCGCCACCAGGGAAGCCCCAAATTTTAAGTTTTAATAAAATTTCAATTTTAAATTCCCATTTTTATTTTGTTGGAACTTGGTAAGAGGGAAAATCTGGTAAGAGGGGAAAAAAAAGTAAACTTTTCAATCAATATAATTTCCCACAGGCTGTTCTGCCAGGTTAGCCAGTACTGAAGCCAGTTTACCATGAACATTTTCTAATTTAGCAGAATCAATGTGTAGACCAATTAAACAGATTAAGATACCAAATACTTTTCTTTCAATTAAAAAATCCAAGAGAAAATTTGCATGAATAAGAAAAATGATAGGCAAAGCCTCTGACAGAGAAAAATTGTAAGAATTTCTAAGCAGTTGAATGAAACAGGATGCTTTTGGAGGTACAATCTGGTGGTCCTGAGAAGGATAAAAGAGAAGTGATTGCCAGAGAAAAATAGAGAAGGGAAGCAATAAAGTGTCCTAGGTTAGAAGGCTCCAGTTTTTAACATGAATTCTCCTGGAAAGTATATATATATATGTATGTGTACATTTATTATTTTATTGTACATTCAAGATGATAAATAATTTTGAGTTTAACAATGTGGTAAATATTAAAAGACGGAGGTCCACTTGTATTGTCTTCCAAACGTATTTATTAAATATGCTATTTATTAAATAACTTATCATTTTCTTATGTAATTGAACTACCATAAGGATCATTTATTCTCATGTATACTGGATGCTGTTTCTGGACTCTATTTTGCTCCACTGGTCTATTTGTATTTGTCTTATACAAATACAATGTTTAATTAATTATAATATTTTCAAATATGTGGTATATCATTGTGGTTCTTTTCTTGGCTACTCTTTGGTAATAGTAATTTTTTTTAAAAAAAATACTAACTTGAAGATCATTTTTTCCAATTAGAAAAAGCTATTGAGTTTCTGATTAGAATTTCATTAAACATATTAATTCAGGAAAAAAATTTAAATTAACTTTTCATTCTATCCAGTTTAAAATATGATCTGATCTGGTAATTTAAATTTTTTTCAGTTTTTTTTGTTTTTTCATTAAAAAAGTTCAATCTGTAGTCTATTTCTCTTCCTACTTCTTTTAAAAAGATGGTATGCTGCTCTACAGGCATACTGAGTCTGTCCTCGGGAGTCTCCCCAAGAGTAGCACAAATGCCTCTTTAGTATTTTGAACACCTAGAGGAGAGCTGTTCATCTGACAGCTTATACTTATCACTGTTCATCTCCTTTCACTATGGTTGGGCATACCATAGGCCTTTTTTTTTTTAATTTTAATTTTATTTATTGTTTTATAAAGCAGGGTCTTATTAGTTATCTGTTTCAAACATATTAGTGTATATATGTCAATCCCAGTCTCCATCACTACCCACCCGCCACGCTTTCCTCCCTTGGTGTCCATACATTTGTTCTCTACATCTGTGTCTGTATTTCTGCCTTGCAAACCGGTTCGTCTGTACCATTTTTCTAGATTCCACATATATGTGTTAATATACGATATTTGTTTTCCTCTTTCTGACTTACTTCACTCTGTATGACAGTCTCTAGGTCCATCCACGTCTCTACAAATGACCCAATTCCGTTCCTTTTTATGGCTGAGTAATATTCCATTGTATATATGTGCCACATCTTCTTTATCCAATCATC
Organism: Globicephala melas; assembly: GCF_963455315.2. NCBI lineage: Eukaryota > Metazoa > Chordata > Mammalia > Artiodactyla > Delphinidae > Globicephala > Globicephala melas. Next base: position 64,023,221 of record NC_083322.1, read on the forward strand.
TGTCGATGGGCATTTAGATTGCTTCCATGACCTGGCTATTGTAAATAGTGCTGCAATGAACATTGGGATGCATGTGTCTTTTTGAATTATGGTTTCCTCTGGGTATATGCCCAGTAGTGGGATTGCTGGATCATATGGTAGTTCTATTTTTAGTTTTTTAAGGAACCTCCATACTTTTCTCCATAGTGGCTGTATCAATTAACAGTCCCACCAACAGTGCAAGAGGGTTCCCTTTTGTCCATGCCCTCTCCAGCATTTGCTGTTTGTAGATTTCCTGATGATCACCATTTTAGCCAGTGTGAGGTGATACCTCATTGTAGTTTTGATTTGCATTTCTCTAATGATTAGTGATGTTGAGCATCCTTTCATGTGTTTGTTGGCAATCTGTATATCTTCTTTAGAGAAATGTCTATTTAGCTTTTCTGCCCATTTTTGGATTAGGTTGTTTGTTTTTTTAATATTGAGCTGCATGAGCTGTTTATATATTTTGGAGATCAATCCTTTGTCCTTTGATTTGTTTGCAAATATTTTCATCCATTCTGATGCTTGTCTTTTCATCTTGTTTATAGATTCCTGTACTATGCAAAAGCTTTGTTTCATTAGGTCCCATTTGTTTATTTTTGTGTTTATTTCCATTACTCTAGGAGGTGGGTCAAAAAAGATCTTGCTGTGATTTACGTCAAAGAATGTTCTTCCTATGTTTTCCTCTAAGAGTTTTATAGTGTCCCGTCTTACATTGAGGTCTTTAATCCATTTTGAGTTTACTTTTATGTATGGTGTTAGGGAGTGCTCTAATTTCATTCTTTTACATGTAGCTGTCCAGTTTTACCAGCACCACGTATTGAAGAGGCTGTCTTTTCTCCATTGTATATCCTTGCTTCCTTTGTCATAGATTAGTTGATTAAGTGTGTGGGTTTACCTCTGGGCTTTCTATCCTGTTCCATTGGCCTATATTTCTGTTTTTGTGCCAGCACCATATTGTCTTGATTACTGTAGCTATGTAGTATAGTCTGAAGTCAGGCAGTCTGATTCCTCCAGTTCTGTTTTTTTCCCTCAAGATTGCTTTGGCTATTCGGGGTCTTCTGTGGCACCATACAAATGTTAAGATTGTTTTGTTCTTGTTCTGTAAAAAATGCCATTGGTAATTTGATAGGGATTGCGTTGAATCTGTAGATTGCTTTGGGTAGTAGAGTCATTTTCACAATATTGATTCTTCCAATCCAAGAACATGGTATATCTCTCCATCTGTTTGTGTCATCTTTGATTTCTTTCATCAGTGTCTTATAGTTCTCTGAGTACAGATCTTTTACCTCCTTAGGTAGGTTTATTCCTAGGTATTTTATTATTTTTGTTGCAGTGGTGAATGGGATTGTTTCCTTAATTTCTCTTTCTGATCTTTCATTGTTAGTATATAGGAATGCCAGAGACTTCTGTGCATTAATTTTGTAACCTGCAACTTTACCAAATTAATTGATTAGCTCTAGTAGTTTTCTGGTGGCATCTTTAGGATTTTCTATGTATAGTATCATGTTATCTGCAAACAGTAACAGTTTTACTTCTTCTTTTCCAATTTGTTTATTTTTTTTTTCTTCTCTGATTGCCATGGCTAGGACTTCCAAAACTGTTGAATAATACTGGCGAGAGTGGACATCCTTGTCTTGTTCCTGATCTTAGCGGAAAAGCTTTCAGTTTTTCACCATTGACAATGATTTACTGTGGGTTTGTCGTATATGGCGTTTATTATGTTGAGGTAGGTTCTCTCTATTTCCACTTTCTGGAGAGTTTTTATCATAAAAGGGTGTTGAATTTTGTCAAAAGCTTTTTCTGCATCTGTTGAGATGATCATATGGTTTTTACTCTTCAGTTTGTTTATGTGGTGTATCACATTGATTGATTTGCATATATTGAAGAATCCTTGCATTCCTGGGATAAATCCCACTTGTTCATGGTGTATGATCCTTTTAATGTGTTGTTGGATTCTGTTTGCTAGTATTTTATGAGGATTATTTCGTCTGTATTTATCAGTAATATTGGTCTGTAATTTTCTTTTTGTGTAGTATCTTTGTCTGGTTTTGGTATCAGGGTGATGGTGGCCTCATAGAATGAGTTTGGGAGTGTTCCTTCCTCTTCAATGTTTTGGAAGAGTTTGAGAAGGATGGGTGTTAGCTCTTCTCCAAATGTTTGACAGAATTCACCTGTGAAGGCAGCTGGTCCTGGACTTTTGTTTGTTGGAAGATTTTTAATCACAGTTTCAATTTAATTACCTGTGATTGGTCTGTTCGTATTTTCTATTTCTTCCTGGTTCAGTCTCAGAGGTTATACGTTTCTAAGAATTTGTCCATTTCTTCCAGGTTGTCCATTTTATTGGCATAGAGTTGCTTGTAGTAGTCTCTTATGATGCTTTGCCTTTCTGCAGTGTCTGTTGTAACTTCTCCTTTTTATTGATTTGTCCTCTCCCTCTTTTTCTTGATGAATCTGGCTAAAGGTTTATCAGTTTTGTTTATCTTCTCAAAGAACCAGCTTTTAATTTTATTGATCTTTGCTGTTGTTTTCTTTGTTTCTATTTCATTTATTTCTGTTCTAATCTTTATGATTTCTTTCCTTCTACTAACTTTGGGTTTTGTTTGGTCTTCTTTCTCTAGTTGCTTTAGGTGTAAGTTTAGGTTGTTTATTTGAGATTTTTCTTGTTTCTTGAGGTAGGATTGTATTGCTATAAACTTCCCTATTAGAACTGATTTTGCTGCATCCTATAGCTTTTGGATTGTTGTGTTTTCATTGTCATTTGTCTCTAGGTATTTTTTTATTTCCTCTTTGATTTCTTCAGTGATCTCTTGGTTAATTAGTAATGTATTGTTTAGCTTCCATGTGTTTGTGTTTTTTTTCCCCTGTAATCTATTTCTAATCTCATAGTGTTGTGGTCGGAAAAGATGCTCAGTATGATTTCAGTTTTCTTAAATTTACTGAGGCTTGATTTGTGACCCAAGATCTGATCTATCCTGGAGAATGTTTTGTCTGTACTTGAGAAGAAAGTGTGATCTGCTGTTTTTCGATGGAATGTCCTATAGATATCAATTAAGTCTATCCGGTCTGTTGTCATTTATAGCTTGTGTTTCCTTATTACTTTTCTGTCTGGATGATCTGTCCGTTGGCGTAAGTGAGGTGTTAAAGTCCTCCAGTATTATTGTGTTACTGTCAATTTCCTCTCTTACAGCTGTTACAGCGTTTGCCTTATGTATTGAGGTGCACCTGTGTTGGGTGCATATATGTTTATAATTGTTATATCTTCCTCTTGGATTGATCCCTTGATCACTACATTAGTAGTGTCCTTCCTTGTCTCTTGTAACATTCTTTATTTTAAAGTCTATTTTATCTGATATGAGTATTGCTACGCCAGCTTTCTTTTGATATCCATTTGCATGGAATATCTTTTTCCATCCCCTCATTTTCAGTCTGTATATGTCCCTAGGTCTGAAGTGGGTCTCTTGTAGACAGCATATATATTGGTCTTGTTTTTGAATCCATTCGTCAAGCCTGTGTCTGTTTGTTGGAGCATTTAATCCATTCACGTTTAAGGTAATTATCGATATGTATGTTCCTATTACCATTCTCTTAATTGTTTTGGGTTTGTTTTTGTAGGTCCTTTTCTTCTCTTGTGTTTCCCACTTAGAGAAGTTCCTTTAGCATTTGTTGTAGAGCTGGTTTGGTGGTGCTGAATTCTCTTAGACTTTGCTTGTCTGTGAAGCTTTTGATTTCTCCCTTGAATCTGAATGAGATCCTTGCTGGGTAGAGTAATCTTGGTTGTAGGTTCTTCCCTTTCATCATTTTAAATATATCGTGCCACTCCCTTCTGGTCTCAGAGTTTCTGCTGAGAAATCAGCTGTTAACTTTATGGGAGTTCTCTTTTATGTTGTCATTTTTCCCTTTTTGCTTTTAATAATTTTTCTTTGTCTTTAATTTTTGTCAGTTTGATTACTATGTGTCTCAGCGTGCTTCTCCTTGGGTTTATCCTGCCTGAGACTCTCTGTGCTTCATGGACTTAGCTGGCTATTTCCTTTCCCAGGTTAGGGAAATTTTCAACTATAATCTCTTCAAATATATTCTCAGGTCCTTTCTCTCTCTCTCTTCTCTTTCTGGGACCCCTGCAATGTGAATGTTGGTGCATTTAATGTTGACCCAGAGGTCTCTTAGTCTATCTTCATTTCTTTTCATTCCTTTTTCTTTATTCTGTTCCATGACAGTGAATTCCACCATTCTGTTTTCCAGGTCACTTATCCGTTCTTCTGCCTCAGTTATTCTGCTGTTGATTCCTTCTAGTGTACTTTTCATTTCTGTTATTGTATTGTTCATCTCTGTTTGTTTATTCTTTAATTCTTCTAAGTGTTTGTTCTTTAATTCTTCTAGGTCTTTGTTAAACATTTCTTGCATCTTCTCAATCTTTGCCTGTATTCTTTTTCCGAGGTCCTGGATCATCTTCACTATCATTATTCTGAATTATTTTTCTGGAAGGTTGCCTATCTCCACTTCATTTAGTTGTTTTTCTGGGGTTTTATCTTGTTCCTTCATCTGATACGTAGTCCTTTGCTTTTTCATTTTGTGTATCTTTCTGTGAATGTGGTTTTTGTTCCACAGGCTGCAGGATTGTAGTTCTTTTTGCTTCTGCTATCTGCCTTCTGGTGGATGAGGCTATCTTAGAGGCTTGTGCAAGCTTCCCGATGGAAGGGACTGGTAGTGGGTAGAGCTGGGTGTTGCTCTGGTGAGCAGAGCTCAGTAAAATTTTAAACTGCTTGTCTGCTGATGGGTGGGGCTGAATTCCCTCTCTGTTGGTTGTTTGGCCTGAAGCCACCCAGCAGTGGAACTTACAGTCTCTTTGGTGGGACTAATGGGAGACTCTGGGAGGACTCACTCCAAGGAGTACTTCACAGAACTTCTGCTGCCAGTGTCCTTGTCCCTGCGTTGAGCTTCTCCTTTGTCTTTGGATGTGGGGTATCCCCTATGGTGAGTTCCAGTGTCTTCCTGTCGATCGCCATAGGCCTTTTAAGGGCTGTTTTACAGATTAAGAAAACCTAGCAGAGGCTCTGAAGTAACCCCACAAATCCATGAAGTGACCAAATTTTTAAAACTGGGTGTTCTCCTCCTTTGTAGACTGTCTTTGGGAGTCTAGAATGAGGTGAGGGGTGGAAGTATTATTTCTTTATTCCACTTGCTGTTGAATTGGTGGCTTGGACATGTGGGCATCCTTTGGAGTATTCCTAACTAAAGGATAGGAGTGGTGTAGGGGTCCTCAGGCAACAATCAGAAGAAGAGAACTGCCATTATTTTTTCAGGTCATGATAATAGGGAACATGATTGGTACATGGAAAAGGTCTTGGTATTTTCTTCACTTTGAGCAAATATCAATTTTAATTGACCTAAGTTAATTTAATCGTGCTGTTTTAGTTTATTACTTTCCCTACTAATTTGCTTGAACTGGAAAAAAATTGCAAGTTTAAAAAATTATTTTGAGGGCTTCCCTGGTGACGCAGTGGTTGAGAATCTGCCTGCCAATGCAGGGGATACAGGTTTGATCCCTGGTCTGGGAAGATCCCACATGCCACAGAGCAACTGGGCCTGTGAGCCACAACTACTGAGCCTGTGCGTCTGGAGCCTGTGCTCCACAACAAGAGAGGCCGTGACAGTGAGAGGCCCGCGCACCGCGATGAAGAGTGGCCCCCGCTTGCCAGAACTAGAGAAAGCCCTCGCACAGAAACGAAGACCCAACACAGCCAAAAATAAATAAATTTATTTAAAAAAAAAATTATTTTGATAATCCTTGTTTCCTTTACAAGGAATGAAAATTTCAGCAATTTCCTTTATTTTTTACATCAACATTTTGGCAGTGATCCATTTCTTTTGTCTAAAGTACTCTTTCTCTTGAAATGTGAATCAGTGAATCATGGGCCCACTAAGAAGAAGGATTATGATATTTTCATCACTGATGTCTGTAGAATATCGCATATAGCCTGACATATATTAGATATACAAGTAAATATCTGTTAATGAATGAATGGGTAAAGAAATGTATCCTATGTGGTTGCCAAGTCAGATTTTTTAATTAATGTTTTTCCTAGGAATTAATTTGTTGAAGTATAACATATCTTTGTTAGGAAACTTTTAAGTATGAGAGAGTGTTGGCTTACAAATTAATCAATAAGGGAAATAAAAATAAGCAAATTATGATATAATTGAAGTACTTTCCAAATCAGGAAATGCAAAACTAAATGGCAAAGTTGCAATAATTAAAGGTGAAAACTGCCATTCAAAGACGAGATATCACAGACTATTAAAGGAAGAATAAACTCTAAAAGAAAACTGTCAAAGTAACCTTAAAGTTATTCAGGATTTTTTTTTTCCCCAGAGGGTTACCCAATTGTCTGTATACTACTATTTATTAAATAATTAATCTTTTCCTCATGCATTTGAATTATCACATTTTATTATAAACTGAATGGATTTATTTCTGGACTCTGTTTTGTTGCACAAACTGTAAGTATTGAGTCCAAAAAGTTATCTTTTTTCAATTTTTAAAAATTTAACTAATTAATTAAACAAATTAAAATTTTAATTCATTTTTAATTGAAGAATAGTTGATTTACAATGTTGTGTTAATTTCTGCTGTATAGCAAAGTGTTTCAGTTATACATATATACACATTCTTTTTTTATATTCTTTTCCATTATGGTTTATCATAGGATATTGAATATAGTTCTCTGAGCTATACAGTAAGACCTTGTTGTTTATCCATTCTATATATAATAGCTTGCGTATGCTAACCCCAGCCTCCCACTTCATCTCTCCCACAACTCCCTCCACCTTGGCAACCACAAATCTGTTCTCTATGTCCGTGAGTCAGTTTCTGTTTCGTAGATAGGTTAGTTTCTGTCATATTTTAGATTCCACATATAAATGATATCATATGATATTTGTCTTTCTCTTTCTGAATTAACTTCACTTAGTATGATAATCTCCAGTTGGATCCATGTTGCTGCAAATAGCACTATTTCATTCTTTTTTTAGCTGGATAGTATTTCATTGTATATATGTACTACATCTGTTCATCTGCCAGTGGACATTTAGGTTGTTTCCATGTGTTGGCTATTGTCAGTAGTGCTGCTATGAACATAGGGGTGTGTGTATCTTTTTGAATTACGGCTTTGTCTGGATATATGCCCAGGACTGGGATTGCTGGATCATATGGTAATTCTAGTTTTAGTTTTCTTAGGAACCTCCATACTGTTTTCCACTGTAGCTGCACCAACTTACATTCCCACCAACAGTGTAGGAGGGTTCCTTTTTCTCCACACCCTTTTGCAGCATCTGTTACTTGTAGACTTTTTAATGATGGTCATTCTGACTGGTGCGAGGTAGTACCTTTTTATAGTTTTGATTTGCATTTCTCTAATAATTAGGAATGTTGAGCATCTTTTCATGTGCCTACTGGCCATCTATATTTCTTCTTTGGAGAAATGTCTATTAAGGTTTTCTGCCCATTTTTCTTTTTTTTTTTTGCAGTACGCGGGCCTCTCACTGTTGTGGCCTCCCCCATTGCGGAGCACAGGCTCCAGACGTGCAGGCTTAGCTGCCATGGCTCACGGGCCTAGCCGCTTCACGGCATGTGGGATCTTCCTGGACCAGGGCATGAACCTGTGTCCCCTGCATTGGCAGGCGGACTCTTAACCACTGCGCCACCAGGGAAGCCCCTTCTGCCCATTTTTAATTGGGATGTTTGGTTTTTTTGTTGTTGTTGAGTTGTGTGAGCTGCTTATATATTTTGGAAATTAAGCCCTTGTCAGTTGTATTGTTTGCAAATATATTATCCCATTCTTTAGGTTGTCTTTTCATTTTGTTTGTCATTTCCTTTGCTGTGCAAAATCTTGTAAGTTTGATTAGGTCCCATTTTTTTGTTTTGTTTTGTTTTTATGTCTATTGCCTTGGAAAACTGAAGAAAACTTGGGTACCATTTATGCCAGAGAATGTTTTCCCTATGATCTCTTGTAGGAGTTTTATGGTGTCGTGTCTTATATTTAAGTATTTAAGCCATTTTGAGTTTATTTTTGTGTGTGGTGAGAGACTGTGCTCTAACTTCATTGATTTACATGTGGTCCAACTTTCCCAACGCCATTTGCTAAAGAAACTGTTTTTTTCCCATTGTATATTCTTGCCTCCTTTGCGGAAGATTAATTGACTGTAGGTGTGTGGGTTCATTTCTGGGCTCTCTATTCTGTTCCATTGATCCATGTGTCTGTTTTTGTGCCAATACCACGCTGTTTTGATTACTGTAGCTTTGTAGTATTGTCTGAAGTCTGGGAGGATTATGCTTCCTGCCTTGTTCTTTTTCTTCAGAATTGCTTTGGCAATTCTGGGTCTTTTATGGTTCCACGTGAATTTTAGGATTATTTGTTCTAGTTCTGTGAAAAATGTCATGGGTAATTTGATAGGGATCACAATAAATCTGTAGATTGCTTTGGGTAGTATGACCAATTTAACAATATTAATTCTTCCAATCCAAGAGCATGGGATATCTTTCCATTTCTTTGAGTCATTCAACAAGTTATCTTTCTTTAAAAATTTATTGTTTTATTTTATTGAGATATAGTTGATTTACAGTGTTATGCTAATCTCTGCCGTACAGCAGAGTGACTCAGTTATACACATATAGACATCCTTTTTTTATATTCTTTTCCATTATAGTTTATCACAGGATATTGAATATAGTTCCCTGTGCTATACAGTAGGGCCTTGTTGTTTAGCCATCCTATACATAATAGTTTACATCTGCTAATCCCAAACTCCTAGTCCTTTCCTCCCCCACACCCCCTCCCCCTTGGCAACCACAAGTCTGTTCTCTATGTCTGTGAGTCTCTTTCTGTTTTGTAGATAGGTTCATTTGTGCCATATTTCAGATTCCACATATAAGTGATATCATATGGTATTTGTCTTTCTGTGTCTGACTTACTTCACCTAGTGTGATAATTTCTAGGTCCATCCATGTTGCTGCAAATGGCATTATTTCATTCTTTTTGATTGCTGAGTAGTATTCCATTGTATATATGTACCACATCTTCTTTGTCCATTCATCTGTCTATAGACATTTTGGTTGTTTCCATGTCTTAGCTATTGAGTATAGTGCTGCTGTGAATATAGGGGTGCAGGTATCTTTTTGAATTACAGCTTTGTCTGGATATATACCCAGGACTGGGATTGCTGGACCATATGGTAATTCTATTTTTAGTTTTCTGAGGAAACTCCACACTGTTTTCCATAGTGGTTGCACCAATTTACGTTCCCACCAACAGTGTAGGAGGCTTCCCTTTTCTCCACGCCCTCTCCAGCATTTGTTATTTGTCGACTTTTTAGTGATGGCATTCTGACCAGTGTGAGGAGGTAGCTCATTGTAGTTTTGATTTGCATTTCTCTGATAATTAGCGATGTTGAGCATTTTTTCATATGCCTGCTGGCCATCTATATTTCTTCTTTGGAGAAATGTCTATTAAAGTCTTGTGTCCATTTTTCAGTTGGTTTGTCTGTTTTTTGTTTCAACAAGTTATCTTAACATGAGCCCACAAATTTAATCACTACCAAGGTAATGAAATAAAACATTAACAGCACCCTAGAAGCCCTTTCTTGATAAATATTTATTGACTGAATGAATGAATGAGAGTCTGTGGGGAGTAGTTAGGGTCTGTTTCCTACTCGTCATGTATAATATTATGAATGTGTTGGGTGAAGACATAAATGTGGTTACTAAACTCACAAATAGCGCAAAGATGGGAGATAGTAATAGATTGGCTTATAGACAAGTCTTCAAAATTTCTCAGAAGTCAGGGACCATGAAATGAAACTAAAATTATGTAATATATAAATGTAAATGATTGAATGTCACTGTAAGTGCAGTATTGGGAAGAATTCACAGCTCTCCTTCATGGGAATATGACAGTTTAGAAGTGTTATTTTAAAGGACACTATGAACAGAAAAATGTGACTATAATCTTAGCATGTTCATATTATTGCTTGCTGTCAGAACAACGGTGGTTTGACCTCATCTGGCATGTTGTTACAGTTTTGGGCATTTTATCTGAAGAAGAATGATATGCTGGAGAATGTCTGCAGTGGAATGACGGGTGGCAGGAAGTCTGTGAACCTCAAATCCTTTTATATAAAAGGCAAGTTTAAAGAGAAGCGAATGTTATCTGAAGCATGGTGATAGAATTGGCAATGTTTTGCTTGAAAAGGAGTTGTAAAATGACATGAGAGCTTTCTTTAAAGGCTTAAAGATTAGCAGTATGGTGAAAAGAATTATAGTTCTTGTCTGTAGTTCCAGAAGAGAATCTCACATTTGTTTGACATTTTCATGGTCCAGTGGTTAAGAGGATGGGTCCTGGCTGGGTCCATGTGCCTGCTTTGTTGCCTGAGTCTCAGTATTGCCATTTTAGAGATGAAGAAGCCTACCTCATCAAGCCTTTATTCAAATGAAATAATAATGCATGCTAAACTCTTAGTTTCATTCATGTAGTAAACTTGAAACAGACATTATAATAGCAAATAGCAACTGTCTCCTTCTACCTTCTGTATCTCCTGTCTTTTTATTGTTCTATCTTGTATTTCCTTTATTTAGGGAAATGTCCTATTTGTGCTATTGGCCAATTACCTCAATAGCACAATCTATAAAATGACTTTTCTTCTGACCTCAACTTTAACTTGCCCTTCCACCAACTGCTGCACCCAACACTCCTCTGACCCTGCTCTTACAAAGGTCAGCAATAACCAAATTGCCAAATGCAGTAGATCCAAATCTTCATCTCACTTTGCCTTCTCTGCAATATTTTGACAAGCTTTTTTCTTCTTGGCTGTTGATATCACTTTCGTCTTGTTCTCTCTCGTTTTCATATGAACACTATCCTTCGTAAATGCATCTTCATTTTTTTACCCATTAAATATTAGTGTTTCTTAGGGTTGGCCCTTTGCACAGCACTCTGGGTGATCTTATCCAGCTAAGACCTAATGACTTACAAATTTGAACCCACAGTTTTGCAGTTTTAACTCTATTGTATAAATCTCCCTGAGTATTTCTAGTTGGATGTCTTGGAGTCATCTGAAACTCAACAGTTGCTCCTGAATCCAAATTTTATTCTGTCATTATCAGTTTTAGTAAATAGCAATTAAGGTAGCACCTGGAAGTTACTTTCCATCAATTCAACTTCATTAACATTTCTTGAAGAAATCTTCTTCTCACATCTACTCTTCCTTCCTTCCTTCAGCTCTCATTTTATCTTTCCTAGACTGAGGCAGTAGTCTTCCTTCTAGTCTCCAATCCACTGTTTGCGTGGCTGCCAAAGTGGCAATGGCCTGGCCATATGGTCAGGTAGAATGGCAGTAGAAACCAGGCCTATTAAAGGGATGCCCGTATGGGGCATGGTCCTGTGGATATCACTGTGGGAATTTGAAGGAGGCATTAAAGTAAGACGTGTCAGTGCCCATCAGAAGAACTCCCTTCCAGGTGTGGAAGGTGACTGAAATCAAGCAGATACCCTTGTGTGCTTCTGTGAGATACCATCAGGTCCATGAAATGAGTGGATGTGGAGGCACTGCAACAATGCAGAGATGAGCTAAATCTAGACATATTCCTCTGGTACCCTCTGAGGCACAAAATGTCAGTAAGAGCTGTTCTGTCTGCCAACAAAACAGAGACTGAAGATGGCCCTGTGGCAGATTCTCTGGTGGGAAGGTCCTGAACAGAGCTCAGCAAGACAAGCTGAGGCTGCTGTTGGTAGCCCTGGGGGGTGGGGGGACTACAAATGGGTCCTGATAGGAATAGACACTGACTCTAGACTGCTGGAAATACTCTGAATGCCGTAAAAGAACTGGAACAGAAAATACTGCACCAGTTTAAACGCTGAGCATCATTTCTTCAGACAGAGGAACTTGCTTTATAACTGATAATGTCCAACAGTAGGCAGAGACATATCCTCCTCAGATTACTAGTCTGACAGCATTGGACTGGGCAGTTAAAACATTGGTTGTCTAAAACAAGGGGAGATAAAAGCGTGAAGGGCTGGTTTACACACCTTCATGAGTGTGTGTTCATGCTCCATGTGAACATGAGTGGGGCTAGAGGAGTGTCCCCACTGGATATTTTTCTGTTTTTTTGTTGGATCTGGCAAAGAGGGGATGGAGAAGGTGATGGTACAATTTCTTCCCCACATCACTTCAACATGTTTTTTTTCGTACATGATGCAGTGGTCATAGGACCAGGGCTGCAACTACAAGGGCTGGAAGCAGGGATAATTCCAAAGCAAGAAACTATATTTTTAACCTTTATGTCAGATAGAATTCCTAAGGGCCTGATGGGGTAGGATGTGTCTTCACCCATCTGGCAAAATTGGGATTAACGGTGAAGGCAGCTGTATTGCCTGGTGGTAAAGATATCCCGCTAGTTCTGTACCTTTGTAACCTTACTCTGTGTGAAGAGAGGTAGACGGAGGGGAGGCACTTGCTAGACTAGTATTGCTGCCTGCTTTCTAGACCCGCACGATGGCCAAACCTAACATTCCTTCCAAAGGTGGGAAAGTTTGAGTACAAACAGAGAGAAGTTAAAATAGCAGCTCTGGGTAAAGGAGTGAATAAATGGGTTATGTAATGAGGGAAACTCAGTATTATGTTAACACCTCATAAGAAGTTCAGAACCAGAGATGCTACTGTTTCTTAGCTCATTTATACTAGATGCCTGAGAGAGTGAAGACATATTGCTGAGACCACTCTTGCTTTTGGAACCTGACAAGATGAAATGGAAGCCTGAAAATCTGAGTGGCCTCCCCCGGGAGGTATTTTCGTACAATATGATGGTGGACTGGACAGTTACTAATGACTGAATGAGATTCTAGGACTGTACCAGTATCTTGTTTTTTATGATCGTTTGCTGTAAGGGATCCATGTTCAAAGACCCGGGGGGCTGACAGTGATATAGTGATTCATAAGAAATGTACCTATTTGGTCACTCAGATATTCAGAGAAATATATATTTCTCATGTGTATTTGGTCTTGCTCCCTGTTTTCTGTCTCATAGTTTTAAAACCCTTGGAATTTCCCAAGTGATGAGAGCAATAAAGTTGTCTTGTGTTATGTTAATGAGGTGACTTCAGGAACTCACCCAAGGATGGGGGCTGTTTGCCAGGAGGACGGACCATGGGATTAGAGTGTTGGAACTTTCAGTCCCACCCTCAGACCTCCAGGGAGGGGAGAGGGGCTGGAGATGGAGTTCATTCACCAACCGTCAGTGGTTTAATCAGTCAGGCCTACGTAATGAAGCTTCCCTGAAAACCCAAAAGAATGGGTTCAGAGAGCTTCCAAGTTGGTGAACGTGTGGAGGTGCTGGGAGTGATGAGCCTGGTGAGGGTACGAAAGCTCTGATCTTGGGTGGCCTCAGCCTGCAGCGGCTTGAAGCAGGATCTCAGTCCCCAGCTAGAGATTGACGTCAGGCCGCGGCAGTGAGAGTGCTAAATCCTAGCCACTAGACCACGAGGGCCAGTGACAAGGCTCTGGCTTGTCCGCTTTGTAGAAATAAATTTCAACAAAGAGATGGAAAGTAGTGATACAAACAAAGTGTTTATTACGAGGAAAAAGGTACGTGTGAATAGGCACACATGGGCAGGCTCCGAGAGAGAGTTGTGCTCACTTATATGGGGCACTTCTCCCGGGTTTCCTTTGGCCAATCATCTTGCTTTGCTTGGCTCTGAGTCCATATTTGGTATAACTCAGGGTCCTCCCCTGTGTGCACGAGAGTCTCTTAGCCAAGATGGATTGTAGCACAGAGACCTATGGGAAGGTTGACGCCACCTATTATGGGGTGGTGCCTCCTCCCTTTTTGGTTCCCGAGGAGCCTTTCTTAGCATGTGTAGTTGGGAAGGGCTCCTTGACCTCAAGAATGAGAAACACGTGGTCTCTTTATCTTTTATCTGGGCAGGGCTCCAGCTCCTCCTGCTATTATCTTATCTTAGAGTGTCTGCCCACAGGGGACAGACTCCAGCTACTCAGCCTGGGGCCCATCTATCTCCTGCCTCAGCTCCATGTCCTTTCCCCATACCTTGCCCTATGCATCTCTTCCATCTGACTGTTCTTGAGTTCCATCCTTTTATAATAAATCGGTAATCTAGTAAGTAAATGTTTCTCTGAGTTCTGTGAGGTGCTCTAGCAAATTGAACCTGAGGAGGCGGTCATGGGAACCCCTGATTTATAGCCAGTCTGGTGACAGCCTGGACTTGCAACTGGCATCTGAAGTTGTGGGGAGGGCAGTCTTGTAGGACTGAACCCTTAACCTGTGGAACCTGATGCTGTCTCCAGGAAGAGAGTGTCCAAATTGAGTAGAATTCTTGGACACCCAGCTGGTATCCGGAGAACTGCTTGTTGGTGGTGTGGTGAAACCTCACCTCTCTCTCCCACCCTGCCCAGTGGAATTGGGTACAGGAATACAAATTATTACCCTTATGGTGGGGGACTCCCCTTCAATGCTCTAGCATTCCCTATCACCATATCCTACTTTATTTTCTCCACGGCAACTTTCACCAACAAGCATATTATATTTCCTTCCTTTTTTAAAAAAAATTTTTATTGGAGTATAGTTGATTTACAATGTTGTTTTCCTTATTTCTTTATTGTCTTTCCCCTCATTAAAATGTATGATCAGTAAGGGCAAGTTTTGGGTTTTTTCTTTCTCACTTCCCACCATTCACAGCCTAGAATGGTGCCTGGCATATAGTAGCTTAACAACTATTACTGAATGAATGGATAGAGAGATACACACCATATGCCATTGCCTGTGTTCAGCAAGTACCACTTCTCAATCTGCTTGAGGGATGGTTTCAGACACCTCACTAACCAAGTGGTCTTCTCAGACTCATAGTGCTTCACCATATTAGTGAAGCAATCGGGGAACCTTAGAACTGAATGTTTTCACATGGCATCTAGCGTTCTCATTACACCCACCTTTGGATTGACCATTTATGTTAAATTCCCAGTATTTTTACCTCTGGATGGAAAATAGAAGTTTCTTATGTGCTTCTTGTTCTTGGTCTTCTTAGCCAAGTTCTAATAGAGTGTTTCAGAAGATATATAGTGATAATCCAATTGGAGAAACATTTGTTCCATTTTTGTCGCCCAGAGGCCTCTAATGCATATGTTTGGAGATTTTTTTTCCCTACCTACTTTATTAGCTTTGAAAATCAAGGCTGGATATCTAATCAGAAAGACAATTAGCAGTTCTCTGTGCTTCCAAGTTGGTGTTTTGTGTTTTTCTAAGTCCAGATGAGCTGGAAACGTCTTGCTCATTAGCTGGTAAGCACGGACCACTACAGACGGGCTTCTTTCTCCAGCTGCTCTCCCTAATGTTGCAGAAACCTTCCTTCTCAGTTCATTAAATTTAACTCCAGGCAATTACTAAAAGGCAAGATAATTCTTTTTTGTTGTTTCTTTGGCACTTCCAAATTTCAGTCTCACATTAGCAGCAACGAGCCAGAGGGGTTTTTAAAAGTTTTTTTTTTTTGGTAGTTATTTCAGAAGATAGGAACTTAAAAAAAAGATCTATTCCAAATGACAAATATTTAGCATTATTTTCCCTTTTATTTATATTGAACTGTAATCAACTGTAATCATTTTCTAATTTGGCTTTATAAGTACATGATCAGCAGGAAATATTTCTGAGTTTCATTTTGTACCCAAAATCTGGACTCTCAGTTTCCAATCAGTTGTTTGTAAGACTGAAAATAAATGGCTTGAAGGCCATTTTTAGAGCCTAATTAAGAAGTAGTTTGTGAATATGTGTGTGCTCTGATTTTTCACTAATTTTTGCCAGTCCCCAGTTCTGAAAAGTTAAAGACAGAAATAAGAGGATCTTATAGATAGGATCTTGGATAGTATTCTGTGTTACAGATGCACCATTATTTATTAAACTTTCCATTATCGATAGCCATTTATGTTGCAGCCATATGTTTGTAATTAACAAATGTGATAATGTCTATACTATACCATTGTTCACAGGCTTTATATCAATTACCTATCTACATACCTATCATCTTTGTCAACAGATGCATGAGCGTGTACCGAGGTGTGTGTGTGTGTGTGTGTGTACACACCCATACCACACATGTTATCTATTATCTATCTTTCCCTCTTACTCTATCTATTTATCATGTCTCTCTCTAGACTTTAGGATCAGTTCCTGGAAACGGAATTGGTAGGTCAAAGGATATGTTTATTTTTAATTAAAAAACAGTGTTCCATTGCCCTTTGTTGACTTGAATTAATATTTTTCCCACTAGTATAAACAAAAATCTTTTCTTTGCCTCATACTTCATAAGATCATATACTGTCAAACTTTATTTTCTTCATCTATAGGGTCATTGTTTTAACTGGCGCTTCTTCAGCTATGAATGTTCATGAGAATCTTTTTCATAAGTTTAAAAGTCACTTGCATGTTCTTCTCTGTTCTTCTGACCCTGTTCTTATATCCTACCAGAAAGTAAAATGGAACTTTCAATCAAGGTTTCTGGTCCCCCCTTAGTTTTTTCTTTTTTTTAAAAAAACAAACTTTGTATAATATGCAGGATCTGATAACTGCCAGTGGAAGGTACTGCTCTTAAAAGTTATGGACTGTGTCTATGCATGGTGTTGTAGTCTAAGTAACATATGTACCAATTTACTGCTACATCTGCCTTGGTTTAAATATTTTTGGCTAGGAATTGTTAATTTTTGAAAGCCAATAGGATGCCTATTCTGAAGAGAATTGTATCAAAGTCCTCTTTAGTTGTTTTTTTTTTTTTTAATTTATTTATTTTTGGCTGCGTTGGGTCTTCGTTGCTGCTTGCGGGCTTTCTCTAGTTGCAGTGAGTAGGGCTGCTCTTCCTTGTGGGCTTCTCATTGCGGTGGCTTCTCCTGTTGCTGAGCACAGGCTCTAGGCGCGCAGGCTTTAGCAGTTGTGGCTTGCGGGCTCTAGAGCGCAGGCTCAGTAGTTGTGGCACAGGGTTTCAGTTGCTCCGCGGCACGTGGGATCTTCCCAGACCAGGGCTCAAACGCGTGTCCCCTGCATTAGCAGGCAGATTCCTAACCACTGCACCACCAGGGAAGTCCCATCTTTAGTTTTTATTGCTGAACAAATGTTGCCATAATCTTGGAACATGCATTATACCATGATTACTACTAGACATGGCTTCAGTCCATCATTTTCTGCTTCATTATTGGAGACATTTTAATTTGATTTAGCTGTGGATTCTTACTTATAGACATTAAAATGAGCATGAGCATACAAAAATTAATTTTCTTGTAATTTTTAAAGATCTTTTAAATATCAGATCAAAATCCTGTCCATTATGACTCCTTCTACAGTTAGGATACTTGCTTCTTGATTTATTTTTATAAATTATTTTTCCCATAAATAGCAAGGTAGTATCATCAGAAGACTTGTAGCCCTTGGGAAAAGATAGTAAAAAGTGATAAACACACACACACACACACACACACACACACACCCTAGATGAATACTATAAATGAGGGAAACTTTTATAAAGATAAATTGTGAAAGGGTGCAGTTATACATCAGCTGTCAGACTAGCAGCTGGAGGGTCACTGGGGATGTGGTTTGACAGGGTTTTCATCACTAAGAAAGACGAGGACACAGGCCTCTGACTCCCCTTAAGATGTTCACTCTCTCCTCCATTACTACTTTCTAGACTCACCGACTGACTCTGATTTTGAAATTCTTTTCACTCTTCCAGGAAATCAGGCATGGTATTCTAGAAGGAATGGTTTTTAAATGGTCCATTAATGTATTTAACATGATTGCTGAATGTCCCCCTTTATTGTTCCAAAATGAATAATAGGGAATTGGGGAAACACTTTGAATTGTAATTTTATTCTGTGCTTTCTGTTTTATTTTTGCTTTAAAGCAAGCAAATATTATAGCACTTGACTATTATTGATACCATAAAGTAAATTAATATGGTTTAAGACTTAACAGGATAGTCAGGCTGCTTTTATATCTTGGAACAAGGGTTTTTTAAAGAAATTTGCAATTGCCCTTTTCTTTTTTTTTTTTTTAACATCTTTGTTGGAGTATAATTGCTTTACAGTGGTGTGTTAGTTTCTGCTTTATAACAAAGTGAATCAGCTATACATATACATATATCCCCATATCTCTTCCCTCTTGCATCTCCTCCCTCCCGCCCTCCCTGTCCCACCCTTCTAGGTGGTCACAAAGCACTGAGCTGATCCCCCTGTGCTATGCGGCTGCTTCCCACTAGCTATCTATTTTACGTTTGGTAGTGTATATATGTCCATGCCACTCTCTCACTTTGTCCCAGCTTACCCTTCCCCCTCGCCGTGTCCTCAAGTCCGTTCTCTAGTAGGTCTGCATCTTTATTCCCGTCTTGCCCCTAGGTTCTTCATGACCATTTTTTTTGGTTTAGATTCCACATATATGTGTTAGCATACGGTATTTGTTTTTCTCTTTCTGACTTACTTCACTCTGTATGACAGACTCTAGGTCCATCCACCTCACTACAAATAACTCAATTGCGTTTCTTTTTGTGGCTGAGTAATATTCCATTGTATATATGTGCCACATCTTCTTTATCCATTTATCTGTCGATGGACACTTAGGTTGCTTCCATTTCCTGGCTATTGTAAATAGTGCTGCAGTGAACATTTTGGTACATGGTAGTTCTATTTTTAGTTTTTTAAGGAACCTCCATACTGTTCTCCATAGTGGCTGTATCAATTTACATTCCCACCAACAGTGCAAGAGGATTCCCTTTTTTCCACACCCTCTCCAGCATTTATTGTTTGTAGATTTTTTGATGATGGCCATTCTGACCCGTGTGAGATGATATCTCATTGTAGTTTTGATTTGCATTTCTCTAATGATTAATGATGTTGAGCATTGTTTCATGTGTTTGTTAGCAATCTGCATATCTTCTTTGGAGAAATGTCTATTTAGGTCGTCTGCCCATTTTTGGATTGGGTTGTTTGTTTTTTTGATATTGAGCTGCATGAGCTGCTTGTAAATTTTGGAGATTAAACCTCTGTCAGTTGCTTCATTTGCAAGTATTTTCTCCCATTCTGAGGGTTGTCTTTTTGTCTTGTTGATGGTTTCCTTTGCTGTGCAAAAGCTTTGAAGTTTCATTAGGTCCCATTTCTTTATTTTTGTTTTTATTTCCATTTTTCTAGGAGGAGGGTCAAAAAGGATCTTGCTGTGATTCATGTCATAGAGTGTTCTGCCTATGTTTTCCTCTAAGAGTTTGATAGTGTCTGGCCTTACATTTAGGTCTTTAATCTTTTTTTTTTTTTTCTTTTTGCGGTACGTGGTCCTCTCACTGCTGTGGCTCTCCCATTGCGGAGCACAGGCTCTGGACGCGCAGGCCCAGTGGCCATGGCTCACGGGCCCAGCCGCTCCGTGGCATGTGGGATCCTCCCGGACCGGGGCACGAACCCATGTCCCCTGCATCGGCAGGCGGACTCTCAACCACTGTGCCACCAGGGAAGCCCCTTTAATCCATTTTGAGTTTATTTTTGTGTATGGTGTTAGGGAGTGTTCTAATTTCATTCTTTTACATGTAGCTGTCCAGTTTTCCCAGCACCGCTTATTGAAGAGACTGTCTTTTCTCCACTGTACATTCCTGCCTCCTTTATCAAAGAAAATGTGATCATATGTGTGTGGGTTTATCTCTGGGCTTTCTGTCCTGTTCCATTGATCTATATTTCTGTTTTTGTGTCAGTACCATACTGTCTTGATTACTGTAGCTTTGTAGTATAGTCTGAAGTCAGGGAGCCTGATTCCTCCAGCTCCATTTTTTTTAACATCTTTATTGGGGTATAACTGCTTTACAATGGTGTGTTAGTTTCTGCTTTATAACAAAGTGAATCAGTTATACATATACATATGTTCCCATATCTCTTCCCTCTTGCGTCTCCCTCCCTCCCACCCTCCCTATCCCACCCCTCCAGGCGGTCACAAAGCACCGAGCTGATATCCCTGTGCTATGCGGCTGCTTCCCACTAGCTATCTACCTTACGTTTGTTAGTGTATATTTGTCCATGCCTCTCTCTCGCTTTGTCACACCAGCTCCGTTTTTCTTTCTCAAGATTGCTTTGGCTCTTCGGGGTCTTTTGTGTTTCCATACAAATTGTGAAAATTTTTGTTCTAGTTCTGTGAAAAATGCCATTGGTAGTTTGATAGGGATTGTATTGAATCTGTAGATTGCTTTGGGCAGTATAGTCATTTTCACAATGTTGATTCTTCCAATCCAAGAACGTGGTATATCTCTCCATCTATTTGTATCATCTTTAATTTCTTTCATCAGTGTCTTATAATTTTCTGCATACAGGTCTTTTGTCTCCTTAGGTAGGTTTATTCCTCGATATTTTATTCTTTTTGTTGCAATTGCCTTTTTCTTAATCAGCCTCCCTCCTTTATTTCCGGGTATTCCCTGCTCCCTCATGTCTCCCACTGGAGTTTCCCATGCAATGAAATTAAAATTAAGAGAAAGCTATGACAGAATTCTCTTTTATAGACTCCATTCTCAAGACAGTTTTTCAAATCCCATGGCCCACATCTTCCTGGCATGTCCTCAGCTGTCATTCTTCCATGATGCCAGGCTCAGTCATTACTGAGTTTATTTCTTCGAGTGCTCTGTTACTATTCTTCCCATGTCACAACATTGTGCTTTCTGAGGAATTTAGGTGAACATACTTGTGGCAAGTGAAATGAATATAAAATGATTCATGATGGAGTACTGACAACTTTAAGCTGTGGATGAATTAGTTGGTCACTTAACCCTAGTGGTCTCTTTATAATTGATCTCCTAATTAACCTTAACTACTCTTTGTCCATAAACCTCACAGTTCACTAATTCTTTTGTTCATGTATTCATCCAACAAGAATTTATTGTTCTTACTATGTGTTGGGCTTCATTCCAGGCAAGGAACAAAACAGATAAAGACCTGGCCTCTCGTGTGTGTGAGAGGCAGTAAAAACACAACCACCATCCAAAAAGATACATAATATAAGGTGCCATAAAGGAAACTAAAGAAGAGCAGGAGGATAGAAAAGTGACAGAGGGAGTCAATGCCTGAGGCCTGGCAACTTCTCAGATGAGGTGGCATTTGAGCAGAGACCTGCATGAAGTAAGGGAGCTGCCAGGCCTATATCAATGGGAAGAGTGTTCCAGGTAGAGATAACAGTAAGAGCAGTGCTCTAAGGAAAGTGTGTGGTTTTAATAGAAGATTGGGTTCCAACTTCATCACCTCCGTGTGACATTGGCCTCAAGGGTTAGCATGAGAGGGGAGGTGAGCATGCTCAGAAATAGGAGAGAACTGGGGGCAGTGAAGTGGCAGGGGCCCTTGTAAGAGCATCTCTGCCTGGGATGACAAACTAGATTGTGGATAAATAAAATTCAGAAATTTTTCTTTACCAAAAAATTTAAATTTAATTGATGGCCTAAAATTAACCACTTTGTTATCACCAAAATTACCATTTGAAAATGATATGTAATAGAGGACCAAATCCAATAGACAACACATGCAGGAAAAGATAAAAGTTGCTCAAATTTGCTAGTCAGCAAGGAAATGAAAACAATGAGAAGGATTGATGTTTTGTTTTAGCCTGGACTGAGTGTTTTTCATAACTCAAATTGTGACCAAAGAGCTATGGGATTTGCAATAGGGTTGCCAAGGGGAGGACAAAGGACATTTTAGTGTGTTTGAAACAGTAATAGGAAAAGAAATGAAGCTGTTTTCTTATTGTATCTACCAAATTTAGCCCGTTTGTCTCTCTCTGTTCTCCTTTTCTACCCCTGTCCCCATCATATTCAGATTATATGATCAAGGAGAAAAATATGGCCGGATACATATCAGATTGTTGACTTGAGTTACCTTGGCAGGGAGATGCTATGGAGGAATGTGGAAAGGGGGAGGGGGAGTGATCTGAAGAAAAAAAAGAAAAAAGACTGCAACATCAGAAAGTCTGACTGCATGTAAGCATTTTTGTATGTACATACTGTTTTCAGAGTAATTGACACCGACAAGACCTGTAAATTGTAGTGTGTGTTGGCTTTTCTTTGGAGTATGTTCAGAGTTTAATGAAGGGAATCACTAGGGACTCAGACCAGCAAAATGTAGACCAGTTGTGTTCGTATTTGTGTTTGCAGGACATAAATTAGAGATGCAAAATAAAAAATGAAGTTAGTAATTGACTATGAATGTCCACATACATATAAAGAAATATGTGGGTTATTTAAAAAATTTTCATCTAGATTGAGCTGTAATGAACAATACAGAAAATAAGGAGACTGCAGATCACAGGTTTTTCAACAAGCGTTTGAGGCTAGCTGTATATTTTGAGCGGTTCATACACTGTGTTTAACAGGTTCCTTGCTCATTAGTTATATTTTAGCAAACAGCGATTTCAGAAAATGTTTTAGTTGCAAGCTACCCTAGAAGTAATTTAATTTGTGCATCTCTTCCTGAATTTGTTAATGTGTGAATCTTAATTTTGGGAATGAAGGGGATCTTAATTTGTTAATGTGTGAGCTTCTGCCTTGTTTTTTAGGATTGGTCTTTTACTGGTAGACATAGGGAAAATGGACAGGGAGAGGCTCGCCTTCTGACTGAGGGGGAAAGAAGAGCTGCACCGTATTCTAGAGTATCTTATGATCCTCTGCTATTTAGTCTTTTTTAATTTACTGGAAACCAAGAGTTCCTTTGTCCAGGATGATTAATCTGTGGCCGCTGCAGACTTTTAAAGTAAAGGTTTGCATCTCTCAAACTTTCTCAATTGGAATTGCTAAAAAAAAAAAAAAAAAAGACCCAGGAAAGTGCAGTACAGTAGTAAAAAGATTTGGTTTTCCACTGAAAAAAAAATTTACCCACATTTGAGCAGCAAATGGTGCAAATTAAAACACAGATACACATGAGTAGAATGAAAATGATTTCCGTGTTTATGTTTATCACCAACATAGTTATTTACAAATAACCCATATGAAAATGTAAAAAAGCATATTACATCTTCACATGCCATCTATATTAACTGAATAAAGCTTAGTGACATTATTTGCAAATCTGTAGTTAATTGTACATAGACATTTTGTGCGTTAAAAAAGAAATGTACATAATTTAAAATAAATTACATTACACAATTTACAAAGTAATATTAACAAAAACTTCTTAGACAGCTGCCTCCTTACTTAAAATATTAATAAATACTCAGGTAATTAAATTAACCAAAAAACATATTTAGGGGATTATAATTTATAGAAAGACATTGCAAATTTAATAAAGTTATATTTTACAATGACAGATACTGATCGCTTCAAATATTTGTACTAGAAATAGGCAGGAAAAAGTATCAGGAAGGAAATCTTAATGTTTCCTTTGAAAAAATAAACATAAATAGAGTCCTGAAAAATAGTTGGGAAAAGCTCACTGAGGGTTCAAAGTAGGTAATCTAGAAACTATTGTTTAAAAAAAAAAATCTACAGAACACAAGACTGACACCCAGTGATAGCTGAAATAGACTAGAGGTTTTTGATCACTGGAAACATGACTCTCACAAGCTAAATGTCTTCATATAACTGCCATTTTAAGATCTGCCTTGGTAGAAGCACGAAAACATAAAACTACAAAATTAACTCTATCCATTTAGCATTTGTTTTACTCATTTCATAATGTAGACATAACCATTTCTCAGTTTCCCTGCTAGATACAGAATTATATCACACTGGAAAACATCCTTTTTATAAAGAGTCATGTCTGCTGGGCCCACACTCCAGTTTCAGACACCTGAAATCCTGCTCTGCACTCTCAGCCACCTGAGGGCAGGACCAGAAGGGACAGGCAGAAGTTTCCGTTCTCACATCTTAATTAGACCCAGGAAAGATCACTGCCTGACGTGATTCCTCACAGATTTGTTCATGGACTGCTCTCCTTTCAATACCCTCAAGCTTAGAGTGGAAATAGAACAAGAAACATATTTGAATTTGGTAATATTTTTACAATTAGTGAGACCCTGGATCATTTGGGAAGCCTGATTCTTGCAAATCTGTTCAAACCTGGATTCAGCCTAAGAATAGGCTCTTCTTTCTGTAAGTTTTGAAAGGTGCAGGCGTCCCTCGCTGTCTTGTAGACTAGCACGTGAACAAAGGCATGAGGGGAAGATTGGTGGAGGGGGATAGTACTGGGTAGGACTAAATCTAAGGTAGGAATTGACATTTTTACAGAAGACGTCTGTTTTTTTTTTTTTGGCATGTCCTCCACAGCTTTTCTTTTTTACTCATGTCTTTGACCAGTACATTCTGTTTACATCAACCTGTTCACACTCTAAATGACACTTTGACTCCAATAGGAAAGACATATAGGTATTCACCGCTTTTTTTTCTTATTAAAAATGTAGGCATGTTTAGCAGAAGGTGGTTCTGAGGGAAGCAGACAAGATTAGTTGTAGATAAGAGAGCAGAGTAGACAGAGACCAGGCACTGAACATCATCATAAAGGAGAAGGATATACAGGGAGTTAGAGGAGGTTAAAATAAAAATTGACAGGTGTTACTTGCCACTATGACCACTGCCACCTGCCTGAGGGGAGAGGAGCCATATAGCCAAAGCCTGCCAGCATGGCCCGAGACATGGACATTACATAAGGAAAAATACTAACCGTGTTGAACACTAAATCTGGAGTGAAGGGTGATGTGTGTGTGATTTTCACTCATTAAGCATTTTTCCTTGTTTTGAATGTCTTAGATATAGATGTAAACAAAAGTCATTACTAATATTTTACAGTGCCTAGCAGAGTGTCTTACATGTGATAATTCAATAAATATTTTTCTTGTTATAGGTACTTGTGCTTTGTTATAATTAAAAACATGCTTTTATGCACTCCTTTTTAAATTAGCTTTAAGCTACACCAGAGTCCTCAAAAAGGCTTTGAAATAAGGATTGTGGTCAATTTCCTAGATTAGATATTGATGAATGAGCAAACCACCCTCTTTCAAGAGAGATCAGTTATGCCACTTCTGTGTCATTTAAATGGAAACAGTCCAACAAAATAGCATAATACTGTGTCAATATTTTTCATTTCTTTTTTTAAAACCAAGCAAACCTTCATACTTACAGAACAGTAATTCTTAATCTTTGTGGGCTCACAGACCATTTTGGTAAGTCAAAAGTGTCAATAGACAAGTTACTACTATATTGCCCTCCTGAATTCTTCAAATAAACAGGAGGAATAAGGTTTTGATGAAATTCCAGTAAAGTACTTAACTCATTATTGACTCATGCCAGGAACAAAAATAAGGCCATTTTCATGTTATAAACATGAATATAGTAACCTTCATTTGTCCAAAATAGTCAGCTATCTACATTCTCCTCTTTGTACCTTTCTAACAAGAGGTCATCCAGTATTTATTTATCCTAATGAGGAACTTCCAGTATGCTCCCTAGTGTTAGATCACATTGAACCTAGCGTCCTTCATATCTGTAAAAGGTAATCAATTTATGAATAAAATCATCTTGTATTTTCATGACGTTTTATAATGTTGATCTATTCATTTAATTTTAACAATATAGGTAGGATGATACTGATCTACTTTCTGAATTAATGACTTTTAAATGATCGTAAGTATAGCATTAGTAGCAACAATATTTTATTCTAGTCCACAATTTCAAGGGTATTGGGTATGGCATGCATTTCATAAGCCTGTCAGTGAAACTCTTCAAGTAACTGCAACGGACTATTTCTCAACCATTTTGGACAAATGGAGTTCATTTTATTCAAAGAGATCAACTTGAGGATTATCTGGAAGACCCCTGAGTACGTATATTGACAATCACAGTTTTAGGGTGACAATATTATTTTTGTCTTCCTCTTTAATAAGACAGATGAAATGGAATTGTTTTTATGCTTTTCCTTGTTCAAATCCTTGGTTTAAGGTAAAACTCTCATTTTCCTGACATCATGTTTGCTTAGAAATGATTTACATGTTGCTTAATACAGTGAATGTTGAATAAGGAATTAGTGCTTACCACATTTAATGCTTATCGAAATATGTAGAAATCTGTTTATTTGAGGGACAACGACATTCCAATCTGTCTTTTGTAATCTTTGCAAATACTCTAGCAAACAGTAGGGGGAGTTCAAACTCTAGTATGAAGGTAAGATACCTTCTAGTCCAAACCACTTGTAGAGCAACACAGCTATGTTTAAGACAGAATAGCTTGTGATGCTATTTTTTAAAGACCTGAAAACGTAACGTCCTTCCGTCTCCCAAAGGTTGTCACAATAAATGTTGCCTGAAAAATGGTATCGCTTTTTAATGGCACCTTTTGAATTTTCCTTTCATACGAAAGAAACCAGCCGAGTTAGATATCATTTTACTGTGCCATTCCCAGGGCTACATCTGTGAAAAATATAGCTACTTCCAATACAGTGATAAGCTGAATGACCGTTTTTCATTTCTGAAATTAAACACTGATCGCAATCTGAGGGTAAATGAATGAAAGCTCAGGATGACACAATGGAGAGTGAGTTAGCACTGAAAAAGCTTCTAGACCAGGGACCAGCCAAACCACAACAAATGTGGTCTGCTCACTTCTTTTAAAGGAAGTTTTATTGGAAAACATCCATGCTCATTCTTTTATGTACTGTACTGTGTATTGTCTATGGCTGCGTTCTCACAATGGCAGAATGGAGAAGTTGCAACATAGACCTGGCTGAAAATCTTTACCATATGACCTTTTACAGAAAAAGTGTGCCACCCTTGGTCTAGATATTTAATGAAGCCCTGGACAAAATATTTATTCTTCTCTTTTAAAAATTCTAGTTTTTGATATCATACATTAAAAAGACTCGCTTCAAATTTTACTGGTGAGGAAGACAAAACAATGGATTTTGAAATACATTCCATCTGAAACTAGGAAAACAAATCAGGGAGAAAGAAAAAATCAACACACAATTTTGATTTCTTTTAGTTACAAAAATCACAAACACATTTTTTTCCATCTGCTCAAAATTAAAAAGACAACCAGCTCCTTTTTTTCTTTTCTTTTCTTTTTTTAACAAAGATAACAAGTATAAAAATCTAGTCATAAACAGCCTTCAAAGTACAATTAAAAACCAACTAGAGGGACCCATCTTTTGGAGGGTTAGTGAGTTCGGGATTAAAACACTTAAATTACCGCCATGTTGTTGATGTCACAATGGCTGCAGTGATGAGGAAGTGTGCAGCAGATGTAATAGCTAATTCCATTCTGTCGCCATCCCAACTGAACTTTACTCTCTTTAGGACACAAGAACTTGTAAATGTCTCCTTGAC
The DNA here is from genome assembly GCF_963455315.2 of Globicephala melas. NCBI lineage: Eukaryota > Metazoa > Chordata > Mammalia > Artiodactyla > Delphinidae > Globicephala > Globicephala melas. The sequence goes on from NC_083322.1 coordinate 64,050,603, forward strand.
ACTCTGAGCACAGATGTCTTCATCCCATATGAAAAGAGGCAGTTTCTATGGCAATACTGGTTAAGTGCCTATCATGCTGCACTAATATAGTGCAAAAATGTGCCTTCCATATAGCAAAAAAGATGCAGGCAACCAGTTTGAAAATTAGAGAAAGTAGAAACATACTGTATTAACACAAGCAAATTAGTTTTCCAGACAATAACCACTATAAAATACTGAACTTGAGGACTCTTCTAAGGTACTAGTACCTGTCCAGCATTTGTAGTTTGGAGAGAGACAAGAATTAAGTCTTATAAAAGGGTCTTTGCCTCTGAAATGCAGGTCAATGAAACTATCATCAATCACCAGGATGCTGAATTTATTCAGTGGGTTTTCTGCTCAGTTTAGAGTTTATCTTTATTCACCGTTAAAATTGCTTATTAACAAGTACATAATCTGACATAATGTGTATCAATTGAGTATACATGTTGTTATGTTTGACTATAGTAGTGTAGAGATCTTGGTATAAACTCTTCATGCGAAAATGTTACTATGGTTAACTGCAGACAGAGGCTTGCATCAGGCATCCTAACTGGCCAATCCCACCACCGTATTTTAGAGATGAAAGTGAATTATCAGTTGGTAGATTTCAGAAAGATCACATGAAACTCTCAGAATGCAGCATGTATTCAACTAAATCTCCTAGAATTCTCAAGGCTGATGGTTTCTGTGTAAGTGGTACTGTCTTGATATCTCCAGTGGCACTGTGATTTTCACTCTTAATGATGATCTTTTAAGAAGTTACAATGTATTTTAATCCATACAGTTTGAATAGCTTTGTGGCCTCTGGATATCTACAGCAAAGGTAGAAAGCTGAGACTGGTTGTTGCAGGATAAGTTATGGTTTACATGTCTGCATCTCCATCGTAGGCTAAGGTTAAAGGTTTCAGTCGGTTGTTTTGCCTTCTTTGGGGTTTCTTTGGCTTTTTGCTGTAAAGAAAAAAAAATCATTAAAATTGGGAGAAAGAAAATATTCAATTGCAATTTTTATTGTTTTAAATGAAAAAACTGGAAACATTGGTAAACCTAAATTGCTTAATTGCCTACACTGCCTAAATTCAACCTTAAAATTTGATTTTCTGGTTTTTTAATTTCTCTGTTTTATGCTCTGAATAAACTTGAAACAGAACCCTTCAAATATTTTATTATCCTGTAAAAGATGAATTGTTTAAATGGTATTCCTCTAGTACTAACAATGAAAATAATGTTATAGTATAATCATTTATATTTGTCCATAAACTTTTATAAATAACACAATTTATAATTAATAAATGTTTTAAGAGATAGTTGAATTGGGTATTACCATAATATCTTCCTCAGTAGTAATTCAATATAAAAATCTACAGTTCATCATAAGTATACAAAGTAATGTTTGCTTATAGAACGAAGGAGAACACACTTGAGAAGATGACCTGGGGCAGCTCTGGCTCATCTTCAGAAATTAAATGGATCACATTTGGTAGTTTTTAGATTATCTAAGACTAAAGCCATGCTTATTCAGAAATTCAGATGAACACTAATGTGGAATACTTATTTGAGACATTAGATTGCTGTTCTTGGTTATGGCCAGTTGAAAGTGTTTGCTCTGAAATAGAGATCCCCTTAGATTTTGAAATATTTAAACACTCACCAAGCTAGATATATCATGGAGACAATGAAGATGAGTAACACAAATGCCCCAGCTGCTACACCATAAACCCAGGTCTTTAGTCTCCCATCTAAGAAGAATGGATATTAGTCATTAATTTACATTAGTCTGGTATATATATGACAGTCTTTAACCACAACCAATGACCAGTCACGTATGACCAAGTCCTTTCAAAACTCAAAATGAATTATTGCTTAGGCATAATTAATGATTAATGCAAAGCTGCTATAGTTAGTTAGATGGTCCTTCATTAAAGATAAATTATCAATGAAAATTGAATTGAAAAGCAATGAAGTTTGAATTCAAGTTCAGATTTCAAGGTAACAGGCCTACATTTCTGCTGCTGCTTATCTGAATTTTCTTTTAAACCCAATATATGTGTAATGCTAATATAAACATTTTCTTCTGATTTTCATTCTATCTTTAGAATGGCAATTGTGAGAAAAGAAGAAAAAATAATGCAATTTCAAGAAAGTCCTACAACTTTGAGTTAATGCTGACAGGTATCTCAATGTAAACTTTGTCATTTAAATATTTTTTCCAGATGAATTGATAGTAAATATATTTAACATTTTTGGAATTAATAATCCTTTATCTAGTTTATACTTAGAGTGTGCTTTAAAACTGATTTGACAATATCCTTTGTAAAAACAGCCAAGTTTGATTAACATATAAAAGGATCTCTAAATAAATTTTTTCTACCTTTTCTATTGTATGGAATCAGGACAGGAATTTTTCTTTTCTTCCAGTTTTATGATAGGAACTTTTAAAATTTGGTTTTCTGGTCTCATTCACTTTGAACTTCTCAGTTTTATATTCTGAATAAACTTCAAACGAGTGATACTATTAATGACTTTGCCTAACCTAACTTGATCCTCACACCAACATATATTTTCTGTTGCACACATACAGCTAAACATATGATTTTAGAATTAAAATATAGATTGGGCAAACTGACTCCACAGAGACTCTGGTTTATGCAATATTTGGAAGGCATCAAAAGCAAATTAGTACTATGAATTTTTTTTTGTGCCTAGAGCTGGATCAATTAGGGGTTCACTTGTTGGAAACAAACTAAGTTTATATTCTAAATATGCTTTTTTTTTTCCTCAATTCTAAAGATTTATAAAATTTGAGTCTGGGTTCAAAATCGAAAGAGCTCTATTGGGTTTATTTGCCCTGAGAGAAATTCAACGAATATTTTTGGGTTTCTCATAAACCAAGAGCAAGGTCTAACTGTATGTTCTTAAAACATGTACCTTTTTAATATATTAAAATGTTCACTTTAGGAAAACTATATATTAAATGAAAAATGACAATAATAATATTCTCTCTTTAAAAATCAGTTTTGATGTGCGGAGATCTGCTTGGATTTTTGGTCAGGGTCAAGACTGCAAATGGCCATTTGCTGGTCCGCTGCCCTGGACACTGAGAGGAAGAGTTTCCCATGCTTACAGAAACAGGTCAGCTTCATATTTAACCACATCATCACAGGGATGATGTGGTTAAATATGAATCACCCAAATATTGAACATACTTAAAAAAAAAATTCTCAATAGTGATTCACCAGTAAGGGAAAGTGTTTTGACTAAATGCATTAAAAATGTGCTGGCTATGCAAATCGCTTCCTTCCTTTCTCATGTTTCTAACGGAGTCAGGGAGTAGTTTATGCCTGGCTTTGCCTGGAGATTTCCTTCGGTCATGAACTAGGCATCCCTCTAGGGTGTGAGAAAAAGTGTCATGATCTTAGTTACCATATAGCTCTTGCAGCACATTTTTAAGCACGAGCTTAGTTCTAGGGCTAAGCATATGGTTGAATCAACGGCAGAGAGAAAATGTACAGAGTAAGGATAGCATCTGATGAGGCTTCAAGCTTTTGTCTGTATGGGCTTCAAGTCCATTGCTAGATACATTACGAGCTGTCTATTGAATATGACAGGTGTCTGGTCAGTCTCCAAGTTTAGACTGTCCCATCTAGACAGGAAGGCTCCATCCCTGCCCCCGTTTATCTGGTGCTAGTATAGATTCTGAGTATTTGAGTGTGCCAGCTCTAAGGGCTGGTAGAAATTGGTCTGGCTGCCAAGTATCTCCTGCATTGCTGATCTTCCTGTTTAAGGTTCAAATATTTAACACTCTGTGGCGAAATGGAAAATTCTTTAATGTCTTTATAGTTTTATTTGTTCGAGTTCTGAATGACAACACTTTTCTCCTAATATTTTCATTGTTAGATTTCTTTGTTCAATGTGAAAATAATTACACTTCTAAATTTAGGACTGAAATTAAAATAAATAATATCAATCCTAAAATTTTTCTCAGAAGTACTCATTTTTCTGAATTTTCAGCATGAGTGCTTTTTTCATAATAGTAGAAAATTATAATTTATGGCAGTATCATAACATAAATGACTATACATAAAATAATTAACTCATATGAAAATGCTTGCTCGTTTTTTTAATCCTTTGGCATTGGTTAAATATATAGCTAAAGAATTCTACATCAACACTGTCTAGTCACTTCACCTGGCCCAAATGGCTGTAGAAACCAGGTCCTTCCCCGTCCTGCTGGGTTACTGGAGGGTTGGGTTGGATGTACTGCCCGACTGGTTTTCACATCTCCTCTTTTGTCCTCCACAGTGGGTATCACCACCACGGGGATAAGTGTGCATTGCTCAAGTGTACCATTGGAAGACATGACTTCAGTGTACCCTTCTTCACAACTGCACATCCTCGTCTGCAGGAGAACAAGACTTATACTGCACATGCAAGGTGATCTTTATAAGCATAACAGACCTGACTTGAAGAGCAGGCTTTAAAGAAATATTGTTCTGGGAATTTACTTCATGTAATTTCTGTCATAACTATGTAAAAAAGAACACACTTTTTGTCCCTTTACAGACTTATTGTAACAGTAGAGGCAAGTGCATTCAGAATTGTTTATAGTGATAAAAGGAGAGGTCCCAAAATAGAATTTTTATGCCTCAAGACATGCTTTTCTGGGGTTGGGGAATGGATTGTACCAGAGGCAGTGGGGTGACAAATGATGAAGCTGGCTTGCCTACTCTAATGAATTCACACATACCTCGCTACAGTACGAGTGGGGTTGACTACACGGTGGATTACAAGACCTGTCAGCATCAGGCTGGCGCACCACCAAGCAGCCCCCTGCAGAACAGAAAATCATATTTTGACAAGTAGCATCTCTTGCAATGATTAAAAATACATCATTGTTGTAGACTTGTCTTTGAATCCTGAACCACCTTGGGAATCCCACAGACTTTTCTGAGGGCAGCTGACTGAAATATTTGGTTGACCTTGACCACTGTATTTAGGATCTCGAGGCTCTTCTTATTCAGAGGAGACAGCATAGTACCTGCCACTCAGCAGGTGCTCGATAAGCACCTGTTGAATGGATGATTTTATAGTTGCTACTCTGAAAACACTAATTGCCTGCAAGCTATTTATCATAGTTTCTGAGACCAAGTCCAACACTAAAAAGCAGATTTAATATTCTTTTAAAATTCTTTCTTGGTTATTCAAATAAATAGTTTTCATGTTAAGATGTCCCTTTAATTCATGTGACTATCTTGTATATGTATTTTTCTTTCTTTTTTTTTTTTTTTTTGCGGTACGCGGGCCTCTCACTGTTGTGGCCTCTCTCGCTGCGGAGCACAGGCTCCGGACGCGCAGGCTCAGCGGCCATGGCTTACGGGCCCAGCCGTTCTGCGGCATGTGGGATCCTCCCGGACCAGGGCACGAACCCACGTCCCCCGCACCGGCAGGCGGGCTCTCAACCACTGCTCCATCAGGGAAGCCCTGTACATGTATTTTTTATAATACATATTTCTTTTTGAGAAAATCACTAATTCAGGATATTTTTAGGGTATAAGAAAACAAAGGCAGCTATAAGTGTATGTCTGCACTATTGTTTTAACTTGTCATTGCAGCTCTCTGTTTAGTCCTCTTCTTTCTTCCTTCAAGTACAGTACCAGGTGTGCTGAAGTTGTTATAATGAAGTTTCAAGACAAGAACAGATGTCATACAGAAACAGTATTGGTGGCATGGAAAGAACTGATAGTTTGAAACCATACTTGTTCAACTTAGAATTTTAGCAAAGCAAGATTTTTCCTTTATTTGTGGAATTGATGATCCTCTTGGAATCTAATCAAAGGTACCTATTAATTCCTTGCCTTATCTCTCTATATTATAAACAAAATATTCACAGAAAAATTGTTATGGAAAAGCAGTTAGTCATTGCAAGGCAGTTGCAGTTACATGGCCGTATTGAAGTTATCATCATTAAACATATGAAGACAAAGTAAAGCAGCATCTTGAGTTTCTTATAAGGACAACTATTCATAAAATTAAAGCAATCAATCAAGCCAGATAATATACTTTACATGCTTGTCTATTTCTCATAAAGAATCTCATCTCTCCTAAAAGATGGAAGAAGAATGCATACAGAGTTTATCACAAATCAATCATTTACACATTTTTTGGGGGGATATAAAACAGCATTAGAAGGGAATAAATACATGGGATACTTATATAGAAAAGAAGTTGAAAATATGATTTCTACAGGTAAGTCTTTTAAAATTTGACTTACCTTTGCATTGGGGAATAGCCCCAATTCCAGTGTGAAAAGAGCTTTTAACATGTAGAAGAAAAGGCAGACAACTATTATTTGCATCCATATTTGGGAAAAATAAACACTGAAAACTGATAGGATCCTCTGGGGAAGCTGTAAAATACCCTCTGAAGAGTTTAAAGAAGAATGTAGACATTCATTTTCAACAGCTGAGTTGAGTGGACCACCTCTATAATGCCTTTGGGTTCAGAAAGCCTATGCTTCTCTTCCCAGAACTCTGTCTCCCCCTGTTGCCTCGGAGAGTGGTGTGCTTGGAACAGATTTTTCTTCCAGAAAATAACAGTGTGAGAGAGCAAAGCGTTTCTTGGTAGGTGTCTTTTCTTTGTTATAGATGTATCCACTGGGAGTTGCTATTATCAAGTGTTTCTTAACACAGATTTCTCATGTCTAAAATCTTATCTTCACAAGAATACAATCTGACATCCTGCTCTAGCTTTCATAAGGAAGAAATTAGTAATTAGGTTTCAATAAATCCAGGTAATTTAAAATTCAATATAAAAACTTATGCTTTCCAAAAAGCATATCGACCCCTGCTCCTATCATCTTACTGTAGATATTACAGTTAAATTTATAAATGGACATTACTCAAAGGCAACAAAATGCACATTACTTTTTCTCCCTGCCAGAGGGTCAAAACAATGGCAGCAAGTCAGCAGGTCCCCCTGTTAACTGTCAATACTCAGGCTGCTGCTATGCTATGGAGATGCCTATAGATTAGATCTCTACAAATACATTGTTTAAGAAGAGACATTAGATCTTTGGGTACATGGGCCTGAGGCTGAGGTTCTGTTCTGACCCTGGTTTCTTTGTAGAAAATTTGCAGGGTGGTTCACTCCATGTCTGGAGCCAGTTTTCTTCCCTCTTCAAAGGGTCTTTGGGATCCCTTGCATTTACTGGACTCAGATAAGGAAACTTCAGTAACTGTAGATTACAGTAGATCTTGGGGGTATATTTGGGTCAAAGGAGATTCAAAAAAAGTTTTCATATGGATTTCTTCTTTCAATGTACAATGATTTTTGACTTGGGACAGAGTAGGTAGATTGGCTGCTCATATGCTCTGGGCTTGAGTTTTACCAATAGGTCTTCTATATTAATGAATAAAAAACTATAAATCATAGATTCCTGAATTTAAGCAAAATATTTGGATTTGTGTCATCATATTCTCTTGGCAATATTTTTGGACTGCATGTATATTGCCTTTAAGGCACAGAAACAGAGTCAACAAAATATTGACTTTCTTAGCATGTAAGAAGTAAGTTATTAATATATAAGATTTCTAGGAAAAACAATCTGAGAATTATTTACTTATAATCATTTATTAGAATTAGACAGTATTTTAAGTAAATTATAGCAGCAATGTCTAAAATGGCTGGGTGAGGGAGAATTTAATTGAAACATTAAACAGTAAAATAATTTGTCATTGGTCATTAGGTGCACAGCTCAGGTGTCGTGAACCCAACCACGTGTGGAATACTCGAAGAATATCTTTGTTTTCTTAATTATTTTCTTTAACCAATTACATGTGTGTTACAGTAAGACTTTCAAAAAACAAAGAAATGGGAGGTTTACCTGTTACATTTATACCATCTGATCTCTGACACCAGACTGTTCGGGAAGAGCCCTTCCAAGCACTAGCCATCCATTTATACTCGTAACACTGTCCATCTGCAGGAACACAATTAACAGAGGCATTCTATAGGCCAGTGGAACAATCATGGAGATAGGGTATTAATAAAATATTTATAAACAATTGGAAAGGGATGAGAAGTCCATCCTGAATGATTCAAATGTCAAGTTATCCAGAAGTTGCCATATAAATGTTACAAAATTCCAGATACATACCTAAATTCCAACTAATTTTCTATGTCTGCTGTCATACTATCTAATGTGAACCTGGATTTTCAATTTAATTTTATGTTTATTTGAAGTATTATAAAATATCCAACATACAGACAAGGACAGAGAATAATTTAAAAAATATTCAATTACCCATCATTCAATTTTAACTAATATTACCATTTAGTCATATTTGCTTTATTTTTGGTTGTTGATGAGTAAAAAACGTAACAAATAAACTTGAAGTTCTATTATATTGCTTCCTGATCTGATCTCCCTCTTTGTTTCTCCAGCAATGCCCAGTCTTCTGAAGTAGATACATGCATTTCTGTGACATGTTTTTAATTCTTTTAATATAAATAGAATGTAAGTATAAATATATACAACCTATAAATTAATTATAGAATTATTTTTAGGTTTTTTTTTTGGTCTGTGTTGGGTCTTCGTTGCTGCACGTGGGCTTTCTCTAGTTGTGGTAAACAGGGGCTACTCTTCATTGCAGTGCGCAGGCTTCTCTTGTTGCAGAGCACAGGCTCTAGGCATGTGGGCTTCAGTAGTTGCAGAGCGTGGGCTCAGTAGTTGTGGCGCACGGGCTTAGCTGCTCTGCAGCATGTGGGATCTTCCCGAACCCCAGGGGTTGAACCCATATCCCCTGCATTGACAGGTGGATTCTTAACCACCGTGCCACCAGGGAAGTCCTTTAGGCAGTCTTAAAATTTAAAAAGTATCATACTGATACAAATGATACATACATCTTTTTGAAACTTAATAGTCAATGTTATATGTAACATAAAATGTTATAAATGAAATATTTCTATGTGATTTTTTTAATGCAGACATAGTCAATTTATTTTAACTGCTACATAGAATTCCATGGTACTATCTACTACAATTTATTTAGCTATTTCCTCTATGGGTGGACTTTTAGGTTGTTTTCAACTTATGCTTTTATAACAGTGCCTCAGTGGTCAGTCTTGCGCAAGTCTCCTGGTGCTTCTTCAAGGTAAATATTTAGAAGGGAAATTTCTGGGTATCATTGTAGGGATAGCTGAAACTTTACTAAATACAGCTTATTCTTTTCTTTAAAAGGTGACAGTTTACATACCCACCAGCACTGAATAAGAGTTACTATTACTCTAAACCCTCACAAATATTTATAAATTCCAGATTTAAATTTCTTGTCAGTCTTGTGGGTGTGGAAAGCTATCCTGTCATTTTTAACTTGTAGTTGATTACCAAAGCTATTAAACAGTGAGAAACATGTTTGGGACATTTAGATTTCCTCTTGTGAATTCCTTATGTATATCTTTTGGCTCCCCCCACCCCTTTTTTTCTACTGAAATCTATGCCTTTTCATATTGGGTTGTGGGAATTTTTTATTCTAGAATAACAATTCTCAAATTATGGTCCAGGGACCAGGGAAGACTTTGACATTCTTTCAGAGTACGTGTGTGATGATTTTCCCCTTTAACTACACACCTGGGTAAGTAAGGCTGGATTTTCTTCATATACATAAACTAAACTAAGATGGCAATAGACTGAATGCAGAAGCACAGAAGAGAAGCCAGCTGTCTTCTGTAAACCAGATGTTAAGCCAGAGATTTGAAAAAGTGTAAAACGAGACAATGACTGTCATTAAAGTTATTTTCTTTTTGTTTTGGAAAATAGTTATTTTTCAGGAAATATTTATGGTAACAAATTGATTTATGATTGTTTTAAATAAATTATCAAATATTTTAAAACATCAGTTGTCATTTTTTAATATGAAAAATTTTGATATATATAACTCACAGAGAAAAGCAGTTTGGGGTACTCAGCAATTTTACAAGTATGAAATTGTCTTGGAATGCTGAAAAGATTTAGGATAGTTGTTCTAGACACTAATTCCTTAAAATTGACTTCACAAATATCTTTTCTAAGTCTGTGGCTTGTCCGGTAACTTTGTTTATAATCTATTTTACAGTGTAGAAGATTCAAATTTTGATTTAAAAGAATTTTTGTTTTTCATTTTTGTTTGTGATTTTGGTGTTGTATTGGGGAGATTTTCGTCATCTTCTTTTTCTACCCAACTTTGTTTTATTTCTTAAGATTTCACAATAAATGGGAGTTGTCTGTTTCTTTAAATTTTAATGAAACTCATAATTAAAGCCATTTAGGTTTTAGTGTGTGTGCATGTGTGAGAATATTTGATAGACCTGTGTTTTTAATAGTTGCAGAATCTATGGTTTAGCTTCTCTATTACTCTTGATAGATAACATTCTAAATTGTTGTCAAGTTTTTACATTTATTAGCAACATTTTTTCATAGAATTATATTTTTAAACACTATCTTATTATTAGTAGTAATTTTGTCCTTGTTTTTTCTTCATTGATTTTGCATGAGGTGGTCTATTTTGTTTGGTCAAAAAAACAAGCTACTGGCTTTGTTGATTATCTTGTTTATTTGTTTTCTATCTCATTGAATTTGTATTTATCAGTACTGTATACACTCTATTTCCCCTTTTTTTTTTTAAATTGGGTTGAAAGTCTAGCTCTTTTTATTTATTTGTTTATTTTAATTTAATTTAATTTTATTTTTTTGCGGTATGCGGGCCTCTCAGTGTTGTGGCCTCTCCTGTTGCGGAGCACAGGCTCGGGACGCGCAGGCTCAGCGGCCATGGCTCACGGGCCCAGCCGCTCCGCGGCATGTGGGATCTTCCCGGACCGGGGCATGAACCTGTGTCCCCTGCATTAGCAGGCAGACTCTCAACCACTGCACTACCAGGGAAGCCTGAAAGTCTAGCTCTTATTAAACTTTTCTCCCTCCTATATAAGAATGTAAAGCTTCAAATTACCTTCCAAGAACTTCTGTGCTGCATCCTGCATAACATTTGATATGTAATGCTCTAGAAATGTAGCTTTCGGTTTTCACTTCTGTGTGGGCATGGGGAGAATTTCTTGGCAATTTTTACTGATTCCTAATTTTACTTCATTGTCATTTCAGGGTAAACAATTCTTTTTCTTTTCTTGGGAATTATTTCATTTATTGTAACCTCTGACCTTTCTCTCCTTTACCTACCCAGGAATATGAAATCTGGTTGGTAAATTTGGGAAGACTTAACTAAGAAGGTAGATAATTCTATAATTCTTGGGTTAAGGCATCTAGCTCAATTGGCTTTCATTCTAAGCACTGTTCTCCAACATTCTAAGCTTTCTTCAACTTTTCAGCAATATAGATGTTATTTTGGCTCCTATTTGCTAATATATGTCATACTCAGTTGCTTCAGAACACAAGCAGGAATGAGAGGGTTGTTTGTTGAGCAAGACATTCTCCACTAGATAACAATTCTCTTTTTTTCATTTAGATTTCTTCTGTGTTCCCAAACTAGAACATTTTAATGCTCTGTGGTTCTTGTGAATGTCATCTATTGCTTATATTGGGTGCATGGCTCTATGTGTATGTACACATATACACACAGACATATAAAGATGTATTTTTATATATGCTGTATGTCAAATTTAGACTAATCCTTACCAATACTTAGATTTATCAATTTCTGAGAATATAGTAAAATATCTCATTTTGCAGTTGCTTTGTAATTTTTCTTTCTCTCTTTTGATTTAAATAAATTGAGGATATTCTTACATTCACACATCATCAGGGTTGCTACAGGTGTACAAATAACTTGCTCCTAATCATCTCAGCCTTCTTTAGCTCATAAAACTTGGAAATATTTTTACAATATTTCATTTATGAAGGGTGGCAAGACTTCTAGTCTCTAAATATTTAGAATTCAGAATCATACCCTGAATTCTCAACTTTAAGTGGTATCTTAGCAAATTTGCTTATTCAACAGAAAATTTTATATCTTATACTTTTGCTTATCAACACAAAACTAAAATAAATAGATTTCATGAATGGTAGCACTCACCATCACATGATTTTGTTTCTAACATCTGCTCTGGGCACAGATGTTGATTCTCTAGCTCTTGTATAATCACTGCTCTGGAACGGACCTGTATTCCACCAAAACCTAGGTCCTCACCATTCACACAGGTCAGCTGACACATGCTCCAGGAAGACCACTCCTTCAAATAACAGTCACCTGCAAAACACAAGTTTGTAGTTTATACCCATACCCATAAAGAATAGCCAGCCAGATTATCATTTTATGTTTAACCCGACTGAGCAGTGTTTTTAGGTATGCCAGTCATTCATGATATTTGTAAGATTTGTATAAGTATTTAATATTTGCAAGTTTGTATGTGGTTCTGTAAGTTTGTATTAATAGTGTTATTTTCTGAGTGGATGTTACTGAGTATAGCATATGTGCTGCTTAATGTGTTATTTAAGGCTTGTGTTTCCTTATTAATTTTCTGTCTGGATGATCTGTCCATTGGTGTAACTGTGGTGTTAAAGTCCTCCACTATTATTTTGTTACTGTTGATTTCCCCTTTTATGGCTGTTAGCATTTGCCTTATATATTGAGGTGCTCCTATGTTGGGTGCATAAATATTTACAATTGTTAGTTATATCTTCTTCTTGGCTTGATCCCTTGATCATTATGTAGTGTCCTTCTTTGTCTCTTTTAATAGTCTTTATTTTAAAGTCTATTTTGTCTGATAGGAGTATTGCTACTCCAGCTTTCTTTTGATTTCCATTTGCATGGAATATCTTTTTCCATCCCTTCACTTTCAGTCTGTATGTGTCCCTCGGTCTGAAGTGGTTTGGATTAAATGCTGTGACCAAAAGACATAGACGGACCGAATGGATATAAAAACAAGACCCAAATATATGCTGTCTGTAGAGACCCAGCCATAAAAAGAACAAAATAATGCGATTTGCAGTGACATGGACAGACCTAGAGATTCGTCATAGTGAGTGAAGTAAGTCAGAGAAAGACGAATATATGATATTGCTTATATGTGGAATCTAAAAAAATGGTACAAATGAACCTATTTACAAAACAGAAATAGAGTCACAGATACACACTACTATATATAAAATAGATAAGTAATACGAACTTACTTACTGTGTAGCACAGTAACTCTACTCAGTGCTCTGTACTGACCTATATGGGAATAGAATCTAAAAAAGAGTGGATATATGTATATGTTTAACTGACTCAGTTTGCTGTACAGCAGAAACTAGCAAAACATTGTAAATCAACTCTACTCTAATAAAAATTTAAAAAAAAAAGAGGAAAAAAAGCCAGTATGGCACTGGCACAAAAACAAAACTATTGATCAATGGAATAGGATAGAAACCCCAGAAATAAACCAACGCACCTATGGTCAACTAAGGTATGACAAAGGCGTCAAGGATATACAATGGAGAAAAGACAGTCTCTTCAATAAGTGGTGCTGGGTAAACCAGACACCTATGTGTAAATGAATAAAATTAGAACATTCTCAAATACCATACACAAAAATAAACTCAAAATGGATTAAATGTAAGACCAGACACTATAAAACGCTTAGAGGAAAACATAGGCAGAACACTCTATGACATAAATTGCAGCAAGATCTGTTTGGATCTACCTCCTAGAGAAATGGAAAGAAAAACAAAAATAAACAAATGGGCCCTAATGAAACTTAGAAGCTTTTGCACAGCAAAGGAAGCCATCAACAAAACGAAAAGACAACCCACAGAATGGGAGAAAATACTTGCAAACAATGCAACTGACAAGGTCAGCTCCAAAATATACAAACAGCTCATGCAGCTCAATATAAAACAAACAAACGAACACCCCCCCCCGAAAACAACAACAACAGAATTAAAGAATGGGCAGAAGATTTAAATAAGACATTTCTCCAAAGAAGACATAAAGGTGACCAAGAAGCACATGAAAAGATGCTCCACATTGCTAATTATTAGAGAAATGAACTTCAAAACCATTCCTGGGCATATATCCAGAGAAAACCATAATCCGTAAAGATACATGCACCCAAATGTTCATTGCAGCACAAATATCATATGATATCACTTATATGTGGAATCTAAAAAAATGATACAAATGAAGTTATCTACAAAACAGACGTCAAAAACAAATTTATGGTTATCAAAGGAAAAAGGTGAGGGGGAGGGATAAATTAGAAGTTTGGGATTAACATATACATAGTACCATATATAAAATAGATAAAGACCTACTGTACAGCACAGGGAACTCTACTCATATTTTGTAATAATCTATATGGGAAAAGAATCTGAAAAAGACCATACACACACACACACACACACACACACACACACACACACATCTGAATCACTATGCCGTACACCTGAAACTAACACAATATTGCCAATCAACTACACTCCAATATAAAATGAAAATTTAAAAAGATAGGCAATTCACTTCCAATCTTGTTCTTTTCTAGCCCACCAATACACTGTTGCCCCTATATCTTTCTTAAGGCCACAGGGTCATGCTTGACACTGAGGTTATTTTGACCTTCTATCTACCCTAAAGTCCTCTGCATCAAGCCCAAATTTCTAATCATTAACTTATCACTTCCTGCTATTTATTTCTAAACTACTTGATATACGTTTGCTTTCTACATTTTCCTGCTTGTACCTCTGTGTCCAACACTGAATCAGAATTTCTTTCATTCAAAATTTTCTTCCATAATACTATTTTTTCTCACTCTTGAATGGTAATTTATCTAGGGGTAGAATTTTAGCTATTATATCTAATAGCTAATATATTTCAGCTAATATATCTAGGGGTAGAATTTTCATACTCTCCCTGTCAAGCATGAGCCTAAGGCCTTAATTTTCATTCTTTGCAGGAGTTAAAACTCGAGGGGGGTGAGTGTCAACAGAGGCCACGTAGGAGAACTGGACTTCACCCCCACCTGGCAGTAAGGAGCAGTGCCCCCCTTCATCCACGCTACAGTGTCTAGCTGTTGGTACAGATATTACTGAATGAGAAGACTGTTGACATCTCTTAACTTAAACTTATACATGCAACCCCTTCTCCACCCTGGTCCTGGTAAGGAATGGCCAAAGTACGAATTCTGTTTTGCTGTTGTTACCTGGGCAAGGCCGGGTGCAGGTTTCCTCAAGAACCACTTTTTTATTACCATCTATAATGGGTTCGATATCAGTACAGAATTCTTCATCCACTACCTTGCTGAAATCATCAGCTGACCCATCACTCACTACACAAGAAATATTCCTTGTTCTGGTCCCTTCGCCACACTGGGCATCCTGAAATGGAGGAAGAAATAATTAGGAAAAAAAAATAATTCATTGGTTAGCTTATCGCTTACAGTCATCTCTGCACCATTGATTTTGATTTATGAGCAGTTAAAGGAGCATTTGAAACGCTAGGGAAGAAGTCCTATAGGGCAGTAGCTATAAAGCATAGCATGAACAATTTATTTGTTTTCTAGCCAAAGACAGGCAAATAAATTTTCATTAAAATGAATCAGCCTCCAAATGGTTTTAAAATACAGGACAGGGAGTGCTTGTTATCGAAACTAATTAAACAGTTATGAAATGGCAAGGTACCTAAAATCTTTAACAGGAAACATGCTATCTGTAAGCTCTGCAAATATTTCTGAAACCAAGTCTCTCCAGATAAAGAATACACACTTCCGTACAACTTTTTGAGATTGGTTACCTGCACTTGGCATGCAGACCACTGGCTGTATTGCCACCGATAACAGGGCTTCACTGGGCAAGGCTTAGACTGTTCCATCAGGGCAGGGCATGGTCTTCCATCACCCTGAAAGGGCTGGGTTACTGTTCTTCTTCGGATCATTTTTCCTTTAAGAGATACAAAGTGGTGCAACCTCAGTGATACACTACAATTGTGCAAGCATATATCTTTTTTTTTTTTTTTTTTTTGTGGTATGCGGGCCTCTCACAGCTGTGGCCTCTCCCGCTGCAGAGCACAGGCTCCAGACGTGCAGGCTCAGCAGCCATGGCTCACAGGCCCAGCCGCTCCACGGCATGCGGGATCCTCCCGGACCGGGGCACGAACCCGCATCCCCTGCATCGGCAGGCGGACTCCCAACCACCGCGCCACCAGGGAAGCCCAAGCACATATCTTACTGGGAGAAGGCGTCAAAGACATTTCTTCCGAAATTAGAGGAACAAGTAAGGCTTAGATGTTTTGGAAAGAAAGATACCCTGATTCAACCTTTCTGCAGATTATTTGATATGACTTAAAGCAAGAGGGACATTTTATTTCATATTCCTTGACCATCAGTCTAATGCCAAATAAAGCACAAACAAACCTGTGAGGCCACATGTTTGAGAACACTCTGACCAAGGAGACCAGTCAGAAAGCTGACAGTTCACAGGACATTCCACCATGCAGGACGTGTTCATCTGCCAGTTCTTCTCCAGGCCAAGCTGAAAGGATAGAGGTAGATCTATTTGTACTGACAGGAAGGCATGACCACAGTGCAGTGTTGATGGAAGGAAGAAGGAAGGGCAAGATTGGAGAGGGGATGAGAGGAGAGGAGAGGAGAAGAATAAGCAATATGCATAATAAAATAAAAAGATGTCTGCAGGACAAAGACCCAAACTGTTAAAAATATAAAGTGGTTCAATCCAGGAGAGTGGGAGCAAAAGGAACAGGATGAATAGAGGAGCCCATTTACTCAATATACTTATATATTGTTGAATTTTTTATATAAAAAGTGAAAAAAGGAAGATTTAATCTCCAAATTAGTTGAATTTCCCTAAAGGAGGAATAAATAGGTGGAAGCACAAATATTTTCTATTAGTTAAAAAGCAAGAATATCATCACTATACAGATATATAATTGTATTTGGGGGATATTATTTATTTTTACATGTGCATGTCAAACTGCAAAAAGAGCGAGGTTAAAGACCAATTGCCACTCAAAGCCAAAAATATAATGTACTAAAATAATATAAAATAGTTTTAAAGTAAGCTACCTCTCTCAAAAGGAGGGCTGGGTCACTAGAATTTTTATTATGAATATTTTATATACATTTATTATTTTTTAAAAAAGATTTTCTCTTCCAGAACTGATCTCAGCAGCTAACTGTGGTGTAATTGTTATTTTGGCATTAGTCTCTCATCACATAATAATGTTGTGCATTTTACTGCATTAAGTAGCATTACTTATTTAAGTATTCTACGTTTAAAATGAAGGATGAGATTTCAAACTCATCCACTGTATATTCAAACATTTAAAAAGTCAAAGGTACAAAGTGGCATTGAAATAGAAAAAATAAGGCTTCTTAGGAAAGTGCAATTTTTTAAATTAGTCATCCTTGGGGATTTTCAAGACCTTTTTTATATCTGCATGAAAGTAAGTTTATAGTGTCTAATTTATAGAGCAGAAAATGGCAAAAGAAAGTTTTTTCTGAAATGTTATGTTGCGGTTCAAGTAGAACTCTTGGCTCTAAGTTATGCACTGAGAGAGGATCAGATCAACGATTTATGTACCAGATCCCTCTGTAAACACTCTCATTATATTCTCCATCAGTAATACTTGACAAAGCTGAGTATTTGGTATGAAAACTTTTACCATATCACTTAATTTAAAATTAAATTAAATCACTTATAATCACTGGAGATTAGAAGTTTTAAGGTGATACGATAAAAATGATGTGTTAAATTTAAGGTACCTAATAGTTCCATGGAGAAAGGTTTTGAATCACAGAATTCAACTACTACTGGCTTATTTATTTTGCTAGAGGGTTAAAAAGGATGTCTGTTTACAGATACTTTGGGTACCCAGTAGTAAGACATTTCAATTCTGTACTACTTTTTCTCTTAAATTTGTTGTAGCTTCTTTTTCTCCTCTCTCTGTATCTATCTATCTATCTATCTATCTATCTATCTATCTATCTATCTGTCTATCTATCCTATCATCTATCTAATCTATCATTTATCTAAACGTATGTTCAGGGATAAAAGAATAGGAAAGGAGAAACCAGTTATTAGGTATCTGGTGAATTAATGTCTGAAAAACATCAAAGACAAAAGTGCTATATAAATGCTGGATGGATTTAACCCTAATTTTCCTCTTTGTTGGACAGTAATGCCATCTTTCTTTTGGGCTGTTAGAGAAACAGCAAGAGTTAGCTACTGCTATTACACTCAATTCAGGGTTTGCACATGTATGAGTAGGTAGGCAATCTACTGTTAAAAAAGATAGCCAGCTTTTCTCAGGGCTGTTATTTAAGTCTACTGCTTTTTAGAGTGGATAAAATGGGATATGAGTTGTTTAATCCAATTGCTACAGAGAGTAGCACTGCTCTCCCTGAATACAGGGTTTACTAAAATGTTATGATTTGAATCCCTGTCATCACAGTATTCAAACATTATAATATTTGTACATAAAAGTAAATTTATCTAGGCTCCTGGATACGTAAAATTATTTCTCAGGTTTTTACCCACATTTCACTTAAGAAATAAAAGGCCCTATTTATATCTTTGTCCTGTAGTCATGAGATATTTAAAAACTGGCCTTGTATGATTTGGGTTTAGCTTTCTAAAAGCTCTCAGAGCTATTAATAGTTATCTCATTCTGACCCAGGAGGACACTTACATGTGCATTTGCAAAAAAAGAGACATATTAACCACGTAGAGGTAGACCACAGAAAGCTCTCCAGCCTGTATATAACTATAATAACATTCATTAATAATAATGTTATTTTTATAATGGTCACATCACTTCGATGTTACTAGTTTCAAAGCCAGACTGATTCAGGTATAAAATTTCTGATGAAATCTAAAGCAGTAATTGACTAAGTTATGTTATAAGATGACAGAGCAATTTATTAACTCAACAATTTGTTTTCAGCACACTTGGGAGCTCTGTTCCCATGGACAGAGATACAGATAGTTAAATTAGGTCCACATGATAATATCAAAGATATCAAATGGATTAAAATACTTCCATCTTGAGTTTTCCCTTAGGAGTTTGAATAATTTACCATGAGCTTATAATATCCCCTAGAATGTGTAGACAGACATCATGGTCCCAAGTCTACTGAACCCTAATGAGGTTATAAGTTCCTCCCGGGTGTTGCAGGTCTGTGGAGGCTGTTGCTTATCTTGGTTCATGTTTAACCCAGTGGCCTCGGATGCAGGAGGAGTCAAAATCTGTCAGGAATGTGAGTGCCCTTTTGGTCTGGAAACCAGACAAAATAATCAAAACCCAAAGTGTAGCTTCATGAATACTACCGAAGGACAACAACTATGTTTTCTCGCGTTTCCTAAGGTCATATTAGAAATGATAACATTACTTTTGTAAATTGGAGAATTAACAGTTACATTTCTCTGTACCTAAAAGACACTAATGGCAGACTCTATTCCTTTGTTTGAACTTCAAGCTCTCTCTTACCCAGACCTGAGTCTTAGACTCTCACAGCTGGGTATTAGGTGCTAATATCAAAATCTGCTACCGAACCACATGTGATCAATGTTTTGCAACAGAGAGAATAAATGATGGCTCTTGGCAGGTGTCCCAGGCAACACAAAATTCATATGAAATTACAAAAGATGATGAGTAGTCTGATTAAGATTTATTGCCTTTATTCACCTTGATTACTTATTGTTCCCCGAGCATTTCTTTCAGAATAGGCTAATTAGCATACCTTTGGGCTCCAAGCAGAACAAAATACAGGAAATTATGTGTAGAAATCAGTAGTGTTGGACAGTGTCTCTTTTCAAGAGAAGTGTTTAGCAGCCTCTGAATAGTGCCGAAAACATCTGCTGGCAACGAGCTGCATAAAGCGCTGGTCAGGTCACTTGGCTCAGCATGAATTGAAATTATTAGGGAAGAATTTACTCGCAAAGACATAACAAAGCATCCCCTCACCTCTTCACAATATTTCAGGTTAACCGACTTGCCATCACTTCGAACACAATCCAGCATCCTCGTTTTCATGCCATTTCCACAAACTGCCTTCTCACTCAGCTGGCACGTACTCCAGTCTGGAAGGAAGGGAGCATATCAGAACAGAAGGCTATGCATGAACCGGATTTCAAATGAAACTCGGATGACCTGAATCCCATATTTAATTCACAACTGCTTCCTAAGCCCCGCAATCAATCATCCCACACGCAGAGCGTATGGGCCCCGGCTTTGAACATATCTGGAGTCAAATGGAAATGCTGGCGTTGCACATCGCTACAGGGACTATTCCTGAGGCAGATGTCTCCCTGACAATCTTGCTAGCTAGCTGTTTGGTGATACTGTAGAAATGGCTGTGGCCTGCAGATCAAATGTCATTTAAAAACTTTTCTCCTAACGAAAGTAGAAATTTACATTTCAACATTTTTGTTTAAGCAAAATAATCATAATTTTAATGGCTCGTACTTTAGGTAGTTATATCCAAATAAACCTGTCTTTCACTTACTGTCCGTACTGTAGAATACTGTAAAATGTACGCTTATTTATTTCAAAATCACTTTGGCCATATTTATTTAATTCCCTTTATTATATGTCTTTTGTAAAATAATTCTTTCTTTCCAGGGTAACGTAGCATGCCCCAGAGAACTGTGATTTCATTGTGTCATGAAAGGAAACTGAAAAGAAAAACCAAAAGAAGCAAAAAGTCAATCTGACTGCTGTGTGTCACTGTACAGTCCCTGGGGTTTATTTTGGTGTGAAAATTACTTGGGAAAAATTCCAGAGTAAGCTTCAGTGTTGCCCTAAGTCATACAAACCATGAAAGTCTTCTTTCCTAGAGTATATGCCTTGATGGTGTGAGATGAGTGTTTGGGAAAGAAATGGAATTTAGAATAAGCCTTTTTTTTCTAAAAAAACCCTCATCTATCTTTTTTCTCCTATACCTTTGATAATATTTATATCTCTGAAATGTTTATATTCTCTTCACGCACTTCTTGGCAAGCTTAAGATTGCTGATGTCTTTACAGCAGACTAATCATGCCTGTGAACTGCCCCCACGGAAAGAACTGTTGTCCCAGTATTCACAGTGATTAAACACATTCTGAAGAAGAAAGACATCTTTCAATAAACTGATACCCATGGGAAGATACACCTTTTATGTGCACCTTCTGAAAGTGGGAGGGTGGCTTAAATAGGAACCCTTAGACTATTCTCCGTCTGCCTTAAGAGCTAATGTTTGTGTGATCATTTCATTCTCTATTTTGATGTTTATGAAAAATAAGGCAGATAAATATTTCTTTCAGTTAATACGGAATTATTTCTGGGAGAGGAAGCAGCATGTCCAAAAGGCACGCAGATGGAGTTGACCAACACTTCCGGAAATGCTGCTGAGCTGACAGACGTGGGATTTGGCCTTTAACTCTATAAGGAGATGACTATTCACATACCTGTTACATTATAATCATAGTGGAAGCAGTTTTTGTTCAGGTTACAGGGTTCCTTCTCAACAGCATCAGGGCAGGCTCTTCCTTCATCAGCAGGTTGTCTGATGGGATCAGCTGACCTTTGCCGGAAACTGCTTTGATTGCAAGGCTGACAAAGAATAATATAACTCCTCAGAAAGGTGAATACTCAGCCACACAAGAGCTAATGTATTAGGGAGAGCACTGGAGCAAGAGCTAGAACCTTTGGGACACTGGCTAACTTAAACAATCTCATAACACCTCAGTTTCTTCATTTATAAAATCAAGGTGTTGGATGAGTTTCTGATGTTCCAGCTAGCTCTAAGATGCTGGGAACAGGGAATGTTGTCTGCCATTCCAGTACACAAAGAATGTAGCCTGCTGTCTCAGTTCTACAATGATCAAGGCACCAGCCACTGCAGCTGCTGCAGGTGATGTGCCCCGAGCGAAACAGGATGGAGGAAAAGAGGTAGCATTCTGTGCTTTGGATACTGACCCAAGATAGTTAAGATACATGTCTAAGGAATAATTTCAATGAGCCCAGATTCTTGCATCTTCCTATACACAGGAAAGCACTAAAGTCATTAACTAGAGATGTCTGTTTTAGTGATTAGCAGTAATCTTTTGATGTCTGACTGTATGTTCTTTCCCAGCAAAAAACTCCTGTTTATCCTGGCTCCTCCTTTACCTTTTCAGAGCAGTTCCTCAGAGCTATCTAAAAGGTTGTCTCCCAGGCTATAATCCTCAGTAAGATCCCCGAATAAAGCTTAACTCGCAACTTTTAAGCTGTGTGTGTTTCTTCAGTCGACAATGCTTAAGAGATGTGTCTAACCTGAAAAGATATCTGCACCCCCTTGTTTATTGCAGCACTATTTACAATAGCCAGGATATGGAAAAAACCGAAGTGTCCATCAATGGATGAATGGATAAATAAGTTGTAGTATAATTATACAGTGGAATATTATTCAGCCATAAAAAATGAGGATTTCTACAATTTGTGACAACATGGATAGACCCTGAAGGCATTACGCTAAGTGAAATGTCAGACAGAGATAAACAAATACTGTATGATCTCACTTATATGTGTAATCTAAAAAACAAAAGAAAAAACAAAACTCATAGAAAAAGAGATCAGACTTACAGTTACCAGAAGTGGGGGTAGGAGAGAAGGGAGAATTGGAGGAAAGTGGTCAAAAGGTACACATTTCCAGTTATAAGATAATAAGTAGTAGGGATGTAATGTACAACATGATGACTGTAGCTAACACTGCTGTATGCTATACAGGAAAGTTGTTAAGAGACTAAATCTTAACAGTTCTCATCACAAGCAGAAAATTCTTGTCCTTTATTCTTTTCTTCTTTCTTTTCATCATACCTATTTGAGAAGATGGATGCTACTGAACCTACTGTGGTAATCATTTCACAATATATGTAGATCAAACCATCATGCTGTATGCCTTAAACATACAATGATGTCTGTCAATTATTTCTCAGTAAAACTGGGAGCAGAAGAGTCTATGTGTCGAATATTAATAGATACATCACATCATCCACACACAAACACATACATATGGTCATATTAATTACTGTAGAATACTAATAACTAACAATACTAATAACTACTAATAACTAATACAGAAATTATAATCTATTTATCTAATATAGTTGACAGGACCTGAAAAATGGTTTTAAGGATGAACTTTAAATAACTAGTTATATACAGCCTTTATTTTCCTAATGTGCACACATATATGCACACAAACACAACTTAGCACGAATTAAAAAGACTGGTTGCCATTCTCCTACTGGTACAGTCTTGTTTTGAAAACATTTGGTTACTAAGATCAGAAACAGTAACTTCAAATCTGATGCTATGGAATTAAATAGAATAGAAAATCATTTGCATATGCTTGTGAAACAGCTGATTCTTTTTTTTTTTTTTTTTTTCTTCTTTGGTTCGCGGGCCCCTCACTGTTGTGGCCTCTCCCGTTGCAGAGCACAGGCTCCGGACGCGCAGGCTCAGCGGCCATGGCTCACCGGCCCAGCCGCTCCGCGGCATGTGGGATCCTCCCGGACCGGGGCACGAACCCTTGTTCCCTGCATCGGCAGGTGGACTCTCAACCACAGCGCCACCAGGGAAGCCCGAAACAGATGATGCTTAATTGCAATTTAACCTGTATCCAAGTCAACTGCCAGCCCTGTTTTGCTCCTGCTCTATCAGTTGGCTGCTAATCAGCATCTTTAATAATGTTAGCACTGAAATAGAAAATTAATTTCTCCTTGAAAACATGTATCTGTCCCATATTATATTTCAGCAAATCAATTCCACATTAGATGTACCTTTTCCATGATTTGATGCCATTCTGAAGTGTGCAGCTTTACAAAGGTACACAAGGGTAAGCCAAATTTCCCACATCATCAGCCAGTTCTGTTTCAAGTGACTCTCCTCCCAGGGTCCCATGGAAGAGGCCCTACGGGCTGCTGAAATCTAGAAGCTTTGTGTGATTGGAAACTGTCAGCTGGCTTTCCAGGCCCAAAGAGACTCAAGAGTCAGTGTGTGGAAAGAGATTCACTGATGCACAGCTTTCTTCTTTCTATTCCCTTTCTTACCAGGATCTTCTGTGTCAATACTCCTGCTGCCATACCCCTACCGTGTGAAAGATTATTCCTACAATTTTAAATGGATTGGGCAAAAAGCAAGGGATGGTAATAACCTGACACCATTAAAGTATTTTTACTTGATTTTCATTCTTTTTCCCTTTACCTGGAGGGAATCATTATCACCACTGCAGTTTTTAACATGCTGTGAATTCATAAGCAAATGTAAAGGCATTTTGGGACTTCCCTGGTGGTGCAGTGGTTAAGAATCCACCTGCCAATGCAGGGGACATGGGTTCAATCCCTGGTCTGGGAAGATCCCACATGCCGCGGAGCGTCTAAGCCCTTGTGCCACAACTATTGAGCCTGCGCTCTAGATCCCACGAGCCACAACTGTTGAAGCCTGTGCTGGGTTTAGGAGGACGGTGGAGGAACATAAAGCTTGCAAGAGGTTGAGCTGTTTCAGTGTGAGCCAAACATTGCTGATTTTAAATGGCACAGTCATAAGAATGAAGTAGCCAAAAATACGCCTTGCTTTGGTAACTAATTTAGTAACCAAGCTGTTATTTTCTTAATAATATTTTTAAAGCTTTAGTGGTAAGGAATTAAGCAAATTCTACATTAATAAATGGTTAATTGTCTCACCAAAGTGCATCGGGTCCACGGACCCCATTCAGTTATCACACAATCCTCGGGACATGGTAATTTGCACTCTCTAGAGCCCAGAGGCATCTCTTCTGGGTCACAGAGGTAATCCTCTACATGGTCAGAAGGGCCATCCGCCGTGTTCTGCATGCATCTAGAAGAAAACATACCTATCAGTGAAGGAACTGGGACAACTGAACAATGGCCAACCCGTAAGGTACAGGGTTTTTCATAAGACATCACCATGGAGATGGGGGATGGGAAGCTTTGCATTTAATGAATAAAATTCTCCAAACATAAAGACGTAAAAGGATCTCTGCCTCCCATACCTAGTTGTATAGCTAATGATTTAAAAATCTATGCTTGCATGTATCATAATCTTTTAAAGTTATAGCCACTGTGTATACACTCTGTACATAAACTATGTGTCTTCCTCTTAAAGGAGAGGGTCACTTACACCCATATATGATGCAGAAACTAATGAGTTCACCAAAGATATTCATAGATGGGTTACAATTTTGGAATATAATGCATGTTTTTCTTCTGAGGAAAATGGTGAATTCCATGGAGAAGGCAGATTCATATATGATGGAAGACAAGGCACACTGAAATCTCCTAGGGAGAGATTTCAGTAAGTGGTTTTGAGAAAGTAACTGATGGCATTTATCAAGTTGTTTTGTCATTTCAAAAGTAATTTTCGCTTCCCATCTGCTGATAACCTTAAAAGAAAGGCAGAAGTGAAGAGACAATCATAAGAATAATAGCGCAAATTCTCTAAACGTGGTTGTTGGGATCTTCCTATATCTTGACCTTTTTTATTCTTAGTTTTCCTTTTAACAGAACAAATTCAAACATTTTATTACATTTCATTCTATTGTAAGCAGTCATAAAGGGCTCCTTAGTCATCTCTTGGGAATCTAATTAAAGTGGCTAGTACCAGACTTAACTTTTACTGTAGTTAATAATCTCTCAAGGCACTTTTCGAATAGAAGAGAAAAACTTTATCCCTCATTTGTAACTCAGAGAAGGTCAACCAAATTAATAGGTTTGGGAAGAGAACTGCATTGCAGGAGATGAAAAGGAAGGCTTGAGCTCTTAAGCCTCTCAAACCCACTGCAATGTTTTAAACTGTTGGTTGCATTACGTTACCAATTATATCTGGAATGTCAACTTTTCTCAGGGATTTACAATCAGTAGGGACATTGCATCTTCACAAATCTCCTCTGCAGAATCACGTTTCTATACAGCGCTGCTAATTTTAAGAGAAATGTGGTTTTCCTGTGGAATGCATTCAAAGACTGGAAAACTAAGCTGTTGGTTATATCTTAACTGGGTTTGTAAGCTGGAAAAATATCCACACAAATACCCACCTCTGCATTTTTTTTGATACTGAATAAATATATAAAAGGTAATCACAAAAATATGCAAATGTAGACAGACATTTATATAGTTTCATTGTTGAAGGAAAAAAATAAATTATAAATTTCTCTGGGAGAATTTTAGTTTCCCAGGAAAAAAGTTCTAGCTTCAGTGGCATTTTAAAAATGTTCTGTTGACAGCAGCTATGAGAGGACGGAGCAGACGGGACAGTTCAATCTCCAAAGTTGGATTTGCTAAGAAAAGATTACATTAATGTGAGGCCCTGACATGATGTACAAGGATTAACTTGCAAAATTACCTGTTGATTCAAAGTTAAGGACAGATGTTCAATACTCTATTAAGTAGTTATGTGCATAAAACTTTGTTTTCAAAGGTATTTCTTTTCCTTCGATTTTTACTATACAGGTAATAGATTCATTTTAGGAAAATCACAAGAAATAATACAAATTCACTACATTCTATCAGAGATAACCACTCTTAACAGACTACTATATTTAAACATATATTTTCATTTCATTAAACAGGAGCAAACTTCACCTACTATCTGTACCATTTAGGAAAAACATCAACAATACATTATAAAAATCTTTTTGTGTTATTAACTGTGTTTCTAAGACATAATTTTTAATGATTACATTTGAATTCCATCTTTTGAATGTGCCACAATTGCTAAAAAACCCTTCTTGTTGACATTCAGATTATGTTTTATTTATTTGAGTTAGTATTAATGATACTTTTATCACTGCAGAATAGAATAAATATCTGGATCAAGTCTTGAGCCCAAAGGGAAGCACTTTAAGTTCATTTGCTTTCTTCAAATTCCTGGCCTTTTCTCCTTTCCATAGGAGAAGGGATTATGCTGTGAGAATACTGAACTATTTTAGAAAACCACCACCAAGTTGGAGGCCAAGGGTGGGCCCAGATGCCCACCACAGTTGTAGCAATAAGGGGGTGCATTGCCTGCAGAAAATTCAAAAGCAACAATAGAAATAACCAAATCTGTTTGGTTTTTATTATCATCATGTGCTGGCAATTCTACAAAAATGTTAGTGAAAAAATATTCCTTCCCAGCAGGGCAAACCACTACTATTACTCAGTCTTTGATGTCACACCATCCTAAAAGAGAAAGAATGAGATATTTTGAAACCTGCCCTCTTATAGACTCTTCTGTCCTGAAATGTCACCCAGTGCTTGCATCTAACAGGACATTTGACCTTAATTAGCAGAGGGTAAGGTTTGGGAGGTATACTACTGAATAAAGAAAGAAACATTATTACACAATCAGAAATTCCAATCAATACTGATCTTCTATTTTCTCTGTTTGCATTAAAAATGTTTACTGGAAAAATAAGTTGCCTAGAAAAGTTAC
This sequence comes from Globicephala melas, assembly GCF_963455315.2. Taxonomy (NCBI): domain Eukaryota; kingdom Metazoa; phylum Chordata; class Mammalia; order Artiodactyla; family Delphinidae; genus Globicephala; species Globicephala melas. The sequence continues at coordinate 64,078,049 of NC_083322.1, forward strand.
TGTGTTTAAGATGTGTTTGGAAATGTTGAGAATACCTATTCACAAAGCAAAAAGAAGCAACATATACACAGCCGAAGGGAAAGCCGAAAGAAGTTCATTATTATAATTTTTTAAATAACAAAAAACACAACCTGATCAAATTTTTAATATAAGAAAAATATTTTTATATTTGAAAGAGAAATTTTAAATTTGGCAGAAGATTGGTAGAAAACAGAATCTCTGTCTTTTTCTTCCCTGTTTCCCTATTAACTCATTACCTCCACCCCACCTCATCCACCTTTAAAAGTTACTCCGTAAAATAACTTGAGAGTTCAGATGGGCTTTTGAAAAAAGAGATAGAGACTATTTTTACTGGAAGAAATGTTTTACATAGTGTGCCAAGGTTTTATGATATAAACGTTAACTTGTTCTACTTTCCTATTGAAACATTAAGAAATAGGAACCTTAAATTCATGAAAAATTATGTCATGAGTGAGAATGGAATTCTTCGCAACAGTTGTCAGGTTTTGGATGTTTGTATGTTTTTCTTTACTGTGTGTCACTCAGCAGAGTTAGAAGAAACTGGTTGTAGTTAAAGAGTGACAAGAGACTTGAGTTTGAATGCCACTGTCACTTTACTAGGTGTGTGCTCTCAGCACACTACTTAGTAAGTACTTCTGAATCTACTCTGTAAAGTGGAGATAATAAAGCCTCATATACTTGTTTCCCAGGTTTGAGACCCTTAAGGATCATACGTAGATGGTGCAGGGATAAGTTAATGAGTTAATTTAATTGTATTACAATTATTACAATAATTTAATTGTATTAGGTTTTAGGGAAGTTCTGTGAATACGACAGGGTCTCAGTTTGGAGAAACAGGATTTAATAAAGGGGACAGACATGTAGATGGATCTTTCAAAACAGTGAGGGGTATTATAGAACAAGGCTGCTCAGTAGAGCTTTCTATGACAATGTAAATACTGTGCTGTCTCACAGAATTGCCACTAGCCACCTCTGGCTATCGAGCACTTAGAATGTGTCTAGTGTGACTGAGGAAATGCATTTTATTTAATTTTAATAGATTTAAAGTGAAATAGTCACACGTGGCTAGTGGCTGCCCTACCGGACAGTGTGGTTCAGAAAACAAATGAGAGGCACTAGCCAGCGGGGAGGTTTAGGGAAGGCTTCCTAGAGCAGATGAGAGTATTCAAAAGATAGCCAGTTTGATACAAAGGATAAAGAGTTTACAAAAGATTATCACTAAGATACAGTTAGAAATATATTTGACCTCTAAGGAAGAAGTTACTGGGGTTGGAAAATCTGCATTCATTCACCTCACATTCAATATGCAGCCCTGTCCCTGCAAGAGTACCTTGAAGCAAAGCTTCCTAAAATCAGAAGGCAGAGGATGATACACTGCTGCTGGAAGCAGATCCCTTTAGAGCTTTCTACGAACACAGACTCCATAAAAATAAAATTGAAGACAATTTCATTCAGGAGATTGGGAGGAGGGCAAGCTCATGTTGGCACATGAGAAATCGGGAGGTGGCTGTGCCTTTGCTTCTCTGTGTAACTAGGCTTGGCCTTACCTCACTTTTCGGGTTTGCACGCCCTCTCCACAGTTGTCCCGCATGTTCACAAAGGTCACCTTGCAGATGCTCCATGGCTCTGTAACCCATACGTACTGGCTGCAGTCACTGTGGCAAGGGATGACCTCATACACCTGAAACACACACGGTTCTCAATGACCTCACCTCACGGAACCCCATGAGGTAAGTGGGAACACTTCATATCACAGTTATCATGATATTCTTGTTTAGCTACTCTGAAGCCTTTCCTTTACTGTTCGTTATTCTAAAACAGGAATATAGAGGATCTCTTGAGAGTTCTAGCAGTGAAGGGTACGGCTGTGTTGTATTGTGCTGCTCCTCTATCACATTGCAGCTGGAGATTGGACCTCATGGACCACATCAGACACATTCCGTACTTTCCTAGACTGACCCTTACCACATAGTATTGTAATTTCCTGGGCCATATGTCCTGTTCACAGTTTCATGTGTCTTCAATACTTAGCCCAGGATGCTTGCTCATATGTCAGGCATTCTATAGAGATTTGTTGAGTAAGATGAATAAATGAATAAAAGAATTAATGAATTAAGTAAGCATATAAAAGTAGCTGTTTTCAAATAAGTTTAATTTGGCCTGTTTTCCAAATAAGTATGTATACCAATAAGAATTTTGTGTGTGTGTTCCATATATGAAACTAAATTAGAAGATAAATAATATGAAATAAAGCTATCTTAAAACTAACTAAACTTTGGAAGCAAGGTCTGAAATTGGTCTCATATTACACAGGTACAAAGCGGTGAGGGCCACATAAAACAAAGCAAATTGTCTCTGCTCTGGTGCCCATTAAGGCTTGCAGCCCCAGGTCTGGGGTGGTGTGGTTGGCTGTTTCAGGATTTTTAGCACAATGAACCAATTATGCTCTTTTCTCAATGAGAAAGAAGAATGACTAAATAAATGAAAAAAAGGACCATCATCACTGCAACAGAGCTGACTCGACCATTAAAGAAAAATGTCTCTCTTAAAATCATTTCAAAGTCTATGATAACTCTTATTTCCTATTTTACATACACACACACACAAACTACATGAATATTTCCTATAACTATTTAATTCCAGAAAATATAGATTTAAATAGTCCTCCGGAGCCATTCTTCTGTGCAAATTTTAGTTTTACTAAACATCCAAGTAAAGTGAATAAAGTGGACCTATTCCACATAGGAATAAAAAGTGTGCACTGTTGGAGTGAGAATGTGTAATTACCGTCATAAGTTATCACCTTCACGTTGGGTGCTGTATTAAAATAGGACTAAATACTATTTTAGTATTTAGGAAAATATTACCCTAAGTTGTAGAGAAGGGAACAACTGAAGGGAAAATGCCACCTTTCCTAATCCTTTGATGGCTTTCATGTTAATCTCCTACACTGGAGTGAATACAAATCAGTTCAGAGCCACCTCCTGCTACCGCTTTGAGCCCACCTGCACCTCTGCCTCTCCGAGAAGCATGCGACCATTAACAGGAGGGGTCATTGCCTTTTCAAGGGTGGTGAATTATGCTTGTTCTCCACTATCCCTGTACCTTAGGCCCTGATAGTAAAATGAGAAAACACATGTAATATGCTAGGAAAACAAAGGGAATAGCTGCAGAAGAAAAATTTTATGGAAAACATGTTTTCCCCTATAAAAGATAAGAGAGATAGCAGGAAAAGAAATACATTCTCTGATGTCAGGAGTAAAATGAAAACAAACAGCACTCTATTATGAACGATGAGGTTTAAAAGTTCTTACCTGGGCCTGGAGTAGTGTTCACCAGGAATGAAGAAAAGAGAGAGAAACAAAGATAAATTAAACAAAGATAAGTATATTTGATGAGAAGAACTCATGTTCTAAGTTTCAAATATTACCCATATATAAAAGGTGGGGTTTTTTTTGGTAAATGATTAGAACATCTTTCTTAGACCTTAAAAGAGAAAAACCAATTCCTTATTACTGTTTAAAATTAAGATACACAAATGAGTATTGCAATCAGCAAGTTAAGGAAAGGATTTGATGGGCAGGATGAAGAAATCAAACTGAGTAGACATCAAAATACGTATCGGGGGAATCAATATATGACTGCAACTATCTTGTGGTTCAAATTGTGAGTGGACTATCTATAGATTGATTGACTGACTGATGTATTGATTTTAATCCATCCATCCACCCATATTTCTGAGGAAATGGGGATTTGCTTTCTCAACTGGAAAATGGAACCTCAGCGATCATTTCCAAGGCAAAGTATGACTTAATTACTGAGGAACGTATAACTGCAGTAAAAATCTATATGATTTACAATTTTCAACACTTACACAAACCTTTGCATATTCTTTACTTTCCTAACATTTTACTAACAAATCCCTAGAAGTTTCTATTTTTTAATGTAGAACATTTGTGCTCAAAGTCAAAGATTCAGGAATCTATTATTTCTTGTTTTAGCTTTGATTTTTCCATTGTTCATGTCTCAATATACCACCAGTAGGCTGATAACAAATACTCAGATGTCCTTATCATACTCTGCATTAGATTATATCAGAGTGACAGAGAAATGGCTTAGGTTAAAGAGTTTTTAAGCAAGGACAACTTGGTACAACCAATTTGAACTTCTTCAAATTCACTATTTAAAAAATGCTAAGGCAAACATAGCTCATTTTAATTTTAAAATCTGGCTGTTCACATACACACTAAAGGTATGAAAATGTGTAGAATTTATTTGAATCATGGATAAAAATTTATTAAAATTTAAATTTACTATTGGAAATTCAAGATTTCAAAACTTGTAGAATAATATTCTTTTGTATTATAAACATTACATTTCAGTTATTCTGTTTAATCGGGGTCATGCATTTTCTTCTTTGGAAATATTCATTAGGACAGAGAAACTCGATTACCAGTAGATGGCAGCAGTGCACTATATTATTCACCTTCAGTTGTATCTAAGGGCAAGTTCAGCAATTTTTCTTTGGGGGGAAAAATCAACATTCTTTTGGCGTACTTTCTATGCAATTTAATTCTCCACTTTCTTGGCCCTTAATCGATTTATTCAAAAGTTATTTTTATTTTCTCTATAATTTACTTTTATTGTGATGAACAAATTTAGATTAATTTGGGAAGGCAAACGTATGGGTAAGCAGTGTGTTTGGAGATTAAAATTACAAAATCTATGTGTGTATGAGACATACCTACATATTTAAGGTTAGTTCATACATATGAATTGGTTCATTTGTGACTTAAATTTAAACATACATCTTAATACCTACACATATTGTGTGAAATTCACTCTTTGTTAATTCACATGTAGGCCAAACACGGCAATAACTGTCTGATGAATCTTATATTACATTAAACTAGTCACAGTTCTCCCCATTAGACATTTTATTTCCAATGGAACACGAGTAACAGCTATGAACTGCCGCTAACAAGGTGTGCATCCGAAGTCAAAGTTTCACATAAGACTGAAAAGGCCAATCACCAAATTGACAGATTAACATATGGTTACTTTGATGCCATTTTTATATTTTTTCTTTTTTTAAAATTTATTTATTTTATTTATATATGTTTATTTTTGGTTGCGTTGGGTCTTTGTTGCTGTGCGTGGGCTTTCTCTAGCTGCAGTGAGCGGGGGCTACTCTTCGTTGCGGCGCAAGGGCTTCTCATTGTGGTGACTTCTCTTGTTGCAGAGCGTGGACTCTAGGCGCACTGGCTTCAGTAGTTGTGGCATGCGGGCTCAGTAGTTGTGGCTTGCGGACTCTAGAGCATAGGCTCAGTAGTTGTGGCGCATGGGCTTAGTTGCTCCACGGCATGTGGGATCTTCCTGGACCAGGGCTCGAACCCGTGTCCCCTGCATTGGCAGGCGGATTCTTAAGCACTGCGCCACCAGGAAGTCCAGTATATTTCTTTTTTCTTAACATATTTCATATGGAACAAACTTAAGTAAATGTACAGAATACATTTCCCAATTTTAGACCCAAACCCATATACTTTCTTTGATTTTAATTTATGTACTTGGTAATTGAGATGTCTTTTCTGAGAGTCTAGCGGATCTATCAGAAAAAGACAATCTTGCTCTCAGCGCACAAATTATTGTATAATAACAGATTAAATACCTTAACAGTATTTCAAAAGTAGATTTCATTTTTATTTCCATTGAATTATATTAATATGCATATACATATAATACAGTGTACTAAATAAATCTCTTGAGAATACAGAGATCATCTATCTGATTCGGGATTTTAATAATTTACTCAGGCATTCTAAAGATAAAGTGGGTCAAATTTCTTATTCAGGGTCTATTATTTATTCTTCTCTATTTTGGATTAAAAAAAGATTATTGTGCACCTAGAAAATATTTTACAATATTCCCAATGGTAGAAAATACCTGGTTGACATGGTCCAGTTTCGGGCATGGTCTTCCTCCATTATAGGGTTTTTCACGCAGCCATTTAGACCGAACCTTCACGCCACTCCCACAGGACTTGCTGCAGCGTGACCAATTGGACCACTCACTGAGCTTGCAGTCTGAGGGGCAGGGGATGATGCAGGCCTCTTCAATGTATCCTGAGTGGAGGAAAATGAGACAAGAGCCATCTCCTCCACATGTCACTTGCCTATTACTACCCACCATTCTAGCTCATTTAGAAGGTCCAAGTTTGACTTGACAGCAACATGCAAATGCAGAGATGTCTCTGTCGTTAGGGACTCAAATTAAATTCTGCAGGAAAATAACACATACATACAGTCACTCTGTTAAAATAACAGCTGAGCAGCTGTCATATGATCTGCTTAGGATTCATGCCCACCATATTTCAACATTTCTGACTTCCTGACAGCTCGTGTTTAATTGACAATAACCTGTCTGCTGCCATATCATTCTCATGTGGCCAGACTGATACATTAAAAAAATTTTAACAGTTTTCTGTAAAATCCTATCTGTTAATGTCACACAAGCTCAAGTGGCTGAGTCCATGCAACATTCTTCCTCAAGAAGAAAGCCAGACCCTCTCAACCAATATTCAAAAGGAACCATTTAACTTAGCACCTTATGGTTCCCCTTCATTGAAAATCAAGTCTGAGGAAGAAAAATGAAGGATGTTAAATAAACAATGCCTCATATTTTTATAGTGCTGTCAATTTCAAAGCACCTTCATACCTTGTATTCATTTGATTCTCTTGCAGATATTATAAATGTATTGGGCATGTACTGATGCTCTACTGGACAGATAAGAAGACAAATACAGAGAGATAACTGACAAGTGCAAGGTCACACAGTAAGAGACAGGGATAGGATTTCTGAGGTCTAGTCTAGTACTCATTCCATCAAATCTCACAATTAACTTAAGAGTCTACAGATTTATTTTGAGAAATGGGAGCATTTTCCTTGACCAGTCCCTCACTACCAACTTGGCATTTCACAGTATCAGTTTATCACTATTGTTCTCAAGGCAAGTAAGTGGAAAGAGCAAAATTCCTCTGGTCAAGAGTCGAATGTTGTCGTCTGTCATACTATGGGGAGTGGTTGTTCTTGAAACAAGAAAACACTCTGCTCTTACCATTTTACATCAACATCAAAGATTCGATTTTGAAAATCATTATAATGTAAACAACTTATACTAGGAACTCTAGGTAGATTTTTAAAAATTTTATTGAGACACAATTTATACACTATAAAAATCAGCTCACGTTCTGGTCTTTAATAGAGTCTGAGTTATGCAACCATGACCACCATCTAGTTTCAGAACATTTTCATTACCACAGAAAGAAACCCTATACCTATTAGCAGTCATTTCCCATTTTCCCCTCCCTGGCAACCACTAATCTACTTTATATCTCTAAGAATTCACCTATTCTGAACAATTTATAAAATGAAATCAAACATTATGTTTTATGATTGCCTTCTTTCATTTAATGTAATGTTTTCTGGATTTTTCTATGGTATAGCATGTGTTAGTACTTCATTCCTTTTTATTGACCAAACAGCATTCCATTGTATAGATATATTTTTTTATCCTTTCATCAGCTGATGGACATTTTAGTTGTTTCCACATTTTGTATATTATGAATAATGCTGTGAATATTTGTGTACAAGTTTCTGTATGGACAAGCTTTCAATTCTCTTGGGTATATATCTTGGAGTGTATTTAACTTTTTGTAGAAGTACCAAACCGTTTTCCAAAGTGACTGTGCCATTTTACAATTACACTAGCAAGGTATGAGTGTTCCAATTTCTACATTTGTCAAAACTTATTATGTCTCTTTATTTTAGTGTCCTTTGAAGAAAAAAGTTTTAAATGTTAATGAAGTCCAATTTATCTATTTTTACTTCGGTTGCTTGTGCTTTGATGTCCTATCTAGGAAACCATTATCTAATCCAAGGACATAAAGATTTACACCCATTTTTTTCTTCTAAGAGTTTTATAGTTTTAGTTCTTATATTTAAGTATATGCTTCATTCTGAGTTATTTTCGTATATGTTAAAACATAGGCAGTCCAATTTCATTCCTTTGTATGTGATTCCCAAGTTAACCCAGGCCCATTTGTGGAAAATACTATTTTTTCTACAGTGAATTGTTTTTGTACCCTTGTTGGTAATCAGTTGACTATAAATGTAAGGGTTTATATCTGGATTCTAAATATCACTCCACTGATCTCTATACCAGCACCACACTGTCTTGATTACTGTCACTTTGTAGTACGTTTTGAAATCAGGAAGTCTGAGTCCTCCTTTGTTCTTTTTCTTCCAAGAAAGTTTTGGGTCCCTTACATTTCCACATACATCTTTGAATCAGCTTGTCAATTTTTGCCCCAAATGGCAGATTTTGATAGGAATTGTGTTGAACAGTTTGATCAATTTGGGAGTATTGCTATCTTAACAATCCAGGTACGTGGAATTTCTTTCCATTTATTTAGGTATTCTTTAATTTCTTTCAGTGATGTTTTGTAGTGTTTAGTGTATGTCTTGCACTTCTTAAACTTATTCCTAAGTATTTTATTCTTTTTATTCTAGACAGATTTAAAAGAGAGCCAACAAACACTGATTTCTTTTATTACAGTGAAATAAGACCACCTAAAAACCAGTATGACAGATCTAATCTATAAGCTTGTGCCCAAAGTGTCCTGACTTGATACAGTGTTAAAAAGCTAGCCAACTTACTACATAGTATATCCTAGCCTTGCTTTATAAATTACCTGGAACACATGTTAAAAGTACAGGTTTCTGGCAACCCCAGACATTACAATACAGTTCCTTTGGGATACTGCCTGATTTTTGGAACTTAATATATTTTCTTGTGTTTATTCATCACTCCCTCTCTTTTTAATTGAAAATTTTCTTATTAAGTTAATTGTAGACACATATATTTGTAAGAAATAATATAGAAAGGTCCCCTGCATACTTTCCCCAGTTTCCTACAATGGTAACTAAAGTATAATTTCAACCCAGATACTGAGATTGATACAATCCATTGAGTTTATTCAAGTTTCACCAGTTTTACTTGTACTTATTCGTGTGTGTGTGTGTGTGTGTGTGTGTGTGTGTGTATGTGTGTGTTTAGGACTGAAATTAAGGAACTCTGTTGTAAGACACAGGAAGAATCAGCAAAATCTGGGTGAGAAGTAGTTTTGTGGTATATTTCTCTCTATATTATCTTCTATATTTTTGTCAAATATACACATCACCTGTTTTAAACTTAACTGTAGTCTCGATACACAAAAGTGTATCTTTCAAAAGTATAAAGTTCACTGAACACATGCATGAAACCCACACTACTCCAGAACCCTCTTTTGTGTTGCCTTCCAATCACTACCTCTTCTCACATGGGCAACTACTACCCTGATTTCTTACAATCTAGAACTGTTTTACTTTAAAAAAATTTATGTAAATGGAATCATACAGCACACACCCATGTGTGCTAGCCTTCTTTCACCCTACGTTGTGATGTGAGATTCATCCATACTGTTGCACGCTGTTGAAGATTATTCATTCTAATTAATGTATAGTACTCTACTGTGTGACTATATTATGGTTTTTTAATTCATTCTATTGTTTGTGAGCATTTGGGTATTTTTCAATGGCAAGCTATTATCAACTGTACTGCTATGAACATTCTAGAACATGTCTTTTGGTGAACATACATATGCATTTCTGTTAGGCATATTCCTAGGAGTGAATTTGATGCCTCAGGGGATACGCATATTATATCAGCAAATTGTAAGTATAAAAGAAAACTTTTTAAAAAGATGGGATCATGAATTTGGTATGAAGAGCAGGATGCAATGAAAGAATGCTCAAAAGTGGGAATTAGTCTCAGAGAATCTTCAAGGGGGCAGATGTGTCAGCCGGGGCTTTGCCAGCTGTGAGATACTGAAGACAGAAAGAAGATGTTAATGTTGAGTTTTGAATGTACTTCTGATATTGAAGAAGACTTTTGGAGTATTGATAATAATCAGAGGGAAGTCCAATAGAGAACTGAAAAAGTACTTTACAATAGTGTTTACCAAAATTTTGAAAAGCATAACTGTTCTTCAAACAGATTACCACGACCTACTTAAAGCTCAGACTTTGACTTTAAGTATGGTTTGAGGTGGGAAAACAAGCCCAGCTCACTATCTTGAGTTAAAATATGGAGAAAAAAATTCTCCTTTTCAATCAACACAGCCAGTAAATAAATCTATAAAGTGTCCGATACTTAAAAATGTAAGTCCTGATAGGGCCAGTAATAATTTGTGTTTCATAGGAATAGTTTAAGAAATAGAATCAAACTGTACAAATGTCTAAAGTCACTTCCCAATGAATGCCATCTGTAACCAGATTATTTAATGTTTGTAAAAGACAATGAATTAAGAAGAAATCCCAACTATTTCCAAATATTATCAATAGCTTAAAGGACACTAGTATTTCAAAGGTAATAAATTATTGAAATATTTCTAGAATTGCATTTTCCACCTTGCTAAAGATCAAAATGACTGCAAAAGTAAACCTCTAACCTTTTTGTTATTCAGTAATTATAGTTGAAAATAGAATCACATGAGTTTTCATGTCACTACTTCAGAGTAACAGATAGATGGAAATTCTTTCTTTCCATTTTATCTGTTGAAGTATTATGGCATTGGTGAAATATGTCATGTCTGACTTTAGTCTGATTCACACTGTATTTTCAAGTAAGCAGATATAAAATTTTTATGTTGGATCTTCCAATAGAGTATTCCAGAGGACGTCTCTCAAATAAAACTAAATCTATTAAATTGTTGAAAGATACAAATTAGGCACTGAGATAAAGACAAAACTGCAAAAGAGTATAATGCTTAGCATTCCATTTTAATCTTCTAGTGTGTAACAACATTCAATAATTGCCTGTCATGTTTATCTAGTACAATTAAAACCTTAATGCTACTAGTGAACTGCTAGATAAGCATTCCCCTGTCTGCTCTGCTAAGATCATTTGTGAGGGCAATTAACGCCAAACAATCATGGGGGATAGAAGACAGAAGCATTTGAAGCGTTTTAAGGCTAAATAAACTGCTGGCATCTTGTAGCAATTTATGGCTCCTGAGGAATGCTGGAATAAAATAAACGACTTCACAATTAGGGTGTTAAAACTTTAGTAGCAGGCTTCCCTGGTGGCACAGTGGTTGAGAGTCCGCCTGCCGATGCAGGTTATACGGGTTCGTGCCCCGGTCCGGGAAGATCCCACATGCCGCGGAGCGGCTGGGCCCGTGAGCCATGGCCGCTGAGCCTGCGCATCCGGAGCCTGTGCTCCGCAACAGGAGAGGCCACAACAGTGAGAGGACCGCGTACCGCAAAAAAAACCCAAAAAACCTTTAGTAGCTCAATACTGAACCTGACACATGGAAAAATCAAACTCGTGGCTTCTGATTGTATTTTTTGTATCTATATCTATTCTGATGGCTGCTTTCAGGTTGAAATGAATACAGAACACTAGCAGGCTTTATGTGGCAACCAGAGGACTTACTGCCTTTGACATATATCCAGTCAGCTCATCCATTTGAATTATAAATGTGCAGATAAAGTAGCTTTCAGCAACCCTCACGATTACTATATTGTGCTGTAGAAAGGTGCACTGTTGATAGATTAAAGAATTCATTTTGAAAGCACGTGGAAAATATTGGTTGGTTCTGATTTACAGCTGTGTGAATGAGCAACGCTGGCACTCTATCTGAAACATCTAGATTAATCTCAAAAGAGACCTGAAAAATCTCTCCTACTTAAATGTGTGTTATATGCACATGACTGCAATCGTGAATGAGAACACTTAGCTAGAACTTTATCTACTGTGGTCCCTGTGGATTTGAAAATACTGAAAAATATCATTTAAAAATATTTTCAAAATGAACAGAATATTCTTTTGTATATATATTAAGAACTGATAACTTGAAAAGCTGCTGAAACTAAACTACTCTGTATATATCCAAACTCCTATAATTGACTGTTCTACCCAGATTCTTATATTCAATGTATGAAAAGTTATGAATCAACACTGGGCAATCAAAACTTTCATAGTGAAGTGTTCAGGTAAATTTATGTAACCGCAATGAAATGCTATTTCATTTATATTTATTTGTTTTTTATACATATGAAGGCGTATCTCTTCATATCTGCTAAATACTTACAGATTTTCTCAGAAAATTTCAACATTTTTTTTTTAAAATAATTTTATTTTTTACTTTTGGTTGCGTTGGGTCTTTGTTGCTGCACGCAGGCTTTCTCCAGTTGTGGTGAGCGGGGGCTATTCTTCGATGTCGTGCACGGGCTTCTCATTGCGGTGGCTTCTCCCATTGCAGAGCACAGGCTCTAGGCGCACAGGCTTCAATAGTTGTGGCTCGTGGGCTCTAGAGCGCAGGCTCAGTAGTTGTGGCACATGGGCTTAGTTGCTCCGTGGCATGTGGGATCTTCCCGGACCAGGGCTTGAACCCATGTCCCCTGCATTGTCAGGTGGATTCTTAACCACTGCGCCACCAGGGAAGCCCTCAACATTAGTTTTTTTTTTGTTTTTTTTGTTTTTTTTGTGGTACACGGGCCTCTCACTGTTGTGGCCCCTCCCATTGCGGAGCATAGGCTCCGGACGCGCAGGCTCAGCAGCCATGGCTCACAGGCCTAGCTGCTCTGCGGCATGTGGGATCTTCCCAGACCGGGACACGAACCCATGTCCCCTGCATCGGCAGGCAGACTCTCAACCACTGCGCCACCAGGGAAGCCTTCAACATTAGTTTTAATTGCTGTGGGATTTTGTAGCTGTTGCTATTCCAATACTGGGAGATTACCCAATGACTAGGCACCTTCAGATTCAGGTAGCATACCTATGTACGAGTTCACCATCAAGGCCATTTCTTATAGCAAACTCTAAAACTCTCTGCTGTATAACAAAGACTTTGGCTGGTCTGTTTCCCTGATTGCTGGGAGGCAGCCTCTAAGCCCTGAAATTTCCTGAGTGAGAAGGAGTATCTTTGTTATTCTTGTTGGGCCTCTTGGACTACATGTGAAATTATGATAAGAAGATGTCTAAGGAAGGCGTATGATTATACCACCAAACCAAAGACCAACCATGTGTTTAAAAGGTTGGGACTTTAAGCCACTTGATATCCTCCCAAACTCTGGGGAGAGGGGATTGAGTTCAACTGTGTGGTCAATGATTCAATGGATGCCTACATAATACGACCCCCCAGAAAGCTCTGGATACAAAAGCTCAGGCTGGTAAAGCACATCCATGGGCCAAGAGGGTGATGCCTCCTAGCTCCATGGGGAGACAACATGGACGCCTTGTGTTTGGGACCTTCCCAGCCCTCGTCTATGTGTCTCTTCTATCAGCTGGTTCTGATTTTTATCCTTTGGCTATAATAAAACTGCAATTGTAATGGTGCTTTCCTGAGTTCTCGGAATCGTCCCAGTGAATTGTTGAACCTGAGGGGGTAGTGGGAATCCCCAAATCTGTAGCCAGCTGGTCAGAAGTGAGGTTGACGTGGGGACCCTGAAAATGCACAGCTAGTGTCTGAAGTGAGAGCAGTCTTGTAGAGGACTGAGCCCCCTAACCTGTGAAGTTTGGCCCAAATCCAGGTGGTTAGTGTCAGAATTGCATTCTACTTTCAGATGTATATTTGATTAAAAAAGGAAGTAAACTTATTTATGAAAGAGCCCGTATCTATAGTTTACTTATTCAACCAAATTAAAACTTTGGGAATAATTACATACATTAAGGCATTTATGGACGTTTCACCCCAAATTTAACATTTATAACTTTAACCAATATTAAAATATTAACTGATATTAAAAATCAGAAAAACGTTCTAAGAACCCACTTTGGAAGTAGGGCTTTGTCAGCAATATAAACATCGTATTTGATGGAGTGTTCAGATTATGGAATAACGGGAAATAAATTAACTTTGAAATTTAGTAGAGTGATTTTTTTTTTAACTTGATCCAATGCAGGGCACTGTTCTTTCAGTCAACAAGAATCATATACTGACACTGAAGTATTTCCAAAGGATAATCTTTAAACACTAGTTTGCTGGATTCTAGTAAGTGTTAAACATAATTTTTATAAAAAGCATTCTGTGGTCAAATAAGTTGGAAAATTGTTGCGTTAAGCAGGTCTCTTCACCCCGAGCTTCCCTTCTTTTTTTTTTTTCTGATATGAACTGTGAATCTCTAGGAGACTGACTCAGACACTGCAGTGTATGCTTATTAACTTTTTCTTATAGCATCTCACTGGACCAGTGAGAAAAAGATCAACAGATCATCATGATATGTTGTAATTATAATGCATTAAAACTGGATTCATGTTTTGAGCTGTACAGAGTTTTAATGTTTAATCAGGCCTTTTATGTCCATTTCCAGATATGGAAAAAAATGCAAAAGTCAACAAACAAAACCCCCAAACTTAAGAAAGTTTCTTTTTAAATTATTTTATACTTTAAAGTTTTAAAGCATTAAAGGTCAAACCTATGGCAAACGGAGAGGAAACTTATGCAGATAAACTTCCTGACATTTTTTTAATGACTATTTTAAAAGACCATTTTGTTTTCTGTAAATTAACTAAGATCTCCTGTAAGGGCTAAATTGGCCTTCAATGCGACTACGAAGAAATGGGATAAACATGAAGAGTAACTACAAGTACAGATCTTCCTTTCAAATTTAACTTTAAAATGTCCACAAATGTGTTGGTGTGCTCTCAGGTTACTTTTTTTTTGTTTCCTAAATTTTATTTAAGAATTCATACAAAATACTCCAGATAACTGAGTTTCAATCCTCATCTTCCTCTTCTTCATCTTGATTAATCTGGAAGTAACATAATTCGTAACTTTCTTTGCCGTTAGCAACTACGCGTAACCAATCACGGAGATTACTCTTCTTCAAATATTTTTTGGTGAGATATTTCAAATACCTTTTGGAAAAAGGCACCTCGGAAGTTACAGTGATCTTGCTTTTGCTTCTTTCGATTGTTACAATACCTCCTCCGAGATTCCCAGCTTTTCCATTCACTTTGATTCTTTCCTGAAGAAACTGCTCAAAATTGGCCACATCCATGATTCCATCTTCTACAGGATGGGTACAGTCAAGAGTAAACTTCAGGACCTGCTTCTTTTTTTTGCCCCCCTTCACCACAAGCTTTTTCACTGGCGCCATCGCCGCAGCAGAGGCAGAAAAGGGTCAGGTTACTTTTTGAGCCCATTGATATGGCTTATGTCTAATATATAGTGCCTTCTTCATGCATTTACCAAAGAAAATTCCTTATGCATAAGCTTTACTCACTACATGACCATTCTGATGATGCTTTGAAGTAGAAAAAGACCTATGTTTTAAGACCTATGTTTTAGGAATGAGACTAAACTCAACTAATGGGACAGAGAGCTTTACAATTATTTTGGATTGCAGGACATTAATGTAACAGGAATCTATATGAGGGTCAGTATCTTTATGAATTATGAAACCTTGTAACACAAGTAATGAACAACTCTGTGATTATATCAATAACATTATCATAGATATCAGCAAGATTACCACTCCTAGCCATTTCACTGAAATTAGTGTTATCCTTCCTCTAAGGCATTAAGGGGAAAACAGGGTCAGAGACCAATAGAAAGGATGTGGAGTAAAACATAATAGCAGAACTTGTTGATAAAGGTAAAGATAAACAAATTTTTTTGTTGCTGTTGCAAATAATGAATTGTTCTTGGCCGTTAAATTTATTTTAAGCAGTGAAACACTTTCTTCCTAAAAAGCTGGAAAGCCCAGTAGGTGTATGGGATATTCTGGAGGCTATGTTTGACAGCCTGGCCTGAGGGGCTCCATGGAGCCCAGTTTGAAAACCTTGTAAGTAAGTAACAGATGAGTTGAGGTCTCGGTGACATGGAGCACAGAGAATCAAATGATAACACCAGATGTTTTTCCATCACACACGACACGATGGTAGCTGCAGGAAAATTTCCAAGGAAAGTCTCCCTCATCACCTCTATAGTCCCCCTTCAGGGATCCTGTTAGAAAATAATGCTGGTATCCACACCTTATTTAAATTCGACCCTAGACACCTGCTTTCTTTTTGTACCCACATATCCACAATAGCCCCTTCTTTATTTCCCTGGTTCTTTCAACTTGCAACTGCTACTTCAGGAAAAGTCTGTTCCTCACTCCCTGCCTGTCTTTTACATTTGAAAGGAAAAAGATCTCAATTGTGAATGATGACTGCAAAAGCAACACTAGCTTCATCTGTACTATCAAATGAAAGATTTAAATTCTGAAATGAATTAGACATTAAAAAAAAATACCACCAACTGAAAAAGCTTTTCAGAGGAATCAGAACTCCATTTCAGCTTATTTACAAAACTCTATTGCCTTTTCTCCCTGGTTTAATCAAACATGCTCTTCCTCAAATACAAGCATCCACTACGATAGGGCACAATTTCTCACTCAATTTTGTTTCTAATTAACCTCTAATATTAAACTTATATCATCTTCTATAAAATCCCACTACAAAAAGGAATACATTCCAGGTATATTATGGTTGAGTGGTCATGTAAGTTATCCTCAGAATCTACTCTCCTCATATTCATAATTATTTTTATCAGATGTACCCTGAGTTCCACAATGTCTTCAAAGTACATGCTCTTGAACTAAAATCTACTTGTAGACTGAGTACTCTCTGAATTTTAAAAAATTCAGTTGGGCACTTGTACCACAAATACACCCAGGATGTATTCCTTTTCTAAGTTTTGTTGATGGTCTTTTTTTGTTCCTGTAAATTCTAATAGAAAAAAAACCCCACACCTGTGGCATGTATACTAGAATTTATGACTGAATAAGGCAGCATCTGGTATTTACAGTTCCTTACAACATCAAGGGATATCATTTAAACATGATACCTGCTTTAAAATCATCCACATCATAACTTCGGGAGGCTGGTGAAATAGGATGTAGATCGCTTAGGCTATTAGGCAGTAATGTTAAATGCTGCCATATAAGGGTCAGCTATAGTTATAATATGAAAATATTTTATTAAAAAGCTTTTGTTTCACTTGTAAAATTTGTAGAGCTTTCTTTTTATTGTAATACTTAGTGCTGTAGTGCAAACTACCTATGAAACAACCTGTAAGAAAGACTTTGAGTGCCAGCAAGGGTTTTACAAAATATCAAGTTTTAACGGGCATACTTTGAATCCTACAGATGCTTAGAAAACCAACTGATAAAGCCATTCATTAATGTTCAGAAGGTTCTCTGTAATATCATTCATAAACATACTAGGCAAAGAGAGAAAGCTTGGAAGAATTAATATAAATCATTATATTTAAAACTTAATGTCAAAGGGAAATTAATCTTACACTAATCAGGCATCAGACAAACTATGCTGAACAATTCAATAGTGACTACAGTTAAAAGACAAACTGAAATAATTAAAAGGGTGTAATGTGACCTACAATAAGTAGTACAGCTGCTTAAATGCCAGCATGATGGTCAAATGGCAGTACAAAGTACTGAGAATTTTAGAGTCGTTGGATCATGAATACTGAGTGCACAAAGTCAAATGCACACAACACTTCAATATAATATTGTATTCTGCTTATGAATAGAGCAGTAAATAAACCCAGAGCTCTCTCTTATTTCTCTATCTGAACCAAAAAACTTTCCTCAGGGCAATCATTAACTTGCCAATATCCTTTCCACAGAAGATCCTATAGACTCATTCTGTTTTCAAAATCATACCTACACAGGCATTCATTTTATAAAGACACATCTTTGCAAATTTCAAAAGTTCCCTAATGTTCTCTTGCCCACAACGGGTAAGCAAGTGAACTATCTCCTGTGAGATATTTTGCCTAAGACAGCATCACATTGTGATCCTCTAGGAAATGATATTCACAGGTCTTTCACACCAAGGTTAATAAAGCTTACGATCCCTACCAAACCCTGTGAGTGTCTGCATGACCCAGAGAAGTAGTCTTAAACTTTAAATGTGTTATAGAACCCCCTGGGGATCTTGTCAGAATGCAGATTCCCATTCAGAAGGTCTGCAGTGTAGGTTGAATTTTGCATTTCCAGTGGTTTTTCTGTGATGCCTATGCTGCTCCTCTGTAGGTGGCTTTCTGAGTAAGAAGGGTTTAAATCCTAGTTGGCAAATGACAGCACAGGCTGACAGCCTGTTTTTGTAAATAAAGTTTTACTGGAACATAATTGTGTAATTCACTCATATATTGTCTATGGCTGCTTTCATTCTATAACTGCAGAATTGGGTAGTTGTTACAGAGACTTTTTAGCCTGCAGAGCCTGAAATATTTGCTATCTGGCCCTTTAGGAAAACATTTGGTAACAAGTCATCTAACCAAATAGCTGATTCTTGAGTTTCCTCATGGATTCTCCAAATTGGTATTTGATAGGTATCAAAGCAACATATTACTTTTAGGCGATAGGAGACCTATGTATATTAAACAGCAGGGGCTCAGGAAGAACAGTCATATCAGATAGGCCTTTCTGCTTACTTGATATTGACAGATGATAAAATATCACAAATAAAATTAAGTTCAATTTTAGAATATCTATTGATAGTACATGATGGCTTAAACTCCCTATAAGGAACAGCAAAGACAAATTTGCTGAGAGTAAAGACTGAAGAGAAGTGTCTGGAAGGAATTATGTAACTCAAAGAGCTCAAGACTTCAGCATCTGACATTTTTACACTTTATCCAATTTGCCTTCAAAGTGTTCCTTTGAGATAAATCTAATAGAAATGTTATTCCTTATTTTCTCAAGGAAAGATGAGTGGACACACAGAGAATTAAATGAACATTCCATACTCCCAATTAAAGTTGTAAACACAGGCTGGGAAAAAGCAAGTTGTCACAATTAATAATATAAACCAAGAGATTAAGCTGTTGTCCAAATCTGGTGTTGTACAAAGCAGGCAATTCTGAACAATAAGCTTTAAACTGGAATAAAGAGACTTACCAATATCGATATTACTGGACTAATTCAGTGGAATGGGTGTGTGACTATTATTTCTTCTACCTACCAATTAGTAGGAGGAGAGAAGCATAAATATTTGATGAATATCATATAGAAAGTTTGTGGCATGTATATAGTTTATTCCAAAGATCTTAGTTGTTCTCAGTGATCTGTTTGATTATATTCCAGAACTGTGACACAGAGGGAAGGACACCGTCTGGAAAAAAGGAAGTGTCCAAGCCTGATTGTGGATAAAATACAGCTACAAAAATTCTCTCCACCTCTTCACTCATTCACTCATTCTACAAATATTTACCGAGCACCTACTACTGTTCTAGGTGTTTGGGATACATGAGTGAATAAAGTAGTCCAAGATACCCTCATCAATCTACATTTTTGTACAGGATAAAACAAAAACAATAAATATAATAAATGAGTAAATTATATGGTATGTTATAGAGTGATACATGCTTTTGAAATACAAAAAACAGAGCAGAATAAGGGCTTTTGGGAGATCTGGGTAGGATTGAGGGGCAGCATAATAAAATTCTATCACTTATGTTTAAATGAAAGTCTTATATATGTGCACCTTGCATAAGCTAGGTTACCTCTAACATTCTTTAAAATATCAAGATTAAGTGATATAATAAAAAAAGTTCCAGAAATTCTACCTCTTGTTCTGTGAAATTTTAGAAGTGATTAACTTGAGAAGTACCTAGTACTATGTGCCAAGGCAATCAATTTCTAGTGAACCAATTAATTAAGATCTCAGAGTATTCTAGCAGTAAGTAGAAAATGTGTAATTTGGTTTTTTAATGATTTATAATCTGTTGCTAATAGTGACACCATTCAAGATTTCATACCAAAAGTAAATATACATAATTTGTATTATGATATCAGGATAAATGCCAAAAATGTATTGATATATCAACATTTATGCAGGAACTATATTTAATACCATATATCAGGATGGATGAACACTTATGTGGCTCCCAAGGTATACTTTAAGATCTGATTTTTGTTGTATCGATATATTGCTTTGCAGTACAGAGTCTATTCTTATGAGAAATTCCAGACATAATAGAATTGTGCCTCGAGTTTCAGACGTTAAAAAAAAAAAAGTGACCACATGGGAAATGACCTAAAATAATATACTTAAGCTGATGAAAGTCAAACTGTTTTATCAGTATAATAACTGATAATATGATCCACAGATGGATAACATAGATTAAGTAGAAATGCCATAAGGCCACTATTGAATAGGGTAGGGGATTAGTGTCTTTGTACTGCATGCATGTGGGGATCAATTTTATGTTTAAACTGAAAGCCGTAAGAGACTTTCTTGAAAGCCACTTTAAACCCCATTCCCACTATTCATCTGGAAGCTGCTTTGGCTGAGCAAAGGCAGTGCTCATAGAAACTGCAAGTTAGCGCATGCCTAGGACAGGGCATCAAAGTGACAGCACTCCACTATCACTATCGGCATTGACAGAACAGCAGCAGTAATTCCAAACAAATCAGGAAAGAGACACTCAATTTCCTCAGACTTTGAGTAAAAATGTTAGTAGACACTAAAATATCCCATTAGACATCCATCTTAGATCAGATTTAAGGAGAAAGGAGTGATGTTGGATAGACACAAAGAACTAAACTGGAACAGTTCACTTACACATCTTAGATCCTTTCACAAGCTCCATGAAGTTCAGTGCTGCCAGGGACCCATCTTTTTTTCTACATGTGCTTTTCTTCTAGAATACACTACTGAATTCTTCATGCTTTGAATTGACAGTGCTAAGGCAGAAAGTCTACTGCCTTTGGCCAATTTCAGTTTTTCTGTACTTTTATTTTCTTCAAGGGATCAAACATTTTCGTGAGAGTCACAGGATATTTTTAAAGTTTTTTTTTTTTTTTTTAAAATAAGATTGACTCTTAAGTGTCTTACTGAAGCTCTCATGCATCTAATTAACAGGTCAAGGTAAAAGCGACAATATATGAGTCATTTTGAAAGCTCAAAAGTTATGTTAAAAACAAATGATTATCTTGGTGATTCACTAAGCATAACAATTTAAAATGTGAGCAAACACTTACACGCTACATTTCAGGAGAAACATTTTTAAAGTGATCTTCACTTTTACATTTTAATGACTAACTATGACCTTCTACATTATTATATCAGCTCAGAATGCGAAGTGCATTTACATTTTTCCTGGTATCTGATTAATAGCACCTATGTTATTTGATATAGAGAATAAAAAACTCAATTACTCTTACAGAAGTTTTTCAAGGCTTACTAAACTCTTTTTAGTTATTGTTCTAAATGCATGGAATAATCTTAAACATAGCAACGCATGCATGCTAAATACTTATATCTAGAGCTTCAACATAATGGACTCTTATAATGGGGGCTTATATCACTAGACTTTGATTAAACAGTAATTATGAGCTAAGGTAAAAAATAAAAGTCAGGGTTTCTGAAAACTGTTTTGGGGACAGATTTAAGAGATTCCATAAATGTGTCACCATGATACCCCATAATGGCTTATATATGTGAGATGGTCCTCTTAGTTCATCTTGTTTTCTGAACCATATAGTAAAACTGGAGGAGCACTGTTCCAACAGCAGAAGTTACTTCAGCAAGGTTGGAGGATAACTACCATATCCCTCTCTCCCAGTAATTTAACTTATCTTTGTTAGGTCACCTCCATGAAGAGAGGAGAATCACTGTCCAGTGTTTGCAAATATGTGACATCCATGATTCAGGCTGACCCACTGTAAACTGATATCATTCCATAATAAAAGGACAGATACATTAACATAAAAGAATGAAGAAATATTGCTTAAGGCTGACTATACTATGATGTAGAACAAGAGAGTTCACTGCATACTCTGGTCAAAACCACTCTTTATAAACTTTGGGCAATTCAATTATTGTCACAGTATTTTAGCTTCTTTTTGATTTTTTGTTTGTTTGGAAATCAGAAGTTTCCAAAGTGT
Organism: Globicephala melas; assembly: GCF_963455315.2. NCBI lineage: Eukaryota > Metazoa > Chordata > Mammalia > Artiodactyla > Delphinidae > Globicephala > Globicephala melas. The sequence goes on from NC_083322.1 coordinate 64,100,072, forward strand.
ATGTCCCTTTTTCTATTTCTGTTTGTTTGGGCCAATCTCAGCTTAATGAGGAATAAATGAGATGTTTGAGTTTTCACCAACTGCAGCTTTCAGTCTTTCTCCTCTGCCACTTGATATCTTAGGCACGTCACAAATCTTGCCAGTTCGGTTATTAAAAGTCTGTCGAGTTTAACACTTTATTCTCAAATTAAATTCAATCTTCTCTTCTCCTCCCTCCTTTTCTGTACACGGACTTGTGGGGATTGCTGAGCCTAATCAGTAGACTCTGGATCTGCCCCAAGGGAGGTTTCTGGCACCATTTTTGCCTACATGTAAGGCTTCCTTATCACCAACTTTGGGACTTAGTTGCCAACTTCTAGACAACAAGACAAGTGCCACCAAATGTCCTGTTACATATAAATGATATAGCAATACATACATAGCGGTGCCCCTAAGGTTCAATTTAGAACACACTCCTGTAAACTTTCATTTCTCTCCATTCTGATACACTTGCATTTCACCTCCGCCCCCAAAGACAGCAAATGTATAACAGTGAAGAAAAGTTGGATTACCATGGCTGTTACATCTGGATGTCTCCACGAGCCTGCCATTTTGATCGTAGCATGCCATTGCTTGGTAACGATATCCTTGGCCACATTCCTTGATGTCTCCTTGTACCTTCATTCCCAGCAACACTTCCACTTTCCCCTCTGGCAAAATGCAGTCTGACCAGTTCCCCACAGGCTGTGCATTATACTTGTCACAGGGACAATACTGCGTCTCAATCAGGGGGTACAAATGAGAATTTTTACATTTTTCCTTCTTTTTACTTTTTCCTGTGGAGAAAATTAAGTTGGAAAATATCATCATTAATATCAAGCATCCCTAAGTTTTCTCCTTTCCTAAACATCCTTTATTTTTAACTGTATTCAACAGTAGCCTATAAATAAATGCTATCTTCCCCCTCTGTAGTGCTTTCTATGTAGGCTTTTGTTAGCTCTGGGTGCTTTGCATAGTGAAATTTCTCTTATTTTCTCACTTAAAAATAGCCCATTTTGAATAAGACACTAACTGTTGTGAATTTTACACTCCTCAAAATGATTAAAATCCTCTCAAATGATCATGTGCTTTCACTGACTGGGGAGTTTGAGGTAACTGCACAATTCTCTCCTTTATAACATAAAAATATGAAATGGAGAGAGAGAGTCACTGCACTGACCTGTACAGTTAAGTAACTCTTTTGTTAAGTCCGAATAGATGGTTTAGTTATACAGGATTACGATTCAGAAAGTGAGGTTTTTGCATTTACTTTTCTGATTGTGATTTTGCATCTTTCAGTATTTCTGAAAAATAATCACTTTGACATACTTGGTGATTAATGTAGGAAATAATAATAATCAAAATTAAGATATTTAATATCACAATAAAAATATTAGAAATGGTTTGTGAATAAATCGAAATAAATTCCCTTTTAAAATAAAAAGACCTTGAGTATAACAGTAATATGTGCCTGAAAAATATCATTATTTTAATTAGATCATAATTTATATTATGTCATATATGTTATATACTTTTAATTATACTGCATGTAACTAATTACATATGTTTTACACATATTTATCTCTAACTTTCATAAGCTGCCTTATATAACTTTCAACAGTTTTCATTATGACAGCTGGATCATTTTACAACTTTAAATTCTGAATACTCTACTAGCACCAATATTTTTAGGTTTCTTTTGCCACTGACAATATTTTTGAGTGCATCAGAGTTTAGTTCAATATGATGGATCCTGTTCCTGCTCGTTATATTACAGCTTTCTGTCATTGTGACTACCTTTTAAAATGTGTTTTCAGGTACAGAATTAATGTCATATTTCTCGTCTAGGATATCAAGGATAATCTGAGGCTGACAGTGAGAATGGCTTAAGAAAGTGAAGTGGCAACCTTTCCCCATGTTCCTAAAAAACTTTTCTCCAAGTACTTCACTGTCTGTAGGTAATCCACCAAAGGTACATGTTTAAACCAAAAATTAATCTACCGCGTATTGTATAGGGAGACAGAGTTCAGTTTTCAAGGCTGCTTTTTCTTTCTACTAAAGGTACATAATGCATCTGTCACTGCCAACTTACATCAAAATACGGCTCTGAATCCATTTCCGTATTATGTGTTCGTATAACAATAATAATGCATATCTGTGCATTTTCCAAATACATTGTCAGAACTATCTTAGCCTGACTTTTTACTGTGTTTTTCTGCCTTGACAAGTGTTGGCTTTGGCATCCCAATTATTCTTACCAACAATGGTGCGCTTTCTGGTCCTAACTGCACCACAGTCTCCACTGCAAGAAGAAAACTTGGACCAGCTGGTAAACTGACAGTCATCTTGGCAAGGAATCTGGCAGGCTTGGGTGAGGGCTGGCACGGGGCCTGCATACCGGAGACACTCATGGATACCAGCCTGTCCACCATCTTGCTTTCGACAAGTAATGGCTAAAGGAAAAGCAAAAAGATGTTTATCATGAATCTGAATGTCTGTAATTACTCTGTAATTTAGGAATTAACCTAACGTTTCTTACTCAGTCAAAGGAGTCCTCTTTTAATTCTTTATCTGCAGCAAAAATCTGGTAGGAGTGTTTTTAGTAATCACAGTAGTCATTAAATTGATCCTATAGGATTTTTTAAATAACAGATAACCCTCAGACACACACACACACACGTTTTTCTTAGATGCTATTAAGGATTTCAAGTCACATGTGGAATATACTTAGAAATGAGTTAAGAGACAAATAAATAATACATGGGTTCTGATAATAGCTTATGTTGAACTAAACATATTCATGGTGGTGCTGGGAGACACCCCATACCTTTAATAGTTGTTTTCATACCGTTGTCCACTCTGGGATTTCTATACAGAAGGGTCTTAATGGCAGCAAATTGGTTGGAGGGTTTGGGTGGAGAGAGAACACTTCTGAAACTTGTGAAGCTCCATTTGCATAGAAAGCATGTTTTTGTTTTTTAAATTACACTCAAAGTTTGTTGTGATGGCTTTGAAGTGGTTAGTAGTTAATGGGAGGGGGCGGTGTCAAAGTTCCCCACGTCCCTGTACAAATTCTTCACACGCACAAAGAACAACCACGAATTTAAAATGAAGACAAAAACTTTTAGCAATCTTAATCTATCACATCATAATTGACATTTCCAACAATTACATATGGCCTCTCCAAAAATAGTCAAGTAATTTTGGTTTATATATATTATTTTCCCCAAGACATTGTTCTACTGAAGTTTTTAAACCAAGTCATAGTTTTATTATGTATTGAACATAAATGTAGAATTGCTTAAAGGTAACAGGTCTTAATGAAAAAGAGCAAGTGATGTTTAAGTTCTGTTTCTCCCTCAGCCATTTCCCACTGTTGGTTTTAGAAATACTTCATTTTTCTATTGAGGAAGCAGATGAAACATTTAGACCTCGGTCCTGAAGTTAAGTCTTCATTGAACTAGCTTAAATGGCCCAGTCAGACTGACTCACATGGGCACTTTCAGGTTTGTGGTCTAGGCTGACACTGCAGCTGGTCTCTGCCCTGCTCAGAATTCTATCATCATGAAACTAAGATGAAGGAGCCTGGCATTTTGATCCTAAATTACAGTTAGTGCACACAGGGCCCCAGGTTGGACAAGACTCTCTGGATCTGTACACTAAAACTTAACACCCAGTAGTATAGGACTGTGTGATGGGGTGTGTACAAAGATTTAACAATTTTAGCAAAGGAAGCCTTTCTCTGTGTAGGTGAACACAACTTGTCGCAACTGCTGTAGGAAAAGTTACATAATTGTGCAAGTGTAGGTGAAAACTCACCTTTTTCTTAGCTACAGATATCTCTTCATTTAATACGCACAACATTGGAAGAGCCAATTTGTATGACTAGACAGCGGTCCCTGAATTTTACAGATATGAAAACCTGGTTGAGTGGACTGTGGGAGCCTTTAGGAAGCTTATGTGACAGGAAAAATTATTAAGTGCTCCAAAGAGACTCTCACCACTTGGGAGAGGAGTTGTCTGGTGCACTGTGGTTATCAGACCAGTGTAAGGTAGAGGCTCTCAAATCGAGCTGCAGATGATAATCACCTGGATAGCTTTTGGAAAAATGTCTATGCCCTTGCTAGATTCCAACCTTCTGATTTAACTGGTTGAGGACAGGGTCCCAGGCATTAACATCTTTTTAAAGTTCCCTGATGATTCAAACACGCAGCAGTAGGTAGTGTACTTCCACTGGCAACTGAAACACCTGGAATGCTGTTAAAATTGAAGATTCTTAGATTCATTCCACAGCTCCTGAATGAGATCTCTGTGTGTGAGGTCAAGGAAAATGCATTTATTTTCAAGTTGCTCAGATGATCCTCATGCGCATTCAAGCTTAAGGCTTATGAGCCTGAGTATTCGAGTCACTAGGATATGTTTACCTGAGACTTGTTACTAAAACTGAAGGTCCTTTGGTACCCCAATCTCCCTGGCACTGTGCCAAGCTTTGGGAAACAAAGGCTGAGCGTGTAGGAATGAACTAAGGGGAGCTTAAACTTGGAGTACAAGGAGTGGACCCAAAACAGCATCCATGTAGCTTGGAAGAATGTTATCTGTGGATTGGTATAGGAGGAATCCATAAAATGCAGTATATTAATAAGCTGACGTGATTCTGCAATTCTCTCTACACTTGCTTAAACAGTTTATACATAGTAAGCTCTGAGAGTTTGTGGGCAAAGTTGCCCAAGAATGTTCAAGAGGAAGGATGGATAAAGAGGAAAATATGAGGCTTTTACTGATCAGAATATGTAGGAACCTCAAGAATGATTAATTTGGAAAATAAGAAATTTGACCATCAGAACTCTAAGCTATGAAGAGGGTCACACTGTTTATAACTGAAAGAAAACTACAAAATTAAATTTATGTTCTTTGAAATAAGCCTACTTTTATCTAAGCATTCCAATTTGGTTCTCTGAAACAGAGACTTGACTATAAATCTTTTAAACTAATGAAATTGCCTTAAGTTCTCCATTAAGGTTTTCTCTCTAAGGTTCTCTTTTATAAATTTCATTTCATAATTGCTCCAACCATCGTCACATTAGGGGACACCAAAAAACCAAAATAAAATAAAGTAAAACCACTATCAATACAATTCCAGAAACTAATATCTTCTGTGCAAATCTATACCATTTACATAAATCTAAAGCCTATATACCTGCAGTATGTAAAAATCTCAAAAAGTATCTCAAGTAGGTGAAAAGAAACGATGTGTAAAATTCCCAAATCTGTACTCAGAAACCCACTCAGCACGTCACTCCCCTTATCTGAGCATTTAGACAGAGTACCTGGAGTGAATTACTCATGCAGTGTGATCCAAACAAGTAGCAACGGTACCATTTGTACAATATATTGAAGTTTATCACACATCTCAACTTGTTTCTATTCTGACTTGGAGAAAATACAACAATTCAAACACAGGAATGTAATCTGAAATGAACTTCCTGCTATTAGGGTGAAGAAAACATAAATGTTTGGAAAGGAAACCATCTGGTCTCTCAACTTTATAAATCTTAAAAATCATTTTTAAGACACTGAAACCAGGGTGGTTTTAACTGTAGAAAAGATGCGTCATCCTAAGCATGGTTTCCTTGCGCACCAGAAAGCTACACATACCCAGACAATTGTAGTTGTATTTACAGGTGCAGGATGCATATCTTGTGTATAATGATTATGCAACTTTTTTTTGGGCTGAGGCCTTGTTAGGAAGAAGGGCCAAAACCCATGTTGCCCTATGGATGAATTACCATGAAAGCTTCTTAGTGAGGTCGGCATATATCAAAATAATTATTTTAAATTAAAATTCCATCTTTAATACTATGCTGATTATATCCATCTGTTTTATTTAAATTTTATTTTATTTATATGAAACACAGAAGTTAAGGGTCACGGACAGGCTACTTCCAGCAGGCTGAAAACCTAAGAGACATTCATATGACTACTTTGTGTCTTACTTATAAATTAAGCTAGGCAAGCTCAGCCCATCAATACTGAGGGAATGTTGGAAAGATGAGCAAGAAAGGCAGTTTCTTCAACAAATAAATGCTCTGAAAAAGGGAGCTCAAATTGTTAGATTAAAAGTGACTGAAGAAGTATTCTAGCCAAATGCAATGTGGAGACGTTTATGAACCCTGATTTGAACAAACTGATTGTAAACAGGCATTTTTGAGACAACGGGGGAAAATTAAACGTGGTATGAATATTAGACATGGTATGAATTATTCAATTTTGTTTAGTGTTATAATAGTACTCTTGCTATGTTTAAAAATATTAGGTATTTATGGATGATGTATACCTTACCTGGGAGTTCCTTTACAATACTCCAGCAAAATCTCTTTAAGGGTATGAGGAGTGGCAGATGACCAAGAGTGACAATATGTTAAAATCTGTTGAAGCTGTGTAAGTGATGACTACACGACTAGTATTCATTACCACAGTCTCTCTACTTTTGTGTATCTTTGAAACTTGCCATGAATTTAAATAAAAATGATTAATAAGTCGAATAAGTAGAGCCAATTCCAGAATGTTTTCATGTAAGTTGAATTTTGAGCTATGTTTTAAAGAGACTAATAAAGGTTCCTGAAATGAAAGGGAATAGATAACATTGGTTTGAGCTAAAAGAACATGGATATTTGCGTTATGCATATACGAGTATGTAAATGGAAGGCTACCAATGCAGCTCTGAAGTAAATCTAATAGAATTCAGAATGGACTTGCTCGTCTTCATTTTCTTGAAGAGGAATGAAACACCCTTATTATTCAGGATGCACAAAAAGAAGGAGTTCTATTGGTCTGTGGACTGTCCTTCGGCATGCAAGACCATGTTGTCCTTTTGTTTGAATAATCAGAGTGAAATAAATGACGAGATCTAAAATGTGCACATGGAAGTTCATTACAGGAAACAGAATAAGATCAATGCCCGAGTGCAGTGAAAACTGTTGGATTATTTGTAACAAAGAGTTCAAGGAGCTCTGAGACCTTATTTATTAAACTGAGCCATATTAACACGGTTTATCCCACAGCAACAGCATCTGGGTGGCACTGGAGACAGAGTATGTTCACCAGACTGAGAAATTAGAGGAGTGATTTTTTTCCTATGGTGTTACAAAAAAAAAATGACAATAGTGAGAATGAATCATGTGGAAATAAAAAAGAAAAAGCTTAATGTGAGTGGGAGCTAGTTACCAAGAGACCTAATTGTGCTTAGAAATAAGACCAAACCTATAAATAATGCAAGAGGGCTCCAGTTGTTTACTAGGTGGATTTAATGATCCTGGTCTTTCTCTGTGTGAAAGAGATTTTCACTGACAAGTTTGCCAAATTACACTTCCTAATTACAATTTGTGAATGTAACTCTGGCAGAAGGGAAGGAAATGTACTTTTCTTTCTTATTGATCCTAAATAGTTACCAATGATCTCTAGTCTTATTGATGCTTGTAATATATGCAAAAGTCCTTCTCTGGGGACTTACTAGGAAATAATAATCAGCTCCCCGTGGAGTAGCTTAGACCAAGGTCAGCTAGATCCTTGATTGCGATCTGGAAAGGGTTAACTGCATCACAACGAACCAACTAACTGGGCATTGAGGAACCATCACAAAGACAGACATCCCGGTGTCAAGCTTATTTTATCAGCTATTTAAAAACTAGCAAATGCTAATCATCATTTTAGGACAGGACTCTCACAGAGAGATAACACAAAACCAAAATCCCCAAATCAACTAGAATGCTAATAGTCACAGAAAATTAGAGGAAGCCATTTAAAAGTAGAAATAATTCTAGAAGATTTAAATAATAGCTTATATAAATGAAGAGTACAAAAATATTACATGGTAATTAATAAGTATATTAGCCCAAAGAAAAGTTTAAAAATCACGTCTGTGCAAAATTTCTTTAAAGCAAGCTCTTTGACTCTTTTTTACCTAGTTCTTTTTCTACTTCCATTATTTTCATTCCTATTATATAACAATTTCTGAAAATTAACAGATTATTGTGAGTTACTGAGATAAACTGGCCCAGATATTCTGGGCCTAACTTCAAAAATGCCTCTAAGGTATAATTTTTTAAAAAGAACAAAGTGGACCAGAATTTAAGCAAAAGAGTGATGCGAAAGGTGTCAATATAGTTTAAGCTACTTAATTTAAGCATAAGATTGAAGCATATTTGCTCACAAAAAGTAACGGCATAAATTGTAGTTAAATACTTATATCTCACATTCTACAAATTCACGTGGATTTAATTTTGGTGGAGGGAAAATCAGAACTTTCTTTTTTATTCCTAGACTTTCCTTGAATAACCTTTTTAACGAATAAGTGATGTCAGGTGAGGACTCCCAGGACCAGGAGGGTCCCTGCCATGTGAGGCATATAATTAATTTTTTTTTCTTTTTTCTGTGGTCTAGATTTGAGAATACATCTGAATCATGCTGGCTTCCACATAAAGAGATTGATGTCAAATCTTAGTGACAGGTTAACATTACAGTGGACATTCCTTGGCAGGCAAGGATACAGAGCGGGTGGGGGATTACGATAGGTAGGGTTGGCCCTGGGGATTATTAACTCTAGCTCCATCTAATTTATAGAAAGTACACTTGGCAGGAAATAGCATTAAGATCAACACAGAGATTGAGCAAGAGTAAATTTGAACTTATTTTTATAACATCCCAGCATCTAATCGATGATATTTTTTCATCATATTCCTGGTATAAATATGTCACAAAGTAATAAACAGTGGAATTAGTTATATATATATATATACACACACACACACACACACACACACACACACACACATATACACATTTTAAGTAGTAGTGACATTGTCCTTTAGGGCAGTCATAGAGAAAAAATAAGTAAATTGTCCAAAATTGTCATTAATATGGGCCACCTCTTTTATTTTGAATGCAAATGTAATGATAACTCTAGCTACGGCTAGTGTGGCTATGTTTCAGTCACTGACCAATCAATAACTTAGCCCCCTAAATGCCATCTGAATTGTAGAAATGTGAGCAGAGGGAAGAGACAGCAGAGGTTACAGTTCCATTAAAAGTTTATACACAAGTGACTTGAATAGCATGAAGCGAATAGAACCTGTTTATACACTTAAAAATTAAATAGATTGCGGACATAACTTCACGTTATTTTCATTTCTTTTATCGACAATATTATAGGAAAGATGCCTATTTCAAAAGCCCTCTAAAATTTCCCTGTGAGATTCAAGAATGATTTAAGTTTTAAAATTGCAAAATCCTGTTAATTCCATCTTTAAAATACCTTTCTCCTCTCTCTTTTTCATTCTTATACCATTAGATAAAATTTCCTGGAATACACCATCCTCGATATTCAAAGCCTTGCTAAAATTCTTTACTACTTCTAACTTCCTATTGTGTTCTAATGTAAAGCATTTCCACAGAAAGCACTTTCACATAGTTTTGAAATACACAGAATGTAGACTTGGTCAAGACTGCATTTACTTGACTGTAGAAGAATCTTCCTATCTTCTTATGCCTGGGTCATTCTAACTCAGTTGTGGGTAAGGCTGATTCTCAATGATTTGCTTTACACCGAGTGCCAGTGCTGAGATGGTAAACAGTTACCCATTAGTGACTCATTAAAGAGACTCTGGGAACATAACTGCCTCCCAGCTCCTTTGAAATGCATCAGGGATAGTTCCTACACTTGGAGCGATCATGCTATTAATAGTACTAAGAGTAAAAATGAAAGTCTGTCTATAATGACCACTTTTTAACAGGTGGCTAAAAGTAGGTGCAGGTGACTCAAAAGGGAACAACAAGAATGGCTTGCTAGAAGCTGGTAGGTAAGTTTAGAGTTATATTTTTTTCTACTAACAGGGAAGGTTCAAGTCATTTTAGAGAAAACAAATCATAAAAGGTGACCTTGTAAGTGTTCTGCTGAGTGAGGCATAGTATATGAGACATACATTATTTCTTTTCTATGCATACTTAGTAAATTAACTCCTTTTTTGGTTCATATGATATTTTTATTTAACTGAAGAAATCTAAATTATCATTTCAAAATGTAGTCCACATCAGAATGAAAGCCAAGATAAATCCTGTTCTTTCTGAGCCTTGAAATGCAGTGTTTTACAATTACAGCCCATCTCAATTCAAAAGCTAAATTTGATCTGTTTCAAGATTTCATAAGATTTCCAGTTATGAGAAGATTCATACAGAGTATTTGTTAACCTTCTTTAAAACAGTAATTCCCTGTGCTATACAAGCTGAAAATACTGGAGTTAAAAATCATATGATCATCTTTGACTTACTTAGGTCTACCTCTGCTGCTATTGTCTGCTACTGAGTCCTAAAGTTATTTTCCTCTATTGTATGTGGAAAATCCATTTATTTTTACCCATTCCGACTACAGTGGTTCCAATCTGAGCCCTTATTACTTCAACCTTGCATCGCTACAGCAGCGTCCCGGCTGGCATCCAGACCCATGTGTCTTATCTTTCTAACTTATTCTGTACACGCTGACAGATAAAACACTGCTTTCATCAGGTCCTTGCTCCTACCACTTATTGAACAAGGTCTAAAATACCAATCCTGACATTTATAGTCCTCTACAAAATTACCCCAGGCTCCAGCTCACATCTTCAGAGGTTCAATCTACCCACTTTTCTGTGAACACATGTAATGTTTTTGTTTTTCTTACCTCAAATGCTTAACTTACAGAATTGCTCTCATTTTGTATTCTTTTCTCTTTTCTACTTATTCTAACATTACGGTACAAGTCAAGTCCCAGCTCATCCTTTAGATCTTTCTTAAGCTCTTTAGCTTCAAATGACTGCTTCTGCAACGGACTGGTTTCAATTTTTAACTCATACTTGTTGGGTGATGTTACCAGTGATCTCATTTCCCTAAACAAATTAAATTCCCTGGGTTGAACATCTTCATCCCTTCCTGACACTCATGGCTCTTTCTACACAGTCTTCTGAATGCAGTCATAGTTATGTGAGTGCCTGAAATCAGAAAGTCTGAAGCATTAGAGAGGAAGGGGGTAGCTCCTCCACAGTATTTGCTGACTGATATTAATCCTTACTACACAATTATTTTAGTTATTAAAAAATCGCACAAGTCGGCATTTTTAAAGTCTCTGACTGGATAAGGGCAAAGATGGGAATAGCAAGAGTCTGACAGGTCAATTATGCAGAGTTCTGAAAACAGCCATGACCATCAAAAAAAAGAATCTGTTGCCTTTTTGCCATTAGTAAAGATATTTCTACTCTCTTAATTCTCTCCTTTTCATGTTTCCATAGAAATATAGGCTCTAAGAAAAAAATATTTATCAAGGCAACAAAGAAAAAGATTATCTTCATATAGAAGTTAATTAAAGGAGTTCTTCTGAGTATATTTATGCATATATTACTTGTTATAATGCAACTTTCTCTTCCCAGATATCCCATAAGATTGCTGATAGAAAAAGTAGTCTGACAAATATGGCAAGATGAGGAAGCATTACTTAGGTACAGGCAGAGGAAGAGGCACCAGTAATAGGAAACCAAGAATGGGAACCATCAAAAAGGCAGGAGAAAGTGGCACTGAGTGAGCCGAAGATCCCTGTCACAGTGGAGGTGGGTAGATATTACAAAGTAGTCACCTAGGATGAGGAATAAGCAGAGCTTTTCAGATTTGGAAATGAAAAGATCACTGGTAATCACAGAAAGAAACGTTTTTATACAGATTGTGTCAAAAAACAAAAGACCCGTGTTAATATTGTTGCTTTTATGCCTACAGTGATCTATGCACACATTCACTGAGGCCATGATCTAACAGGAAGGGGAAAGGAATTAACATTTAATGAAGATTTAATATGTGCAAAGGGCTGAGAGGATCATTACGTTCTCAGCCTCAGAGGGAGGAAATAAATAAACTAAGGTTGTGCAGTTAAGTGACAGAGTTTGAAACTAAAGCTGTTTTCACACTTGCGCAGCTTCCACCACATCTTAGATTTCCTCCAGTGGTATTCTACAAAAATATGGTTTTAATCTTTTTACCTAACTTCATGTCACACTTTGCTCCCTGGATATCATCTGTGCATAGACTGTAGAATATGAAAATTGGAATAATCCTGAAAGATCATTTGGTCCAGCCCTCTTTTCTTTTTTTCCTCATCTAAATAAACTGATACCCAAAAAGGTAAAGGGATGAATAAAACTCACATTGTATTCGTGAAAGAACTGGGACTAAAACTTACGTTTTTTGATTCCCAAACTCATGCCTGTTTTCATCATAAACTCTATGTAGGGTCCAAACTGTATGCAAATGTATGCTTGATTCAGGAGGAATTAGCAAGGCATGACAAGAAAGTCTGATATCCCTCAATTTCTCCATGAATGGTTTCAGATGGGGAGAATGACTTTCAATTCTAAATACCTAAGTCTCTATAACTGTAAAGGGAGGGTTATTTTTTAGCAGATGCTGATGGTGGAGGATACATAATGAAAAATAAGCATATAAAATAAAATCCTAAAAATCACTAGATAGTTAATATTAATTGTAAACTAAATGTTATGTTTCAAATGAAGATTCCTAAAATGACTATCATAATGGAAGATTTTTTACAAAAAAGAAGCTATTCTTCGCAAATTTTAAAAAAGCAATCTTTTCACTATAAAGAAAAGGGGTCCCGGATCAAATCAGCAAAAACTGGAATCTAATTCTGTGTGTTCAGAGTTCTACAACATCATCCAATACATAACTACAAATGAGGGTGCAAAGCATGTTTTTATGAATTAAAAAAGGTGGTTGTGTATTCAATTACATATTCAGCTACATTTTAGATATGTAGCAAGAATTACATTCTAAAACTCAACATGAGTAAAAAGAATCACGTACTCTTTACAGATTGAATTTGCTGCATGTATAAATAACATGTTCCAAAGCTTGGAATGTAAGTGTTATCCATAATATCTAGTAAATAATCATGGCAAGTTGGAAACATTTCCATCACTCATTTCTGCAAGAAACCATGTCATCTAGTAGCGTCGACAGATTGCAATCCACATATGGCCGGTTTAGAGTACATAAATCTGCCATTTAAAAATCAGTACTAAATATGAACAGAATTGGGGGTCGCCATGACAATGACAAGGATGTCGTTACTGAGAATTTCTGGGAAAGTTAACCAATTATATTACATTTTATGCATGCACGTATATAATGCATATGGGCAATGATGTAAGGATCTTATTGATTGTTAAGGTGACAAGCAAAGTGTTATGGAATCCCATGAGCCAAAAGCTAATTACAAGAACAACAACAACAAAAAGCTGCAGTGTACAATCTATGTCATAACGCTTTCAAGAGCTTGGTCTGATCATCTTCTAGATATGAATGAGGGGAAAGTTTAACCAGAGGAGTTAGGAACTAATGTCAAAGAACTAAGGACACAATTTAAAAAGTCAGGTTTCCGTGTTCTGGTGTAAGGTAGAATGGGTGGTAGCAGATTCTTAACTGCTTTGCTCTGTTTGCCTAGCATAGCATCAAAATGACAAACTCTTCAAGCTAGTGGTTAAGTTAGTGCTGTTGGAGAAATGCAAAGCAAATCAACGTGGAATGGGGCCTCCCACCTCTTGCCTGCCGTCCGGGCCCACAGCCCTCCTGCGCTCCAGGGCTGTCCTGTTGCACGCTCCAAGGGACTAACTGGCACCTGCGCCATTTGTGAGTCTTCCACCTACAGGGAAAGAACAGAAGCCTCATAGAGAAGAAGCAAACATACTAGTAAATCACAGAGACACAATGCCAAGGAAGCATGACTTTGACCACTGCAAACAGGAATTTATTTGGCTGTGCTGATGAACTTAGTTGCAGGGCAGGAATAAAGATGTAGACATAGAGAATGGACTTGAGGACATGGCGTGGGAGGGAGAAGCTGGGGCGAAGTGAGAGGAGCATTGACATATACATACTACCGAATATAAAATAGTTAGCTACTGGGAAGCAGCAGCGTAGCACAGGGAGATCAGCTTGGTGCTTTGTGACCACCTAGAGGGGTAGGATAGGGAGGATGGAAGGGAGACTCAAGAGGGAGGGGATATGGGGACATATGTATGCATATGGCTGATTCACTTTGGTATACAACAGAAACTAACACAGTATTGTGAAGCAATTATACTCCAATAAAGATCTATTAAAAAAAGTCCCATCTAAATTTAATTTAGATTTTCATCAAGGAACTATAAAAAGCAGCACTAAAAATAAAAGTACTTCCTATTGCAGTGGAGACAAGAGTCCATCACTGTCAAGTTCTAAAGGAACGGACTCTACTGATAGCATTTAGCCTTTTTATTTATTTTTATTTCTTTTTTGTTAAGGCTGCACCGTGAGGCATGCGGGATCTTAGCTCCCCAACCAGGGATTGAACCCATGCCCCCTGCAGTGGAAGCGCAGAGTCTTAACCACTGGACCGCCAGGGAAGTCCCATATTTAGCCTTTTTAATGATTAAGATTGCCAGCAGATGTATCCAGATAGTACCAGAAGTGATGTGTTCCACTTTAGAAAGGTATATTTATTTTACATTCAAGTTATAAAATTGCATTCAACGCATGAGCCTTTTGTATATATAGTGGTCTTTTGATTAGCATTGTAGGGGTAACTCAGAAGCTGCAATTTATAATACACTTCACAAAAACAAATCCTCCAAATAAATAAGTTTGGGCTAACAGTTAATGTTCATCATGAAAGCATGCAATTATATTGTTTGTCATCTCAGAATTAAACACAGATAAATTAAGATGACAAATTTGCCATCAATTTCATCTTAAGTTATTATTTTGGGGTCACACATTCCATCAATTGATGCCATAATATTTCATTTGTTGTCAGGACTGCAATTATTCACCACATCAAGTTTCAATTAGGTACTTTTTTCAATAGTTATGGAAAAATTTTTTTCTAATAATCAAGATGATGACATATAGCTTCAATAACCTTAATTTTCCTTGAGGTGGCCACAAATGTTCAACAAAACAGACATCTTACTAACATCACTGAGACAAAGATGTCATTCCATGACCCAGAATGCCAGCATTTATGAGGAACAGGTGCTCTTTGGAGCCGGGGGAGGAAGGCTTAGGCTATTCCTAAGCGAAAAAGAACTGCTTCCAAAAGCATATGTTTCATAATTATTAATCACTTTTCTGCATTTTCTATAGATTATATCAACATAAGAAACTCTTCAAGCTCCTAAAGCTTATAATACAGCTTGGAAGTTTACACAAGTATTTGTGTCCCTGGAGATGATTTCAGTAGCAAAGCATCTCTTTAAAACAGGCAAGAGATGGGACCCACAGTCATAAACATCCTCAACTCCCCTGAGTCTGCGGGCAGTGTTGGCTTCCTTTTCTCATTGTCAGAAAAACCATGAACCTGAAGTATTTTGCTTAGTGCATCGCTCAGAAGGCTTTTCCTTCACTCCATTACCTGTATCTTTGGCACACCTGAGGGGCCTCGCAGGCCTTCTCTTCATAGAGAGGATCCGTGCAGTCCTTGCCTCCATTGGCTGGCAGCTGAATGATGACCCGGTGCCGAGTCTGCTTCCTGATTCCGGAGTCCCCTGGAATGAGGCAGCTTTTTAACCTCTGTTCTCTGCACTGATGAAAGAATCTCCAAATACCAGCCTGTGTGAAGAAATTACATTGCTTCCAGCTCCATGTGCTTTGACATCCCTGACTGAGAGGCCTCGTCTAGTCATTTCCTAAATTCTCCCGAAGACCGCTTATATTGAAAGCCAATCAATGTATATTTAAAAATGTGAAGAATGGAGAAAATAGTTCCATAGTCAGCTAGTCTTCCTAATGCTCACTTACAATGTAATTGCTCTTTTGTATGCTTCTTCCCCCTTGAGAAATATGATAGATCTAATGAATCTGTTTTTCTCTGCCTTAAGTTTATTTTCATGCCGTTTCACATAGCCCTGTTTACCACATGGGACTCATACACATCTAATGAATCTTTCTTAGGAGAATATATTCAATGTTTTAATGTGAAATTCTATTTCTTTGTTATTCACTTAATTTGAAATGTATAACTCGTAAATTATTCTAGTCATTTATTATTCATGTTAAACACTTTAAGATCTTTAATTCAGGTCACATCCTAAACATCCGAGCTGTAAGTAGTGAAATGAAAGTCGTTTCCTAGAGGCAGAATTTTTAGAGAAGCATTCAAAATAGCGATAATTACTATAAGTAAGTTACTCCAAATTATGTTACAAAAACAATGGAAATAATTAAGATTTACCTTCGATGAAGATATCAAATTGACAGTATTGCTGATATAAAGATGCTCAGAATTTTTTAGTATGAGAAACAGATGATATATAAGACTTGACAACTTTAATAAAATACATACTTGACAACTTACAATATATACACTTTGAAGATGAGTAGCCATATGTCATGAATTTGCTTACAAAAGAATTCCCTGAAGAATTACTTTACTAGCGTTCCCCTGATGCATTTACATGTTTTCTCAAGATCATTAAATATTTGATATGTAGACTACAGAAACAGAGAAATTTAGAAGGGTTAGCAGCCCCTAACAGTGAAAGTTTAATCAGAACTGAAATGAAATATCCTTAAAGTCATTGTGTTCATAGAAAAATATGATTTGACAAATAGAAGTTTCCAGTAATGGAACATCCTCTGACATGAAGTCAGGGTATCCCTCAACACAGTCTGGCCACTGACTCCTAGCAGCGTGACTTGAAGATTCCTGTATTAAATGGGAGAATGGATCAGATTAGTGATTCCTAAATGTCTGACTACATAGGAGAATTTCTTTGAAAAAATAAAAACCAAAAACCAAAAGCAGATTTCTCGGCATGTACCCAGAACTACTAAATAAGAATCTCTTGGGAGCTGGATGTGGGAATCTGTGGATGTGGGAATCTGATTTTTACAAAGCTTGCCAGGAAACGGTGATAAACAGCTAGGTTTGAGATCTACTGGAATGACTGACCATGGATGTCCCAATTTAAGATTCTAGAATTTGCATGTAACTTTTTAGGATTATTCCTATAGTGCGGGAAACCCGTACTGTTAATGACTGCATTAACTATTTTAGTGAATAGCTGGAATACTACAGGTAATGAAGTATGGAACTAGGGGGTGGAGGTAGTGGGTAGCAGAGAGTTAAAGTATTTGGAAATATTGTCCTAGACTTTTAAAAACTGTAGCAGTAATAGTTTGAATGCCAGCTGCAGCTTTTACATATTAAGAATAATTTATCTAAGATCGAAGAAGTGACAATAGGACTTTTAATAAAATTGGTAATGCTATCTCCATCCATTATATTGTTCAATGACCCTTATTTTAAGGCCCACGTGATCAATTCCTCTAATAATTTAGAGCTAGGAAAAATCTTGTTTCGCTTGACAATCCGTTAAGAATGCACTGTGCTTCTGTTTTTTGCTTTGTTCACCAGAATCTCAGAGCTAATTTTCTTCTCAACTGCAGGAGCTTACCTTAACTTTGATTTTATATTGTAATTTTTCTCTTCTTCTCCCCTCCCTCTACCCTATTTACTAACTGACTCCATGCTTTTTTTTTTACACTATTATCTATTATTTTTCCTTTTGTTTTATATTTATGCTCTGTCTTTCATCTTTTTAAAAGACTATACAAACTAAATGAGCATTCTTATCATTTGTTTAGCACTGGGGGAAGGCGGGAGGCGTGTGTTTGTTTTTTAACAGGGAAAAGAGGGAAAGACCAAAGAGGAGCAGGTCTTTGTTTCCCAGGTGGTCGAAATTCTTAAGAGTCAATAACTCTCCAACCCTTTTTAACCTGCAGATAAAAAATAGACATAGAATTGAGGCCAAGGGATCCACAGACTAGAGGGGACAATGAGAGCAGCGTCAGTGGCACCATATAGACTGAAGCTCCTGGTCATTAACTACCTAAATATCACCTGGTATATACCCAGGGCTGTTCAGATTTGGGAAGCAGCAAGCAAATGTTAGTGTTTCAATTCTACTTTGTTTATTGACTTGAAAGCAAAAAAGTCACCTAATATAAAACTCTGAAACATTCTAGTGCCTTCTCATCACAATCTCCACAAGTTTGTACTTGATATATAACACCATGATAACTCTTTTCACTTCCATAATAGATTCCACAATGGGAATCCATTCATTCTTATAAAAAAGTTCAAATACCTTAACCTTGCACAGCCCACAGGAGAGAGACTGTGACCTGATTAAAGTGGAACATTCCAAAGCCATAACACCTAGAGAGGAAGTTTAATGGGGTTACACAGGAAGTGTCATGACATCCATGCTTCTACCCACTGGGAGGTTCGTTTCTTCTCAGATCGCAGTTAGCAAATTACGCGTACACTCAAAGAAACAGCACTTTAGAGCTCTACCAGTTACAGAGCCCTCAAATCAGTGTGCAGACAAAGGGAAAGCTACAGTACATGTTAAAAAATAAATTAATAAAAGTGGAAGGCTCCTAACTAATAACTTGAGTTGGCAAGTGTGGAATTTTACAATCTTCAGAGTTTCCCACCTATATTTACACCCAATTTATTGTATGAGGTGGGGATACGTACATAATTTCCATTTATCTTTGTGTTTTAGCACCTAGAACAGTGGTCACACAGCATAAAGTCTTAATAAATGTTTGCTGAATGAGCAAACACATTTATTTCACTTCTTCTCAACTGGATTATAAATTAGCATTTTCTTTTCCTTTATATCCATTTCCTTAGAGTATTATGCACATGGGTACTAAGTCTGTTCTTTAGTATTAATAAAAAATAAGGTATCATTTTGTTCATTGGAAATAATAAGCATGGGAAAAATAAAGGAATAATCCTATAGTGTTTATACTTGAAAATACCTACCTAGGATAGGTAGAGAAAAAAGGGATTATATATTCAGAAAACATTTATGTGGTAATGGGCCATAGAGACTCAGAGGATATGTAGTCTCTCACTCAGCTACAGCACTTTTCAGATATCGTAAGACATTCAAGATAAATTTCACTGGAGCAGTTCCTTGATGGAAGGATTTAAAGGACAGGCAAAACTAAGATGGGTTAAGCTGGAAGCGAGGCGGATGGCAGGCTGCAGCAGCACAGTGAGGAAATTGAAAGGGAAACGTTTCATGCAAGAAGTCAAATGTAAAGGCAGTTATTGGACCTTTGAGGGGTAATTCTAGCATAGTGCTGTTTGAGGGCATCAAGGTAGAAAAGATGCCTCTGCAATATCCCTGCTAGCCCTCAAGTCAATACATTTAGCAAGAAAAAAAGGAGCAAACACAATTTGAGCAGCCAAGTGTATTATTTGATCAAAAGTATTGATTTTTTAAAGATTAGAGTTACAAATAATTTATATGCATAAATATTTTCCATCTTTAATAAAGCCCTTTGTAAAGATTTATGAAAATTTGGAAACATTAACAAGTACACTGGTTTGAGGATTAAATTACTTTCTGTTCAATACTGATGTTTACCAGCATTGATTTTTCAAGGCACATCATGAGAGAGGGCTGAATAATATTTCAAATTACTCTGCTTGTTCTTCCTGGAATCCTAAGCTACTCTGTCCCATTTTCTGCAATACTATACTGTAATCTTACCTATCTCAAGTGACTTAAAAAGGAGGGTAGCTCTACATTTTCCTAAGTTCAAACTCTTACAAAATGTAGATTTTACCTACAGAATTAAGTTTAAAAGAACCACCTCATTCCTGAATTAATTTTCATTTGCTATCATCTATCCTTGAACATTCAAAATTTTAAGCATTTTTTAATTGCACACAGAAGTCAGTGTAATTTCAATGAAGCTTGCCTTATTTCCATTTCATACCAAATAATGAAAAGCTAACTACATGTCATTGCTTTATTTTCCCTACGATAAAAGGCTAATCTTCTATAACACCACTGTATCCTTATTCTCAGTTACAGCAGTCTACAGGTGAAACAGAAAAGGTTTCTTCCAGCACACAAAGCATCTTGACACTGTGTCCAACAGCAAGCCCCTCTGCCAACCCCCTAGTCTTTCTTTTTTTTCCTCAATACACAACTATAGTTATTCTTTTTAAGTCTGAGTGCCTAGGTTTAAGATTTCTGAAAGCCTTTTGTTCTAGGAGACTCAACACAGAGCTGCCAAATACAACAGGTAGGGCTGATCTGCTGGTGGTGAGATGTGACCTGAGCTTGGCCAAACACAGCTCCTCATCTCAGAACCTCTTGCTCATAGGACAGCAGATTCCTGAGCTGGCATTCTTGCACTCCTTGGCCACTACCACCCAGGAGCTTCAGAGAAGACTAGTATTCTAGTGGCAGCACGCATTTTAATTCACAGCAGCTACCTACCTTTCACCAAGAGACTATCCCAACTGAACCCATTACATCTAACATGCCTGTCGCACCACAAGAAACTAGCACCCTAAATCCCCGCTGCATGTCTTCCATCATACCTGGACCACAGCATACAAGCTGTGCATAACCTTATTCAATTTCTCTTTCTTTTCTATCCTCTAATCTTTCCACCACTGTACCTAAAGGAACACACTGTCTCTCATCTCCAGTCTCTTCTTAGAAAGTTTCCTTCACATTCTTTGCCAGTGGAGGCTGGCTCTACCTAGCCATTTCCCAGTCTTTTCTCCTCTCTTTACCTTTAAAAATATCTAACTCCTCTTAAGCTCCTGTCATCAATTTTACCATCAGCTATCTACTTTGTGGCACTCATCCACCAACATTTCATTATTGAATGACCACAGAACATCCCGTACTGTAATCCTTTCTCTTCCTACCCCTGCAACCCCTTTGGTGGTTTGGGCATCCACATGGTTATTCCATCCAAGGAACTGGACTCTGAATTACTGTACCTCCTCACCTCCTATGACCTTTTCCTGCATCTTGTATCAATTACTAGCTCTTCTGTTCATGCCCCTGATGATATCATCATCAATACCTGCACATTCTCATCTTCGAACATATTAATTGCTGGTCACTCCTCCTAACCTTCTAGTTCACCTACTTTACTAAAAGTGAAAGTTCATCTTACTAAAAACTATTCAAACTCAATCAAGAGTGCCAATCCACTTTCCCAATCACTTTTTCACTATATCATCCCTTTTATGACCTTCACTTCCATCCCAACCCACCTTAGATTCCATACTTCGTTATTACATAAGCACTCTACTGAAAACACCCTTGACTCTCTGTTTTTCTCTCCCTTTCTTGTACTCTTCTGGAAAAGCCCTGACCTTAACCAATGCTAATTATTCTCCTACAGCTTTCCTTCACTCAGGCAGCTAAACATGGCTGAAGAAACACTGGCAACTGTGTTGAGCAATTCCTTTTTAAAATGCATGACTAAATGGGTACTCCATGTTGCCTATTACAAATTCTCTTACATATTACTAACTTGCCCACTTTTGTACTCTCCAAAATGATGTCACATCTTCTTCTCTCTCACCCACCCTGCATTGTTCACCTGATCCTTCACATGCATCGAGACATTAGAACAATCATTAAATGCCTTTTCTGTCTCATACCACCAGAAAGTAAGCTTCCTAAATGCAGGAAAATTGTTTTCCTTGTTTACTGCTATATCCTTTACATTTAAAATTGTGCCTGGTAAATCGCAGTTACTTGAAAAATCTGTGTAGAATTAAAAAACTATGTATGATGTTTAATGACATAGTGAAGCATCTAAAAACAATTAAAAGCTTTTTTGAAGTTCTTCTCTGCGGGGCCATCAATGTGCTAGCTAAGTACAGTAATCAATAAACTAGAAATGCAATAAGTATTTATGCATATTACAGATGAGTATTAATTTAATAAACACATGTACAGTATTCAAAATCTATTTGTTCCCTCATCTATCTGCTAAAATTTTTTCTTTTTTTTTTTTTTTTGCGGTACGTGGGCCTCTCACTGTTGTGGCCTCTCCCATTGCGGAGCACAGGCTCTGGACGCACAGGCTCAGTGGCCATGGCTCATGGGCCCAGCCGCTCCATGGCATGTGGGATCTTCCCGGACCGGTGCACGAACCCGTGTCCCCTGCATCGGCAGGCGGACTCCCAACCACTGCGCCACCAGGGAAGCCCTGCTAAAAAATTTTTTAAGTGCCTTGTATAAGTTATCACAGTTTGTCACATAAAATTTTCTGTATTTTATAAATGGTCAGAGAAGAGTAAATCAGTCTCTTAGAACTGTAAAAATCATCAGCAGAGATCAAATTAAAAATCATGTTATTTGATGAAATTTCACCCCTATTCATTAACTCATGATCCTCCTTCCCCTTATTTATCTTTCTTCTAGCATTCATCATTGTCTGATTTATGCCCTGGCTTATAGTATCATTGAATCTAGAACTCTTCAAACCTGATATTTTTCATGCCATGCACAGCAACCCAATGGAATGACTTGCTCAAGATCCTACTGTAAGTGAAATCACTGAGACCAGACCCTGGGGTCCCTCATCTGCACCATGGATTCCCCTGCCTCAAGACTTTGACCACTGTGGCTGTCAGTGCTCACTGGCCATTTGGAGAGTGGATCACTGTGGGGGCCCAGATCCCTATATTAGCCCCTAGCAAGTAATTGATGTCCTTTGAGAGAATCAGGAGAAGAAAGTTAAGGAGAGATTGGTTCAAGATGGTGAAGTAGAAGGACGTGCTCTCACTCCCTCTTGCGAGAACACCAGAAACACAGCTAACTGCTGAACAATCATCAAAAGGAAGACACTGGAACTCACCAAAAACAGACACCCCACATCCAAAGACAAAGGAGAAGTCACAATGAGATAGTAGGAGCGGTGCAATCACAATAAAATCAAATCCCATAACTGCTGGGTGGATGAGTCACAAACTGGAGAACACTTATACCACAGAACTCTACGCACTGGAGTGAAGGTTCTGAGCCCCACGGCAGGCTTCCCAACCTGGGGGTCCAGCAACGGGAGGAAGAATTCCTAGAGAATCAGAGTTTGAAGGCTAGCGGGATTTGATTGCAGTACTTCTACAGGACTGGGGGAAACAGAGACTCCACTCTTGGAGGGCACACACAAAGTAGTGTGCCCTTCGGGACCCAGGAGAAGGAGCAGTGATCCCATAGGAGACTGAACCAGACCTACCTGCTACTGTTGGAGGGTCTCCTGTACGGGTTGGGGGTAGCTGTGTCTAACCATGAGGACAAGGACACTGGCAGCAGAAGTTCTGGGAAGTACTCCTCGGCTTGAGCCCTCCCAGAGTCCGCCATTAGCCCCACCAGAGAGCCTGGGTAGGCGCCAGTGTTGGGTCACCTCAGGGCAAACAACCAACAGGGAGGGATCCCAGCACCACCCATCAGCAGACAAGTGGATTAAAGTTTTACTGAGCTCTGCCCACCAGAGCAACAGCCAGCTCTATCCACCACCAGTCCCTCCCATCAGGAAACTTGCACAAGCCTATTAGATAGCCTCATCCACCAGAGGGCAGAGAGCAGTCCTGCAGCCTATGGAACAAAAACCACATTCACAGAAAGATAGACAAGATGAAAAGGCAGAGGACTATGTACCAGATGAAGGAACAAGATAAAACCCCAGAAAAACAACTAAATGAAGTGGAAATAGGCAACCTTCCAGAAAAAGATTTCAGAATAATGATAGTGAAGAATGATCCAGGACCTCGGGAAAAAGAGGCAAAGATCGAGAAGATACAAGAAATGCTTAACAAAGACTTAGAAGAATTAAAGAACAAACAAACAGAAATGAACAATACAATAACTGATATGAAAACTACACTAGGAGGAATCAATAGCAGAATAACTGAGGCAGAAGAACGGATAAGTGACCGGGAAGACAGAATGGTGGAACTCACTGCTGCAGAACAGACTGAAGAAATAAGAATGAAAAGAAATGAAGACAGCCTAAGAGACCTCTGGAACAACACTAAATGTAACAACATCCACATTATAGGGGTCCCAGAAGGAGAAGGGAGAGAGAAAGGTCTCGAGAAAATACGTGAAGAGATTATACTCGAAAACTTCCCTAACATGGGAAAGGAAATAGCCACCCAAGTCCAGGAAGTGCAGAGAGTCCCATACAGGATAAACCCAAGGAGAAACATGCTGAGACACAAAGTAATCAAATTGGCAAAAATTAAAGACAAAGAGAAATTACTGAAAGCAGCAAGGGAAAAATGACAGATAACATACAAGGGAACTCCCATAAGGTTAACAGCTGATTTCTCAGTAGAAACTCTACAAGCCAGAAAGGAGTGGCATGACATATTTAAAGTTATGAAAGGAAAGAACCTACAACTAAGATTACTCTACCTGGCAAGAATCTCATTCAGATTTGATGGAGAAATCAAAAACTTTACAGACAAGAAAAAGCTAAGAGAATTCACCACCACCAAACCAGCTCTACAACAAATGCTAAAGGAACTTCTCTAAGTGGGAAACACAAGAGAAGAAAAGGACCTACAAAAACAAACCCAAAACAATTAAGAAAATGGTAATAGGAACATACATATCAATAATTACCTTAAACGTGAATGGATTAAGTGCTCCAACCAAAACACACAGGCTTGACGAATGGACACAAAAACAAGACCCATATATATGCTGTCTATAAGAGACTCACTTCAGACCTAGGGACACATACAAAGTGAAAGTGAGGGGATGGAAAAAGATATTCCATGCAAATGGATATCAAAAGAAAGCTGGTGTAGTAATACTCATATCAGATAAAACAGACCTTAAGTAAAGAATGTTACAAGAGACAAGGAAGGACACTGCATAATGATCAAGGGATCAACCCAAGAAGATATAGCAATTATAAATATATATGCTCCCAACACAGAGCACCTCAATACATAAGGCAACTGCTAACAGCTATAAAATTGACAGTAACACAATAATAGTGGGGGACTTGAACACCTCACTTGCACCAATGGACAGATCATCCAAAAAGAAAATTAATTAAAAAATACAAGCTTTAAATGACACAATAGACCAGATAGATTTAATTGATATCTATAGGTCATTCCAACCAAAAACAGCAGATTACATTTTCTTCTCAAGTGCACATGGAACATTCTCCAGGATAGATCACATCTTGGGTCACAAATCAAACCTCAGTAAATTTAAGAAAATTGAAATCATATCAAGCACCTTTTCTGACCACAATGCTATGAGATTAGAAATCAATTACAGGGAAAAAAACATAAAAAACACAAACACATGGAGGCTAAACAATACATTACTAAATAACCAAGAGATCACTGAAGAAATCAAAGAGGAAATCAAAAAATACGTAGAGACAAATGACAATGAAAACTTGACGATCCCAAACCTATGGGATGCAGCAAAAGCAGTTCTAAGAGAATTTTATAGCAATACAAGCCTACCTCAAGAAAAAAAAAATATGTCAAATAATATGTCAAATAAACAATCTAACCTTACACCTAAAGGACTAGAGAAAGAAGAGCAAACAAAACCCAAAGTTAGTAGAAGGAAAGAAATCATAAAGGTCAAAGTAGAAATAAATGAAATAGAAAAAAAGAAAACAATAGCAAAGATCAATAAAACTAAAAGCTGATTCTTGGAGAAGATAAACGAAATTGATAAACCATTAGCCAGACTCACCAAGAAAAAGGGGGAGAGAACTCAAAACAAAAAAATTAGGAATGAAAAAGAAGTTACAACGACACCGCAGAAGTATAAAGCATCCTAAGAGACTACAACAAGCAACTCTATGCCAATAAAATGGACAACCTGGAAAAAATGGACAAATTCTTAGAAAGGTATATCCTTCCAAGACTGAACCAGGAAGAAACAGAAAATATAAATGGAGCAATCGCAAGTAATGAAGTTTTAACTGTGATTAAAAATCTTCCAACAAACAAAAGTCCAGGAC
This sequence comes from Globicephala melas, assembly GCF_963455315.2. Taxonomy (NCBI): domain Eukaryota; kingdom Metazoa; phylum Chordata; class Mammalia; order Artiodactyla; family Delphinidae; genus Globicephala; species Globicephala melas. The sequence goes on from NC_083322.1 coordinate 64,126,007, forward strand.
CAGATGGCTTCACAGGTGAATTCTATCAAACATTTAGAGAAGAGCTAACACCCATCCTTCTCAAACTCTTCCAAAACACTGCAGAGGAAGGAACACTCCCAAACTCGTTCTATGAGGCCACCATCACCCTGATACAAAAAACAGACAAAGATACTACACAAAAAGAAAATTACAGACCAATATCACTGATGAATATAGATGCAAAAATCCTCAACAAAATACTAGCAAACAGAATCCAACAGCACATTAAAAGGATCATACACCATGATCAAGTGGGATTTATCCCAGGGACGCAAGGATTCTTCAATATATGCAAATCAATCAATGTGATACACCATATTAACAAATGGAAGAATAAAAACCATATGACCATCTTAGTAGATGCAGAAAAAGCTTTTGACAAAATTCAACACCCATTTATGATAAAAACTCTCCAGAAAGTGGGCATAGAGGGAACCTACCTCAATATAATAAGGGCCATATACAACAAACCCACAGCAAACATCATTCTCAATGGTGAAAAACTGAAAGCATTTCCTCTAAGATCAGGAAAAAGACAAGGATATACACTCTCACCACTATTATTCAACATAGTTTTGGAAGTCCTAGCCAAGACAATCAGAGAAGAAAAAGAAATAAAAGGAATACAAATTGGAAAAGAAGTAAAACTGTTACTGTTTGCAGATGACATGATACTATACATAGAGAATCCTAAAGATGCCACCAATAAACTACTAGAGCTAATCAATAAATTTGGTAAAGTTGCAGGATACAAAATTAATGCACAGAAATCTCTTGCATTCCTATACACTAATGATGAAAAATGTGAAAGAGAAATTAAGGAAACACTCCCATTTATCACTGCAACAAAAAGAATAAAATACCTAGGAATAAACCTACCTAGGGAGACAAAAGACCTGTATGCAGAAAACTATAAGACACTGATGGAAGAAATTAAAGATGATACAGATGGAGACATATACTATATTCTTGGATTGGACGAATCAATATTGTGAAAATGAGTATACTACCAAAAGCAATCTACAGATTCAATGCTATCCCTATCAAATTACCAATGGCATTTTTTACATAACTAGAACAAAAAATCTTAAAATTTGTATGGAGACACAAAAGACCCCAAACAGCCAAGCAGTCTTGAGGGAAAAAAACAGAGCTGGAGGAATCAGACTGCCTGACCTCAGACTATACTACAAAACTACAGTAATCAATAGAGTATGGTACTGGCACAAAAAACAGAGATATAGATCAATGGAACACGATAGAAAGTCCAGAGATAAACCCCTGCACCTGTGGTCAACTAATCTATGACAAAAGAGGCAAGTATATGCAATGGAGAAAAGACAGCCTCTTTAATAAGTGGTGCTCGGAAAACTGGACAGCTACGTGTAAAAGAATGAAATTAGAACACTCCCTAACACCACACAGAAAAATAAACTCAAACTGGATTAGAGACCTAAATGTAAGACTGGACACTATAAAACTCTTAGAGGAAAACATAGGAAGAACACTCTGTGACATAAATCACAGCGAGATCTTTTTTGATCCACCTCCTAGAGTAATGGAAATAAATAACAAAAATAAACAAATGGGACCTACTGAAACTTAAAAGCTTTTGCAAAGCACAGGAAACTACAAACAAGACAAAAAGACAACCCTCAGAATGGGAAAAAATATTTGTAAATGAATCAACAGATAAAGGATTAATCTCCGAAATATATAAACAGCTCATGCAGCTCATTATTAAAAAAACAAACAACCCAATCCAGAAATGGGCAGAAGACCTAAATAGACATTTCTCCAAAGATGTACAGATGGCCAAGAAGCTCATGAAAAGCTGTTCAACATCACTAATATTAGAGAAATGCAAATCAAAACTACAAGGAGGTATCACCTCACACCAATTAGAATAGGCATCATCAGAAAACCTACAAATAACAAATGCTGGAGCGGGTGTGGAGAAAAGGGAACCCTCTTGCTCTCTTGGTGGAAATATAAATTGGTACAGCCACTATGGAGAACAGTATGGAGGTTCCTTAAAACACTAAAAATAGAATTACCATATGACCCAGCAATGCCACTACTGGGCATATACCCAGAGGAAACCATAATTCAAAAAGACACATGCAGCCCAATGTTCACTGCAGCACTATTTACAATAGCCAGGTCATGGAAGCAACCTAAATGCCCATTGACAGACGAATGAATAAAGAAGTTGTGGTACATATATACAGTGGAATATTACTTGGCCATAAAAAGGAACGAAATTGGGTCATTTGTAGAGAAGTGGATGAATCTAGAGACTGTCATACAGAGTGAAGTAAGTCAGAAAGAGAAAAACAAATATCATATATTAACACATATATGTGGAACCTAGAAAAATGGTACAGATGAACCAGTTTGCAGGGCAGAAACTGAGACACAGATGTAGAGAACAAATGTACGGACACCAAGTGGGGAAAGCGGTGGGGGTGGTGGTGGTGGTGGTGGTGTGATGAATTGGGGGATTGGGGTTGACATATATACACTAATATTTATAAAATGCACAACTAATAAGAAACTTGTATAAAAAAGTAGAACAAAATTAAAATAAAATTAATTTTCAATGATAGGTTTTTTTAAATGAGTCAGTTATATCTATTATTCTTCCCTTTCCAGACATATATAATACATAATAAGATAAATTCTTAGACTACTAAATTGGTTCTTAATTCCTGGGCATATTCCAATATCTCAAATTAGTTTCAAATTAGTTTGGGATATTCCAAAATATCTTATTTCTAATGAAATGAGACAATTTTACCTGATTTCTCATTTTGAGGAGCGTCTATCCTAGAATCAATTTAATGAAACCTTTTCTAGTTTATTATTTTATTTTATTTTATTTTCTTGAAATGCTTTAGACCAAAAGAACAGTTATTTTGAAATATTTTACTCAAAATAAGGAAATGCCCAATATAAAGAAAAGGCAATTTTTTTTCTACTTTCAAAAATTTTACTTACAAATGTTAAATTTGTGTGAGATTATTAATCATGTCATTATAAATGTAACTGCCTATGTTTTGGAATTATTAGTAAATGGGCTGTCTCATACCAATAGAAAACATCAAGTATAAAACATCCAGCATAAAATTTTCAAGCACATAAGTTCCATGTAATAAATAAGCTTTTTCATTGTAGCAATGAATAGACAACAATTATCACAGAAATACTACCCTATGAGAAATACTAACCTACAGTCCTACTGCTGATTATGACCAAACTAAAGGATATCATATGTTATTTAGTTTTTAAGAAAGTAAGGGGATAAAAGAAGAAAATCTGGATAAAATTGTCAATGACATTGCTTTATCAATAAGATTAATGCCATTAACATTTTTAAAGCATTAATGCTAACTCTTTTTGTCCCAAAAGCTTTTAAAATGCCTTAAAAGACTTTTCAAATCAACATTTTCTATTCTTGCGCACTATGTGGTTTAATTTATTTGCTATTTCAAGGGTATTTAAAACAGAAAAAGCATGAAAAGGAACTCACGTTTCAACTATATAAAATAATCACACTGTAAAAACTATCCATTATTAAGTTTATAATCTTATGTAATATCTTCAGGATTTAAAAAAATTCTGGTGATTTAAAACAGTGGTTAAACTAGAAGTTGATTCTTTTTTTAAAATTTTTATTTATTTATTTATATTTTGGGGGGCTGCGTTGGGTTTTCGTTGCTGCGCACTGGCTTTCTCTAGTTGTGGTGAGCGGGCGCTGCTCTTTGTTGCCATGCACAGGCTTCTCATTGTGGTGGCTTCTCCTGTTGCGGAGCACGGGCTTCAGTAGTTGTGGCACTCGGGCTCAGTAGTTGTGGCTCACGGGCTCTAGAGCACAGGCTCAGTAGTTTTGGCACACGGGCTTAGTTGCTCCGCGGCATGTGGGATTTTCTTGGACCAGGGATCAAACCCGTGTCCCCTGCATTGGCAGGCGGATTTTTAACCACTGCGCCACCAGGGAAGCCCTAGAAGTTGATTCTTAAATTGAGTCTCTCTAGTGAGAGTCAAGAAGCATAAGTAAAAGCAAATAAGGAACTGAAGAAAAACTCTCTCTATTTGTCGGGAGAGTAAAATAAAAAATAGGAGACAGTGTCATTTGTGACACTGAGAGACAATGTGATCACTTACTGCATAAGTCACCTGGAGAATGCTCACATCTTTCTCAGCAGCAATGAGAAAGGACCCTATCCTGGAGGGTAAAGAATTAACAAAGTATCTGCCATGATATTAAAGGGTCTTTGTCTGTGAGTAATGAAAGCAAAAACAAACCAAACTGGGAACAAATCCTCGTCTTGTAAATGCCTCATGTCATGTTAAGCGTTGGCAGAGGTACAATTTGATCATTTTTCTCTTTCCTTTATTCCCATCCTTTGGGTCATATAATTGAAACTGTACTGAATCTGGTCCCATGGCTATTTCTTGCCACTAAGTAGGTTGAGAGCCATGAGTACTGAGAAGATCACTCTATATTCTTTTTGAAATACATAAGGCCACTATACATTCTTCTAGAATCAATGTTAAAGGAAACATTATTAATAAAGTTTAGAATTCTTTCACCTTGATCTATAGTATAAAGTTATTTAAGTCAGTTTTGGCATAAAACTTATTTGTTTGGTACACTAAAAGCTGTATTATTTTCTAGAAGGAAGCCAAAATTTTATGGCATTTATGCCAAACCAGGATTACACAGCCAGCCCCATGTAAGAATAAAAACATTGCTCAACCAAAGGAACTTGGAGGTCCCAGTGAGAGGGTTCCTAGGTGAACCTCCTTCAAAACTCTGCAGATAATACCTTCTTTACATGAGGAAGGGCATGATGTCCAGTCACTGTATGGCGTCACGATACAGTCCTTCCTACAAGGAAGCAGGCAGGGCTTCACTGTTTCAGGTCGAAGGCTTTCAGGACACCTGGGAAAAGCAAAGGGAAACTACTAGACCTCTACAGTAATCCAGAAAACCAGGTAATTTAGTATCTTTAGAATTTTTATTGCTGAAATTGCTAAACAGGCATCAATCTGTATTATTTAACTTAACCTCTAGGATCCTTTCTGCTTTTGACAAGGGCTATAAAGCCAAAATAATTATTCCAAACTGAAACTCCATAAAGTTTCTCAAGGCAGGAAGTGTAAATTTAATTATAGTAATTGTGCTATGTAGAAGAAAATATAATAATTCTATTTTATCCATTTATAACAATCTCTCCATTAATAAATCTGTATTTTGCAACATGCTTTATAAGAAAGTTATGGAAGTTCAAATTACCAATTTAAGGACCCAAAGCTACATCTTTGTATAACTAAATAGGCTTATTGCCAATTATAATCTTCCAGGTTATTCTGCACTTTATTTTTACAAAATATGTTTAGCACAAAATAAATTTATAATGGAGTATATTCTATACATAGTATATGCTCAAAAACCAATATTGTATTTACAGCTAAGTATTTCATAACAAATAAGTAAAAAAATAATAAAAGTGTATAGCTCATTAAGATAAACAATTTTTGCTTTATTTCTGGTTTCATTCACTGTCTCTACTCTTATCTTTTCTTCCATTTTATTCCTAGTTTTAAATTATTGGGTTTTAAATATTTTTATAAATTACAATATTTTTAGAACAAAAAGAGTGAATATAAATAAAACAAAAATAGCCAATAAGTAATTTAAAGAAAAATAAAACACTATGTTCTTGACATAAATTAGAGTAAAATTAATTATTATTTTATAAAAATACATTATTATTAGGAAAACAAGAGAAAAATAATGACAAAACACTGAAATGTCTTACACTATATAAGGTTTTCACTTCCTAAAAGATAATTTTAGGAAGCTGATATATGAGTTTTAAATATACTGTTTTGTTTATTGTATACTTATTACATGGTTTTCAAACTTTCCAATTCTTCTCTGCATCTTCACAATCTGATTCTACTATCATTAGTGGTCAAATGTTGGTCAGGAACACTAGAAGAAGATGTATATTATGACAACAAAATATAATAACATAATTCATGTAACTAAAAGTACTTAATGTTCTGATTCCTAAGAAATTCTCTTTTGAGGTCATATCAATCTCTGACAAGTGAGCTAAGAGGCAGTGAAGAAATAAACCAAACAATCAGTATAACTGTTGCTGGAATAATTTGGCAAATTAGTGAAAAATGGGATTTAAAAATACTCCCCATAGAAGAAGCCAAATTTTTTGTTAAGTCAAGATAAACTCTTTCAACAAGTAAGTTAATCAGGTTTTCAGAACTGAACTATGAGTGAAAAAACCAACATCATTCATTTCCTTCTCATAATTTCTTTACAGTGCTTTGCTGACACTTCATTTTTAATATATCTATATTTTTTTTATCTACATATCCTATCTCATCCAGAAGTATTATGTTCTATTCAGCTATACAGATACATGCCTTTCTCTCTCATTCTGTAACACTAGGGCTTATTTGAAAGTGGATTTTAAAAAAATATATTGGATTCAACATTTCAAAAAGAAATTATCTCCCTGGTTTATGTTGAGTATAGGCTTGGATTTTCCTAATTGCTATGCCTACTCAAGGTCATGGACGGCAAAGAAATTTAGATGAGAATCATAGAAGGCAACGTTTTTTTACAATTGAGTTTATAAATCACTAGAATTATAACTTCACCTACATGCTTAACCAGGAAATATTATATGGCAAAACCCACATATAATCCTGTTAATTCTTTTGAAACTATGGAATTATTGATTAGTAATTATTATTGGAAGCACTCCTCCTCAATGAGGCAGTTTTATAACTTTAACAGTGGGAGAGCATTACTCAATTACATGCTCTTCAAATTTTAGCCCTCAATAAATCAACGGAATTTACGTTATCATTGACAACCTCCAAAATTCTGTTTTATATGGTTTAGAAATTTCATTAGCAAGATACTTGGTTAACTGTGGAGAAAAAAATTACTAAAAACAAAGCCATTAAATGAACACACAAAGATAAATTATACAGCCTAGATTACATCCAGTAAAATGAATTCAGACTTCCTTTGGTGAGGCAATTGGTTCAGTCAACATGCTTCTTTTCTCCTTTGTACTGTTTGTATTTAGTGTCTGTGGTTTAAATCAAGGAATTGATTTTCCCCCAAATCTTATTCAAGGTCAAATTAAACAGATGTGATAGGAGTTGAAGTTTGTTACTCGGAGGATAGATAAGATCAATAACATTGATTTTACCATTGCACAGTAATCTGTTTTATTAAGAAGAGTTTAAAACAAGGTTTCTATTTGCATTTTTGTTTCAAATGCCTAGTACTGAAAAGCAATCATTGAATTTAACCTAGTATTTAGGCATAAGGGTAGTAACATTTTCTTTTGAATTCACCGTATTTGCTTAATTTTTTAGAACTTTAAGGGCAAAGTAAACCCATTTGATTTAACAAATCTATACTTGTATCCAGGTCATTGAATAAAGGCTGCAAGGGTAAAGCACATTTTTAATGGATTATTGTGGTGGTCTGACATGGGGCTTCAGGATACCCTTTCTACTCAATGATTTAATAACATTAATCCACCAGGCTTTTCCACACATAGGCTTGTGCATATGTACATCCACTGCTCCGAAATATATTTTGCATAAGTGAGGAAAATACCAACAGCAACATCTAAAAAGTGATTAACTGCAAAATAGGAACAGAGTGAGCTTACCCATAGAAGCTCAGCACAACAACCCTCCAATCTGTACCATGACAAGTTAGTCAGGTTATAACCCTCTACACTGAATATTTCTACCTCTCTGCTTATCCCAGAAAGACCCACAATTCTCCAGCACTTGGGACTTCCGCTTCTGTTGTTACTGCTATTGAATTTTAATACACTGCACATTAATATCCTTTGTTAGATTCATTACAACTTTAGCATTATTTCTATTAAAATATTGGTTTGGGGCTACCTATTAAGCATGTGGAATTGTTTTTCAGTGTGTTCAAGTCTTTTGGCATGTATTTTCTAATATATTTCTTAATTTCAAAGTACATAAACAAATAAAGTATGGGACAAAATACTGCTAATGTCCAGAACCCTGGCCATTAGTAAAAAAACAACTCATAATGGGATTCTTATTTATCCCCTGGAGTTTGTCATATGTCAGTTACATTATTATCCTTTCCCTGAAACACTAAGAACTATCTCAAATTTTTAAGAGAAAATACAATTTCTAAGGTTTATTGAGTGCTTACATTACTACAATTTCTTTTCATTAAATCCTTTCAAAAATTTTTGAAAACTGAAGCCAGAATCTGTTAAGTAGTATGCTTAAGATCACACATGATACCTAAGCACTTAGCCAAGTATTTGGAAATTATGAGGCCATTTTTATACCAATGCAAACGTATGGGTTTTACTTTCCATGTTTCACATGGCTAAGATGATTTGAATTTTAAAAGATTTATGCTGTCTAAATCTCAAAAGGTAAAGAGTTCTTTTTTCCTCTTGGCATATATATATATATATATATATTTTTTTTAAATTAATTTATTTATTTATTTTTGGCTGTGTTGGGTCTTCCTTGCTGCATGCGGGCTTTCTCTAGTTGTGGAGAGTGGGGACTACTCTTCACTGGGGTGCGTGGGCTTCTCACTGCGGTGGCTTCTCTTGTTGCACAGCATGGGCTCTAGGCGTGTGGGCTTTAGTAGCTGCAGCATGCGGGCTCAGTAGTTTTGGCTCGCGGGCTCTAGAGCGCAGGCTCAGTAGTTGCGGCGCACAGACTTAGTTGCTCCGCGGCATGTGGGATCTTCCTGGGCCAGGGCTCGAACCCGTGTCCCTGGCAGTAGCAGGAGGATACTTAACCACTGTACCACCAGGGAAGTCCTTGGCGTATATTTTTATAACTGATTAACTTTGTCTAAGAAAGAATTAGCCCAGTTATGCTATGACATGTTTTTGTTTATGTTTCTCACAAGGCACATACAATATGCCAATTCTCTAGTTCTTTGCCCTCCCCTCTAGCAAATCGTTTGCCTTGTTGTTACGCTACTGGTAACTACAGTAAGAAACTGATGGTTTTTCTGCTTATTATAACACTCATCCTATCCTAAGGCTCTCTCTTGGGAATAAATGGCTTATTCATTTAACCATTAAAAGATGTAATAATTTGGCCTCAGTGTTTTTGATCTAGTACTTTCTAGGGGAAATGAAAGGCAGAGCATAGAAGGCTACCGCCCAATTAAACTAGATCGGCAGCCTCCATAGCCTACGGATATAAAGGAGGTCATGGATGACCTCCACTGCTAGGACTTCATATACTGTCATTATTGATCAGCCAGACCAAAAGCAAGCAGTTCTTTCATTGCTTCACTAGCTCAATAAAAGCAGAAACTGCTACTGTAACACTGAAAGTAGATACCACATAGAAAGATTTCTAGAGAATTTATGGATCCCAGGTACAAGACTCTCAAGCTGTTACAACTTTATCAGTGGCTGCATTCAAAACAAAGAAGTCTTACTCTTGAGGCCAGGTATGATAAGAATCAAATGCTTCCTTTCATGAAGCAAGTAAAGCCTAAGCCAATCCCTGCATGGCTGGCCACAGAATTTACTGTTGTCATTCTAAAGCCCTTACTTTTTGGGTCCCACTTGGCCAACATTGACCCGCACACAGATGACTTTTCTTGTCTGCATGCCAACAGAGCAAGAGGCCTCCCCGTTCCAAGTTGTAGTTGTGTTGAAGGATGAAACTGAGGTGTCCTCGATGCACTGGCCCCAGGGACCAGTTTGCCAGTGGTACACAGTACAGGGATGCTCGTTACAGCTGCGCACCTCTTGCAAAGCACTGCTATTTGGACACTGAGCTCCACCTATAAAAATGGACAACATTAGCAGATTAGATATGGTGCCAACAGGAACCTTACCATTCTCTGTTCCTTGTAATTAACAATAACAATGATACCTGCCACTTAGCACATGTGACCAGTGCACTGCTAGGAAGGCAAATTGCATAGTAAACTTATCTCATTTGGCATGGTCTGGCTTAAAATTTAAACTATGTGATATATATGATATTTGGTTTGGGGCACTCAGGAGGACCTCAAAGAGAGAGGCCATTATTCACTAGAGAAGATGAAACTGAGGAACAAATAAAGCCTATGTAATTGCTAACCAGGGGAAACATGGGCATTGAGACTCTGTGGATGGAGAAAACCCAGTGTGTTTTCAAATGCTATCCCTCAAAATGAAAGCCTTAATTACAGGTTTCAAAGTGCTGATTATTTCAATGAATTAGGATTTAGGGTGATTAGAAACAGGGGTTTTAAAATCAACTGATGCTTTCTGACTTTCCATAGCATTATTGGAGAAGCCATGTAGTAATGATAATATCGTATTTCTTCAAATCTAAGATGTGACTGACTGTGGGATAGACCATCATTTTATGTGTCCCAAAAAAAGAGAAATGGCTGCAAATTAAACTACAATACTTTTTATCAACTCTAATTTTTACTGTATGCTTATTGAAATTGCTTTGTGTGACTTACTGACATAATTTAAAAAAATATAACCCTTTTACATACTTTAAAAGGGACGGTATTCCTAAAACTTCTTTACATTCAGAATCCAAATATTTCAAGTAGTTTTTAGACTCACACTCATCAAAGTTTGTGTTCTCCTACACTATCATCTCTGTGGCATCAAACGTGTTCATGATGCAGGATTTCTTCAAGAGTGTTCCCCTGTTGTCTCCAGCATTTTCTTCCAGGATACTGGTACCTATTTCTAAGTTCTGATACTGTTGCATTTTTTTTTTATTTTTTTATTTTTTGCGGTACGTGGGCCTCTCACTGTTGTGGTCTCTCCCGTTGCGGAGCACAGGCTCTGGACGCGCAGGCTCAGCGGCCATGGCTCACGGGCCCAGCCGCTCCGCGGCATGTGGGATCTTCCCGGACCAGAGCATGAACCCGTGTCCCCTGCATTGGCAGGCGGACTCTCAACCACTGCGCCACCACAGAAGCCCTTGCTGTTGCATTTTTAATCATACCAGAAGATGTCTATGAATGAGAGGTTTAAGCAGGCAACTGAGGAACGGTTTACTTTCCTTCCTCAAATGGCCCTTAGCTGTTTTTGTTTCTTTGTTTTTGGCAGAAATATCATGAGGTTGCTATTGCTCCCAGGAATAACAATGAAATTCACATGTACTAGCAATGAAAACTGTGTTATAACTGCTGCTTGGCCACAGTGATCTTAAAATGCATCCATTGTGGATAAAGAAGACGTGGTACATATATACAATGGAATATTACTCAGTCATAAAAAGAACAAAATAATGCCATTTGCGGCAACATGGATGGACCTAAAGGTTATCATACGTGTGAAGTCAGACATAGAAAGACAAATATCATATGATATTGCTTACATGTGGAATCTAAAAAAAAAGCATACAAATGAACTTATTTACAAAACAGAAATAGAGTTATGGATGTAGGAAATAAACATGGTTAGCAGGGCGTAAGTGGGGGAGGGATAAATTGGGAGATTGGGATTGACATATACACACTACTATATATAAAATACATAATAAGAACCTGTTGTATAGCACAGGGAACTCTACTCAATACTCTTTAATGGCCTATATGGGAAAAGCATATATAAAAAAATAAGAATGGATATATGTATATGTATAACTGATTCACTTTGCTGTACACCTGAAATCCAACACTGTAAATCAACTATACTCCAATAAAAATTAAGGAAAAAATACATCCATTGTAAGATGTAGTAATTACAGAGATGATGAAGGGTAAAACAGATGTGTCCTTTAATCAACAGAATATGGTGTGGAGTTGTCAATATGGAACTTTTTTATGTGCTAGCCCCATTATAAGTACTTTGTAGATGGGACCTCATTTAATATCCACAGCTGCTGTACAAGGTAAAAACTATAAAGTGGATGAGCCCATACAGATTAAAGGATGCGGCCACAGTAACAGGAATTTAGGAAGTTTCTTAACACTATGCTATTTATAATGTCAACTATGAAAATAAAAAGCTTTATATTGTTAAAAGCAGAGTATTGGAGGAATTTATTGCTTACTTTATTAACAATTTGATCTAGTCAAACTTATGTAGTCTCTGGATTTCATCTTAAGAACAGAAAATAACTGGTTGTTCATGTGGAATGGCAGAAACCTTGGGTGTTCATCACACATATTTGTAATAGTAAATGGGGGAAATATTGAACATAATAAGAGGTGGGTTTTAGATATTAGGAAAGCAAGTCTAAAGAAGTTAAAAAAAATAAGAAAAAGTGATTCAATAGCTAGTGACCCTATTATGGAAGATGGCCTCTAAAGCTTGAGATTTGGGTAAAAGTCATAAAAAAAACACACCCTGAGCTGATCTTTAGGTATCATTTCATTTGTGAGTAAGGACATCCCGCTATTCAGCATATAAATCAGTAGGCAGTTTACGTGAGAATTTAACTGCAATTTCTAATCACTTATGCAGTGTTGAACATGGGATCAACGTGCGAATAACCTGCATTAAACAGCATTTCATTGCTGTCCCCTGCTTCATGAAGGTGAAAACATCTGTCACAGTTCATATCCTATCTTCCATCACTGGAAGCAATAAGTTTAGGATTTGAATAGGAACAACTCCTAAACCTGCTAATTGGATTGGGGAGAAATAAATGAGCACTCTTATTACCCATTTCCCTGAGGCTCTAGATTTGTCCAGCCTTATTTCTCAGGAAAACACAGGCTAATTGTAGACATTTTACACAACCATTTTAACCATACCTTCATATTAATGGTGAAATTATCCTTCTTCAACAAAATAATGTGTGTCTTTACTTAGCCCATTTTCACTTTGAGTATACGTATGCTATTTAAATTGTGATTTTAAAACTCTGAATTGTTTTTGACATTGGAATTCACTGCTTGGCTTTGAAAAAAATAAGAACTTCTACAACATCAGCATAAGGTGTCGAGGAGCGACAAGATAACTGTTTAAGTTTACAGACATAAAGACTACCTATTTTCTTGCCCCAATCCACGTTAAAGCCACATCAGCAGTTTGGGGCTAATGTTAAGATACTTGCACAGATAAGCCCCAATGTGGTCTTAATTATAATAACAATGTGGCAATTTGGAAAGCATGGCTTGGAGTAATCAGTCACTGCAGCACCGTCATGTTGTTTGGGGAATAATTTTATGGTTGAAAAATTGATAGATACAATACTGAATTTACTTATTATTTATAGGAAGATCTAATTCCAGACATCTGGGAATATTCCTATTTCTGTAGTACTGGGGAGATTATAAAATGTCACCTGTGACAAAATTAGTGATAAGCATATTTTTAAAAAAATCCTTATACATAAAAACATATGCTTCATACTAATGTGACTATTTAGGTTTTCTATCATTCCAGCAAAAAGAAAGACTTTATAATACTTTGATGAAATCCTGCTATATAAATAAACTTTCATGTCCATAGAAAAATACCAACTATTATGTGAAACTTCTCTCTTAGGAATTAAAAAGTGACTTCTCCTCCCCACATCAAGATCATAAAAAGCTTGATTAGGAAACATTTAACAGAACTATGGTGTTACTGGGTCTGGCATTGAAGTCCTTACAATTTAGACGGCCAATTGAAAAAAAAAAATCTTTTCAAAACATTAATTAGAAACCTATGTACTGACTGCAATATGCAATGGTTACCTGCGCTTCAAGGGATAACTAGAGGGGCTGGAAAGAATTCTTGCTACTCTCAAGGATCTTATAATGCAGTGGAGAAAAGTAATAGGGGGATAAGTTGAGCAAAAAAAATGAGTATAATTCTAGGTAGAATATAATAATTATGTTAAAAGAGGTATTTTGTATAATTGGGATTCAAAAGTGTAAGATTACATTAGTTTGGGGGGTAGTAAAAATGACTCAGGTTATTGAGATAAGGCATTGATATGAGTTTTGAAGGAGTAGTAGTTTAATAAGCAGAGTTCTGGGAAGGGAGAGAAGGAAGGGAGGATTTTATTTAAGCAGAAGAAAAAATAAATAAAAGCAAAGGTACTCAGGGAGGCATGACCCTGGGAATTAGTAACATTGATGCAGTCAATTGGAGTAGACAGTCCACACAGGGAAGTAACTGGCAATAAGGAAGTGGACGGGGCTCAGGCTAAGAAGAGGCAGTTACAGTGTACTATGAATTATAGTTTTAAGATACTTGTAACTTTGCCTGCTACTGCAGCCCTAATTACTTTGATAGCAGAACACTGTGGATGAAAAGAACATTGGCAATGGCATGATTTCAGGGAATTTAATTGGAAGAGTGTTAGCCATAGAGAACCTCAAGAGACTCTGCTGCAGCCCCTACCCCTTCCACTTGTTTCCCCTTGTAGTAAAAGGTAGAAGACGTCCTAGGGTGGAGTCTGCATAAATCCTGCCTGGTGGTCCTGTAGGAACAGACTGAAGCAGAACTCCTTTTTCAAAGTCAGTAGTAGGAAGATGAGGAAGTGGCAGTATTTGCTTAGAAGTCAGAGTTATGTATGTATAGACACATAAAATAGATCCTGGGTTCTTCAAATTCCTCTAGGAAATATAAATACTCCCTGATTCTTAGAATTAATATCATTTAACTATAAAAACTAAGCAAGATAAAATAGAAATATTCCTCTCCCCAATGTTTTATACTGCAAAATATAATTTTTGAAGATACTAATTATTTGAGAAAAATTTTGGCTTAATTTTATTCAATTGTCTCCATTCTCTGCATGTACAAAGCAGGTGTAAAGACACACTAACATTTTGCTGAAGTTATAATATCAGTTCATTTTGAACTTTACAAAAATAAATATTCTCTCATTTCTTGCTTTGTAAGGGTAATTGAATCTATAATGAGAACTAACAGAAGTTACTGCTATACTCAGTGGAAAACATTTTGAAAATCATTTTTCCTTTTTAAACCAAGTGTGTTAAGAATCTGTAACACAAGTTAAAAAATGGAGAAGGCCATAAACCTAACATCAGTTTAAAATTTTTCATTAAAATTCAACTTACTACTATTTATATTAAAAACATGCCAGACTTAAATGTTAAAAGACGGCATCCTTTTAGAACTCCTGAAATAATTCTGAAGTAGCTCTTGGAATCCATCCTGTAGTTTTACAAAATACAGGGAAGATTTTTACCTCAAAGTATCAAACAAATCAAAAAGCAAATTACTAATCTTATTTAACTAAAAGTCAATGCTTTGGAAGTAAGATACAAACACATACACACACAATTTTATTTTTTAAGTTGAAAAGAAATATTTTTGCTTTCTCCAGTATATTATCTATCTCCAGTTGCTATCATTTGTGATTTGGTTTCCAAATGACAATATTTCAATAAGAGGCATTTTATGACATTTTTGTGTACTGCCGGTACACAAAATAATAGGTTACATAATGTTACTCAAGATGCTATGAAAAGCAATTGTATTCAAATTGTTTTCATTCTATTATTTTTTGTTTAACTTTGAACCAACCTCAATACTATAGGAAGATTAAAAGTATTATCAATAGTTTCTTCCCTTGGATCACTTGGAAGAAGTTATTGAAATGATACCCTATTACCCTAAAAACTTCAATGTGTATTTCCTGCAGTCAAGGGCATTTTCCTACACATAAGCACATTCAATATTTAAGATCAGGAAATTAACACTGATACATTATTTCCAACTAATCCTCAGACCCATTCAAGCTTGCCAACTATCCCAAAATATTCTTTATAGCAAAAGGACCTAGTTCAGAATCAAGTGTTGCATTTAGATGTTACGACTTGTTAGTCTCCTTCGATCTTCCTCAGTCTTTCCTTAATTTTCATAATTTAGACACTTCTGAAGTTTAAGGGCCAGTTATTTTGTACAATGTCTTTCAGCTAGGGTTTGTCAGATCTTTCCTCATGATTAGATTCTACAATATGTATCTGTGACAGAGATGTTACAGATGTGATGTCATGTTCTCATTGCACCACACCAGGAACACACGCTTTGCATGTTCCCCATTACTGATGATGTAAACTTTGATCACTGGATTAAGGTGGTGTCTGTCAAACTTCTTCATTTAAGAGGATACTTAAGATTGTAAATATAATGTTCTTCATCAGACTTTCAATTAATACATTTATTTATATCAAATATGGATTCATGGTTTCCTCTCTTATTTAAAGAGTTATAACCAGCTGTTACCGTTATTTTGGCATTCACATTGTTCCTGTATGTGGCCAGTGGGAGACCCTTCAAGCTAGCTTCTGTGACCTTTTGACATATTCTCCTCTTCCTTCCTTTCTGGCACAAGATCCTCCAGGCACATCTTGTACTTTTCCTATCTCAGCCTTAGAATCAGCTATTTCTCCAAAAAGCCCTGGTTCCTTTCATTGGAGAACGGCATTAGACACCAAGATCTGAGTGCTGAACGCACATATTGCTATTGTGGTCCTGCTGCTCTCATGTCATTTCAGTGGACAGAGCTAATATATGTATACATCCATAATATGAATATATATCATACTTATGTTTGTATTTTATTTCTATGCCTAGATTTATAAATTGGACACAATGAATTCACACTGATAACTTCAAGTTCCAATATAATACAATAGGGTTTATCCTAGTTTTCTTTTTTTTTTTTGGTACGCGGGCCTCTCACTGCTGTGGCCTCTCCCGTTGCGGAGCACAGGCTAGGGACACGCGCAGGCTCAGCGGCCATGGCTCACGGGCCCAGCCGCTCCGCGGCATGTGGGATCTTCCCAGACCGGGGCACGAACCCGTGTCCCCTGCATCGGCAGGCGGACTCTCAACCACTGCGCCACCAGGGAAGCCCTAGTTTTCTTTCTTAACATACTTATAACTCCCTTCTCTAGCAATAAGAAACCCAACTCCTATTATGTTTAATACATGTACCTATTTGGTCACTCCTCCACCCCAGATTACTCCAATCTCTCACTGCCATCTTCATTGCTGTACCCATAGGATATCTTCATCACTCTGCCCATATTCTGACACCCTGCATTCGGCCACCCCACATTACTGAAACCTTCCTCATCCCTGCTTGGCTCCAACACCCCACACTGGGCTGGCTGCTTCAACGCTGGGATTCTCTCTTCACCCTGCTCGTGCTCTGGCATCCTGTGTTGGGTAGCTGCTTTCACCCTCTTATATAATCCATGGTCCTCCCCACCCCGACCCCTTTAGACGTCTCAGTGTCTCTGACACTTCATGCCAGGCTATCCTTTTCCTACTGGGGATGCTCATCTCACTCAGCCTGGGCTCTGACAACCCACTCTGGACCACTGTAGACCCCCCACCTGCTGGCACAGATGCTCAACTGCTTGCTTCCACTTAATGATTTTGCATATAAAATTGTTCAGGAAGAGAGATACAGAGCCTAGAAAGGAAGGGAAGGAAAGCCAAAAGAAAGTATAACATGAGGAAAAGGAAGTGCTATTCTACTATTCTATCATTCTTTTAATAGGAACAAAGAAATAATAAGTCATAACATTTTAACAATGGAGAGCTTATCTACTGCACTGGGGCCACATGGAATAATCCTCTATCTCACTCACACACACACACACACACACACATATATATGGAAACAGATATACATATAGACATAGAGGTAGACACACACATGCATACAGACATACAAAAAAAAAGACAGGTAAACCAGGGGTAAGACCAGTAGCCAGCACTCCTCTCTTTCTAGCACACAGTAGGACTATATTTCCCCTGCCCCGCTTAAAATTAGGTTCAACTTCAAGTCATGATTATATGATTTGCTTTGATAGTGAAATGTCAGTGGAAATGACACAAATCACTTCTGGATGAAAGAATTTAATTGCTGATGCTTTTAAATCAGCAGATAGACTCCCCAGCTATCTTCTTCCTCCGGCATGAGGATTGTGAGGTAGGCCTTCATATGCAGGTGCAATGCTGAGACATTTCATGTAGGACAGACTGCCTTGGAGAGTCACCTGTCACTGCAGCAAAATTCCCAAGAGGGAAAAATAATTGTTTTTTTTTTAAAGTTACTGAACTTATGGGCTGTTACTGCAGTACAACTTAATGTTTCCTTATTAATACAAAGACGTTATATTACTGAGATAAATAAAAGTACAAATGTATAGGTTGCAGCATTTATTTTGTAAATCCAGATAAATATTTTTCCTGTAAGTTATTTCATGAGAAAGTTGTATAATTTCATGTCTTACGTTTACTCAATATATAATTTTATTAAGGTGATCTTTTCCCTTAAGGTTATCACATTAATTTTCTGATCCACAGATAATTAAGAACATTTATGACATGTACAAAATACTAATTCTTGGGGAATAATAGAAATACCTGCTTTTGTGTAGAATTATAAAGGGTTAGCTAATTGGCAGGGAAACATATTTTAAAACTTCCTGCAAATGCAGTTCCTAAATCATTTAGAAAATAGCTCAGAATTAAAAAAGGCTTAGTTTGAAGAAAAGAAAATGTGTTTCAGTGTCCAGCAAATAATAGGTATTATATCGTTTTTGAAAGATAAATTCTTCATTAAATATTTCACATAATTATACCAGTTTTTGTAGCTGTTATTAACAGAGACAAATAGCAGCAGATTCCTCATTGCCAGAGTTTCCTCTACAGTTTCCATTTAAAAGTATGTTTTGAATTCATGCCTTTATGATTAACTATATACACATCTGTAATTTTCCAGCACGGGCTGCTTATGATGCAGCTATTAGCCTTCATTAAAAATTATCGAAGTCCCACACTTTCAAACTAAGTGGATGATACATACCAAACAACAATCATAAATTTTTGCCTTTAAAGCATTCTATGACCTTTCAGTGTGAAGCATCATGTCTATAGAAATAATGATCTGGTGAGTTCTGCAAACATGGCAAAATCTCAGCCATGTGACTCATAGGGCGAAAAGTCACTTATTACTAGTCATACAGCAAGTGTCTGCAGAGTATAATGGATTTATAGGAAGCAGGGTGACCACAGATCTAATTTTAATGAAGCCCAAGACATGATCTGAGCTGATAGAGTGTGAAGTCTGAATATAATCTATACAAGGTTAGAGTTATTGTTTGACAACATAAGGAATATAATTTTGTCTCTAAAAGGTTCTATTTTTCTATTAGGTTCCACAGATACATTTTTCTCTTGGTAGCAAATGATTAAAATTATATTGAGGTGACAAGAAAAAGTTTTTGGACACTTTAAAGAAAATTCTAAATTTTCTCATAGGTTGACTATTTTAAATATGTTAAATTTTCTCCTATGTCTTAAGTCCAAGGTAGTTGTATTTTTGCATAGAATCACATACACAGATAGCAAGTCTGATTAAGTAAGAATACTAGCAGATTTCTATCACTAAAATGCTTCATAAACAGAAAAATGAAATAGGCAATATGAAAACTCCTCCAAAATTGATTACTTGGAGGTATACATAAAGAAACATCTGCTTACTACAAATAGAAATCATTATTTCCTAGTGTTAAATGTGAATGGAGAAGTGTCATTCAGCCTGATAACATTTAAATAACGTACGCCTATATTCTTGAGACAGAACATGCCTTAATGTGACAGAACTTGACTTATTTCTACGTTTTCCTTACTCCTGTGTTATTTTCCAGAATGACAAGATTAAATATGACATTATATCACCCAGTCACACAGAGGCCAAATTAGCATCTGGATACAAGCTTGAAAGACAATTACCAAGAGCCTTGTATTACTCGACAATAAAGCTTGAACAACTGAACTATGAATATATGAAAAACCTGTGCTTTATTCACCCAATAGGGTGAAATGATTTAGGAGCAAAGTATTTTAAAAATGAACACAGTCTACATTCTGGATCTCAGAGCCTATGCTCAGGAACCTGAATGCTAGAAAATCCATGTAATTTTTAGTCAAGCAACAGTCATGCTGGTGATTATTTAAAATAAAGCTTACTATTTATGAGAAGGTAGAATACGATTTCATGGGGAAAATTGACTACTGAAATAGAGAAAAAACAATGAAACCTGACATTTGCAATGTGGAGAGTCATTTTCAAATTTTTTTCACAGGTTTAACACTTTGAAGTAGAAAGAACTTGAATTATTAGGAGGGAGAAAAGGCAAAGTGAGTTCACTTTCCAAAGTCTTTTTTATTAAAGATCTATCTTGAAGGTTAATTTGGGGGAACAGGAGCAAGCTGCCCAATATGTCAACAGATATTAAATCTCCTTGGATTGCTGGATTTCTGGAAGTTGATTTTTGTAGAACATCCATCGTATCCAGGCTACACAAAGAAAATGCACATCAACTTCTGGAAGAAACCTAAGTCCCTTCTGAACCTGGTGACCTTACCTTCCTCTCCTGCATAGGCCAGGATGGACCGTGCTCGTATCTGTTTCCCTTCTGTGGTTTTCCCCGAGCAGGTGTGGGAGCAGGACGACCATGCAGACCACGTGCTGAGCACACAGTCCTTGGGGCACGGGGCATCGCAGGCAACAGGGATGGGGAAGATGGCGTCTCTGCACAGCTGTCTGTCAACTTCTTCTCCTGGGAAAGACATCATCACCAATAGTCTATCATTTTTAAATAATGTAAAATGAGCAACCGAAACCAGGTGGGCACCAACATAAACTAGGTTACTTCCCTCTTGTTCTTGGTTAAAAGCAAAACCAAAAGAGTCACTGCATACTATAGCGAGATGTTAAAAAAATACCAGGAATGAATAGATAGACACATAGATAAGACAGATACATCGATCAATTGATTCCTAAATGAGGCTTCTTTATTATCAGTGTTTGGGTGTGTAGATCAAGCACATTGTTACAAGTATTTTATGCTGTGATACCTGCCCACGAAGTGATTTTTATACTTATATTATTAATCTTTGCAATAAAGAGCATCAAAGAAACATGTCTATCCCCCTTTATTTCATTATTGCAGATGAGCCTTCACAAATAATGAGTCCATCCAGCATGTACCATTTGTTTTCCTGAACCAACTCATATTCTCTTATTTGCAAACTCTCTTGTGTCTCCCAGAGAATTTATTTTTGTACAGTTGGCAACCTTTTTCTTTCATTAAAAAACTAGTCCAGGGCTTCCCTGGTGGCGCAGTGGTTGAGAGTCTGCCTGCCGATGCAGGGGACACGGGTTCGTGCCCCGGTCCGGGAAGATCCCACATGCCGTGGAGCAGCTGTGCCTGTGAGCCATGGCCACTGAGCCTGTGCTTCCGGAGCCTGTTGCTCCGCAATGGGAGAGGCCACAACACTGAGATGCCCGTGTACCGCAAAAAAACAAAAACAAAAACAAAAACAAAAACAAACTAGTCCGTTAGTTGGAAATAGCCAGGAAACATAAATAATAGGATGGTAGTATAAAACCACTGGCTACAGTGATCCCATTGGGAAAGGGGCAAAAAACAACAAGGTAAGCTAATGGCAGAAGTAAGACTGTGTCACTCCAGTGCTTAAAACTCTTCAGTACTTTCCTACTGCTCTTAAGATGAAGGCCAGATTTCTCAAAAGTTTATGAGACCTCAAATGATGTGGCTCTTGTTTTCTTTTCTAGCTTCATCTCAGTCCACTCTTTCTGTTACTCACAGAGCTCTAGAGACCGGCACTCATCTAGCGTTTGAGTAAATGAAAGGATATATACAAAAGGTCAGTGAGGAAGAAAATATTGTTGCTGTTAATAAATGCCAAAGAAAACTAGAAGAATTACAAATAAATGACCAAAATACAGTATGAAAACGTCTGAACTCTATGGCTTAGCTGTTAAGTACAGGTGCTAATGAGGTCAATGGAACAGAGTAAAACAATATACAAACAGGCAAAATTAATCTGCTGTTTTGCCACAGAATATATCCATAATTCAGAATGGGTGTATCAGAAATGTGTGACTTTAGACATTAGGCATTCAGATGAGAAAGGGTGACGAATCATGCCCTTCTTCATTGCTATAAGCCAACAACTCAAAGCTGTTTGTCACTGATGGAGGGTTAGGAGCATCTTTTGAATGGACAGTCCTTTATTCATGTATTTGAAAAACAAAGACAGAAAATCAGAAGTCAATTGGAAATGCTCTAACATTAATCGCTAGTAGTTTGTAGGGCCTTAAATCATTAGGCAAAATCAGAAGTCAATTGGAATGCGTGTTAGTAGCCACTAGTTTGCAAGCCTTTAAATTGTTAGGCTTGCTCACTAGTAAGTAAGACTCACTAAACTGACTGTTGGGTCATCATTATATTATTCAGTCTTCTTTAGTTACTCTGATCTGTAAGAAGATCTCCTTTAATTCTGCTTTTACTGGCTTTAGAGTTTGGCTTATATCCCAATAAATGGTATGATATAGATTGTATGGTAGATACAATATAAAAATCATTATACTCCAAAACATGTAATATTCTACAATTTACATAATGACTCTTGTGTGTACTAGACTTTTTTCTTAGTGCAAAGAGGGGCTTGCATATGTCTTATTTCCTTTGTTGCTATCTTTTATTGTTCTATCTACTCTCGTTCACTTTCATTTCCAATATTCTGTGAAAAGTAAGGCAAGTTTGGGGCGTATAGTCAACCAGGAATTATAGTTTTCTGTTTTCTATAATAGTTACTTAATCATTTCTATTCAGAAAAATTTAACTCATCCTGCAACATTAGAGGAGAGTGTGCTACCTGTGTGCAATTACATTAATTTGCATGACATAAATAATACATTCCTGTTTCTTGTAGTGTAAACCTAAGGGATGTACAATTTTAACCTTTCTTGCTTTTTGAGTTAGTCTTTTTTTTTTCCCCCAACCTGTGTCTCACACCTTATGTTAGATCTTTTTCACTTACCTTTTTCTGCTTAATCAGGTGTACTTTCCTGTAAGTTAATTCCTTCTAGAGTCCACCTTAACCCTCTGTGGAGCTGTTAAGAACCACTTTGGATCCAACCTCCAAGGTTTCAGCATTTACTTCACTTTCCTCCCTGGCAGTCACCCCCTCTACACACATCCCCCCCACCACGGTCCCACAACTTGGTCAGGTGTGACCTTGCCCCTGTTTGCCCCTCTAATCGCTCCTGATTGCCCATCACGGTCTTGCATCTAAATAATGGCATTATGCCCTAGACACAGTGACTTTTTTTCCTTTCCTCCTACAGACCAATCTCACTGTTGCCTTTGCATTCTCTCTTCCTTTTTCATGAAACTTTCATATCTTCACACAGCAGACTGCTTCTCAACATTCAGGTTTCAGTTCAATTGTCTCCTTGCTAGAGGAGCCTTAACTGACCATACACAATCTCACAGTAAATTCATTTTATTTTCGTGATAGTTTTAACCACCACTAGAAACTATTTTAATTAATTGTTTACATGTTTATTATCTGATCCTACTACTAGAGTACAAGCTCAATAAGGGCATGTTTCTTATCTGTCTTGTTCATTATTTTATACTTAGAACCTAAAACACTGCCTGGCACCTAGTAGACACTAGATAATCTACTATGTGAATAAATGAATTAAGTTTAAGCTGTTGTTCTTGGAAACAGAATGTTGGACTAGACAAATATGGATTTAAGTACAGTATTTCTTAAAATACCATGCATTCAAGTGGTCTAGGACTTTGCTAAAGTGTATTCAGTGGACAGGCAGCACATGCATCATCTGGAGTTTGCTAGAAATACAGTCTCTCAGATCCCACCCATAAATCATAACTTGTATTTTAAAAAGATCCCTGGGTGATCTGTATACAGGTAAAATTTGAAAAGCATTGCTCTAAGATTTTTTTGCCTTTATTCTCTTGTGGTTTGATTAGAACTGAATTGCCTCTTGAAAGCGCAGCTATATAAAACGAATTCATCTGGATTTCCTACCTAACATCATTCACTTCTCTGTGGGACTTCCCTTTATACTTCTCTTTATACCTGGGTGAAAACATTCATTCAATGAATAGTTACTGATTGCTCATCTTTGGTCAGGCACCATGCTATGAATATTATATACATCATCTCAGCTAATTGTGCCAACAGCCTTCTTGTTTTTGAGGTATAATTGACATATAATATTAGTTTTAGGTGTACAACATAATGATTCAATATTTGTAAATGATCACCACAATAAGTCTAACTAACATTTGTCCCTGTACATAGTTACCATTTTTCCTTGTGATGAAGATTTTTAAGATGTATTCTCTTATCAACTTTTAAATATGCAATATAGTATTATTAACTATAGTCACCATGCTATACATTACATCTTCATGACTTATTTATGTTATAACTGAAAGTTTATATCTTTCACAGCATATTTCTGACATGGATATTAATATGTATTTTTCACTTTAAAGGAAATTCAAGCTCAATAAGTTTAATTTTACTGTCTCAAATTAGCAGAAGTTTGACTAAAGAAGCAGAGATTTGTACTGAGTTCTAACCAACTCTCCAGTCTACCTTTTTAACTGTTATGGTGGTAGGGAGAACTTGAGATGCCAAAGGAGATAAGAATGGATGAGCCTTTGTCTGCAAAGAAGTCAAGGAACCAGCAGATTTTTTTCTTTAATCTTTCTGAGGTTAATTTCTTGCTATTCTGAATGTGATGCCAACACTTAGAATCCTTCTCATGCTTGACTTTGTGTATTAAATATACTATATTTTTTGGCATGCATTTCCAACATGAAAAGTTTCGAAGGACTGCTTTGCTTTTACGTAACATGCTCACCCCTGACCCCACATCAGGCTCTAGGCATTTTAACCAAATCTTAAAAAAATGCATATTTTACATGAAATATATAACACAGAAGTAAATGAATGAATCACTGTCCACATATTACAATTTACATCTTACTTTGAAGCCTTAACTGAAGCATATCTTATTCAAACTTGTTTGTGAAACACTTTAACAAGAGGTTGAGAAATAAAATGAAAATGCTTGGGTTTATTTATTTTTATGAACTCAAAAACATATTTAAATATTTAAGTTGGTGACACCCATTTAACATTTTTCTCCATAAATATAATCTTAAGAATGTTTTTAATAATTTATTATTTTAATCAACTTAAACATGTATTTTGGCACTTTAACTCCCAAATTTCCCCTTTTTGAATCTATTTTTAGGGATACCACCAAACTCTCATGAACTCTTCTAAAATATCTCCTCTCATTCTATTGCGTTTCCTACTATAGGATAAGAGAATTAAACATCAGCTTGAAGTAATACACCAACAATTCGTGAAGATTTCCAGAGAAGTAAAATAAAATGAGAACTGGGGTCAGAGGACAGACATTTTCTTTTTTTGGTAAAAGTATATACTGAAAGTTTATTGCATTCATTGTGGTTAAGCTTCAATGTAATATAAAAGATAAACCTTGGTTTATGAAGGTTTTTATAGTTTAAGAGTTAAGAATATTGATACATTAAAAATATAATGAACTGTATTTTAATGTAAGGTATATGTACGTTTAGTCCTACTCCATAAATGTCCCTGGCATCATCCTGATTTTTCTAAATCATAGAAATGTGGAGACTGCTATGGTTGACTTTTAAAAAAAAATTTATTTTATATTGGAGTATAGTTGATTAACAATGTTGTGTTAGTTTCAGCTGTACAGCAAGGTGATTCAGTTATACTATGGTTAATTTTTAACAGTCTCAGTAGCACTATATGCAATGCACCTCCAGAAGCCATTGCAAAATCAAAACTCATCAGTGTAATGAAATTGAGAGGAGGGTAAGCAGAAAGGAGAAATCAAAGTAGAGAGAAACCAGATAAAGAGTCAAGATTTTTTTTAAAAAAGCATACTATTTAGAAAGTCTCTAGTATTCTAACCTTGGGATCAGATTCCTCTTGCCAGACCTGTACAAACTCTACAGTAACCCTAAGAATTATTATTAAGTTGACAATGTCTTTTGTATTCTTCAGAAATTGTCTTAAAAATTCATATTGACTTTTGATAGTGAAAGTCATTATTCATATACTTACTTATATATTGATAACCAATATAAATTCAATAAACAATTGAGATGGGAAAAGAATGGAGGTTCATATTTGCCTAGATCTCCTAGAAAACATTTTCATATAATCACCTTATCTGAACTTTAAAACAACTGTAAGACATGTAAGTCCAGAATCACTCTCAGCTTACTGAAGTAAAAGACTCATGAATTGAATCTTATAACTCTTTCTTCATTCCCTATCTTGAAGAGAAGCTACACATCTCTTCAACTTAAATGGGAAGTTTCCAAATCATTTTTAATGCCTGCACTCCCTCTCCAATCACATCCAGGTAGTGAGTCTGATTTATTCAACGTACTAAGTATTGCCTCACCCCATGTTCTCTTCCGCACTATTTCACACTTTCCTCTGGCCTCCTGCTGTGTCCCATTTCCCCTGCAACCAATCACCCATCCTGAACACAAGGGTGTACTTTTAAAATGCAAATATGAGCATCACAGTCTCCTTGATACCTATCAGCTGAAGGCCAAATTCTTACTAGAGCAGAGAACATTCTCATCCTCCACCATTGCCTCATGTTTTCCCTAAATTCTATCCACTGAAAGCCATTTGCTTTTCCATGAACTGACATGCTGCTTTCTCACTCCTCTATCATTTCCTGTACACTGTTCTCCATGCCTCATTGCCCCATCATCTTGCTAAGTCATCCTTTAGGACTGGATTTCCTTCCTCTGTGAACCTTATCTTTCTCAAACCGCCCAGATGGGGCTGTGCTCTACCCTCTGTGTTCCACAGTGTTGTAGACATAACACTCTTTAAGACTTTTTATCTACCTCCATTAGCCTATGAGAACCTTCTGACCGGAGATATTGTCTTATTCAACATCTTTATATCTGGAGTCCTTGGTTCAGTTATTGTTAAAACTTAAGAGTTTTGCAGTAAATATTTGCTGGATGAGGGGGAAAAAATGAATTGGAAATCCAGAACATATGTTGCTTTCCTGAAAAAGCCACTGTTTATATTGGGTTGGGTTGGCCAAAAAGTTCACTCGGGTTTTCTGTACAATGTTATGGAAACCCGAAGGAACTTTTTGGCCAGCCCAATATATTTCCAATTGATGGTTTACGAGAACCTGACCAAAATGGCCTTACCATTACCCACAGTTTGACTAAACTATAGACAGGTTTCTTCCTGATTCTAGGTCCCTGACCTCCCTTTATTAGAAAATTTATTTTAGAAAAATGCAACTGTAAATTTTCTTTCTGATCCTTTGAAATTTGTGTAAATCTTCTACTAGCCTCTTGCCAGTTTTACAAACCAGGAAATATCTTTCTCAAGAGTTGGGAACCATCTCTATCATGGACACATCAAAGAAGACAATGTCCTAATCTCCCAGTATGGTAGGTACCTATTTTCTTCACTGGGCACCAATTAGCCTAATCACAGAGAAAACATTTGCAAACTCAGGAGTAACTCAGTATGCTCAACACATCCCACTGATCAATCTCTTCTCTTACATCTTCCAGTGTTTTTCCACTAGCTCACCTCAGGGCTTAAAAAATATCTTTCGTTTCTGCAGAGTTGATTTTAGTTTCTCTCCAGTGTACCAGTCTAAAGTCCTCCTTACTTGTGTAATTTCAGTGCAGTTTTTATTTTGACCAACCAATTTATATCCAATTTATAATATGAATGTTATCTTTAGCTTCACTTTCTCTTTCTTTATATATAGAGAGGAAGAGAATACATAAAAAAATTAAAGATATTATTTATCTCTATAGAAAATATAAATATTTTTTACCTATTGACTTTTAAATATCTTTAAACAATTTAGGGCCTTCATATTATAATTTTTTTTCAGAATTTTCCTACTTTCTCATCATCTTCAAACTATTTCCATCCTCAGTAAGTTTATCTCTTATGTCCCTACTCTGTTCTTTTCCTTGCCACCTTTCTTTGTTTTGTTATCTCAAGTCTCTGTCTGTGTTTTCATTCTCCACAATCTTGGCAAAATTGAAACAGGTGACCCTGAGATTAAAAACTTACCTTCCTTCCTTGTCAGCAGCCACTTTCCAACTCCAGGCCCTAATGTAGTCAATAATACAAGCTTTAACCAGAAAACTACTAGAGCTTATCAATGAATTTGGTAAAGTAGCAGGACACAAAATTAATACACAGAAATCTCTAGCATTTCTATACACTAACAATGAAAGATCAGAAAGAGAAATTAAGGAAACAATCCCATTTACTTCAAATCAAAAAGAATAAAATACTCAGGAATAAACCTACCTAAGGAGGCAAAAAACCTGTACTCTGAAAACTATAAGATGCTGATGAAAGAAATTGAAGATGACACAGATGGAAAGATATACCATGCTCTTGGATTGGAAGCATCAATACTGTCAAAATGACTATACTACCCAAAGCAATCTACAGATTCAATGCAATCCCTATCAAATTACCAATTTGAACCCATTTTCACAGAACTAGAACAAAAAATGTTTAAGTTTGTATGGAAACACAAAAGACCCCAAATATCCAAAGCAATCCTAAGAAAGAAAAACGGAACTGAAGAAATCAGGCTCCCTGACTTCAGACTATACTACAAAGCTACAGTCATCAAAATAGTATGGTACTGGCACAAAGACAAAGATATAGATCAATGGAACAGGACAGAAAGCCCAGAAATAAACCCATGCACCTATGGTCAATTAATCTATGACAAAGAAAGCAAGAATATACAATGGAGAAAACACAGTCTCATCAATAAGTGGTGCTGGGAAATGTGGACTGCCACATGTAAAAGAATGAAACTAAAACACTCTCTAACACCATACACAAAAAATAAACTCAAAATGGATTAAAGACTTAAATGTAAGACTGGATACTATAAAACTCTTAGAGGAAAACAGATAGAACACTCTCTGACATAAACTGCAGCAAGATCTTTTTGGATCCACCTCCTAGAGTAATGAAAATAAAACAAAAATAAACAAATGGGACCTACTGAAACTTAAAAGCTTTGCACAGCAAAGGAAACCATAAACAAAATGAAAAGACAACCCACAGAAAGGGAGAAAATATTTGCAAATGATGTAACTGACAGAGGACTGATTTCCAAAATATACAAACAGCTCAATATCAAAAAAACAAACAACCCAATCAAAAATGGGCAGAAGATTTAAATAGACATTTCTCCAAAGAAGACATACAGATGTCCAAAAAGAACATGAAAAGAGACTCAATATTGCTAATTATTAGAGAAATGCAAATCAAACCTACAATGAGGTATCACCTCACACCAGTTAGAATGGACATTATCAAAAAGTCTACAAACAATAAATGCTGGAAAGGATGTGGAGAAAAGGAAATCTTCTACACTGTTGGTGGGAATATAAACTGATACAACCACTATAAAGAACGGTATGAAGTTCCTTAAAAATTAAAAATAGAACTACCATATGATCCAGCAATCCCACTCCTGGGCATATATTCAGAACCCATATTTCAAAAACCCATAATTTGGAAAGATACATGTACCCCAGTATTCACTGCAGCACTGTTTTCAATAGCCAAGACATGGAAGCAACCTAAGTGTCCTTCAACAGAGGAAATGATAAAGAAGATGTGGCACATATATACAATGGAATATTACTCAGCAATAAAAAAGAATGAAATAATGACATTTGCAGCAACATGGATGGACCTAGAGATTACCATACTAAATGAAGCAAGCCAGACAGACAAAGACACATATCACATCACTTACACGTGGAATCTTAAAAATTGACACAAATGAACTTATTTACAAAATAGAAACAGAGTCACAGACTTCAAAAACAATGGTTACCAAAGGGAAAAGGTGGGGGGGAGGGATAAAATAGGAGTTTGGGATTAACATATATACACTAGTATATATAAAACAGATAATTAACGAAGACCTACTGTATAGCACAGGGAACTCTACTCAATATTCTGTAATAACCTATATGGGAAAATATTCTGAAAAAGAATGGATACATGTATATGTATAACTGAATCAATTTGCTGTACACCTGAAACTAACACAACTGTGTAAATCAACTATACTCCAATATAAAATAAAAATTAAATTTAAAAAGTAATACAAGCTTTAACTTCATTTTTGAGATGAAACCCATTCTAACAAAGCCTAGTAAATACAATGACTTGTTATAAAGAAATGATGAAAATTTTGTGCTAAATCCTTCAATTAAGGCACTTATGGTATAAACTGCCCACTTAGTGAACAGAGCATTAGGCAAACAACTTGTTATTACTACATTAATGACTTCCTCTCCTAATAACTCTAGTTAAGGATTTCACTTGTGGTTAGGCAGAAAAAAAGGGTAAACTGTAAAGACTGACATCAGCCCCATGACTTCTGCCTCTGTTTAACATCAACTATCATGGCACATTGTTATTTTAATTAATTAATTTAATTTATTTATGGCTGCGTTAGGTCTTTGTTGCTGCACTCAGGGTTTCTCTAGTTGCAGCGAGTGGGGGCTACACTTTTTTTTTTTTTTTTTTTGCGGTACGTGGGCCTCTCACTGTTGTGGCCTCTCCCGTTGCGGAGCACAGGCTCTGGACACGCAGGCTCAGCGGCCATGGCTCATGGGCCTAGCTGCTCCGCTGTATGTGGGATCCTCCCGGACCGGGGCACGAACCCGTGTCCCCTGCATCGGCAGGCGGACTGTCAACCACTGCGCCACCAGGGAAGCCCGGGGGGGCTACTCTTCATTGCAGAGCGCGGGCTTCTTATTGTGGTGGCTTCTCTTGTTGCGGATGAACAAGTGGTGGCTTCTCTTGTTCTCTTGTGCACGGGCTTCAGTAGTTGTGGCTCACGGGCTGTAGAGCACAGGCTCAGTAGTTGTGGCGCACGGGCTTAGTTGCTCTACGGCATGTGGGATCTTCCGGGGCCAGGGCTCGAACCCGTGTCCCCTGCATTGGCAGGGGGATTCTTAACCACTGTACCACCAGGGAAGTCCATGGCACATTTTTAAATGCATATCCTCTATGTGTACAATATGATAGTGGTAAAACTGAAAGTACATGTGTTTTGCAATAAAGGTGTGAGATGTGTTTTCTTAACTGAAATTAATATTTCATTTTTATGCCTTTTCTTATTATCATTTTGTTCATCTGCCTGAACCCAAGATTACCCTGCTTTGTTTAATTTCAACGACTAAAAGGTGAATGACTCATCTTTATAAAAGCACTCTGGAAACTCTAGAAAAATCAAACAATAATTTTACCTCTGGCATTATTTAAGATTAAACAAAGCTTTATTCATTCTTAGTTCCACAGATTTTTTTATTTCATATTTTCATTCCTGATTAGTTCTTTCTTCTGACTTCATTCTTCTTAATTGTTTTTGAGTTTGAAATTATCTACACTGTTAATTTCATCTCTTCCAAATGTACTGTTTTAGTTAACTAGAAGTTAAACTGTACTGGTTCAAATACTGGCTCTACCACTTACCAACTATGTGTTCTTGAGCAAATTATTTAGCCGCTGTGAGATTCAGTTTCCTAACCTGCAAAATGGAAGCTAAATAATAGTAATATTTATTTATGGTACTGTTGTGCATATTAAATAAGAAAAATGATTTAATGAGGTCCCTAGCTCAATGTCTGGCACATAGTTTAAAAAGGTTACATATTATAACGGTGCCATGCCTACTTTAATCTCCTTCTGTCAGTGGAGGAGTTGAACATCTCTCCCATACCACTGTGGAAGGATCTGCTCCATTCTAAACACCACTGTGTTTCAATCAAGTTGAGTTAATGTGATTAATAATTTTTTCCTTAGTTCTGCTTATAAGAGGGCTTGTAGAAAGATATTAGCAAATACCATTGCACTAAACTCACAGCATAACCTTCATATTTAGTAATTTTGGGTTTTTCTTTCTGTTAAAGTGTGGGAAATCCTTGGAAAAGCCAATTTATGTAATTATGACTATCAAATTTTACAGTTCATATTCTGCAAATTATTTAGAGTTGTGTTGTAAATATATTTTGGGTCTCAATCTAAAAGTTAAATTTAAGAGTTATACTAGAGAATATTTAGCTCACAGTAATAAGCAGAAGTACCGAGATACGTGGCATCCTATAATGTTCCTTTACTGCTCTATGCAGTAAATAATTGCCACCGACCTTTTTTTTTTTTTTTTACCATCTTGAAATTCTTAATAATTCTGTCATTGAACTTGTGATTTGCAAGTTATGTCTGATGTAACAGAAGAGCCTGTATGTGAGCAGATTGGATATGCACAATCTGTGTGCCCTCCTAGTCTTGCTTTTCCATTTGCATAGTGTGGTAATGCCCCATGACAATAGAATTCTGGCAGACCCATGAAGCTTGAGAATTCAGTGAGACTCACAGTGAGTACTATCATGTTACACTTATGACTAGGTAAGCAGAGTCCTTGAAGGGCCACACTTTCCAACTTAACCAGAACTTGCTCAGAAAGAATTGAACTCACAAAGAAGGCAGTTACATTCCAAGAAACACAAATGACCTGGGAATCCTATCAGATCCTTTCTTACTCCTGCTACTTGCCTGTATTAGCCGACCACTAATGCTGAAAATGACTTAGAAAGAAAGAGCAACCTATGTTCCTTTTTCTTCAGTCTTTCCTTACTCATCAGTAACTTGAAGATAGAGTATTGGTAGAATGTGTGCATATAAAGTGAAAAGAAAAAGTTAAATTAGTTTTATGGAGCATTTCTGCAATGTTGGTAAGAATAAAATATATATGCATGTATGAGTTATAAAATGTCAATTATGTCATTTTGATGATTCTGCATATGAGTAAATGCCCTTATATTCACTTTTATTTATTTTTAAATTTTGTTTTATTTTTTTACACAGCAGATTCTTATTAGTTATCCATTTTATACACATTAGTGTATACATGTCAATCTCAATCGCCCAATTCATCACACCAGCACCCCCACCTGCCACCGCTTACTGCCTTGGTGTCCATACGTTTGTTCTTTACATCTGTGTCTCAATTTCTGCCCTGTAAACCAGTTCATCTGTATCATTTTTCTAGGTTCCACATATATTCGTTAATATATGATATCTGTTTTTCTCTTTCTGCCTTATTTCACTCTGTATGACAGTCTCTAGATTCATCCATGTCTCTACAAATGACCCAATTTCGTTCCTTTTTTTATGATTGAGTAATATTCCATTGTATATATGTACCACATCTTCTTTATCCATTCATCTGTGGATGGGCATTTAGTTTGCTTCCGTGACCTGGCTATTGTAAATAGTGCTGCAGTGAACATTGGGGTGCATGTGTATATTTGGATTATGGTTTTCACAGGGTATATATCCAGTAGTGGGATTGCTGGATCATATGGTAGTTCTATTTTTACTTTTTTGAGGAACCTCCATACTGTTCTCCATAGTGGCTGTATCAACTTACATTGCCACCAACAGTGCAAGAGGGTTCTCTTTTCTCCACACCCTCTCCAGCATTTATTGTTTGCAGATTTTCTGATAATGCCCATTCTAACTGGTGTGAAGTGATACCTCATTGTAGTTATGATTTGCACTTCCCTAATAATTAGTGATGTTGAGCACCTTTTCATGTGCTCCTTGGCCATCTGTATGTCCTCTCTGGAGAAATGTCTATTTAGGTCTTTGGCCCATTTTTGGATTGGGTTGTTTGTTTTTTTAATATTGAGCTGCATGAGCTGTTTATATATTTTGGAGATTAATAATTTGTCCATTGATTCATTTGCAAATATTTTCTCCCATTCTGAGGGTTGTCTTTTTGTCTTGTTTGTAGTTTCCTTTGCTTTGCAAAAGCTTTTAAGTTTCATTAGGTCCCATTTGTTTCTTTTTGTTTTTATTTCCATTTTTCTAGGAGGTGGATCAAAAAGGATCCTACTATGATTTATGTCAAAGAGTGTTCTTCCTATGTTTTCCTCTAAGAGTTTTATAGTGTCCAGTCTTACATCTAGGTCTCTAATCCATTTTGAATTTATTTTTGTGTATGGTGTTAGGGAGTGTTCTAAATTCATTCCTTTACATGTAGCTGTCCAGTTTTCCAGCACCACTTATTGAAGGGACTGTTTTCTCTCCATTGTATATCCTTGTCTCCTTTGTCATAGATTAGTTGACCACAGGTGCATGGGTTTATCTCTGAGCTTTCTATCTTGTTCCATTGATCTATATTTCTGTTTTTGTGCCAGTACCATACTGTCTTGATTACTGTAGCTTTGTAGTTTAGTCTGAAGTCAGGAGGTCTGATTCCTCCAGCTCCGCTTTCTTCCCTCAAGACTGCTTTGGCTATTCAGGGTCTTTTGTGTCTCCATACAAATTTTAAGATTTTTTGTTCTAGTTCTGCAAAAAATGCCATTGGTAATTTGATAGGGATAGCATTGAATCTGTAGATTGCTTTGGGTAGTATACTCATTTTCACAATATTGATTCTTCCAATCCAAGAACATGGTATATCTCTCCATCTGTATCATCTTTAATTTCTTTCATCAGTGTCTTATAGTTTTCTGCATAAAGGTCTTTTGTCTCCCTAGGTAGGTTTATTCCTAGGTATTTTATTCTTTTTGTTGCAATGGTAAATGGGAGTATTTCCTTAATTTCTCTTTCAGATTTTTCATCATTAGTGTATAGGAATCCAAGAGATTTCTGTGCATTAATTTTGTACCCTGCAACTTTACCAAATTCATTGATTAGCTCTAGTAGTTTTCTGGTGGCATCTTTAGCATTCTCTACGTATAGTATCATGTCATCTGCAAACAGTGACAGTTTACTTCTTCTTTTCCAATTTGTATTCCTTTTATTTCTTTTTCATCTCTAATTGCCATGGCTAGGACTTCCAAAACTATGTTGAATAGTAGTGGCAAGAGTGGACATCCTTGTCTTGTTCCTGATCTTAGAGGAAACACTCTCAGTTTTACACCATTGAGAATGATGTTTGCTGTGGGTTAGTCATATATGGCCTTTATTGTGTTGAGGTAGGTTCCCTCTCTGCCCACTTTCTGGAGAGTTTTTTATCATAAATCGGTGTTGAATTTTGTCAAAAGCTTTACCTGCATCTACTGAGATGATCTTATCGTTCTATTCTTCAATTTGTTAATATGGTGTATCACATTTATTGATTTGTGTATACTGAAGAATTCTTGCATCCCTGGGATAAATCCCACTTGATCATGGTGTATGATCCTTTTCACTTGTTGTTGGATTCTGTGTGCTAGTATTTTGTTGAGGATTTTTGCATTTATGGTCATCAGTGATACTGGCCTGTAGTTTTCTTTCTTTGTAGTATCTTTGTCTGATTTTGATATCAGGGTGATGGTGGCCTCATAGAATGAGTTTGGGAGTGTTCCTTCCTCTGCAATTTTTGGGAAGAGTTTGAGTAGCTCTTCTCTAAATTTTGATAGAATTCACCTGTGAAGCCATCTGGTCCTGGACTTCTTTTTGTTGGAAGATT
Organism: Globicephala melas; assembly: GCF_963455315.2. Lineage (NCBI taxonomy): Eukaryota > Metazoa > Chordata > Mammalia > Artiodactyla > Delphinidae > Globicephala > Globicephala melas. Next base: position 64,161,503 of record NC_083322.1, read on the forward strand.
TTAAATCACAGTTTCAATTTCATTACTTGTGATTAGTCTGTTCATATGTTCTACTTCTTCCTGGTTCAGTCTTGGAAGGTTATACCTTTCTAAGAATATGTCCATTTCTTCCAGGTTGCCCATTTTATTGGCATAGAGTTGCTTGTAGTAGTCTCTCAGGATGCTTTGTATTTCTGTGGTGTCTGTTGTAACGTCTCCTTTTTCATTTCTAATTTTATTGATTTGAATCCTCTCCCTGTTTTTCTTGATGAGTCTGGCTAATGGTTTATCAATTTTGTTTCTCTTCTTAAAGAACCAGCTTTTAGTTTTATTAATCTTTGCTATTGTTTTCTCTGTTTCTATTTCATTTACTTCTCCTCTGATCTTTATGATTGCTTTCCTTCTGGCAATATAGGGGTTTTGTTAGTTCTTCTTTCTCTAGTTTCTTTAGGTGTAAGGTTAGATTGTTTGAGATTTTTCTTGTTTCTTGAGGTAGGCTTGTATAGCTATAAATTTCCCTCTTAGAACTGCTTTTGCTGTATCCCATAGGTTTTGGATTGTCGTGTTTTCATTGTCATTTGTCTCTAGGTATTTTTTGATTTCCTCTTTGGTTTCTTCAGTGATCTCTTGGTTATTTAGTAACGTATTGTTTAGCCTCCATGTGTTTGTGTTTTTTACGTTTTTTTCCTGTAAGTGATTTCTAATCTCATAGCATTGTGGTCAGGAAAGATGCTTGATATGATTTCAATTTTCTTAAATTTACTGAGGCTTGATCTGTGACCTAAGATATGATCTATCCTGGAGAATGTTCCATGTGCACTTGAGAAGAATGTGTGATCTGCTGTTTTTGGATGGAATGTCCTATAAATATCAATGAAATCTATCTGGTCTACTGTGTCATTTAAAGTTTGTGTTTCCTTATTAATTTTCTGTTTGGATGATCTGTCCATTGGTGTGAGGTGTTAATGTCCCCCACTATTACTGTCGATGTCCTCTTTTATAGCTGTTAGCAGTTGCCTTATATATTGAGGTGCTCCTATGTTGGGTGCATATAGAATTATAATTGTTTTATCTTCTTGGATTGATCCCTTGATCATTATGTAGTGTCCTTCCTTGTCTCTTGTAACATTCTTTATTTTAAAGTCTACTTTATCTGATATTGCTACTCCAGCTTTCTTCTGATTTCCATTTGCATGGAATATCTTTTTTCATCCCCTCACTTTCAGTCTGTGTGTGTCCCTAGGTCTCAAGTGGGTCTCTAGTAGACAGCGTAAAAATGTGTCTTGTTTTTGTATCCATTCAGCAAGCCTGTGTCTTTTGGTTGGAGCACTTAATCCATTCACGTTTAAGGTAATTATCAATATGTATGTTCCTAGTAGCACTTTCTTAATTGTTTTGGGTTTGTTTTTGTAGGTCCTTTTCTTCTCTTGTGATTCCCTCTTAGAGAAGTTCCTTTAGCATTTATTGTAGAGCTGGTTTGGTGGTGCTGAATTCTCTTAGCTTTTGTTTGTCTGTAAAGCTTTTGATTTCTCCATCGAATCTGAATGAGATCCTTGCTGGGTAGAGTAATCTTGGTTGTAGGTTCTTACCTTTCATCACTTTAAGTATATCATGCCACTCCCTTCTGGCTTGTAGAGTTTCTGCTGAGAAATCAGCTGTTAACCTTATGGGAGTTCCCTTGTATGTTATTTGTCTTTTTTCCCTTGCTGCTTTCAGTAATTTTTCTTTGTCTTTAATTTTTGCCAATTTGATTACTATGTGTCTCAGTGTGTTTCTCCTTGGGTTTATCCTGTATGGGACTCTCTGCACTCCCTGGACTTGGGTGGCTATTTCCTTTCCCATGTTAGGGAAGTTTTCGAGTATAATCTCTTCAAATATTTTCTCAGGGCCTTTCTCTCTCTCCTCTCCTTCTGGGACCCCTATAATGTGGATGCTGTTGCGTTTAATGTTGTCCCAGAGGTCTCTTAGGCTGTCTTCATTTCTTTTCATTCTTTTTTCTTTATTCTGTTCTGGGGCAGTGAATTCCACCATTCTGTCTTCTAGGTCACTTACACATTTTTCTGCCTCAATTATTCTGGTATTGATCCCTTCTAGTGTATTGTTCATTTCCGTTACTGTATTGCTCATCTCTGTTTGTTCTATAATTCTTCTAGATCTTTGTTAAACATTTCTTGTATCTTCTCGATCTTTGAATCCATTCTTTTCTCGAGGTCCCGGATCATCTTCACTATCATTATTCTGAATTGTTTTTCTGGAAGGTTTTCCATCTCCATTTCAATTAGTTGTTTTTTCTGGGGTTTTATCTTGTTCCTTCATCTGGTACATAGCCCTCTGGCTTTTCATCTTGTCTACCTTTCTGTGAATGTGGTTTTTGTTCCTAATTGACACCAACTTTTAAAAACTATAAGTTAAATAGCGGTACACAACTACTTTCAGTCATCAAGCCTCTCAGGCATCTTCTGGATAAGAAGAAAAAAAGGTTCTTTTGGAAGTGTTGTGATACAGTTACACTGAACTGTAGTACAGTACTAAATGAGAGAAATTATGTTACAAAATGAAAAAAAAGTTATATCTCAGGAACATTTTGAAGTTATCAATACAATCAACAAAATAGTCATATTTATTTTAATCTACTGGTTTAATTATTTTAACATTAAAAGCTTATGTTTCAAGTATTCATCTGTGATGAAATACAACTCTTGTGTTGATCTCTCCAGCCTCACTCTCTATCCCATTAAGGCATCTTACAGGCTGTATCCCAGTCAGCTCCTCTTGCAACCTTGTAAGGATCTTTGTGGATGAGGGCCCTGGGAGTGGTTTTTCCTTTTGTTTTATTCATTTTTTTTCCTTCTTTCAGGTCTTGGTTACCTCACATTCTTTCTCTGAGCAAGTCTCACATTTCCAATCTGTCCTGCAAATTACCAATCAAATAGTCTGCCAGCCACACTGCTGTGACTGCATTACACCCTCTAAGGACTCCCTGTAGTTCTCCAGATCAAGCATTCATATATGTCTGTTGTGTTTTAAGACATTCAACCATCTGTCCCCACTAGACATACCTTGTCTAGCAAATCCATTTCCCCTGCTCTGGGTATAGTTGCAACAAGATTAGGCTCAGGGGACCACATTGCTTGGAAAAGGATGACTCCAAGCCTTTATCAACCATTTAGGATTAGGTTAAAAACCAACATCAATTTGTAAATCTTCTTGTTTAAAGCAATTTTTACCATCTCTCTTTCTGCACTCCTGCATTTTGGGATCTCTTTCATATTCAGAAAAATAGAAAGAAAGTATAGTTATTCTACAGATAGCTATTACAAGATCACAATGTAGAAACAAGTCTATGGAGTAATGGGAAAATTACAAAAAAAATTTTAAGTAGACCTATATTTGACTTTGGAATCTTGCCAGGATTAAGAAGACCAAATGACTTAGAGATATTATATTTATCACATAAAACATTCATTAATAAACAGTGTAAAATTTGGCTCACCGATAGAGACTGTGCATTGATAGGTGATTAGAGATAACACATTTTTTTAAGGGAGACATTTTGAAGGCAGTGGAATTTGAACAGAGTTTTGAGGGAATGAAAGTTAAGTGATTGGAAATGAGGAAGAGAGAACAGTAAAATAAAGGAGACTTTCTACATGGAAGGCTCTGAAGCAGAAACTAATCCAAATAATTAATCATCATCATTAATCTTTTCCAAGATCTTCCATTTTGTCCTCTGATGACCCTCATGTAGAAACACAGAAAGTTTGGACCATGAAGACTGTACGCTGAGAGCTAAGTTGCAGTCTGTCCCTTTAATTTGCATCACTGTAGTGCAATGTCTGCTAGCAAATCACAGGAAAAGAATCCTAGGGAAAATAAAGTTTCACTGATGGGAGAAATGTTATTCTATTAATTGGGCCAAAAGCTGTTCACTTCCATACTGAAAATCACAAATGTGTTAGGAAATACCAGCCCATTTCATCAAGAGTTAACATTTATAAAATGTTGTTCAGGACCATCTCAGACTTAATAACAATTGCAAGAGTTTGTAATTAAAAAAAAAAAGGATAGCTACAGCTGATAGAGAAAGAGCATCATACGCTCAGCAACTGAAATAGAAAGTCTCTGTTAAGATCAAACAAAGCCAAACCATGATTAATGAATATTTCCAGAAAGTAAACCTGAGAGTTCTATAAAACATTAATATCTGCACTGACAAAGAAGGAGTTGATTAGACGGAGATGGGCCAAAATGGAACTCATGAACCAGTCAACATAAGTGAAAATTAAAGGTCAATGAGAACAAAGATCTGGGAAAAGATAGAAAAATTACCCTAGTTCACTGTTTTCCAAACCTGGCAGAAGGTGGGGAGTGGTGGTGGTTCTAAATAGTCCTACCTTCAGGTCCCATTAGAAGATTACTCAATTGGATCTACAAAGCAAGATCTTAGAAATATTTATTTTAAAAAGATCCCTGACACCTCCATCACATCACATCATTACCATTTCTGTTTTGTGGTGAGAACATTCAGGATCTACTCTCTTAGAAATTTTCACATATATAGCACAGTGTTGTTATCTATAATCACAATGTTGTGTATCAGATCCACAGAACTTATGCAGCTTCTAACTGGAAGTTTGTGCTTTTTGTCCAACACCTCCTCATTATACCCCCACTACCAGTCCCTGGAAATCACAGCTTTTTCAGATTCCACATATAAGTGAGATCATATATAGTATATGTATTTCTCTGACAGTTCACTTAGCATGATGCTAACACTAAGATGGTAATCATACTGCAATATATGTGTATCAAATAAACACCTTGTACACCTCAAAGTTACACAATGTTATGTGTCAATTACATTTCAATACAGCTGGGGGAAAAAAGATCCCTAAATGATTCTGATGCATCAGTGTTTGGGAGCTATTCTGTCTACTCATTTCTGAGGGAGGAAGGAAGGAAGGAAGGATTGACAGTTCAAGTAAATTCTCAGTCATATTTGGGACTAGAAATTATATACACTTATTTAATTAAAAGTAAATAACATTGTCCCACTGCATCATCTTAATTTACCTCAAATAACTCTTTTGTTGTTGTTCATCTCAAGCCCAGAGTTGAAGCAATAATTTAGGTATTTTAAGGAGACATAAGTAAATCAGAGTGGGCTCTTTTTTACTTCATCTTCTATAAAGAGACTAAGTAATGAAGTTTTATAGTAGTCATTTCCTAATAAAGACATTTGGGGGTAATAAGATTTTGTTTATAAGGTACTTTGATGAGTGCTAGGTGGGCTATTTAATCATAAATCAATAAAATACAATTGCTGCTCTGAAGGAACATACACATTTATATCAATACATACATAATATAATTTGACACCGAATCTAAAAGCAAGTATAGGTATACATTAGTGGGAACTTTGCTCTTACAGGAAAGAGTAAATATTTTATAAAACTGAAATGTAACTAGATTAGGCTAAAGATATTATACAATTTTCTCAGGTAAATATGGTGCTAATATTCAGTTGGTGTGTGCTGGCTTATACAGAAAAAAGCACACTGATTTTTAAAAACAGACCAATAGATTAAGGCATCTTTTCAGATTGGTCAGTGTTTGTGTCTTGATCAGTGAATATTTTGTTAAATATTACAAACAACACCCTGAGTGTAATCAACAATTTATTTATAAGTCCTGTTCTCTTAATTCCCAGAGTTCCCATTATAATTTCAAAGGAAAACAAAGTAAAACAAAATAAATCACGCAGTTGAGCTCAAGAATCTTACATGTCTCTCCGATCTAAATCTACCTACCACAGCAATTCAAGGTAAGTGATCTCTCATGTTTCTTTTCTGCTTAAAAACCTATAATAGCTTCACACTGATTATTATATCCTGAATGAAGGGAAAGGAAATAACACTTTTGAGTACCTACTATGTGCCCAGCAAATGATCATCATGGCAATTCAATAGGTAAATATTTTTCTTAGTCACGTTTTACAACATTTGAAATAGAGAATCAAACAGTTTTTTTTTTTTTTTTTCCTTTGCCCCAAGTCATCAGCTACTTAGTGCAGAGGCAGGATTTCAAGCCCACATTCCTAGACTCCAAAGCTCATGTTCTCTCTATCATAACATGCTAAATTCCAGGCATAAGCATTTTGTAGACACTTGATTAAAAACTGGTAATAAATATGAGTTTATATTTTACCCAAATCTATATACTAGTGCATTTTTCAAAATACACTTTTCTTTTTCTTTCAGAGTATAATCTACCCTTAAATTAGACCAATTCTATGTAGCATATTACAACCTGGAAATAATCAACAGTATAACTTTGAGAAATGGAATCACAGTAAAGTCACAACTTTTAATAAACGGATGCTTAATTTCTTTGGAGATTTATTCTTCTATTCAGTGTAATTGTTTCTGACATTTCAGTAATGCTTTTATAAGCAACTTGACCTTTGATGCATTTCTTTTTTCAAGCTTGGAGCTTGACAAAATGCCAGAAATAGAGCATTCAGGAGGAGAGTTATAAAAGCAAAACAAAGCAAAACAACTAAAATAACTGGGTTACAAAGCAATGCTTTTTCAGGTAAAATTTTATCTGATTTATAATCTCATCTTTTGATTTATTTTTAATACGCTGCATGTAAATATATGCTATTTTACATTGTACTTTCATAATCTGAAGTTCAGAACATATGCAGTAACTAGGTAAGTAAGCTTTAGGGAGCATTGGCCCTACATGCTTATGAGGATAAATGTTCAAAGTAATAACTGAGTAAACAAATAAAGAAAGAAGAGACATAAACAACAGTTACACTTGAACTCTTTTACTAAAAATCAGCCTGAATACTAAGGAAACCATGATCACATTCACTTGCAAACTGGCAGCGCTTTTATTCCCCAATTCTTTAAGTAGCTGCTGAACAGTATCAATGAAGATAAAATATAATCAACGTTAACTACTTTCTATTGTAAAACTGTATCTTCTAGCATTGTGTGCCAAGACAATGTTCTCCAGAAGGCATTAAAAAAATCAAAACCACTACTGAACTAGAGAAATCTTAAAAAGTGCTTGGCTTATGTGTACATCTGAAAGATGGAATAGAGGCTGCCTATTTGATCAAACAAGGAGAGAAGATGCAGGCAGAATGAGTTCCATAGCTAATGTGCTAAGACTTTTGAAATCTTTACCCTGAGGGTAGGAACAGTGAGCTACTCTGCTTGGGTTTGGATGGACTTACAAAGCTGGGGTGGGGGGGAATGGATGAGATGAAATACACAGAATCAAAATAAGAGGGGATTTGGGGAGTTAAGATTTTTAGACAAGTTAAGTTACTGGAAAGTCAATGCTAAGAATAACAGTAGATACCCAAATAGGAAAATCTTGTTAGTAATATTCTAAGATCATAAATTTTTCAAGTGATAAATTTTATAATGAGTCAGAAGTATAAGTAAATACTATGATCATATGTGAACACTATGCTTCTATTTCCACTCTAAAGGACATGAACATAAAATCACAATCTGGAACTGATAACTGTTGACATTTATGAGCATTGCTATGTGTTAGACACGAAGTGATTTACAGGTTTTAGCTAATGTAATTCTCCAACAATCTTATGAGGTACACATGGTTATTATACCCATATTATAGAGAAGGAAACTAAGGCATGCAAGTTGAATAATATGCGATTAATCTCTTATGATTCTCCAGTAAGACTGTTGTGCACACAGAATCAGAAAAGTGTGGAAAGAAAAGATACGGGAGTGATTCAGCTTAAGGATTGGGGGCCCACAGAAAATGAAAGACTTGCCCAAGGTCACACCACAGGTTAATGATATAGCTGGGTTTCTACTATTCATTCAATGATCATATGAAGCTAGGATTTAGGGATGAAACATTTGTTATTTTCTTACGTATGAGGCCATCACAGAGATTACAGATACTATTTCACAACACTTTGCTCAATTACCTGATGCACCAACAAACACAAATTACACTTCTCCCAAGGGTCAGACACCTGTGCTATATAAACTGCTTACAATAATCTTCAAAAGCATAAAATATCTTGCTTTTACATGTGAGGAAACTGTATGAATCAAATGCAAAAGCAGTAAATCTCACTCAAGGATGCATGGGATTGAAAACATACAATGCGATTTTCTTGAAACAAAACAAAAGAAACAATGAAGAAATTCAGCCAACCAAGAGTAGAACCAAAGTCCACAACTTAGGAGTAGGAAAGACAAGAGGTTATAGGCCTGATAACAAAAACTGAATGTATGTCAGCAAAGGAACTGAGGCTAAATAATTGTGAGAATTCATTACAGAAGACCACATAGATGCCATGAATCCAGAAATCAAACTATCCAACATAAATCAATAGGTAATTTTAATGGACATATATCTGCTGACATAAGCAAGATGTTTTGGTACATCTTCCAATAAATGGTACTGACAGAAATTCACCCCATTCCATTTCTTCAGGACACTATAGAAATGAAGTAGTTCCTGAGAAAGCAATTCAAACAAAGCCAATCCCCAATCCAGCATTGTTTCAAAAATAGCATGGAAATCACTGATTATCCTGTTGGCAAACACATGTTACAGTATAATGCACTGTTGATAATCTTTATTACTTAATATCACCTTCCACTCAGAAAAAAGTTACCTTAAGGATAACTGTTCAGGTACATTATTATCTTCATTGTACGTATGAGGCAGAGACTGCAGAGACGCAGGTATGTTTTGGAACTCCTGACTGTCAAACCGTGGCCATCACATTCTCTTTCGATTCAGTGTGCACTTAAATGGATTTGATAGGGTATCAATGCTTAGGAAGAGTTTTCAACTTATTAAGTATCAGAGGATGACAAAATTCAATTCTGCTTTAGTAGAACTGAGTATCCTCAATATCAGATTAAAATACTTTGATAAAAGGAAATAATAATCAAAATTTTGTAGTGCATTTCATCGGTTGTCCTAATTCTTCTCTCTAAAATGTCTTACAAATAAATGGTCACTAATTCCAAACATTCCTTCCCAATATTTGATGTGAGAGTCTAATTCCTTTTGCCTTTTCAACTTCAAGTAGAAATGATTAAGAGTTAATATTTAAAAGAACTCAGCTATAACCTATGCTTCAAAAAATATTACATTGTAAAAGAACTATTTTTTATTTGATAAAGTTGACATGTTACAACTTGTAAATTTAGGGTGTACAGTATGTTACTTTGATACAGTTATATATTGTAATATGATTGCCACTGAAGAAACATTATCACATTACATAATAATAGTACAGTACTATTCGCTATATTCATCATACTGTGCATTAGATCTCCATGGCTTATTTAGTACTCATTACAAGTTTGTACCCTTAAATGCTATCAATCATATCCTGCCTCACTCCCTGGTAACCACCACCCCATTCTGTTTTGTTTTTTTTTTTTTTTAAACAAGTCTGACCTTCTTTTAGATTCTTCATATAAGTGACATCACACAGTACCTGTCTCTCTCTGTCTGACCCATCCTACCTAGCACAATGTGCTCAAGGTCCAATGTAAATGGCAGAATATCTTCTCTTTTCATGACAGAATAACACTTCATTATGCATATATACCATGTCCTTTTTTATCCATTCATCTGTGGGAATCTTTTTTCTTTTTCTCCTTTTTCTTTTTTTAATTCAAACGATTAGAGTAGAAGACTTAAAAGATAGAAGGCCAAGTATTGGGTGGGCCAAAAAGTGCCTTCGGGTTTTAAGTAAAAATAAAAGACACATTTTTCATTTTCACCAAGAACTTTATTGAACAACATATTCACCTTTCTGTTCCACTACCTTCTGCCATTTTTCAGGCAACTTTGTAATTCCATTTTCCCAAAACTTTTAATCTTTTTGAGCAAAGAACTGTTCCAGGTACCTTTTACAGTCTTCCAGGGAATTGAAATTTTTTCCATTAAGAGAATTTTGTAAAGACCTAAATGAATGGAAATCCGAAGGTGTAACGTCTGGTGAATATGGTGGATGAATCAGAACTTCCCAGCCAAGCTGTAACGGGTTTTGCCTGAACATCAAAGAAACATGCGGTCTTGCGTTATCTGGATGGAAGATTATGCATTTTCTTTTGACTAATTCTGGATGCTTTTCATCAAGTGCTGCTTTCAGTTGGTCTAACTGGGAGCAGTACTTGTTGGAATTAATCCTTTGGTTTTCTAGAAGGAACTCAAAATAGAGGACTCCCTTCCAATCCCACCAGATACACAACATCACCTTCTTAGATTGAAGACTGGCCTTTGGTGTGGCTGGTGGTGGTTCATTTCGCTCGCCCCACGATCTCTTCCATTCCACATTATTGTACAGTATCCACTTTTCATCACCCGTCACAATATGTGTTAAAAACGGGACATTTTCATTACGTTTAAGTAGAGAATTGCATGCAGAAATATGGTCAAGAAGGTTTTTTTCGCTTAACTTACGTGGAACCCAAACATCAAAGCAATGAACATAACCAAGCTGGTGCAAATGATTTTCAACGCTTGATTTGGGTATTTTGAGTATGTCGGTTATCTCCAGCGTGGTATAACGTTGATTGTTCTCACTTAGTGCCTCGATTTGATGGCTAACAACTTCAACTGGTCTACCCGAACTTGGAGCATCGTGCAGCAAGACATCTCCAGCACGAAACTTGGCAAACCACTTTTTTTTTTTTTTTTTTTTTTTTGCGGTACGCGGGCCTCTCACCGCTGTGGCCTCTCCCGTTGCGGAGCACAGGCTCCGGACGCGCAGGCTCAGCGGCCATGGCTCACGGGCCCAGCCGCTCCGCGGCATGTGGGATCTTCCCGGACCGGGGCACAAACCCGTGTCTCCTGCATCGGCAGGCGGACTCTCAACCACTGCGCCACCAGGGAAGCCCGGCAAACCACTTTTGACACGTTCGATCAGTCACAGCACCTTCTCCATACACTGCACAAATCTTTTCTTTTTGCATTTCAGTTGCGTTTTTACCTTTCTTGAAATAATAAAGCATAATATGCCAAAAATGTTGCTTTTTTTCTTCCATCTTCAATATTAAAATGGCTACACAAAAATTGACCAGTTTTGTTAAGTCTTCTTTTAAATGCACGCTGATATGGCAGCTGTCACATACAACCTAACAAAATTGTTTCAAATGAAGTTAAAGACAACTATGTGCTACTAGAGTCAGCTTACGGAAAAAACTGAACAAATCTTCTGGCCAAGCCAATAGTTTTTATAGTAGAATTGGAAATAAAAGTGCTGCCACAGATAGAAACGTCAAAATTAAAAGTAGGTACTTCGAACATACATTTAAGGCAAAAAATTAAATACATGAGAGAATTTACGTAATAAAAACGCTTAGATGGATTCAGGGAGAGAACTTTCCATTAGAGTGAAAAATAGCAATTCATATAGCATTGGCATGGTTAGTGAATAAGGTAATGGGAAATTGTACATGGATAAAAGTAAAGGAAGGATTCAGAATAATGAGGAAATGAAGCATACTAGCGGAATGTCATTTGGGCAGTTATTGCATTACTGGGTCATGCATTATGGCTTGAGATTTACATATCTGTGGGGCTCATTACCTAGTTTCTTCTCCTGCTGGTAGTGACTTGGCATGATAAGAATCTGGAATTAAGGGATGGAGAATCTAAGAGTGCTTTACAAAGTGTACCTGTTTTTAAAAGTACTTCTGGAACAAACGAAAGTTTTATGAGAACAATACAGGGATAAAGAGATCCTGGAGCAGCAGGACTCCTAAAGCAGGACTAAAGCAGAGGTGCCAGCATGTACAGATAATTTCACCAAGGGACACTGCAAAATACACGTTTTAATGTTTTTAAGTTTTTCTGTCAATTAAATATTTTCTTAGCAAAGAAAACGCATTTTGCTACTAAATGTAAGGACTGTCCTTGACGTATATGGCTGTTATTGTACTTGGTTCATTTGTATCCTGATCATTCTCTTACTGATTCGAACACTTTCTAGGTTCCAGCTTCCACTCTTGCTCTTCTCCACTCAGCAGCCAGACAGTCCTTTTAAAAACAATTCTGATCACATCATTCCTCTCCTGAAATCTTCCAGTAGCTTCCCATTAATGTGGAATTATCTCCCAAGTCCTAAAAGGCCCTCTATGATTTGGTCCTTGGTCACATCTATGCTTTTCCAGCCACACTGGCCTCTGTGACACTCTGGGAACACTTGAAGCATTCTCCTGTCTGGACTCTTCCTTCTGGCTGTAGTACTTTTCTCTCTGATATTCACTTTATTGGTCCCTCACATCCCGTCTCCGTTTGACTTTCTTTTCCTAAGAGAGGCATTGCCCGGCCATTCTGTCTAAGATACTCTTCTCCCCACTCATAGCTCTCCATCACAACACCTTTCTTTGTTTCCAGGTATTTTTTCCAATTGTTATTGTAAAATATATACATTAATGTATATATAATATATACATGAATGATGTCTTGTATCTTTCTGTGAGTTTGTTCCGTCTCCTCTCCCTAGAATACAAGTTCTACAAAGTCAGGGATATTGTCTGTTGTTTGTCTCTCACTGCTGTAACCCTATAATGGTTAAAAAAGTACCTGACACATAATACAAACTTATTAAACATTTTCTGAGTAAATAAATGAATGACACCTAGCGACTTCAGGCAGTCATAATAAGGAATACTTATAACTCAACTGAAAGACAACCCAATTAAAAATAGTCAAAGGATTGAATAAACATTTCTCCAAAGAAGATACACCAATAACCAGCAAGCACATGAAAAGATGCTCAACAGCATTAATCATTAGGAAAATGAAAATAAAATCACAATGAGATACCATTTCACTCTCACTAAAATGGTTATAATAAAAAGAAAAGAAGAACCGGCGTTGTTGAGGACATGGAAAAACTGAAACCGTTACATGTTGCTGGTGGGAATGCAAAATTGTGCAGCCACAGTGGAAAGGTTTGGCAGTTCCTCAAAACATTAAACCAGAACTATCATATGACCCAGCAATTCTAGTCCTTGGCATATACTCAAGAAAATTGAAAAGATATGCCCACACAAACACTTTCCCACAAATGTTCATAGCAGCACTATTCACAACAGTCCCATGGAAACATCCCAAATGTCCATCAACAGGTGAATGGAAAAACAAAATGAGGGCATTACTCAGACATTAAAAAAGAAGGAAGTACTGATACACACCACAATGTGGATAAACCTTGAAAACATCATGCTAAGTGAAAGCAGCCAGGTACAAAAGGTCATATATCATGTGACTCCATTTATAGAAATATCCAGAACAGACAAATCCACAGAGACATAAAGTAGACTGGTGGTTGCCATATATTGGGGGATAAGAAAACAAGGAGTGACTGCTTAGTGGGTACTGGGTATTCTTTTGGGGTGATGAAAAATGTTTTAGAACTAAATAGCAGTGGTGGTTGCACAACACTGTGAAAATACTAAATGCCAGTGAATTGTACGCTTTAAAACACAGTTACTTTCATGTTATATGAATGTCACCTCAATTAAAAAAAGAGAACAAGAAACTGTGATGTGTTTATAACAGTCTATAAAGGCCCTCAGGATCTGGTCCCAGCTACATTCTACTACCCACCCCTCATCTATCTCTCCTACACACACACACACACACACACAGTCACACTCAGCTCACACTCCTGGCCTCATGCTCAGCCTCAAACCAGCCAGGTGTGCTCCACCTCAGTCTTTACATTTGTTCTTCCCCTCATCTGGGCACAGATTTCCCACACCTGCCTAAGAGCTTATTCCCTCTTTCCTTTCGGGTTCTGCTTAAACGTTGCACCCCAGAGAGGTCTTCCTTGACCACCTAAAATAAACTAATATACTCGCCAATGTCTCTCACCCTGTGTATTTTTCTCCATAGTACTTATCATCATCTGACTCATGATATTTTACTTATTTACTTTTTAATTGTCTGTTCCCTCCCTAGAATGTGAGGTCCATGAAGACAGGTACATTATTTTAATCCTGTTATAACCATTACATGTAAACAGGGCCTGGCACAAAGTAGGCAATCAGTTAATATTTACTAAGTAACTTAAAATCATTTATATGAAGTTCCAGAATAAGTAAACATAAAATGCTTAGGGACACCTTCATATGTTGAAAAACCATGTAATATGCAAAACCAAAACGATGAACAAAAAATTCACTTAGAAAATCACTCTGGAGAAGGGGTGAATAGGAACCAGAGGGAGGAGGTCATGAGGGTCCAGGGAGTTCCAATTCTATTAGTAAAGTTCTATTTATTTAATTGGATAATATTTTAATGGATGTTTATCTTTATGTTTTATGACGTGTAATATTGTAAGATCTTTTGTATGCATCAAATATTTCACAACATTTTAAACAGGTTAGCAGTATAATTATTTGGTAACATTTAAAAAACACGAAACATATTTAAACAAATTACTTGCTTCTTTTTTTTCAAGAATATTATTTTACTCTTTAGAAGAACATAGGGACGTTTGGCTAAAACTGCATGGAGGCTCCAAAACTAAGAATGATCAACACTGGGTGGGGAACTCAGCCTCAGAAACAGTGACTTCTGTTACTCCATCCCTAACTCATCGGGAAGGAGGTTTTCATCCAGTCCTGAACAGATCACCAGCTGCTTTGTATTTATACTCATTTAAAACTGTTTTCTTTTTGCTTTGAATGGTAAAATAAGTGATAAATGAATTCACAAAAACAGTAGCTACAGAGAAAAAACGTTTACATATAATCAGGAATCACATTGGAAAGCCCTGCTGACATATTTAAGATCATTTATAAATCAAAATGGAATAACTATGGCTCAGGAGCCGGGTGGCCATTGTGCATGTGGTTTCAGACACATTCCTGCATCACTGAGAACTTTTCTCTAAGCTGTATCAAACACAAGGACAGCACCAGCAGTTTTCAAAATACTATCTGTAAGCAGCTACTAGCTGCAACCTTGTAATTTCAAAGTCTGCCTCCCCACCCCCTTTGCAACTAGGTAATCATTTCGAACCCCAACCAATCCTTGCTTACCAAGCATCCTTACTTCTTGCCATCTCCAATCCTGAATCTTGACAATTTATATAACCTTAGGGTTTTTGCCTTTATAAGCTTCCCCCATTTTGTAGTCCGACAGAACACAATTCAAGTGCTTCTTGGATCTGTGTCTCCTGGGCTGCAGTCTTAATAAATCCTCCCAAAACACATTTCTGTTGCCTCAACCAGGTTCTTGGAATTCTTGATTAACATTACATTAGAAAATATTAAAATACATGTCTTCAACTGAAAATGGGAAAAAATTGCTATGATTCTGGTTTCTGTTTTAACAATGAAATTTATTTATTGGACTCTGTATTGGCCCTATTGCCCTCAGAACAATACAATCAGTTGCTGGGTATGTAATATTTTAACTTAATACTCACAACTCCAACAAGATTGGCATCAAACAATCATAGGAGATGATGATGGAAAATTGATCCTATTTTTCTATTTGTTGATATACTGGGTTGGCCAGAAAGTTCGTTCAGGTTCTTCCATAAGATCTTATGGCAAAACCCGAATGAACTTTCTGGCCAACCCAATATCTCTGGCTGACCTCTAACAGTTGTCAACTTGACTTCAACCCATGCACTTCTACCTTTTAGCTGAGAGAAGAGAATTCCTCTCTGATCCTGTAAATATTCAAGACAGGCAATTTAATAATCCAGAGTGCCTTAAATCAGCACAAGTATCAATAATCAAATATAATGTATTTACTTAATATGGAAATTTCACTTACCATCTACTGATCACGAAAACAACTTAATGTCATTGTATTTAGCTGGATTCACTGCCAGATACTGAGTTATCATCATAGAGAATTAAAGCTTCAGAGATTTTGTCCATTTTTTTTAAGAGATGAATAAACTGAGCTGGTGATAGTAGAAAAGATTTGTCCAATGTTTTACAATTAGTGACAGAACTAGGATTAGAATTCATGTCTCTTTATTCATATTTCAGTAGTCTTTCCAGTATACCTCTGGTGATGATTTGCATACATAATATCTTGGTTGTACTCTCCAGGTATATAATCTCAAAAGTTGCTGAGAAGAGCAGAGTACTGCTCTGGCTAAATGAGTTGGGATTTCGTAACTGTGACTGGCCAAACCACAGTAAGAGCCTGTCAAAATATTTCAAGTAGCGGGCTTCCCTGGTGGCGCAGTGGTTGAGAGTCCGCCTGCCGATGCAGGGGACGCGGGTTCGTGCCCCGGTCTGGGAAGATCCCACATGCCGCGGAGTGGCTGGGCCCGTGAGCTGTGGCTGCTGAGCCTGTGCGTCCGGAGCCTGTGCTCCACAACGGGAGAGGCCACAACAGTGACAGGCCCGCGTACCGCAAAACAAAAAAAAAAAAAAAAAATTTCAAGTAGCAGTATCAATCACAATTTAGAATGTACTGTGACTAAGTAGTGAATGAAAGTTGTTTATATAAAGATAAGAACTTCTGACTGTGGTCATTTTTGAAAGTTTTTTGCCAATTCCCCTTCCTATTAATTAGAGAGTTCTAAGAGCTACTATTTGTATGCAGTTTTATTTTAAGCTGTATTCTAGCTATAAGGAGGTATAATACCTAATTAGTAATTTAATGAACTTACTGAAAATAAATTCTACCCAAAAGATTACATGCATACATGGAATACACTCATAAAATCAGAGACTTTAATACATAGATCCATTTTTTGAAACAGGAAAGGCAGAACGGAAGATAAGCAGGGTTGTTGATTAAGCCTAGCTAATGTCTTCGTACCCTAGGAATGACTCTGAGAACTGATTCATGACTCCAGGTGACCTACTACAGATTTGTTAGCTCTTCCAGAGTAGAAATTATGAAACTGCACGTCATTGATGCATATAGCCATCCACCTCCACCTTCCTATAAAACGAGGCTTTCACAAGCCAGTCGACCTTGCCTGTGTGCAGAGATGACCTTGTTTGTATACGTACTAAGGTCACTGTCTGGCTTTGGTGTAAAAATGTCGTAAATAACATTTTGGTTATAAATTCTTAATTATCTGCAGAACTCTTAATCCTCTTTTTCTGAAGAAAAATGTAATCTATTTACTGATAATAGAAAATTCCACACAACTTCTTTACAGAAGAAATAAGCAAGCAGAATTTAAATTGTACTTTTGAAAGATTAAATATTAATTTTAATTGAAAATCTGGATATACTTAAGTAATTCCTTAGGAGACACCATGTGAGTTTAATAATGAACTTGAATGTGGGGATACAGTGCCAATTATTCTGTAATTTCATTAGGACCTCTATTTGGTAATAGGAGGACATACATATCTTTATTTATATTGCTGTTATCTTTCAGAATTACAGTAGTGGTCATGTAGATAAAGTCTTTACAGGATGCAAGGGGATAAAAGAGAGAAAGCAACAGTATTATTCCCATACCAATAATTGTTTTTAGACGTAAAATGCATTGCCATCTGTCACATTCACAGAGTCAACAGCTCAAACAAAGGAAGGTAGAAATATTTCCACATAATTTTAAAAATCAGAAAACTACATTTCAAAACCTACTACATATTGAGATAGTAGAAAAAGAAATGCTATGTCATTAAAATGCATTGAGTATAACAAAGTACAAGCTATAAAGTAAAGAATAAGCACAAGGGAGTCAGATAAGAGAAAAGAAGAAAATTCCAACACACAATGTAATATTTTGGCGTGTGCTTTTGATTGCCATTTTACCTCAAGTCCTTTTTTAGGGCCTTCTATTGATCTGAGCTGTCAGAAGACAGCTACACTACTTTAAACACAACTTCATTAAATGTCTTGTATAGAAAGCACATTTTAAAGATGCATATAATGAGATACATGGAAGAGGATTTTGTAGTAGGCTTATTTTTCTGATATTTTATGAAAACCAACAGACACAGCATCTCTATATGCTAATGTGCTTTCTTCCAATCTAGAAGCAGGTGCTCTTCAGGGAAATTCAACATTTGTAAGTGAAGAACCAACAAACTATTCAGATTTACAACTCTTTCTGGACCACCCCCATGGAGGACACTAGCTCAAAGAGCCACAGAGAGATAAGGCAGACACATTGTTATGGAGGCAGCATGGAAAGGTGAAAAAGGAACTGATTTCAGAGCCACAGGGACCTGGGTACGAAGAAGACGTTGCCCCCTTGCTAGATGTGTCACCTTGGTCACGTTTTCTAACTTAGAGCTGAAGTGGCACTCTGCTCAGGGTCTGGAATGCAGAACTTTAGAAAATGTTAGCGTCTGTTTGTTCTCCCCATGCTTTCCTCGCATAATCTACTATCTTACAGCTTAACTCAGAGAGACAGACATGCTCGAATAAGAGTAATACAAGGAGAGCATCATATAAGCCATGATAGGGATACAAAGAAATTGCTACTATCAATAGAATGCAAGGCGAAAGCATTTGGTTCTGAGGGGAAGAGTGAGGGAGACTTTGTGAAAAAGACCTTTCAATTTGGCTCTTAAGGAATAAATAGCATTTCAATAGAAATATATGGGTAGGAGAGTGTATATTAAGTGGGTGAAAAAGCAGAAATATGGCATATATAACTGAATGGTCTGAGAAGTATCAAGCTTCATCCACGTGTGTGCTGGCACCATTCTAGGTACAGCGCATACATCAGTGAACAAAATATAACAAGCATTCTTTTCCTGACAAAGTGCATCACCTGACTAACCTAGTAGAAGGAAGAGAAAGTAGGAAAAAAAGATGCACAAGTATGTATCAGATTATTTTTCGCTTGATATTGTATTACACAAGAGATACTTACCATGTACGTGCTATGTGCCTAGAAACAGGTGCTGTGGGTAATTAAAACCCAACTAAATATGACTTGCGTTTTCCAGAATTTTATAATCTAGTCCAGTGGACAAAATGAACTCATGTGAAATAATAAACAATCACATTTTGTGGCACTGACTATAAAAGACATCAGTTAAGAAGAGGAGATAGCCCTCCCTCCTCACCGGGTCTATGGGTCTGTCCGGCAGCCAGGCTGTCTTTGCGGACCCTGCCCTGTGACTGGGAAGGACCCGGCAAGCACAGCGTGTGGTGCAGACGAGGACGCAGCGGGGCAGCTGCCCGCTGGCATCCTCTGCACTGCCCTCTGTTCCCCACTGGGTGTGGGAAGTAATGATCAAACTGAAAGGGAGGGAGGCACGGAGGCAGGAGCTGGAAGAGTGATGGGAAGTGCATGAACCAGGGCCGAGACCCGTGTGGCTGACAGGGTCTTGGTGCTCTGGGCAGGTGTCAGGCCTGAGCCTCTGAGGTGGGAGAGACGAGCTCAGGACACTGGACCACCAGAGACATCCCAGGCCCTAATACTATCAATCAGTGAGAGCTCTCCCAGAGATCTCCATCACAACACTAAGACCCAGCTCCACTCAGCGACTAGCAAGCTCCAGTGCTGGACACCCCATGCCACACAATTAGCAAGACAGGAACACAACCCCACCCATTAGCAGAGAGGCTGCCTAAAATCATAATAAGCTAACAGACACCCCAAAACACACCAACAGATGTGGTCTTGCCCACCAGAAAGACAAGATCCAGCCTCATCCACCACAACACAGGCACCAGTCCCCTCCACCAGGAAGCCTATGCAACCCACTGAACCAACCTTACCCACTGAGGGCAGACACCAAAAACAAAGGGAACTACGAACCTGTAGCCTGCAAAAAGGAGACCCCAAATACAGTAGGTTAAGCAAAATGAGAAGACAGTGAAACACACAGCAGATGAAGGAGCAAGGTAAAAACCCACCAGACCAAACAAATGAAGAGGAAATAGGCAGTCCACCTGAAAAAGAATTGAGAGTAATGATAGTAAAGACGATCTAAAATCTCATAAACGGAATGGAGAAAATACAAGAAATGTTTAAGAAGTACCTAGAAGAACTAAAGAGAAAACAATGATGAGCAACACAATAAATGAAATTAAAAATTCTCTGGAAGGAATCAACAGCAGAATAACTGAGGCAGAAGAACGGCTAAGTGACCTAGAACATAAAATAGTGGAAATAACTACCACAGAGCAGAATAAAGAAAAAAGAATGAAAATAATTGAGGACAGTCTTAGAGACCTCTGGGACAACATTAAATGCACCAACATTCAAATTATAGGGGTCCACAGAAAAAGAAAGGGACTGAGAAAATATTTGAAGAGATTATAATTGAAAACTTCCCTAATATGGGGAAAAAAACAGTCAATAAAGTCCAGGAAGCACAGAGACTCCCATACAAGAAAAAGCCAATGAGAACACACCAAGACACATAATAATCAAAATATCAAAAATTAAATACAAAGAAAAAGTATTAAAAGCAGCAACGGAAAAGCAACAAATAATATACAAGGGAATCCCCATAATGTTAACAGCTGATCTGTCAGCAGAAACTCTGCAAGCCAGAAGGGACCGGCAGGACATATTTAAAGTGATGAAAGGGAAAAACCTACAACCAAGGTTACTCTACCCAGCAAGGATCTCATTCAGATAGGACAGAGAAATTAAAACCTTTACAGACAAGCAAAAGCTAAGAGAATTCAGCACCTCTAAACCAGCTTTACAACAAATGCTAAAGGAACTTCTCTAGGCAGGAAACACAAGAGAAGGAAAAGACCTACAACAACAAACCCAAAACAATTAAGAAAATGGGAATAGGAGCAGACATATTGATAATTACCTTAAATGTAAATGGATTAAATGCTCCAACCAAAACACACAGGCTGGATGAATGGATACAGAAACAAGACCCATACATATGCTGTCTACAAGAGAACCACTTCACAACTAGGGACACATACAGACTGAAAGTGAGGGGGTGGAAAAAGATATTTCATGCAAATGGAAATCAAAAGAAAGCTGGAGTAGCAATTCTCAGACAAAATAGACTTTAAAATAAAGACTGTTACAAGAGACAAAAAAGGACACTACATAATGATCAAGGGATCAATCCAAGAAGAAGATATAACAGTTGTAAATATTTATGCACCCAACATAGGAGCATCTCAATACATAAGGCAAATACTAACAGCCATCAAAGGGGAAATTGACACTAACACAGTAAGAGTAGGGGACTTTAACACCTCATTTTCACCAAGGGACAGATCATCCAAAATGAAAATAAGTAAGGAAACACAAGCTTTAAATGATACATTAAACAAGATGGACTTCATTGATGTTTATAGGACATTCCATCCAAAAACAACAGAATACACTTTCTTCTCAAGTGCTCATGGAACATTCTCCAGGATAGATCATAACTTGGGTCACAAACCAAGCCTTGGTATATTTAAGAAAACTGAAATTGTGTCAAGTATCTTTTCTGACCACAGCACTATAAGACTAGCTATCAATTACAGGAAATAAAGTATAAAAAATACAAACACATGGAGGCTAAACAATACACTACTAAATAACCAAGGAGTCACTGAAGAAATCAAAGAGGAAATCAAAAAATACCTAGAAACAAATGACAGTAAAGACATGATGACCCAAAACCTATGCGATAAGACAAAGGCAGTTCTAAGAGGGAAGTTTATAGCAATACAATCCTACCTTAAGAAACAGGAAACATCTAAAATAAAGAACCTAACCTTACACTGAAAGCAATTAGAGAAAGAAGAACAAAAAAACCCCAAAGATAGCAGAAGTAAAGAAATCATAAAGATCGGGTCAGAAATAAATGAAAAAGAAATGAAGGAAACGACAGCAAAGATCAATAAAACTAAAAGCAGGTTCTTTGAGAACATAAACAAAATTGATAAACCATTAGCCAGACTCATCAAGAAAAAAGGGAAAACACTCAGATCAATAGAAATAGAAATGAAAACGGAGAAGTAACAACTGACACTGCAGAAATACAAAGGATCATGAGAGATTAGTACAAGTAACTACAGGCCAATAAAATGGACAACCTGGAAGAAATGGACAAATTCTTAGAAAAGCACAATTTCTCAGACTGAACCAGGAAGAAATAGAAAATATAAAAAGACCAATCACAAGCACTGAAATAGAAACTGTGATTAAAAATCTTCCAACAAACAAAAGCCCAGGACCAGATGGCTTCACAGGCGAATTCTATCAAACTTTTACAAAAGAGCTAACACCTATCCTTCTCAAACTCTTCCAAAATATAGCAGAGGGAGGAATACTCCCAAACTTATTCTATGAGGCCATCACCCTGATACCAAAACCAGACAAAGACGTCACAAAGAAAGAAAACTATAGGCCAATATCACTGATGAACATAGAAGCAAAAATCCTCAACAAAATTCTAGCAAACAGAATCCAACAGCACATTAAAAGGATCATACACATGATCAAGTGGGGTTTACCCCCAGGAATGCAAGGATTCTTAAATATATCAATCTGTGTGATAAACCATATTAACAAACTGAAGGAGAAAAACCATATGATCATCTCAATAGATGCAGAAAAAGCTTTTGACAAAATTCAACACCCATTTATGATAGAAACACTCCAGAAAGTAGGCATAGAGGGAACTTTCCTCAACATAATAAAGGCCATGTATGACAAACCCATAGCCAACATTGTTCTCAATGGTGAAGAACTGAAACCATTTCCACTAAGATGAGGAAAAAGACAAGGTTGCCCACTCTCACCACTATTATTCAACATAGTTTTGGAAGTTTTAGCCATAGTAATCAGAGAAGAAAAAGAAATAAAAGGAATCCACATAGGAAAAGAAGAAGTAAAGCTGTCACTGTTTGCAGATGACATGATACTATACAGAGAATCCTAAAGATGCTACCAGAAAACTACTAGAGTGAATCAATGACTTTGGTAAAGTAGTGGGATACAAAAT
This sequence comes from Globicephala melas, assembly GCF_963455315.2. NCBI lineage: Eukaryota > Metazoa > Chordata > Mammalia > Artiodactyla > Delphinidae > Globicephala > Globicephala melas. The sequence goes on from NC_083322.1 coordinate 64,184,395, forward strand.
TAATGCACAGAAATCACTTGCATTCCTATACACTAATGATGAAAATACGAAAGAGAAATTAAGGAAACATTCCCATTTACCATTGCAACAAAAAGAATAAAATACCTAGGAATAAACATACCTAAGGACACAAAAGACCTGTATGCAGAAAACTATAAGACACTGATGAAAGAAATTAAAGATGATACAAACAGATGGAGAGATATACCATGTTTTGGGGTTGGAAGAATCAACATTGTGAAAATAACTATACTACCCAAAGCAATCTACAGATTCAGTGCAATCCCTATCAAACTACCAATGGCATTTTTCACAAAACTAGAACAAAAAAGTGCACAATTTGTATGGAAACACAAAAGACCCCGAAAAGCCAAAGCAATCTTGAGCAAGAAAAACAGAGCTGGAGGAATCAGGCTCCCTGACTTCAGACTACACTATAAAGCTACAGTAATCCAGACAATATGGTACTGGCACAAAAACAGAAGTATCGCTCATTGGAACAGGATAGAAAGCACAGAGGTAAATGCACACACATATGGTCATCTTATTTTTGACAAAGGAGGTAAGAATATACAGTGGAGAAAAGACAGCCTTTTCAATAAGTGGTGCTGGGAAAACTGGACAGCTACATGTAAAAGAATGAAATTAGAACACTTCCTAACACCATACACAAAAATAAACTCAAAATGCATTAAAGACCTAAATGTAAGGCCAGACAGTATAAAAGTCTTAAAGGAAAACATAGGCAGAACACTATGACATAAATCAGAGCAAGATCCTTTTTGACCCACCTCCTAGAGAAAGGGAAATAAAAACAAAAATAAACAAATGGGACCTAATGAAACTTAAAAGCTTTTTCACAGCAGAGGAAACCTTAAACAAGATTAAAAGGCAACCCTCAGAATGGGAGAAAATATTTGCAAATGAAGCGACTGACAAAGGATTAACCTCCAAATTATACAAGCAGCTCACACAACACAATATCAAAAAAGCGAACAACCCAATCCAAAAATGGGCAGAAGACCTAAACAGACATTTCTCCAAATAAGATATACAGATTGCCAACAAACACATGAAAGGATGATCAACACCACTAATCATTAGAGAAATGTACATCAAAACTACAATGACAAAAACATAATGACCTCACACCAGTCAGAATGGCCAACATGAAAAAGTCTAAAAACAACAAATGCTAGAGAGGGTGTGAAGAAAAGGCAACCCTCTTGCACTGCTGGTGGGATTGTACATTGATACAGCCACTATGGAGAACAGTATGGAGGTTCCTTAAAAAACTAAAAATGCAACTACCATACGACCCAGCAATCTCACTACTGGGCATATACCCTGAGAAAACTGTAATTCTAAAAGAGTCATGTACCACAATGTTCACTGCAGCACTATTTACAATAGCCAGGACATGGAAGCAACCTAAGTATCCATTGACAGATGAATGGATAAAGAAGATGTGGCACATATATACAATGTAATATTACTCAGCCATAAAAAGAAACGAAATTGAGTTATTTGTAGTGAGGTGGATGGACCTAGAGTCTGTCATACAGAGTGAAGTAAGTCAGAAAGAGAAAAACAAATACCATAGGCTAACACATATATATGGAGTCTTAAAAAAAAAAAAAGGTTCTGAAGAACCTAGAGGCAGGACAGGAATAAAGACGCAGGTATAGAGAATGGACTTGTGGACCTAGGGAGGGGGAAGGGTAAACTGGAATGAAGTGATCGAGTGGCATGGACATATATACACTACCTAATGTAAAATAGATAGCTAGTGGGAAGTAGCCACATAGCAGAGGGAGATCAGCTCGGTGCTTCGTGACCATCTAGAGGGGTGGGATAGGGAGGGTGAGAGGGAGATGCAAGAGGTAGGGGAAATGGGGATATATGTATATGTATAGCTGATTCACTTTTTTATACAGCAGAAACTAACAACCATTGTAAAGCAATTATACTCCAATAAAGATGTTAAAAAAATAACAGGAGATAATGTAGGAACAGATTTCATTCACACGTCTTTTTTTTAATGTTTCCATTTTCACTGTTCATTGATATAGACTTCCTGACAAATCTGTTCACCAAATTTGAACATGCACCAAAGTTTTACTCCTTGTATCTGTTCTACTGAATGAGGATAAACCATTCATAGGCCTTGAAGTTATTAGGCAGACCTGAATTTGAATTCCTTACTTCCATTTTCTAGCTAGATGACTTTTTTCTTGTTTTTAGTATTTTGGTTTTACTTATATTTTTATTGAAGTATATAGTATGCATATGGCAATGTTCTAAAAAAACATACAGTTCAATAACTGTCACAAAGCGAACACCTGGGTAATCATTCCTCAGCACAAAAGAGAACACTGTCAGAGCCTTGAGCCCACCGTGCTCCTTCATGACCATTCCAACTATTTCTCCTTCCCTCTTCCCCACAGTAACTATTATTTTGATTTTTAGCTCCGTTGTTTAGTTTTGTCGCCTTTTGAAATTCATAGCAGTAAGGTTTTAACATTCTTTATATGGTTTTAGTGCACTTATGCCCACATTTCTCTTTGGTACATACTTAGGAGTGAGTTTCCTAAGTCACTGGAGATGAATATGTTCATTTTTGCTAGGCAACGGCAAACCGTCACTTTTCTGCAGCAGTGTTTGAGAGTTCTCTTCCTCTGCATCCTGACTAACTTTTGGTATTGTCTAACTTTTTAATTTTAGCCATCCTGGTGTGTGTGTAGTGCTATAGCATTTTGGTTTTAATTGGCATTTTTCAGTTACCAATGAGTATGTTTTAATATATTTATTGGTTTACAATGTCTGTTTTGAAAAATCTCTGTTAAGTCTGCTGGAATGACTGTGCTTTTCTTATTGAGTTGTAGCAGTTCTTTATATATCCTGAATACAGAAAATTGTCAGCACATATGTTCCTTCATTCTTTCTTTTGCCTTTCCATGATCTTAATAATGTTTTGTGACAAGTAGAACTTTTTTACTTTAACTTATGAATCTTTTTCCTTCACAAGTTGCTAAAGAAAGTTTTCTCTGTATCAGTTTATAAAGTTAATCCCCTATATTATCTTCTAGATTAGAAAGGTTTATCTTTTATATTTTGATTTACAATCCAGCTAAAATTGATTTTTGTATATTGTTTGAGAGAGGGATCAAACAATATATATTTTTTATTTTTATCCCATTGGCCTAGCACCCTTTATTGAAAAAAAAATTTTTTCTCTATGCATTTACATTTCCAACTTTATCATACATTATGTCTATAAATATGTGGTTCTGTTTCTGGATTGTGTATTCTGCTTAATTGGTATAAATGCATATTTTGCCCCAACACCACTATGTCTTATTAGGTTAATGATAAATCTTGTTCTCCAATACAGAATATTCTTCCATCTTTCTGTTTCCTGAGTGTATTGCTTACTTGTGGCCCTTTGAATTTCCATAAAAATTTTAGAGTAAGTTCTAGATTTCCTATTGAAGAGTGACTGAATAATAAGTATAATAATAAGTATCATTTTTATTACAATCTTATAGTTGTTGGATGTTTAATATACGTTGACTTGAGCTGATAATTAACTAATTAATTCATATAAGTGGTGATAGTGTATATCCTTCTTTGTTGCTTATATTAGAGGGAAAGCTTTCATATTTCACCACTAAATGTCATATATGGTTTAGTATTTTAATCATATACTTATCAATTTAAAGAAGTTTCCTTGCATTGCTAGATTGCTTCAAGTTTATACCCTGAACAGAGGTTAAATTTTACAAAATATCTTTCCTGAATCTATTGAGAAAAGTATGTTTTCTCCTTTACTTTGTTAGCTAGTTGAATCAACTGTTCGATTTTTGAATGATAAACTGACCTCACACTCCTGGAAAAAACCATAACTAGTTGTTATATATTACCCTTTTTACATATAATTGGGTATAATTTTCTGATTTCTACTTATAATTTTTGCTTCTAATTTTGATATCCAATTTTGACTTTAATTTTGGTATTAATATTATGCTTGGTCTCATTAAATAAGTTGGGAATTAATTCTCATTTTTTATTCTCTCAAAAATTCATATAAGACTCACAGTATTTTTTCCTTAATATTTTTGCAGTCCTTGTTAGTGAAGCCATCTGGATTTGTACATTTCTTTATGGGAAGATATTTATTTTGGATTCAATTTTAGTGAACCGTATTTTTCTGGAAATCTGTTCTTTTCAGCTAAATTTTTAAATGTACTGGCATCAAGTGGTTAATCATATCCCTTTACTATTTTTTATGTTTTTATAATCTCTAATGATGTCCCCCTTTTCACTCTGAAATTGGTAATGTGTACTTACTATCATTTCTTTCTCTTCATTTGCTCTCTGTATGCGTTTATAAATGTTAGTCTGTTAAAAAAGAAATGTGTTCATTTATCGTATCTAGTGCATGCTTCCTTTTCTATTCCATACATTTTTTTACTCTTAAATTTTTTCTTCCTATTATTTTATTTGTGTTTATATTTCTAGATTTTTTTAAAGTGCATGTGAGGGATAATTAGCTCGTTGATTTTTTTCAGTATTCCTTTATTTCTAATATATATGTCTTTAAGAATATACATTTCTTTTACATATGGCTTTAGTTGCATCTCATAACTTTTGATATATAATATTTGCACTATAAATCAGTTCAAAATATGTTTTACTTTCCATTTTGATTTTTTCCTCTGATCCATTTACTGCTTGGAAAATTATTTCTTAATTTCCACACATACGAATAATTTATATATATATTTTTAATATTGATGTCAAGCTTAATAGTACTAGGATTAGAAAGCACATTCTGGAAGATTTGAAACCTTTTAAATATACTCATACTTGCTTTATGTCTCACAATATTTAAAGATTTCATATTTATTGAGAATTGGATATTGGACTATTGGATATAGCATTCTTCTAGTTCAAATTTGTTAATTGTGCTTTTCAAATCTTTGTTATCCTTACTGGTTTTTTGGTAACTGTTCTATCAGTTACTGATAGTGGTCTATTAAAACCTCACACAAAATTTATGTACTCGTCTCTTACAATCCTGGGCAACTTAATCCAATATTCATGATTAAAGTGATCTGAAGCTAGCCTTCAGACTTTGTGCATTGGTCTATTTTTTTATTTATTCTTTTGATTTATCGTAGGGTAGAGCTCTTTGAGATCTCACCCTAAAGACTGATGTATTCACTAAGGCCCCCCTTCTTTGGCTAACCCTGAATTCTCATAACCCTGAATTCTAATCCTTGTCTACATAGCACTATGTGGCTATGAAAAGCTCTGCTAACCTTCTCAGCCACACAGCCTCCTGTTCTAGAGTTGCAGTGATCCATAGAGCTGAGACTACTCAAATACCAAACTTACATTTTTGCCATTTTCCTCTCAGATCTTTGACCTGTAATTCTTCACTAGCCTTGCTAGCTCTCCAGTGTCTTCAAACATTTCTACAAATATATTTTTCCAGCCTTTTAACTTGTCCTTAGAAGTAGAGTTAGTCCTAATTATTACTCTTTCATTATCAGTAGTGGAAATGTTAATAGCTATGACTTTAATAAACTACTTACCCTGAGACTCAGTTCATTCTACTATAAAATAGAAACTAAATTACTACCTTTAAATTTTTCTAGTGCATACTTTGCATATACTAGTAACTCAGACAAGAATTATACTTGCCTTCAACTATACTTCATTTACTTAGAGATCTGATCTAGTCTGGTGGTTTTACATATCTTTATACATTTGACAAGCCATACTTCATTTCCTGACATCTCTTTTGATGTTCTATCTCATATTCATCATTTGCTGGTTGCTTTCAACTTACTTATGCTGCTAATATCTCATATACAAACTAATTCATCTAAATAACCCTTCTTCTCAAAGTCACTTGCTCCTGTAAATTTAGATAAATCTCTTTGTGGTAACATTGTTTTTCCAGTTAGCCCCTAAATTTTTAAGGTATGTTTGAATCAACTTTGTACTAATATTTGTTTAATTGCAAAGATGTGATTTGTCCTTAAAAATATCACTAGCCTACACTCTTTTAGTTCCATTGCATGAATCTTGTGAAACTTAGCCTCATATCTTTGGACTAGTTTAAATGTCTCCTAATTCTTCTATTTCAGACACTCAGACTCTATCCTGCAGTTCTGTCAGGTTAATACAGCAGTCTTAATACAGCATTTGATAGTATTATTCTATCCCCCAAAAGCTTTCAAGGAAACGTGGTACATTCAATAATAAATACCAAGCCATTAGGTGGCATGCACGCCCTTCTATAATCTTATGTTATTGACTCTCACTTCAACTTTACCTCCAAACTACTTTCAGATGAAACTCATACCCTGTATTGAAGTTTCAGTATGTTTAATTCTCCAGGACACACGTGCTCCTCCTCCTTTTGTTTTCACTAACCAACTTGTGCCTCTTCCCCTCACCTTAGAACCCCTTCTTCCTCTCTCAACTTTTTTTTTTTTTTTTGGCGGTACACGGGCCGCTCACTGCTGTGGCCTCTCGCATTGCGGAGCACAGACGCGCAGGCTCAGTGGCCATGGCTCACGGGCCCAGCCGCTCCGCGGCATGTGGGATCTTCCCGGACCGGGGCACGAACCCGTGTCCCCTGCATCGGTAGGCGGCCTCTCAACCACTGTGCCACCAGGGAAGCCCCTCTCTCAACTTTTTAAAATCCTTCACACCAAGAAATGCTGAATCAGTCTGCACCAGCTCTGTCAAGTCTTCCTGACAACTATAGCTGGAGGCAATCTCTAAGTTCTGAAAACCTATATATAACATCTGTGGGGATGCAATATAATGCTCTCACAGACTGCAGTCGTTGTCAAAGGGAGCTAAACTTTAAAGTATTTCTTACCTGCACAATCTTGAGTAGGTTACTAGTTCCCTGTCTGCAAAATGGATTTAATACTAGCTCTTTTGAAGGGCTGTTATAAAGATTAGATATGATAGGTATAAAAGCTGAACACAGTATAAGAACCTGGCACATAATAGTTGTTATAATAAGTGATAGATATCACTTCTATCATTAATAGTATGACTCATTTAAATTTAATTGTGGGCTATTTTTATTGTCAATTATGTTTTATGTATATATTCCATATATGCTACAGGGATATAAAGTCCTTTAGAATAAGTACTATGCATATACATACTTTTGCAAATCTTGCAAATAATGAGTGCTTGAAAATGTCTGTTGATTGATATATTTACATATGAGTACATAATATTTTTTAGAAACAGACTTGTTGAATATTTTAGGTTGATAAAAGAGGTTACAGTTGTAAAAATACTTCAAGTTTTGGTATAATCTGACTAGAACCTGAACCATTCCAGCTTTCATTTATGAAGGTAGTCACTGAAAGGCCTGTAAAATCAGTGACCACAAGCATACTGATTGTACTCAATGACGGAAGCCTTCTTCTGTTGAATAATCCAATCAAATGTCATTTTGGCGTAAGAAAAAAAGTAATTTGATGACGAGCAAAGGTCTCCGTGTTGGGGGGAGGAATCAATTTTAGTTATGGAAACAACAGGGATCAACATGCACACCACCACTCTACAACTATACTGAAGAGTCTTACAGGAAATCAGTATGCTGACTGGGCTACTTAAAAGAAAACCCTGGTGGTGCAGTGGTTGAGAATCTGCCTGCTAATGCAGGGGACACGGGTTTGAGCCCTGGTCTGGGAAGATCCCACATGCCGCGGAGCAACTAGGCCCGTGAGCCACAACTACTGAGCCTGCGCGTCTGGAGCTTGTGCTCCGCAACAAGAGAGGCCGCGACAGTGAGAGGCCCGCGCAACGCAATAAAGGGTGGCCCCCGCTCGCCGCAACTAGAGAAAGCCCTCGCACAGAAACGAAGACCCAACACAGCCAAAAATAATTATTAATTAAAAAAAAAAGAAAACCCCACACATATTACTTTCCAAAATGTAATCTTTTAAAATTTCTGTGCTTTTATCAGATAATTTTCAAAACATCACCAATAATGATTGGATTATTAGTGATCATTTAAGGAACACAGTGATAATAAACACATACTACATACTCAGACATTTCATACATCAGAATATATGTATATATTCTGCATATGTATACACACACACAAAGATATGAAAAAGAGTGCTAAACTTGAGCTGCCCCATTAGTAGTACTACTTTCCGATTACAAAATGTCATCTAGGTCACCTTCCGTTCTCTTAGACCTTTAAAGAATGAAACATGCCAAGTACATTTACACAGCCTTGCATTTTCAAAGAACTTTATATATAATCACTAATTTAAAAAAAGTATTTGCTAATTGGCGAGTGTTTTCTCTGAGACAGAACTGTCTAGAGACACTGAGTCACAAGCTTAGGGCTCTGAGATAGAGCCACATGGTTAAAGAAAACAAACTTACGGTTACCAGGGGGGAAAAGCGGGGAGGGAAGGGATAAATTGGGAGATGGGGATTGACACATACACACTAGTATATATAAAATAGATAATCAACAAGGACCTACGGTATAGCACAGGGAACTCTACTCAATACTCTGTAATGACTTATATGGGAAAAGACTCTAAAAAAGAGTGGATATATGTATATGTATAACTGATTCACTTTGCTGTACAGCAGAAACTAATGCAACATTGAAAATCAACTATACTCCAACAAAAATTAATCTTAAAAAAAGGAGTTTTCATAGCACAATGCTTTCATTGTAAGACTTTTTCCTTCAAAGGACTGATTGGGGAGTGAGAGGGAAAGAGAATTGCTATAGCAGTTACAGGCAGTCACTACCTTCTGATTGGTTGACTCCAAAATTCCAGGCAGATGTCTGGAAATGGGAATTTAATACATTAATTAATTCCTATATAATCTTGCTTCAAACAAAGTTTTAATGTAGTTTGCAGCACCTAGAAGTTAGCTAACAGTAATGAAAAAGTTGAGTAATAAATTTATTTTAAGAAGTACAGACATTTGAGAAACGAAGTTAATACAAGCGGTTGTGCCACATATTGGTTACAGGTTCCTCATAATCTTAGTTCTCAGCTTTTTAGCTCGCAACATAAAGGGGGATTAAATATAAAATCCATCCAAGAATCGAACTATTTTCAGGAAAGGTAAAATTGTTCTTGATTTAAAAAACCAGTAAATTTCTTCCCACAATTTTCATAAAGGAGACAGTACATAATTTAATGCATAAGTGTTACCACACTTTCACATGCCGTTTGTGATAGTGTCTTCAACATAGGCACATTAAGTAAAACAATGCGGTGAAAAGGCAATTGTACAGAGCAGCTGAGAATATATTTTCGTATGGAAAATACTACACCTGACTATTAATTTCTAAAAAGATTTCATAAACCCTTTCTGATATAGAGTTGAGCTAGATTTCGGAAATCAGTCCTAAAACTTTAGAGTTTCTAAGCTCTTTAGCTCCTAAATCCAAGTAAGGTGCGACCAAAATTAGGGAAAGGAGAATTCGGACCTAATAAAAACTTTGATAGTAGGGACATTCATGACACTGTCAGGGAAAAACTCAACTGTAGGAGAGCGGTAAGGAGGCAGCACTATTTGCCATCATGAGGGAATTCATCATCCCGTTAGTTATTCAGAGGACAGAATTCCTAGATAGAAGCCCAAGAGTCAGAGCCTGCTTCCCCCATTTCCTTTTAAAAATACACGTTTCCCCACAGGCCACTAGGCAAATGTCCAAATGAAGTAGGTCACTGCCTAAACAGAACTAGTAGAAATCAATATTATTTAAAATGTAAATATTTCATCACATTGATTTATAAGTTTTCTTTCACTCTCATGTTTATGGATATGAGTTAACACTTACCTGCTGTTTTAAAGTATTTTTCTCATTTATCCTTGGGCTTTGTTTTTTGGATTGTTTCTGGGTGCTAGTATAAGAGACAATCTGAGATAAAACCTGTTCTTGATAGTTAAAGAATAATTATTCTTATTAGGGTATCCTGCATCATTATAAATAAATTATTGTAAATAAAAGATAAAATAATGATCAGTTTAATGCTAAAACATTTAATATAGGAACCAGATTATATCAGGGTTGTGGGAACTATAATATTAGAGTTCTTTAAAAGTTTCCATCAGCCCATTGCTTTCACTTCTCTTACAGGAAAATGTTTATTGTGGTAATGTTTGCTCGGTTTCTACTATAATATGAAAGTACTTGGAAAATTAAAATATCAAGGCATAGCACACATTTAATCAAAACTATCAACAGGCACATATGATATTTTTCTTCTGTTAAACATTCCCTGTCCCTTTCAGGATAATCTGCACTAGGTGTTCTGAGGCATTTTAAATATTTCTGTAGAATTTGAATGCCAAAGAAATAAAAGGATTATCATAGTTGACAAACTCAGATCACTCTCTCAATGCCCAAACTACAAAGAAAAGTTACGGGAAAATGGTGCTTTATTAGTAGTAACATGAATTTTAATACAAAAGATACTTTCTTAAGACCTAAGATAGGTGTCACACCATTTTCAGTTCTGTGTTGATTCTGCACTTCGGTGAATGGAAGGTTCACAAAGTTCAATGCATTATACAAAAACTACTTAGAAGCAGAGTCATAAGTAAAAATCAAGCGTTTTGATCCCTCTAAAAATATGGCTGAAGTCTTTACATTAATATATTGACCTTTGCTTTTAGAAAATAATTACTAAACGAGAGACACAGGCACTAGAAAATGAAAGTAATGGCAGTAATCGTATCACTCTATCTCTTTGTCTGAGAGCATCTCTCTTTGACATAAAAAACAATTTTCAAATCTCTACTAAGGAAAATAAAGAAAAACTTGACAGATAATGGAGAAATACTCCAAGCTTTTAGATGGAGAGGTTATACATAATAAAGATGTCAGTTTTGTCTAAATTCATTTAAGATTTGCATAATCCACCTTCCTACACTGTTGGTAGGAATGTAAACTGGTGCAGCCATATGGAGAACAGTATGGAGGTTCCTTAAAAAACTAAAAATAGAGCTACCATACGATGCTGCAATCCCACGCCTGGGCATACATCTGGAGAAAACCATAATTCAAAAGATACATGCAATCCAATGTTCATAGCAGCACTATTTACAATAGCCAAGACATGAAAGCAACCTACGTATCAACAGATGAATGGATAAAGTATATGTGATATACATACACAATGGAATATCACTCAGCTACAAAAAAGAATGAAATAATGCCATTTGCAGCAACATGGATGGGCCTAGAGATTATCATCGTAAGTGAAGTAAGTCAGACAGAGAAAGACAAATACCATATGATATCACTTATATGTGGAGTCTAAAAAATGATACAAATGAACTTATTTACCAAACAGATACAGACTCACAGACTCAGAATGAATTTATGGTTACCAAAGAGGGAAGGAGGGGAGGGATAGATTAGGAGTTTGGGATTAAAATATACACACTACTATAATATAAAATAGATAGCACAGGGAACTATACTCAATAAACCATAATGGAAAAGAATCTAAAAAAGAATATATATACATGTATGTATAACTGAATCACTTTGCTGTACACCTAAACTAACACAACACTTTAAATCAACTATATTTCAATAAAAAATTTTAAAAAACTATACCTCAATTTTTTAAAACTGAGATTTGGATTCAGAGTGAGACCCAATATTTGGATTCTGGAGTGGGACCCAAGATTCTGCCTTTCTAACAAGATCCCGGGAGATGCTATGCAGCTGGTAATGGACCACAATCTGAGTAGAGAGAGGAGAGCAGACAGGAGAGGCAGACAGCCCGCAGAGCCAGCTAGTTCCCAACCCTGTATTCAGATACTTCTCTGACCATGTATTTATCTAGGCACGTATTGCTCATAAATAAACTACTGTATTCTTTAAAAAATTTAAAGGGATTGATAATCACAATGTTCTAATGATATACACAAATAATACATACAGAGAGGTTTTCTCTGTAAGTTATGTGTCCTCCAAACAAACATGCTTTAAGCCATGTGGACATTTATTATTCTCTGTATTTCTGCATAATGACTCTTCTGTCATTTTCATTGATCTATTTTATTCCTTGATCTTGTACCCACAACCTCTGAAAAAAATGACAAAAATAGGAAGCAGTTCCCTGAAAGATGCAATTTGTCAAAACTCACATAAGAAGAAACAGACAATCTGATTAGGCCTGTATCTATTAGGGAAATGAAGCAATATTTAATAACCTTCTAAAACAGAAAGCATCAGGCCCAGAGGGGTACCCTGGAGAATTCTATCAAACATTTAAGGAAGAAATTATACCAATTCTCTGTGATCTCTTACAGAAGATAGAAGCAGAGGGAATACGTCTAACTTCTTAACCATAAGACCAATATTACACTAATAACAAAACCAGGCAAAGACATTACAAGAGAGAAGAATACAGACTAATATCTTTCATGAATACAGATGCAAAAATCTTCAACAAAACAGGAGTAAACCAAATCCAACAATGTATAAAAAGAATTATTCATCGTGACCAAGTGGGATGTATCCCAGGTATATAACGCTGGTTCAACATTTAAAAATCAATTAATGTAATCTATCCCATCACCAGACTAAGAAAGAAAAATCACATGATTATTTCAACAGATATAGAAAAATTATTTGACAAAATCAAACACCTATTTATGAAAAAAGAAAAAAGGATTTGAATATTCCCAGTCAAAAATTTACCCAAAAAGTCAATTTACAACTTAGAAAAATGACTTACCAGTGAATATTTGAAAGTCTACAAAAGAATAACAGGGAGATCAATAGACCAGAATATATTGTACAGCCCTCCTTCATAGTAATTATTATGACTAATACCTTTTCCTACACAAAGACATTCTCTCTATTCTGTTCTCTTTCTTGCAGTTCCTTTTAGGTCTTCTTTATTGGCTACTCCATTCGTACTGCTTTTAGTATATGCTGCAATTTTTTTTTTTTAAGCATCCACATTTTGGGTACTATCCCTCAGAGTAGCTTACTAGAGGTGGTATAGATGAACATACTTGAGGTTTATAATATATATTGTTTACCTTCTGAAGATCATAATAATTTACAATTCTTCCTCTTTGTGTAACCAGCTTGGCTGGTTCAGCTGTAACAGGTTTAAGACTTGTACCATTTTTACAAAAAGCACGAACCCTACTCATTTACAGTAACACTTTTGAGTGTTTCAGTGAACCTTAAGTTGAAACTAATTGGTCTCAGATGAATAATCTTTTTTATGGATGTAGAAACTTCTTTAGATGAATATTTTAGGTAAATAGAGCAGTGATTTGGTTGTAAAAACGTTTTTAATCTTTATATGTCATACGTACTTAGCCAGGCAGAAACAGAGCATCATATAGTCTGAGTTCGCTAGGGTGCTCTGAATGGCCCCAGTACGCTATTTTCCTCCTCTCATGAATGTGGGCAGTCAAACTAGAATAATGGGACCACGCTACTTCAAAACACATATATATGGAATCTAAGAAAAAACAAAATGTCATGAAGAACCTAGGGGTAAGACAGGAATAAAGACACAGACCTACTAGAGAAGGACTTGAGGATATGGGGAGGGGGAAGGGTAAGCTGTGACAAAGTGAGAGAGTGGCATGGACATATATACACTACCAAATGTAAAATAGATAGCTAGTGGGAAGCAGCCGCATAGCACAGGGAGATCAGCTTGGTGCTCTGTGACCACCTAGAGGGGTAGGATAGGGAGGGTGGGAGGGAGGGAGATGCAAGAGGGAAGAGATATGGGAACATATGTATATGTATAACTGATTCACTTTGTCATAAAGCAGAAACTAACACACCATTGTAAAGCAATTATACTCCAATAAAGATGTAAAAAAAAAGAATTACTGCCATTCTTCTACGAGAAATAGTAAAGTTGTTAAGAAATCGAGATTTACTTAATTCAGAATGTATGATTAATGCATACCCAAATCCACACAAAGTACAATTTTGTAAAAGAAAAGTTCAAAAAAATAAATTTTTCCCTGAATTTGACTAAATAATTTATGGGATTATTTAAAAAGAAACAGCAGGGAACCAGCCTTGACTTTCTTAATCTTAGCAGGAGATAAACACATCCATTTTCTGGGGATGAAAGGTACATGCTTCATACACATTATTATGTATTTCACATTTAACATTGACCTTTCTATTTACCAAAGCTACATTTGTAAGTCCATTTTGAAATGCTTTTATCAAATTATAAGAGGAGGATATGATTTTGTGAACAAAGGCAAAGGATTCTTTCAAGACTCAGATGCAACTTTGGTTTGTTTTCCCCTCACTGTAATCAATTGACCATACAGTCCATCTAAACAGCATAAAGTTATTATTTAATTTAAATCCACACTGCTAAGAAACTTCATTATAAGTGAATGCATTAAAGTACCATAAAATACATAATATTCTTCACACTAAATTGAAAATATGAAAAAAATCAATTTTTAAACTAAAAGCATAAGAACAATCAACTTTTTAACTTTATTTTTTACACAGCAGGTTCTTATTAGTTATCTATTTTATACATATTAGTGTATATATGTCAATCCCAATCTCCCAACTCATCCCACCACCATCACCCCCCTGCTCCCGCTTTTCCCCATTGGTGTCCATATATTTGTTCTCTACATCTGTGTCTCTATTACTGCCTTGCAAACCAGTTCATCTATACCGTTTTTCTAGATTCCATGTATATGCATTAATATACAATATTTTTCTTTCTGACTTACTTTACTCTGTATGACAGTCTCTAGGTCCATCCATGTCTCTACAAATGACCCAATTTCATTCTATTTTAACGCTGAGTAATGTTCCACTGTATATATGTACCACATCTTCTTTATTCATTCGTCGATGGGCATTTAGGTTGCTTCCATGACCTGGCTATTGTAACTAGTGCTGCAATGAACATTGGGGTGCATGTGTCTTTTTGAACTATGGTTTTCTCTGGGTATATGCCCAGTAGTGGGATTGCTGGGTCATATGGTAATTCTATTTTTAGATTTTTAAGGAACCTCCATACTTTTCTCCATAGCGGCTGTATCAATTAACATTCTCACCAACAGTGCAAGAGGGTTCCCTTTTGTCCACGCCCTCTCCAGCATTTGTTGTTTGTAGATTTTCTGATGATGCCCATTCTAACTGGTATGAGGTGATACCTCATTATAGTTTTGATTTGCATTTCTCTAATAATTAGTGATGTAGAGCACCTTTTCATATGCCTCTTGGCCATCTGTATGTCTTCTTTGGAGAAATGACTAGATCTTCTGCCCACTTTTTGATTGGGTTGTTTATTCTTTTTAATATTGAGTGGCATGAGCTGTTTGTATAATTTGGAGATTAATCCTTTGTCCATTGCTTCACTTGCAAATATTTTCTCCCATTCTGAGCGTTGTCTTTTCATCTTGTTTAAGGTTTCATTTGCTGTGAAAAAGCTTTTAAGTTTCATTAGGTCCCATTTGTTTATTTTTGTTTTTATTTTCATTTCTCTAGGAGGTGGGTCAAAAAGGAATTTGCTGTGATTTATGTCATAGAGTGTTCTGCCTATATTTTCCTCTAAGAGTTTTATAGTGTCTGGCCTTACATTTAGGTCTTTAACCCATTTTGAGTTTAATTTTCTGTATGGTGTTAGGGCGTGATCTAATTTCATTCTTTTACATGTAGCTGTCTAGTTTTCCCAGGGCCACTTATTGAAGATGCTATCTTTTCTCCATTGTATATTCTTGCCTCTTTTGTCAAAGATAAGGTGACCATATGTGCGTGCGTTTATCTCTGGGCTGTCTATCCTGTTTCACTGAGCTATATTTCTGTTTTGGGGCCAGTACCATACTGTCTTGATTACTGTACCTTTGTAGTATAGTCTGAAGTGAGGGAGCCTGATTCCTCCAGCTCCGTTTGTCTTGCTCAGGAATGCTTTGGCTATTTGGGGTCTTCTGTGTTTCCATATAAATTTTGCAATTTTTTGTTCTAGTTTTGTGAAAAATGTTATTGGTAATTTGATAGGGATTGCATTGAATCTGTAGATTGCTTTGGGTAGTATAGTCATTTTCACAATGTTGATTCTTCCAATCTAAGAACATGGTATATCTCTCCATCTGTTTCTATCATCTTTAATTTCTTTCATCAGTGTCTTATAGTTTTCTACATACAGATGTTCTGTCTCCTTTGGTAGGTTTATTCCTAGGTGTTTTATTCTTTTTGTTGCGATGGTAAATGGGAGTATTTCCCTAATTTCTCTTTCAGATGTTTCATCATTAGTGTATAGGATGCAAGAGATTTCTGTGCATTAATTTTGTATCCTGCAGCTTTACCAAATTCACTGATTAGCACTAGTAGTTTTCTGGTGGCATTTTTAGGATCCTCTATGTATAGTATCCTGTCATCTGTAAATCATGACAGTTTTACTTCTTCTTTTCCAATTTGTATTCCTTTTATTTCTTTTTCTTTTCTGATTGCTGTAGTTAGGACTTCCAAAACTATGCTGAATAATAGTGGTGAGAGTGGATATCCTTGTCTTGTTCCTGATCTTAGATGAAATGCTTTCAGTTTTTCACCATTGAGAATGATGTTTGCTGTGGGTTTGTCATATATGGCTTTTATTATATTGGGGTAGGTTCCCTCTATGCCCACTTTCTGGAGAGTTTTTATCATATATGGGTGTTGAATTTTGTCAAAAGCTTTTTCTGCATCTATTGAGATGATCATATGGTTTTTATTCTTCCATTTGTTAATATGGTGTATCACATTGATTGATTTGCAAATACTGAAGAATCCTTGCATGCCTGGGATAAATCCCACTTGATCATGGTGTATGATCCCTTTATGTGTTGTTGGATTCTGTTTGCTAGTATTTTGTTCAGCATTTTTGCATCCATATTTATCAGTGATATTGGTCTGTAATTTTTTTTTTGGTTGTATCTCTGTCTGGTTTTGGTATGAGGGTGAGGATGGCCTTGTAGAATGAGTTTGGGAGTGTTCCTTCCTCTGCAATTTTCTGGAAGAGTTTGAGAAGGATGGGTGTTAGCTCTTCTCTAAATGTTTGATAGAATTCACCTGTGAAGCCATCTGATCCTGGACTTTTGTTAGCTGGGAGATTTTTAATCACAGTTTCAATTTGATTACTTGTGATTGGTCTGTTCATATTTTCTATTTCTTCCTGGTTCAATCTTGGGAGACAGTACCTTTCTAAGAATTTGTCCATTTCTTCCAGGTTGTCCATTTTACTGGCATAGTGTTGCTTGTAGTAGTCTCTTATGAGGCTTTGTATTTCTATGGTGTCCGTTGTAACTTCTCCTTTTTCATTTCTAATTTTATTGATTTTAGTCCTCTGCCTCTTTTTCTTGATGAGTCTGCTAAAGGTTTGCCAATTTTGTTTATCTTCTCAAAGAACCAGCTTTTAGTTTTAATGATGTTTGCTATTGTTTTCTTCTTTTCTATTTCATTTATTTTTGCTCTGATCTTTATGATTTCTTTCCTTCTACTAACTTTGGGGTTTGTTTTTTTTTGTTTGTTTTTTTTGCGGTATGTGGGCCTCTCACTATTGTGGCCTCTCCTGTTGCGGAGCGCCGGCTCTGGACGCGCAGGCTCAGCAGCCATGGCTCACAGGCCCAGCCACTCTGCGGCACGTGGGACCCTCCCGGACCGGGACACGAACCTGTGTCCCCTGCATTGGCAGGTGGACTCTCAACCACTGCCCCACCAGGGAAGCCCTTACTTTGGATTTTTTTGTTCTTCTTTCTCTAGTTCCTTTAGGTATAAGGTTAGATTATTTGAGATGTTTCTTGTTTCTTGAGGTAGGACTGTATTGCTATAAACTTCCCTCTTACAACTGCTTTTGCTGCAACCCACAGGTTTTGGATCATCATGTTTTCATTGTCATTTGTCTCTAGGTAATTTTTGATTTCCTCTTTGATTTCTTCAGTGATCTCTTGGTTATTTAGTAGCATACTGTTTAGCATCCATGTGTTTAGATTTTTTACATTTTTTCCCCTGTAATTTATTTCTAATCTCATAGTGCTGTGGTCGTAAAAGATGCTTATTATGATTTCAATTTTCTTAAATTTACCCAGGCTTGATTTGTTGACCCAAGATGTGATCTACCCTGGAGAATGTTCTGTGTGCACTTGAGAAGAAAGTGTAATCTGCTGTTTTTAGATGGAATGTCCTATAAATATCAATTAAATCTATCTGGTCTGTAGTGTCATTTAAAGCTTCTGTTTCCTTAATTTTCTGTCTGGATGATCTGTCCATTAGTGTAAGTGAGGTGTTAAAAGTGCCCCACTATTATTGTGATACTGTTGATTTCCTCTTTTATATCTGTTAGCATTTGCCTTATGCATTGAGGTGCTCCTATGGTGGGTGCATATATAATTGTTATATCTTCTTCTTGGATTGATCCCTTGATCATTATGCAGTGTCCTTCCTTGTCTCTTGTAACATTCTTTATTTAAACTCTATTGCATCTGATATGAGTATTGCTACTCCAGCTTTCTTTTGATTTCCATTTGCACGGAATATCTTTTTCCATCCCCTCACTTTCAGTCTGAATGTGTCCCTAGGTCTGAAGTGGGTCTCTTGTAGACAGCATATATATGGGTCTTGTTGTTGTATCCATTCAATGAGCCTGTGTCTTTTGGTTGGAGCATTTAATCCATTCACATTTAAGGTAATTATCGATATGTATGTTCCTACTACCATTTTCTTAATTGTTTTGGGTTTGTTTTTGTAAGTCCTTTTCTTCTCTTGTGTTTCTCACTTAGAGAAGTTCCTTTAGCATTTGGTGTAGAGCTGGTTTGGTGGTGCTGAATTCTCTTAGCTTTTGCTTGTCTGTAAAGCTTTTGATTTCTCCATCAAATCCGAATGAGATCCTTGCTGGGTAGAGTAATCTTGGTTGTAGGTTTTCCCTTCATCACTTTAAATATATCATGCCACTCCCTCTGTCTTGTATAGTTTCTGCTGAGAAATCAGCTGTTAACTTTATGGGAGTTCCCTTGTATGTTGTCATTTTTCCCTTGCTGCTTTTAATAATTTTTCTTTGTCTTTAATTTTTGTCAATTTGCTTACTATATGTCTCGGTGTGTTTCTCCTTGGGTTTATCCTGTATGGGACTCTCTGTGTTTCCTGGACTTGGGTGGCTATTTCCCTTCCCATGTTAGGGAAATTTTTGACTAGAATCTCTTCAAATATTTTCTTGGGTCCTTCCTCTCTCTATTCTCTTTTTGGAACCCCTATAATGCGAATGTTGGTGCATTTAACGTTGTCCCAGAGGTCTCTTAGGCTGTCTTCATTTCTTTTCATTCTTTTTTCTTTATTCTGTTCTGGGGCAGTGAATTCTACCATTCTGTCTTCCAGGTCAATTATCCGTTCTTCTGCCTCAGTTATTCTGCTACTGATTCCTTCTAGTGTAGTTTTCATTTCAGTTATTGTATTGTTCTCTGTTTGTTTGTTCTTTAATTCTTCTAGGTCTTTGTTAAACATTTCCTGCATCTTCTCCATCTTTGCCTCCATTCTTTTTCTGAGGTCCTGGATCATCTTCACTATCATTATTCTGAATTCTTTTTCTGGAAGGTTGCCTATCTCCACTTTATTTAGTTGTTTTTCTGGGGTTTTATCTTGTTCCTTCATCTGGTACATAATCCTCTGCCGTTTCATTTTGTCTTTCTTTCTGTGAATGTGGTTTTCACTCCACAGGCTGCAGAATTGTAGTTATTCTTGCTTCTGCTGTCTGCCTTCTGGTGGATCTCAACATCTTAATCATTGTTATGATTATGATTTAATCATTGTTATCATATAAATGATTAGATCAATTCCAGGAATACAAAGCTTAAACAACCTACTACTTCTAAGTATTAGAATTAATACAATTATGCTACCATTTTTTTCAAGTATTCCTGGCATATAAAATGTGATATTTAAAAATTACAACTTTCACCCATATTATAATAATCTATCAGTCTTCTATACTTTTATGTAGATGTTAGAGGTGTGTATGTATAACGTTTAGATATGGATTTCTTGAATAAGTATGAAAGACATCCTTACAGCTACATTATCAGGGGCTCTTTAAAAATAAAAATGTTCAGTATAACTTCTTTCTTCATTTACTTGCCAGATCACAATAATTTGGAACATTCCTTCTTTTAATTAGCATTATGACAACCTGTAAAACATCTTTCATATTCTATGAAATACATAAAACATAAATTCTAAGATATGTGGATTTCCCTACTTTCTACATTTAATGTGTCAGGGGAACAAGTGAGCATTAATAACTCTGATCAAACACAAATGCCACTACAATAAAATTCTCAGGATTATTCCTAGATCAAATTTTGTGTTAAAGATAAATATACTTCTTACTTTAGTTTAAAAAAGAATAAGAGCATCTGTCTCAACTCCCTTCCTCTCTGCTATGGTTGGAGTTTTATTTCTAAATGATCTGATTATACCACCTCCACAGCAGAACACTTTTTTTAAAAATTTATTTTTATTTTTTAAAAAATATTTCTTATACAATTTTTAAAGGTTGCTTTCCATTTACAGTTATTACAAGATACTAGCTATATTCCCCATGTTGTATAATATATCCTTGAGCCTAGTTTATACCCAATAGTTTGTATCTCCCATTCCCCCACCCTTATATTGTCCTTCCCCACCCCCTCCCCACTGGTACCACTAGTTTGTTCCCTATATCTATGAGTCTGCTTCTCTTTTGCTGTATTCTCTAGTGTGTTGTATTTTTTAGATTCCACATATAAGTGATATCATGTAGCACTTGTCTTTCTCTGTCTGACTTATTTCACTTAGCATAATGCCCTCCAAGTCCATCCATGTTGTTGCAAATGGCAAAATTTTGTTCATTTTTATGGCTGAGTAGTATTCCATTGTGTGAGTTTATGTTTGTATATATGTACCAAAGCTTCTTTATCCATTCAACTGTTGATGGACAATTAGGTTGCTTCCATATCTTGGCAACCGTAAATAATGCTCCTATGAACGCTGGGGTGTATATATCTCTTTGATTTAGTTTTTTTTTTTTTTTTTTCCGGATATATATCCAGGAGTGAGGTTGTTAGGTTATACGGTAGTTCTACTTTAAGTTTTTAGAAGAACCTCCATACTGTTTTCAACAGTGGCTGAACTGATTTACAATCTCACCAATAGAGCAGAAGTGTTCCCTTTTCTTCACATCCTCGCCAACATTTGTTATTTCTTGTCTTTTTGATAATAGCCATCCTAACAGGTGTGAGGTGATATCTCATTGTGGTTTTGATTTGCCTTTCCCTGATGATTAGCGATGGTGAACATCTTTTCATGTGCCTGTTGACCATAGCAGAACATTTTTTAATACCAGTAGAATGGAACAGAGTTTCTTTTACTTGGCTTCTTTCATGGTCTGGTATCACTCACAAAGACTTATCTCCTTCAACTTTCCAAACACAAATTCTGTAGTGACATATCCAAATATTTGCAGCTCCTCAAACATCCCAAGTTCTTTCACACCTCTGTGCTTTTGCATAGCTGTGCATTTAGCCTAAAATAGATGGATCTTCTTAAGAATTTTTATTTATCCTTTGAGTAAACACATAAGTCATCTCCTTTTTTCAGTCACCCTTCGAGGTAGAGAGTAAACTCTACCCACTTTTCCTCTTAGCACCCTGTATTTATTTCTAGTTTAGAAATTACTGCACTATGTTAAAATGATTTGATTACACATTTTCCCATCTCCAACTAGGTGCTTGTTGGGATGGGAGAAGCTATCATTAGTATATCACATCACTAGCACATGCTACAAAATGCCTGAAACAGAGCATTAAATAAACCTTGTGGAATGGATGAATGAATGAGCCTAAGTAGCAGACTCTCACAGATCTAACCAATGTTCAAACCAATTCTAAATGTTGTTTAGAGGGTTCTAGCTCTCTCATGGCATATGGCAATGTTCTGGGTTGTGTATCCTAGAAAAACCCAAACTAAATATTTAGAAGGCTGACTGCACACGTTTTTTATTTAAAAATTCCGATATAGCTCTGAATCAAAGTTGACATTATGTAATTTTAACACTGGGTTGGCCAAAAATTTCATTCAGGTTTTTCTGTAAGATGTTATGGAAAAACCCGAATGAACTTTTTGACCAATCCTCCATTAAAAAGTACCAGGCAGAAATTTTGTGACATCATGTCATTTCTATGATGTCTACAATGATGTCCAGCAATGGAATGTTTCAATGTCAAAGGAGTAGAAGAGAATGGGAAGGATAAAAAGCATCTTGTAACAATTGCGGCAAAAAAAAAAAAAGATGCCTTGAGGCACTTTAGACACTACACCATTTCTGCTGGCCTACTTCTGCTTTGGTAAGGACAACTGATGTTTTCTTTATCTAACATTAAATGCTCTGAAGATATAAAACAAGTTCTTCTTCTTCCAACCAGACTGTTGCCCTGCAATCTTTTTACTAAGAAATCTTCTGTAGAAATTAGCTTATTCAGAAAAGCCACTTTTGACCCTTCTTTAGCATAAAGGTTTTGCAAATGGTTCACAGACATATTCTTAAGGAATATAGAGATTGAATAATTGCTTAGAGGCGAATTTTGGATACATCTGGGAGTATGAGCCCATGTAGCCACTCATTCAAAGTGGGAACTAACTTCCTAGTCTCTTTCTGTATTAGTTAGATCTATTCTGGGATAGAAATAATGAAGAGACTTTACTGGTTTAAATAATGACCTCAGGTAAGGATTAAAAATGGCTTCAGGTGAGGATAGTATAGATTCAATGGCTCAAATGGTACCAACAAATACCTCCACCCCTGTCTTTTATAGTATCAACTTTATATAGTGACTCTGGATAGCTCCAGTATCTCTTTTAATTTCTTCTGCACGAGTTCTTGGGTGTATTCTCTCTTGCTAGCCCAAACTGGGTCATACACTCATCCTTAAAGCAATCACTATGGCAAAGTAGATAGAATACAGCTTTGGCAAGTACAATCCCAGCAAACCTCGTGAATACGTTTGGGGGATGGATGAATTCTTCAAAGAAAAATCAGAGGCACAGTTAATGAGAGAAGAGAATGAATGAATGTTGAGGAGGCAAGTAACACATGATGAACACATATCTTCAAAAATTTTACATCAATTTAGCAATTTTTTTAATCAAGGATTTAAGACTTTAAGATATAAAATCAAAGATTTAAAAATTTTACTTGTTAATTTACTTAAATTCTTTACCCCCTTTTAGCCTGTTGGTAAAGCTGAAAATCAAGAAAATGCACTGTATTAATCTTATAGATTTTCATACCTTATTTCCCATTTCAACACTAGGTGCTCCTGAAATAAGAAACCTCAGATTGAGGGTCACAGCTAAGCCTTACTTCCTAATGTGGATTTTTGGGGAGTATTTTGGGATACCAGTGGTCTTAAAGTTTGAAGATTACTATAGATTTATTTTCTCAGATATTTAATTGCCATTCCACAAAAACATTCCCTGATCTGATATATAAACCAAGTGAAGTCCAGTTTCTGACTAGCTTATTATCTCTCTAAGGAAAGAGAGAAAATTACAATTATCTGTGCATGACACAGTGCAATTCTTACATCATATGAATATAAAATGCATAGTCATAATCTATACTTTAAAAACAGCAATATGTTATGAGAATTAATTTTCAAAATTTGGTCAAATTCAAATAATCTTAGTTCTCTTCAGAAGACATTACTAGCTCAATACTAATTTGAATCACTAGCATGTGTCAAGTGGAAAAAAAGAAACATCAATTCAGACATCTATTTCCTTGTGTAACAGGTGAAAGGATTTTCTATGATGAAATTTTACTATTATATAATACTTATTATATTCTGATCGCTAATAGAACAAAGAAGCAGGCATCATTTCTGTAAGGATATATATATAATATATATATATATCATATATCATATACATACATATGCTTTTGAAAATACACTTATTTTATAATATATATATATATACACATATGCTTTTGAAAATACACTTATTTTATGAGAGTGTTATGAAAATAAATGAGATCGACTGTAAATCATTTGATCGGTATGGGTAAGTAATAAAATTCTTATCCTTAGCCAAAGAAACAAACAAAAAAGAATGGTTTTTGTGCTTAGTTCCCTTTTTCACTATTGAACTCATCTCAAATGAATGATAGTAACAACAAATACTTAAACAATATTTATTATGTGTCAGGCACAATTCTTAGCACTTAACATATATTAACTCATTTATACTCTACAACAATATTATGAGTAGGTAACTGTACTATCCTAGTTTCACAGATGAGGAAACTTAGTCACAGAGGATTTAAGTAACTTGCCAAAGAAAATGGTAAAGTTAGCATCTGAACCCATACTTAGTGCTTCAGTGACTGGGCTCCAGAAAATTGAATCTCAGCAAAAGTCAGACTAATGATAAAATGCTGTTAGAAGAATCCTTCAGATTATAGGTTTTTATGAACAATCTGTTTATTTTTTCTCTTTACGCAAATGCAGTGGCTGTTTTGCTCTGGTGTACTGGGACTTGAGAGTAATGGAATTTGAAGGCATATTGAGATGGTAATAGAGTGTGCAATTTGGTGTCATGCTTTATCTGACATCTGGGAGGCAAAGTTTGAATTTGCAGTGAGAGCATTAACAAAAGTTTACTTAAGGAGAAATTGAGAGCCATTTCCTGAAAGGATGTGATGTTTAGGAATAAAAGAAAGCAAGAAATTGGTGATGAATCAGAGATTCATTATTGACAATCTGTTATATGGAGCACAGGGCTAGGAAATAGGTATACCAAAATAAATAAGGCATGATTCCTAACCCACAGTAACTAATAGTATAGAGGGGATAATGGGTAATAGTAAAGTGGAAAAAACCAAATTCTATAAAATGTACAATGATGTAATAAACAGGAGGACAGAAAGACGACTGGTAAAAGGACCAGAAGAGATCAGGGGAGACATTCTGTGATTCCCAAATAGCTCTGAACTTTATGCAGAAGGCAACAGGAAGCCAGCAAGAGATTTTAAGCAGTTAAATTATATGATCAAGAGAGGATGTTTGGTGGGAGACCTGTGAATCCCCAGACAAGGAAAATCTGATCCCAGGATCCCACTATCTCTATTAACTGCCTTAATTCTTCCTAGACAATCAGTTTAACTCTTTTAACCCCTTCCATTGTTGCAACCCTTATCTAAGGCTCACAACTGTCTCTCACCTGAATTATTGCAATAGCCTCTTCACTGTTTCTTATCTACTCTTTCAAAGTTGATTCTCAACAAAGCAACATGAACGATTCTTTAAAAACAAAAGTCATCTCCCGTTACTTGTCTGCTCAAACCCTCCAATAGATTCCAACTTAGTCAGACTGAAAGCCAAAGCCCCTTAGTGGTCTTACTCCTCTATAAACTCCTCTAACCTCATCGCTGATTATTCTGCCCCTAATTCACGCTATGCCAACCACACTGGCCACCTTGTTGTTCCTCAGATTCAAAGCAGTTCCCATCTCAGGGTCTTGCATTTGGTGTTCCTTCTGCCTAGAACATTATCTTCCCAGATTCTCATGGGGCTGGCTTCTCCACCTCCTTTATGTCACTTCACAGTTGTCACTCTATCAGCAGGACTGAGCAAATTGTGGTGCTATCAACTAGGTGAGGAAAACTGGAGGAGAAACCAGTTTTGGAGGAGAGATGATGAGTTTGACTTTGGTACATACTGATTTTGAAATGCCAGTAGGGTTTAGTTGGAGCTTCCAGGTAGAGCTCAAAAGCAGAAGGTTGAAAGGGAATGTTAACATTTAAACAGGAAGCACAGAAAGAGTACAGCATACAGGAAACAGAGGAAGTAGCCTGTGGTAGATTAAATATGTCTACAAATTCTGACAAGAAACTCCCATCAAAAGGTATAATTGAGTCCATTATCCCTTGAATCTGGCCAGCCCTGGGACTGTCTTTGACCCAAAGAAGAAGTAGCCTTATGACTGTTCCAGAACCCAGGCATTACAAGGTCTTTCATCTGTTTTGCCCTTCTGGAACACTGCCCTGGGATCACCTTGAAAAGAAGCTGGTCTAGTCTACAGGGCTATGACAAGACACATGGAGGAAAAATGAAGTAGCCTCATGATATTAGTGAGGCCAACTTGGACATCATCCATGCCAGCCCTCCAGCTCACTGCAGCTGCACCAGTGATCCCAGCAGGAACCAATAGAGGAACTGCCCAGCCAACCAACAGAATTGAGAAAAAATTTTTTTTAAATCATTAAGTTTAGGGTGGTTTGTTACGCAGCATATGTATCTGGTAGAAAACTTGGTACCTAGAAATGGGGTGCTTCTTTACCATAAACCTAAAACATATAGCAATGGCTTTGAGACTTGGGGTAGGTAAAGTTAAAAAATAGGTGAGAAGATTGTTAATGGAGGATGGAGACAGAAAAGGTTGTTAATGGAAGATGTAACATCATCATGTTACATATTGATGGAAAAATTCTCATAACTGTTGCTTATAGAAACTTGCAAGACAGAAAACGTATCTAATGGACCTATAAATCTAGACATTTCCAGAAAAGAGGTTAGAAGTGTCAATTTAATTTTTTTACCCTGAGAATGATGATATAGGGAGAGAAATAAACTAAAAAAGGAATAATCAGTGTGCAGTTGGAATTAAGATGATGCCATGATATACTGAAATGGAAAATAAAATTGTTTCTCAGCCCTGGTTAGCTGGTAAAAGATTTTCAGAGAAATATATGGCCTAAGGTAAAAATCAGCTCAAGGATGTAGCTAAAAATTCTTTGATAAGACCTCAGAAAGATTTAAGTGGTATTTAGAAGACTCCCTGACTTTTAAAAGGCCTCTAAAAATCTTAAAGGTAGTTTCCACAGCAGCCTCATACATGGCCCAAAGTAGAGAGGCTTTTTCAAAAACAAATCATCCAAATTACGGCTATGGCTTTGGTGCCACGGAGTGACTTCCAATGAGATTCTTAAGAAACCCAAAACCATTTAAGAGTGTTATATTGATAAAAACACTGTCAGCTTGGTCTCAGAGAAACTGCAATATTTCAAAATGAATAAAAGGACTCCAGGCTCTCCGATTTACATGCGCAGAAGGCAGACTGAGAAAGTTCCTCAGCTATAAATGTGAGCCATTTCTTATGGAAAAGGCAAGACATCTTATGGAAAATCCAAGATCCCAGGGTGAAGAACAAAGAGCCAAGGAGAAAAATGGGCTACGGAACCACTCTCAGAAAACAAAAATAGGCTTAGATCAAGGAATTTTCCCTGCCCCTGGTATAGGGGAGACAGGCTGGGTCTTAGAATTGATGTAGACCAGAAACTGCTGAACGTTTCCTATTTTTCTCATCTTTGAGTGGGAGAGTCTATTCTGATTTTCTGGTCCCTCTTACATCATTGTATGTTGTATGTGTGGAGAAGGTTATCTTGTGTTTTTTTGTTCAAAGCCCTCTGATTCAAGAGTAGCCATACCCTAGAAACCAAAATTTCCGATTTCAATCTGAAATCAGGTTCTTTGTGACAAGTAACATAAAACAAGGATTATATGAAGTCATTATCTTAAAGAAAATCATTTTTCATAAATCACTTTGTGAAAAGCACCACACTAGTGTACAGTAAGATCTTGAAGGAATATGTATGTTAGGTGCAGGACAAAAGCGTTTCATTTGGGGGGAAAGTTAATTATCTGAATGATTCAAATTTTTATTACATCTACAAATTAAAATATCTTTCAATATGAGAGTTATATTTTCCATGTCTTGACACCTTAAATAATTATTCAGACATTCAGCTAAACAGATAGATTCTGTAGGACTGAGTCCTTTCTAAACTCACAGGAAAGGTTTCTGAATACAGGATTTAATTAATAATAAGAAGATTTAAGCACTACAATAAACTCCTTTTTTAAAACTTAGAAAGGAATAACAATATACAAGTTAGGGACAAAAGCGCTTGAAATTTACACGTTTTTAAAATAGGCACTAATCCCATCATCTGAGATAATTTTTTTTGACGTGTGCGTGGTATTATGTGGAAGATACATGGCACAATTCTGTTTAAGAAGTCAAGTTCTATCATTTTAATTTGATCAAATGAGACTCATATTATTTGTACATAATAAGAGCCTATATATTTATTTTTATATTTTCTGATTTTTATTTTTCCCCTCAAAAAACTCTATAATTAATGGAGAGCATTAAATGACTTTGAAATGCACAGGAAAGAATTTGACAAATTGCCTCATGGGGCAAAACAGCTCCTCTGAAAGTAAGAGCTCAAAGCAAATACGTGAAAAAAATACAAATAAGAAAAGAGTAGCTACACCCGAATTGTTGTCCCCGAGACGCCTCATCTATATTTGAACTAGATGCAGAACATGAGATAGTGAACTTTAAGCCTGATGGCATAACTGCATGAGAATTCTGATGGTCTCCAGTGGAAAAGGGGTGTACTTTGCATGTGGGAGGAGTGAAAACAATTGTGACCAGAGGGTGGACTGTAGTGAATTAAATTCTTTGCCACAATTCTTCATAACGTCTCTCATCAAGCGGTAGAGCCTATTTCTCTCCTCATTAAATCTGAGTTGTCATCAGGACTTCCTTTGACCAAAAGAATGTGGCCGAAGTGACACTGTAAAAGTTCAAGAGGCTTGTCAGCTTCTGTTTCTGTCCTTTTAAAAGCAGTGCCCTACAACCACCAGGTAAGGAAGCTGGTCCAGCTTAACGGAGAATGAGAGCCCCTGTGAAGAAGCACCAATGCACCTTAGCAGGCAGTTAGCATCAGATGCAAAATACGTGAGGGAGCCCATCTTGGGTCTTCCTCCAGTCACAGCCAAACCTCTCCGAGTGAGCACAGTAAAACTGGAACAGCAACTCCGCAGAATCATGAGAAATCCTAACTGGTTTTGTTTTCAGCCAGAGAGTTTTGAAGTGGTTTGTTATCCGGCAACAGTTAAATGATACACGGCCTGAGAGGGAGGAAAGACATCAGAGGAATGGAGAATCAATGAAATCAAGGGAAAACGAAGTCTGACAGGGGAGATAAGAGATGAGCAAAGTCACAGAAGCAAAAAAGGGAAGGATAAGGTAAGGGATGAGATGCATCTGTTAGGTTGAAAGATGTGCCTTCTATCGTACTGGCTTTTACTGACCCAGCTATGAGAAAACTGCCTGTGTTAAGGCACTTGACCACTTATAAAGTGAAAGGCTGTTTTCTCTTGCATTTGCCATTTGAAGTGGTAGATAAAACTTAGTGGGAAATTTATATCATCCTATTAAGTCGCAAGCAAACTACTGTTCACTTGACTTTCATCTGAGGTTTCTGCTATAACTAACCTACTTTAAAGAAGAAAATTCCCTATAAAACGCTACTCTTTGCTAAGACATTGCTATGCAAAAGAACGCTGGCTCAATCCTGATGGCTTCCTTACAAACAAAAAAATACTTTTTATTTACAGTATATCAAAAGATATTATAATACACATACCACACACGCGCGCGCGCGCGCGCGCGCGCACACACACACACACACACACACACACACACACAGAAGATAGATCAGGGTATCTGATGCCAGATTTTTTAAGGCCAGAATAAAATTGTGATTACTACAAACCAACACTGAGGAATAACCTATTGTCTTAAATGTTCTAAAAGGCTATAATGACTTTCATCTTTACAACAAATTGAATAGAGAATCTCAATGCAATTATAGGAAACAAACTCTTACCAGCAGTGTTAGATGATCCTAATTGTAAAGTAAGGGACCTTAGATTTAAGCATAATATCCAACCTAATTATATTGCAAGTGCATTAAATGGCATAGCCTTCTACAGGAAGGAAACTCCTTAGTTGATTTATTGCTTAAATTATGGAAAAACAATTCAGTTATAAGACGTATTCTTGCATTTAAAAGATCAGCTTTTCTATGTAATGACTGTGTAATTTGTGTTAAGAAGCAGATTCCAGTTCCAAAGAGTGATCATGCTTTTGAAATTGTGTTCTCAGCTAGCTCCACAGATATTCCAATTGATTTGAACTTGAGCTCTTGCCAAAGTTTTTGAAGCAAATCCTAGGTTAGTTTCCCTTATAAACTTAAACAAATTTTAACTTAAGTTTTCATCACTCCTCCTTGTGTATTATGATGTTCTTGTCCATCACTGATAAATAATCATGAAAAGATATAGCACAGAAGGTATTATCCTGATGGAAAAAAGCAAAAATATACTTTTTGTCTCCTCTGTCTCACAATTTATCAGTCATTTCTAGGGTGATCTTATTACTTATTCTCCAAACCAGGACAGTTTCGGGGACAAATGGGAGTGCTATCAATAATGACCTCAAGAAAATGGTACTATCCTGATCAAACCCATGAGACCAAATCACCCATTTCATACCAAAGGGTATTTCCAGTTATCTGTGGCCATCCTCAAACTTTTTCTCTTTCTTCCTTCAGATCCTTACTCTCACTTCTCCTCCTAGAACTATCTTTCATTCTCTTTTATCATTCCCAAACTGCTTACCTCTCTCCCCATACCACCAGAAGTAACTTAAAAATTCTCTTATTTTGCAGAACTCAGGTCTTCTCTTATTATCCAGGCAATGTAGAGAGTACTGCAGATTTGTCAACCAAAACTGTCCCAAAGTGTTTCCCTAAACTGGAAACTATATCCTCATGGGGATTCCTCTGTAGTATAGAAGACACTGTTACCAGGTTTTAGGTTTGCTTTAGTATACACACATTTATACTCCTTCCCACCATATTTGGATCTCCCTCCTGTACAGTGTTCTTGCCCAGCTTGGATCCCTGAAGACGCCTTTTACTGGATCTTTGCACCCATCTATCAGATTCTGCTGCTTGTATCTCATTCTTGGCCTTTAGCTGAATGGCCTTGGGCACTAGGGTGGTCTGGCCAATATAGAGAGCTGGAAGTTTCCTGGACCCACCTTCCTCCTCCCAGCCAGCATCTGTGCACCAATCGTGACTGGTGTGAGAGTATAAAATCCCAGCTCCTTTACTTCTGAAGCTAGAAGCTTTAGGGTTTAATTTACACTCCAGAGTGTCTCACCTAATTAGACTGAGACTGCAACTCTGGTGTTCCCTGCAGAAAACAGTTAACTTAGCAGGCCTGAGACTGTTATCCTTAGACACTTGCTCACTAGGCTGGCCTTTGGCTTGCCTCTGGGACCTTGAATTTCTGGAGGGCTCCACATTCTCTAAATGATAAGTGTTGCTCAGTGGGCTTAAAGTATTCAGACGAACAACGTGCCTTATACTGAACACCTGCTTTCCTTCTGGGAGTCTGGAATTTTGGTATGTGTTAGGCAGAGGGTGACTGCATGGCTGAGCCAATATAAACCCTGGACTCCTAGGCTCAGGTGAATTTCCCAGGTAGACAACACTTCACTGGTGGAAAAATTATGCATAATCAATTTGACTCCGCTGGGAGAGGACTCTTGGAAGCTTGTGCCTGGTTTTCTCTGGACCTTGCCCCATGTGCCTTTTTCTCTTGCTAATTTTGCTTTGTACTCTTTTGATGAAATGAATCATAGCTGTGGGTATGACCATATGCTGAGTTCTGTAAGTTCCCCTAGTTAATTAAAGAACCTGGGGGTGGTCTTGGGAACCCAAGACACACTCTCCTTTCACTATTTTGCTTCTTTATTCCCCCTTCTCTTACTGGCTCCCCCTGGGAGCACATCTTTAATAAACTGTGGGCATCCTAATCCTTGACATGGCCTATGTTTCTAGGAGGGCTTATGAATATTCTCAACCAGACAAAATATTAGTTTCAACTATAAGCTCTGTAGTTTCTCTCTTTCTATTCCTGGAATGATTTGCTCCTTACCCTGTCCTCTTTATTCCACATATCTTTATCCCCCTCCAAACTGTTACTCTTTAATAAGTATATATTTGGACAAATTAATTCAGTGTTTATATAATTTGTAAATTGTATACAAATTGTAGTACAAGGCTTAAAATACAGCAGAGCAGTACCTCGCCCCATTTCTCCCCATACTGAGTCCTGTTTTCCAGAGACAAAAATTTTCCATTTTTTTAAGGAGTTTATTCCTGATTTACCTCAAGATATCAGGTGTGCCCTTACATTCCTCTTAATACTGAATACCTGGGGAAAGAAGAGTACAACATAAACTACTTGGGAAATAAATAGCATTCAAGTCTTCCCTTCCATCTACTCATATGTGGATACATATCTCATTCCAGTAGGAAGAAACTGGTGGTAAAAATGCAGAAAGACTAAGCAGTCGCATGACAAGCCCGTGCCTGGGATATTAAGTTCATCTTCAACCATCTTTCACGGTCAGTTCTTTTGGTACTTCTGATGCTATACAGAAATGGTTCCCCCCAAAAAAAGGCAGAAAAAAATTACTTTAAAGGCTTGCTTCAGTATTACTCTCTTAGCGTTCTTAATCATAGGTCTTCTTCAGCGTTACCCAAATCCAGCCAGTATGCTTTGGTGCTGGGAATCTTTGGGTAACAGAATCAGGTCTTAGGTTCCACCAAAACAATCCTTTTGTCATTTTAGTACAGTGATTCACAAACTTCATTGTGTATCAGAACTATCCAGAAAGCTTCATAAAAATGCAGCTTTCTGGGACTTGCCTCCATAGACTGTAATTAAGTCCATAGATAAGACAGGAATCTGACACTCCTTTACAAATACCAATAACAAAACTGTGGTTTTGAAATTCACACAGAAAGGTGTCAATACTCTGATATCTAGCATAGAACACATGGTAATGAAATATAGATGGTATCATTTATCTTCTTTCAACAGAGGGGAGGGAAATATGGAAACAATACTTGGTTTACAGTATCCTTAAGTAATCAATAAGATTATAGATTATTTTTTGACTTTCAGCCTAATAGCCTTGCTTTCTTCTGTCTCTAACCAACCAATTTGGGAAACAAAATACTCTTGCCTCACCAATTTACACCTTTACATAAAACACAAACAAATTTTGCAGAAACTGAAAGAAAGCAGATTTGGGGTTTTCTCATAGGTTTAACATTCTCTAGGATTCCACTCGGCACCCTGACCCATTACCACCAGACCTTTAGAGTAGTTCCTCTATTTGTGCCCACAGGTCTGGGATTGCTTTTCTGACAATCTTTAAATTATGAGTAATATTTTTTTCTGTTACACATAAAATGTTTCTCTCTTCCTGGACAGTCTAGTTGTCTTCTGAGATCTCTTTCACCTTGCATTTTTGTTACACCCCTCTGTCAGACAATCTACATGAAACTCCTCCTGGGTGCTCTCTCAACCCTCTGTCAACCCTGTTCCTGAGAAGATAATTGGAAAATGGACAATCACAGCAGCAGCCAATCCTAATGATCTCAGAAGCCTGGGTAAAGAACACTTCAGAAAAAAAGAGACTTTAAATGCTTTGAGATAGATCATTAACAAAGTGGTGAAATTTGTGAGGAAGGTGGGAGAAAAAACAGTCTTTCTACTATTTGCTAGATTCACTCGAGAATTAGGCTCTAATTCTTCACTTCCCTAGTTGAGCTTTAACTTAATTATAAAACAAAATCTATAGCCACAGCCAGGCCTAGAGGTAGAGTCTGTACAACTAATCAACTTTAATTCCCTGGGCTCGATTTAATTACAAAACGACATTTGGTGCAGCTGCTAAACACTTTCCAGGTGACCACATAATACGGTTGTAGTATTTACAGGTCTCCAGCTTTTGCACTGATTCGCACAGCACAATTATGTTTCAGTTATATATAAATTTGAACAGCCTCTAGGATTTATAATAAAACATTTTCTTGATTTTCTATATTCCTGTAGTTGAGGCAGTTAAAACACTGAATCGCACAATAACTAATATATGTCAGGGAGTAAAATGTGATGACAGAGGAGATGTCCTGATAATGAACAATAATAACAAACTGAATGTTAGCAACACATTTCTGACCTTTTAAGATTAATTCTGTTTGTTAGGTGGACAAAGTGAAACCAGCTTATGTATACTGAGTTATCAATTTGCCTTTTAGGTTATAACATACATTACTTTCCAACATAACTAGACATATCTAACTCATTCTTCTTCTTGTTCTTTAATGTTCCACAAGACAATTTAGGAGGTGATTATATGTGCTACATAGTACTTTTTAGCTGACAGAATTAAAATTAACCACTGTTGTTTTTAAAATAGCCACCTCCTCCAGTACATTTCAAATATACTCAATTTGCACAAACATCCAGGAAGACCACTGCAATATGTGAGACCTGATTTTTCATTTTATAATATTTAGGCAGAGGTTCCATGCACAACTAACTTTTCATCTTAAGAGTTTTTTTCAACTTAGTCCATGCAAATATACTTTTTATAATATCTGGGATCCCAGTTCCTCCCTAGGTCTATAGGAGGATAAGAAAAATTATTTAAATTGAGAAAAAGGAATCAAGAAGCAGTATCATTAAGGAAGTCACTAACGATACTAAAATAAATATGACCCTTACTGTTTCTACAGCAACTCAGAAAGTAATAGAGAGCGCCTTTTCATTCAAATTAGGATTTTAAGCACAACAGAATGCGTTCTCTTTTTCCTAGATGTTAATCTCCTTTTCTTTCCCTTTAGAGTAGAACTGATTAAACGCTAAAGAGAGGATGTATCATAGCTAATTATATCTACAGAGAAAAAAGCGGCATTCATCGTAAAATAGCTGGGGCAATAATCCCCTCTTCACCTTCCAACTTCAAGTGCTGGTTCAGATTTTAGCTGATGCTGTCCTGCATGACTACCTTGGACCCTGGACAAAGACAGCACTGTAGGTTTCAAAGTTGAAAGGCTAATTTCTCAGTACTAGCAGTGTCTGTCAGTCTCTTACCCCAGAGAGTATCTTTCTCTACTGAGCAGTGATTGAGTCACAGGAGGTAACAATTCTGCTTGCTGGAAGAAAATACGATGGAAGGAATCACGACGGTTACCAGATGTTCCAGTGCCCCTGAGGGGGCACCAGAACGTTCCTGCATATGCTGTAAACAGCATCAACTGTCAACCGTGGGACCCTGGGGTGTAGTGCTCATGCTGCTCTGATGTGCAGAGTCTCAGAGTTGGAAGAACCTTGAAGATGCTCTTAGCCAGAGGTTTTACACTACGTCTCGGGGAGTTCTTTGTTTCCTAAGTGTGATTCACGCATTGCTGAACAATAAGGGGGAATCTCCCTGAAACAGTTGCAGCACTCTTGGAAAGAATGTAAAGATCTTAAGTCAGGGCTGAAAGCAAGACAGGATATTTTATCCAACAAAAATCAGTCGTAAAAGTCCAAGGTAATTCCTATGGTTCAAGGAAAGAACTTTGTGGAAAATCCCTGTCCCAGTGGCTCTATGATATTCCTAGAAGGGAGGCCCTAGAGCTCAGAAGGTTGATTCAGGAACTCTAGGCTGCAATAGGTCTCGTGGCTTGGAAGTCTGGAAATTAAAATATATTACTAGGACACAGTATCAGGGTGGGAGACGAAGGCTTCTAAAGGCAAGTCAACCAATGCTTACAACCCTTCATTATTTACATATCACTTTCCATGGCAAATAGGAAAATAAAACACTTAGAAAAATGTTACCTTTCCTTGTTATTTTAAAATTTGTCAATTTTACACATTGCCTTGATGATGGTTTCTTATTCTATGATACCTGTTTTCAAAGTAAAGAATACCTTGTGATTGTTCAAGACCCTCTCCACAGCCACCATCAGGAAGGAAGAAAGGAAGGAAGGGAGGAAGGAAAGGAGGAAAGGAGGAAAGGAGGGAGGGAGGGAGGGGAGGGAGGGGAGGAAAGGAAGGAAAGGAAGGGGTAGCTATTTCTGTGTTTGTAAATGGAACCAGCTATGATGTGAGAAGACATGAGATTTTAACATAAGGAAAACTGTATCTCCAGGGTCAAACAGACATCCATAAAAACAGGATAGATAATCTTTCTCACCATCACTGTTGATGCACACAACCTCTTGAATTTGAGTG
This sequence comes from Globicephala melas, assembly GCF_963455315.2. NCBI lineage: Eukaryota > Metazoa > Chordata > Mammalia > Artiodactyla > Delphinidae > Globicephala > Globicephala melas. The sequence continues at coordinate 64,220,473 of NC_083322.1, forward strand.
CCTGGACCACACTCCCTTCCATTATCTGGTTCACAGTCTCCTAGCCTCACTGCTTTCCAGTCATAGCAGGATGGCTCCTCACAGGGAATGGCTTCCAGTAAGTGAGGGCAGCTGCCAGCGCCCCCAGAGCCTCCAGTGGGCTCATTGGTAATGTGCCGTTTCCTCAGTTTAAAACCTGAATTGTTGGGGAAGGAAAATATTTACTGTTACCATCATGCGCTGAATACTTCAGAAGGCTGAATGAAACTCCAAGTGAAAGCTGGATGAGGGTAGAGGGTAGAATTCATATCTGCTTTAATCACTAGTGTATCCTCACACTCTAGATTAATATGAGCTCATTAACAATTTATTAAATGAATAAACAGAATGGCCAAAGAGGGACTTTTGGTGTCAGCTTACTACAGTAAAAGTCAAGCAAGAATGGGCTGGAGAGAGATAAAGAGAAAGAGAGACAGAGAGAGAGGTGATTGGTTGATTTGGAAAGTCTGTAGTTGTAAAATGTTCAAAGACACAATAAAATCTCAACCTATTCAGAAATATTCATGACCAGACACAAGTGCTATTACTTTGAATTCCTCAACAGGATCACCTGGTTAAATTTGAAAAGGAACCTCTGAGAAGTTGGATGGTTTCAGGAAACTGTCTCTTGAAGCCGTAGTTGAATTTAGACTCTCCAGAAATTTGAACTCGGGATATAAACCATCTGGGCTCTAACAAGGAGTATTCAAAGTCCTGCTATGTGCTTTAATAACACCTAAGTGTTGCCCTTTCTGACAATGTATAACAAAATTAATAAGTCTGTCTACTGCTATGTGAATATATTGGAATCACTAGAAAACTGTCCTTTGAAACAAAATAGAAAAATGTTTTCAATTACTAGATCATGTGAAAATTACTCTACCAGGCCGAACATGTAGTAAACAATTGCATTTATTCTATTCCTTTTAGATATATTATTTGCATCATAAAAGCAATATTTATTATTAGTTTGTTTACCTTCAAAGTAATAAGTAGTTCTGTTTATTAGGCACTAGCTACAGGTCAGGCAATGAAATAAGTGCTTTATGTTTATCTCATTGAGTCTTTAAAGAAAACTTGGGTACCAGATCATATTACATCCCTTTTACAGGTAAGGGAACAAAGATTTAAATAAGTTAATTAACTTATCTAAACAACAGAGGACAGACTAGGTTTTCCAATCCACGTCAGTTTGACACCACAGCTCATCTTAACCACTGCACCAACTGCGTCAGATGCTCTCCATCTGTTGTCTAAATTAACAAGCATCTTGCCTACGTTCTGCAGTTTTAATCTTCTGGTATCATCACCAGAATAGGTTTATAATTCTTTTGTGCTAAAGATCAATACTCTTTAGCCATTCTGGAAAATACTGCAAACGAATGATCACAGGAACACAGAGCAGCACTTGTTAATAATTCATGGTTTGACCCAATTTGATGGGAGTTTTAAGCATGCCATTTTAATATTACATACCTTTTTTGCCTTGCTGGTCATTACAATTTTCGTAAGTACAAGGTCCCCAAGCTGTCCAGGGTGAAACCTCACATTCAATAGGACAGGGAATGTGGCACAGCTGTGTTGTATTAGGGATAGGGCCAGCACATGATTTCAAGTCCACTGGTTTTGAGGCTGTTTGGAGAAAAACAGAGGTTCCTTAAGAATTAAACAGGTTGTTATGGTCAATAATACGGTTTTTCAGAGCAGTTTTGTGTACGGAGAAGGAAAATGCTTAAAGAAGTGCCACCAAGACATTACTCGAATGCTTCTCAGCTCCATCCTGAGAATAAAAGGAGACAGAAGGAGTGGGGGGAAAAGAAGCAGTGTAGTATAGTCAGAGGAAACTGGGCTGGAAGGCTGGCAGACTGTTTGATCACCAGCTTCACCACTAATTAGTCATGCCATTAATAATGCTGAGTCTAACTTTCCTAGTCAGTAAAATAATCCTTACAGTTAATTTTATTTCTAAAATTTTATAGTTAGGTTCTAAAAGAGTAGAATTTAGAGGACTGAACAGAGTAGGAGGGGAACTACAGCTTTAACGTATATGGAAAAAATCTCCACTGAGTGGCTCTGGCAGAGAAGTCCCCCTTCCCTTTTGGTCTGCAGAAAGGTGACTGATGGATATGATGAAGGAAGAGCTCAGGCCACCAAATGGGGCATCTCTATCTCCGACTGCATGACTCACCAGATACTTTCCAGAACTTTAAAGAATATACTATTTGCATATGTGATCCAAAGCTCAGAATTGCTAAGGCGACAAATTTATAATTGTCCACGTATGTTCATGAGTTGACCAATGAACTGTGTATAAATACTGCTAGCCCTTGCTTCTCTTCTGCTATGATGACTGCAGTTTGGCTATTTTGTACAGCACATGTATTTGATAGTTAACGTCAGAAGGTGTCCACAGTTCTGATTAAAAATGACAGAGTAAGAATGATACTTAAAACTTTATGGACATCACAAGAGAATCAAGTTTACTACTGTCATAAAAATTTTGAGAAGTAAATGTCTTAAGACACGCATTTCCTTTAATAAAAGCTAGCCCCTGTTACTCTCTGATACTTTGAAATGCCCATGCATGTAGCATAGAAGCCTGAAATAAGCAAACTGTAGATACTTGCATATCCCTCAACTTTCTGCACACAGAATCATAAATGCTACCTAAAGACTATTATCTCCTCTTTCTGCCACAGCTTTTCAGTTCTGAAAAATATTCTATAGATGTTGTTTTTTATTTTTTCTTCCTAGGAGTACTTATTTTCATCCCCTCCCACTCTCCGTCCCCCATCCCCCACCCCACCCCGGAACACACACACACACACACACACACACTGCAGTGAAAATAAATGACTGGGCATCCCTAATTTGCTTAGCATGAGCACCAAGAGCATTCTCACTTAAGCTTATCAGAATTGTTGCTAATTTGTATCATAACATTAGGCAAAGCCAAAAATGATTCATTGGATTGCTTTCCAACAGTGAAAGTGCTTGGCACACTGATGACAGAAAATACAGGAATAAATGTTTCATTTCTCTGAATATAAAAAAATGACATCAATGATACATATCTCACATAAAACGATTTGTTTTTAATATTTTTATAGGTGTAAGAGTCTTGTGATGGTTAATTTCATGTGTTAACTTGCCTGGGCTAAGGGATGCCCACATAGCTGGTAAAACACTGTTTCTGGGTGTTTCTGTGAGTGTGTTTCTGGAAGCGATTAGCATTTGAATCAGTAGACTAAGTAAAGCAGATTGCCCTCACCACTGTGGGCGGGGCATCATCCAATCCATTGAGGCCTGAATAGAACGAAAAGGTGAAGGAAGGGTACATTCCTTCTCTTCCTGAGTTGGGATATCCATCTTCTCTTCCCCCTGGACATCAGAGTTCCTGGTTCTGGGAAACTGGGTATTACACCAGTGGCCCACTCCCAGGATCCCAGGAGCTGATTCCTATAATAAATCTCCTCTTACATACCTGTATATACACTATTGGTTCTGTTTCTCCAGAGAATCTTGACTAATATAAGTCTACAATATGAAGAAAAACTCCTATAACTGCAAATTAACATACGCGATTCCTTCACTTGTTGAATCCTTCAGACTATCATTTAAATTAGTGGTTATATGTATAATTACCTGAAAAATCTCCATTTTTTTCCTTTCAATTGACTAAAAGTAACTTTAGTCTTTAGTGTTATTATATAGTGTTGGAAATTACAGTTACTATAAAGGGAAGTCTACTGAGCATGCAATTGTGAGAGCTATGATTACAGCCTGAAGAAATTTATTTTATATATTAAGACTGAAAACTGTAGGAGGAAAATACAGTTTTTATTAAGGAAAAAGGTACAAACATTAATTCCTGGCCATTTTTCTAAAGCTTAATGTTAGCTCTTGGTGTATTTTGAATAAATCAAATAGAAAAATCGGTCACAGATTCTTCTTGAGCTATTAAAAGAGAAATGTGACAAATAAAGGCTTAAGGAAGTGTTGCTTGAAGCAAAATACTCTTAAAATCTTCTGCTAAGCTGAGCAAATCAACACAGAGATAATACAGTCCTTGAAAAATAGTACCAACTAAAAAGTGGTACTTGCTATCTGCTTCTACAAGGATTAAACCGTAAGCTGCTGACCTTCCACATACCCTGAAAGGAGTGCAGGGTGGAGACCAGGAAGGAGGCACCCTGTGCTCTGGGAAAAACTGGCAAAACAGGCCTTCAGATATATATTTTCAGGAGAAGATTTTATGAGCCCAATTCTCGCGACTCCCCATAGCTGAAATGGCACTAAAATCCTTCATGGTGATGTCTGCTCCTTGTGACTAGCAGCAACCTTCTGCAAAAATGTGTGCTTGGTTGCATGTACTCCCCCTTCACCAAAATCACATATACACTGACCTTCCCCCCTTACCTCTTTGGAGCAGTTTCTCAGAGCTATATGAAATGCTGTCTCCCGGACTATAGACCTCAATCTGCCCCAAATAAACTTAACTCACAACTCTCAACATTGTGCTTTTTTTTTTTCAGTTGACAATAGCCTCAATTTTACAGATAATTTTCTATCTATCTATCTGTCTGTCTATCTTTCATTAATCAAAGAAAGACAGGGGGAGAGTATTTTCTGTATGATTCTATTCCTTTGGTGATTTTCATTATAGGTTTTCTTATCCAGTATATGCTGATTTTTTCTTTTTTTTGCATTTTCAACTTTTTATTTAAAAAAACACCGTAAATAAATGTTCTCGGCTGGTTTTACCAATATGAATCACACAATTATTGATCTAACTGGTGGGGTTCTATCTTAGACCTTCCCTGGCATACAAAGAGTTGGCAAATGTGAGGCTACCACTTCAAGCCTCATGCCCATAGCACAGATTGACCAGTGGAGGTACCAGGACCAAACTACAGCCAGAAAAAGAGAGGGCCTTGGGTAGTGAGAGCACAGGTTCAACAGAGTCAAATCTGTGCCCATAAACAGTATATATGCTGATTAATGTAAATCACAGATACTAGTTTAACTCCTCAAAAGTGGTCTTTTTTTTTGGCAATTGCCCAAGATTTATTTGGAATCAGTGTGATTCAATAATGAAGTAAAGAACAGACCTAGGAGATCTTACTGGGTTCTAATTTAATCTGTGGGACATAATTCCTATAGTTGTGTATTACATAATGTAGTGTTCATTGCTGATCCCTTGTTCTCAAATATCGACAACTAAATTTTCTAAAATGGCCCAGTCATTATTCTTATATAATTTTACTAGAAATTATAAAGAAATTGTTCATCCAGTACAAGTTCCAAGGAAGTATATATTAGATTTTTTTTGTCTTATTGTTGATCTCTTGAAAATAAAGGAGACCTTTTATTGTTCTCATACGACTTACAGGGTTTTCAATTATATGTACTTTGTACGCTTCACAGGGTCATAAAAGAATGTCTGAACTTTTCAGGACTTAATAAAACAAACAAAAAAATGAAACTGGTGCATTTTTGTAGGTAGGTCTGAAATATTTTTATATTTGTATATTCAGAGTATTATGATAGAAAAGAAATTCATTATAGGAGGTAAACTTAAATCATCTGTTTCCAGTAATGTGGCCAATGAGGTACTCTGAAAATATACTCACTGTATAATCCCTAAGAACAGTGAATATATAACTTTTTGAATTAAATGTTTTATTCTGAGATAATTGTAGATACACATGAAATTGTAACCTCACAGAGATACCACATACCCTTTACCCAGTTTCCCCCAATAGTCAGATCTCACAAAACTATAGTATAATACCACAATCAGAATACTGGCATTGATACAGCCAGGGTACATGTACTGGGTTGAATAGTGCTGCCCCCCGCTCAAATGTCTACTAAAAACTCAGAACACGACCTTATTTGGATATAGGGTCATTGCAAATGTAATTAGCTAATGAGGTCCTACTGGATTCAAGTGAGTCCTAAATCCAATGACTGGTGTCCTTATAAGAAGTCCATGAGAAGACACACAGAAAGGAAGGCACTGCAATAATGGAGAGAGATGGAGTGATGAAGCTACAAGGATTGCCTACAGCCACTTTGCTCCTAATCTTAGAGAGAAAGAATTCAGTCTTTCGCCATTAAGCATGATGTTACCTGTAGGTTTTTGCAGATGATCTGTACCAAGTTGAGGAAGTTTCTCTCCATTCTTATTTTTCTGAGAGTTTTTATTATGAATGGGTGTTGAATTGTGTCAGATGCTTTTCCTCCATTGTTTGATGTTATCATGTGATTTTTTTTTCTTCAGCCTGTTAATATGGTGGATTATATTAACTGATTTTCCAACATTGAACCAGCCATGCATCCCTGAATACACTGTACTTGGTCCTAGTCTTCAATTCTTATAATGTATTACTGAATTCTAATTGCTAATATTTTTGTTAAGGATTTCTGTATCTGTATTTATGAGAGATTTTGGTCTGTAGTTTTCTTTTCGGTCTAATATCTTGGTCTCTGTTCCCTCTTTTCCTATTTTCTGGATAGAAAAGATCTGTTTCACATTGAGTGAGTTACAGTAGTTTATAGTTTTTTTATTTTTATTTTTTAAATTCCTTCTATTTAGTCTAAGTTGTCAAATATATGTTTATAAAGTTGTCTGTGGTATTCCCCTGTTATTTTGCTGTCTGTAAGGTCAATAGTGATAGCCTCTGTTTTATTCCTGATGTTGGTGATTTGTGTCTTCTCCCTTTTTTACTTTAGTAGTCTTGCTAGAGTTTTCAACATTAATAGTCTGTTCAAAGAACCAGCTCTTTGTTTCACTGATTTTCTCTATTGTTTTGGTTTTCAATTTCACTGATTTCTGTTCTTATTTTTATTATTTTCTTCCTTTTGTTGGCTTTCATCTTATTTTGCTCTCTTTTTTCTTGGTTAAGTGGGAGTTCATATCATTGATTTGTGTCTTATCCTCTTCTAATGTAAGCATTTAGTGTTATACATTTCTTTTTCAGCACTGTTTAGCTGTGTCTCACAGATTTTTATATGTTATATTTTCATTTAATTCAGTTCAAGTATTTTGATTTTCTTTGAGAATTCCTCTTTCACACATGGCTTATTTAGAAATGGGTTGTTTAGTTTCCAAGTGTTTGGAGACTGTTATCTTTCTGTGATAGAATTCTAATTTGGTTCCCACTGTGCTCAGAGAACACACTGGCACTGTGTTATGATTTAAATTCTTTGAAATTTGCTGAACTTTGTTTTATGGGTCAGGGTATGGTCTATCTTAGTATATGTTTCACAGATACCTGAAAAGGAAACGTATTCTGTCGTTGGACTGTTCTACAAATGCTTAATAAATTCTGTTGGTTGATGTTGTTGAGTTCTTCTGTATCCTTGCTGATTTCTGTATGAGGAGTAGAATGTTGTCATCTCCAACTTTAATTGTGGATTTGTGTATTTCTCCTTTCAGTTCTAACAGTTTTTGTTCACATATTTTGTAGTATGTTGTTTAGTGCATATACATGAAAGATTTCATTATCTTCTTGGTGGATTGACCCTTTATCATTATATAATGTCCTTCTCTGTTTCTGGTCATTTTCTTTGCTCTGATGTCTAATTTATCAGATATTAATATAGCCACTCCTGCTTCTCTTTGAACAATATTTTCATGATTTATCATTTTTCATTATTTACTTTCAACCTGGGATATTGCTATATTTGAAGTGAGTTTCTTGTTGAATGTGTATAGTTGGGTCATATTTTTTAATCCACTTTACCAATTTGTGTTTTTTCTCCTTATAAGTCTAATTTTTTATAGGTACAGAATATATTTTAATTTTTATATTGTGTTAGAAGCAAATTAAAACATTGCCTGAATAAGCATCTGTTAGGGTCTTTTAAAATCTGCTCCCACTGGTGTTTATGAGTGGTGGTCTTCTCTCACTACAAATCTGAGATGTGGGAGGCAAAAGGGAACTGAGCATCTTGTCATTTCTTGAGTCTTAAAATCTCTAGCTTGCCTGCCTCCCTCTCCGACTTTCAGAGTCATCTTAATGGTCTGTTTACTATATAATGTTCAGAATTTTTTTTTAATTTAGTAAGAGAATTAGGAAAAATTACATCTTTTCTATATTCCTGGAAGCAGAAGCCTATATGTTATTTAAAAAATAAAACCTTTCAATTTTATAACTAGGATCACGAGAAAGGAAAATCCTCAAATGATTCCCCAAATCCACAGCATGAATCTGGTATGGTACCAGAGTCCTAAAGCTGGCCTCTCCCTTGAGGCAGTACTGATCCCAGGTCATAGAACTTGCATATCCAGAGTTCTTTAATTACCAGGGACAAAGGAAGGCATTTTCAGACAGAAAATGAGAGTTAAGCTATAACAAACCATCATTAAGGAAATTTCTAAAGGATTTATTTCTCATACAAAGGACAGTGAACAGAGAAGCAGGGTCTAAGATGCCAGATGGAATGGTGGCCAAAGAAAATATTAAATGTGAGTAAAAGTAAACGTTGACTGTAAAAGCATAATTATGATGATTAAACAGGGGAGTGTGGTAGGCAGAATAATGGTCCCCCAAAGATCCCATGCTTTAATCCTCTGAATTTGTGAATATGTTATCTTAATGGGAAAAAGGACTTTGCAGCTGTGATTCAGGATTCAAACCCTGAGATGTGGAAACTATCCTGGATTATCTAAATTGGCCTAATCTAACCACATGAGTCCTAAAAAGCAGAAAACCTTTCTCAGCTGGTCAGAAAGGTGAGCTGGAAGAAGGAGGAGGAGAGATTCAAAGCATGAGAGGTACCTGACTTGCCATTCTGGCTTTGGAGGAGAGGGGTAAAGGCCAAGGAATGTGGCCTCTAGAAGCTGGGGACAGTCCCTAACTAGCAAGGAAATGGAGATCTTACTTTTCCAACTGCAAGAAACTGAATTCTGCCAACAAGCCGAATGGGCAAGGAAACAGATGCTTCTCTAGAGCTTCTAGAAAGGAATGCAGCTCTGCTAAGCACGCGATTTCAGCCAGGTGAGAACCATGTCAGACTTTCGACCTACAAAACTATAAGATAAAATGTTAAGTTTTTGGTACTTTGTTATGGCAGTGATAGAAAACTAATACAGACAGTTATAAACAGCAGTATAGAACTAAAATACAAGACTACATAATATGTAAGTTGGTGAAAGGTAATCAGAGGTAAAGCAGTTTAAAGCCCTTAGCAAGGTAAATATATTAATTATAGATTGTATTCATTTAGGTCTGAACCTTAATATTTTAAGGTAATCTCTTTATATAAATAGGATAAGGATGTGTAACTTCCAAACCAAGGGAAAAAATGCAACAATAGCAAAAGGGTTGCAATAAATTCAAAGGAAGGCAAGAAAGAAGAAACAATGAAACAGAAAAAATGTAACAAAGAGAATAAAATAAGATGGAGGAAATGAATGCAAGAGTATAAATCACTATAACTCAAAGATTATCAGACTTAATAAAAAAATAACACCTGAAATGACATTTTATATCCACTAGTTTATCAGAAAACGTACATGTTTGACAATACCAAGTGCTGGAGAAGATGTGAAGCAGCCAGAGCAGTTAAACACTGCTGGTAGAAATTTAAATTGTTTTACCCATTTTGGGAAATAACTTGGAATTTTCTAGCATGTTTGAAGACAGGCATACCCCCAGGTATACAGTTTGGAAAAAGCTATCAGACATCAGACATTTACCCCAGGAGATATTTATAAGAACTGTCATTGTAGCATTGTTTATAACTGCAAATATCTAGGAGTAACTCAGGTATCCAACAAAAAGGGAATGGATATTAAATTATGGTGTCAATACTATGGTGTCAATACAATGCCATAAAGAGGTGGAAATAAATAAACTACAGGACAATCGCTGATATGATGAAACCCACAAATATGTAACAAAGAGTGAAGAAAGCAAGCCAAAGAAGAATATATACTAAATCAGCAGTCCCCAACCTTTTTGGCACCAGGGACCAGTTACCACAGAAACTGGTCCACAGCATGGGGGTTGGGGACTCCTGTACTAAATGATACTATTCATATAAAGTTTTAAAAAGCAAGCATTATCACCATGTTTTGGGATAAATACGTTAAGTCTGGAAAAGAGGAGAGTGGCCACCATTGTCTGGGAACTGGCCTGATCTTTTCAGCTAGGCTATGATGGAGTAAGACAAAAAGTAAGACTACTTCATTTGTCTAACTAAAAACAAGGTCACCGTGGGAACAGCCAAAATATCAAATATTCCCATCTCCCAGCTAATATGAGTGAGTTCTGCTTCTTTATCAGTTACAGCTTTAGACTCCCTCTAGTCTTTCCTACTTCCAAAAATAAGGTTTATTAAGATACCTGGTTATAGAATTACTCTTGCTTCCTTACAGCATTCAATCCACAGCAAAGCTCACTTATTTAAAGCCCCCTAAAATAATTACTTAACTGAAGCCCAAATCCTAATATAAGTGCTTTCTGACCCTCTTACTGAGATGCCCCTGGTTGCCCAGGGTGTGGGCTCTCCCTTGCTGCAGAAAGTGATAAACCCAACTTGTTCAAACACAGGTGTGTAGCTGGTGGTCTTTGGCTGAAGAGCTTGGGCATGTCAAATACATAAAGAAAAGCAAGGAATGTTAAACATAAAATTGAGAATAGGAGTCCCACATCCTGTGATGGAGTGGATGTGAGTTATTTAATAACAAATGCTTACTGGCATTTACAACGTACCAGGCAATGCTATGGTGTTCCAAGTACTTAACAAATATTAATTCATGTAATTCTCTCAAAACCCCATGGGATAGGTATTTCAATTATCCCCATTTGCGGTGGTGGTGGTGGATAATTATTTCCAAATGGGGAAACTGAATATGGAAAGGTTAAGTAACTTTCCCAAAGTCACACAGCTAGGAGATAGTATATTTTGGACTCATATCCAGGCAGTTTGGTTCCATAATCTTCAGTGTGTACTTCTAAGTACTACTCTATGCAATCTTGGAAGGATAAGTGAGGGAGCTTCAATAATATGTAACAATATGTAATGACACACACACACATGCAAATACATTTGAAATAGGTCATAATGTACTGAAGTACAGTTAATGGGGATTATTAGTATTGTATATGTATGTCATAATAGTAAAATGAGGCTATCAAGATAATCCTGGGGCTTCCCTGGTGGCGCAGTGGTTGAGAGTCCGCCTACCGATGCAGGGGACACTGGTTTGTGCCCCGGTCCGGGAAGATCCCACATGCCGCGGAGCGGCTAGGCCCGTGAGCCATGGCCGCTGAGCCTGCGTGTCTGGAGCCTGTGCTCCGCAACGGGAGAGGCCACAACAGCGAGAGGCCCGCATACCGCAAAAAAAAAAAAAAAAAAAAAAGATAATCCAGCATCAGCCCTGGTGGTCAATCATTGAAAATTATTCTTTCATACAACAGTTGGGAATGGAACTAAATTTTCATTCTACAAGATATCAAGAACTGGCTGTCCAACTAAATTACTATTAAAATGAGATGTTCTGCACCTATAATCTTAATAATAATAGTAAATACTTATATTGAATTTAGCAAATAAATTCTTTTAATCCTCACAGCAATCTCATGAAGTAGGTACAAAAGTAGTAATCCCAAATTTGGAGATGAGGAAACTGAGGCACAGAGAGATTAAGTAACTTGCCTAAGGTCACACAGCTAATCAGAGGTAGCTGGTATCTGAATTCAGAGACCATGCTCTTATCCACTTTGCTATATACTATGATATGACAATTAGTAGAAGCCACATTCTTCCCCCATTTTTTTACTCCAACTCCTAGAAGTCTATAATATGAAGGGTGGCCTGAGTAGAAGACATACACTTTTTTTTTTTTTTTTTTTTTTTCGGTACGAGGGCCTCTCACTGTTGTGGCCTCTCCCGTTGCAGAGCACAGGCTCCGGACGCACAAGCTCAGCGGCCATGGCTCACGGGCCCAGCCGCTCCGCGGCATGTGGGATCTTCCCGGACCGGCATCGGCAGGCAGACTCTCAACCACTGCGCCACCAGGGGAGCCCCATACACATTTTTTAAACAGTCTATTTGATTACTGTTGTGGGGGTGACAGAAGAAACTGGAAGTGATATTTATCTGGCAAGTGAGTCCTCAGTATTTTAATAAGAAACATTTTAGATTCTCATCTATTTTTAATATTAAATTTTTAAAACTAAATAATTTTTGTTCTAATGCCTAAAAAATACACCACATGTGTATTTTAAACTTTTTTTATCATGAAATTATATATTTGGATTCTTAAAACATTTTAAATGATAGATCTCACACCCAGCCTACTTCAGACCTATTTGTACAACAATATGCCTTTTCTGAGTCATTCAAAAGATATATTAGGGTTCAAAGGTTGAGAAAAGTGCAATAGGTTTAATAATTCATTCATCCATTTAGCAAAATGGCTGAGCATTTTAGGCATTCAAAGTCTCCTGATACTGTATTTATTTTCCACTGTCTTCCCTGAAAATCTATCTTTTTCTTGAAATAGCATTGCTTTTTTTAAAGAAGCTTATTTCATTGCTAATTCAAAAGTACAAGGAAATTCTCTTGGATTTAAGTCTTAGTTTCAGTATAGGAACTGACCAAACACTATTATTAAACATAAGGATGCCTGATAACAAAAGAGATTCCAAAGATCTATAAATAAAATCAGTTACAAATGGCTTTCCTTTCCTTTGTTCTTATATTGCTCAATGTGTTAAAATAAATATTAGATGCCTACTCTGTGCAAAGCCCTGCCACTGTGTTAGGAACGTTATGCCCAAGGGTGCTATAGGGTCAATGGCAGTGGCAATGATGGTTTGTTGGTTTTTCTTAATTATTACAAGTATGTGATAGTAATTTAGGGTATATTTAACCAAAGTAGTTTGAATTCCACTAAAGTTCTATTGATGGTTTATTCAACCCTCACTTACCGCTAGATGTAAGAACTGATGTCAAGCAAATAAAGAAAGCCTATGTCCTGAAAATTAATCAAATTCTACATGTATCAGTGGTTGCTTAAAGCTTTTTGAAGATGTTCTTGTACTAAACTTTATTCACGGAAGTTTCTTTTATCTTTCACGGGCTGGTATAGTTAATGGGGACATAAAACCCACTTCCTTCTTAATAATAGAGGGCATTGTTTTAAGATAATACACTTATTCTTTAATCAATTTTGCAACCATATTTAAAATGATGGTTGAGAGTTATCTCTCGGTATTTAATGTGCTTTGAAGCTTACTGCCAGTCCTTCCCGCCTATGATTAATTCATTATAGAGCTATTGTTTTGGATTAATCATTTCTTATATTAACACAAGACATATGGTTTACTTAGGAAGCATACATGACAGTCTTGAGTGCGTTTTCTACACCATAATTAATGTTTTCAGTATCCGATGGACCATTGCTGCTTCTGTGCAGCTCACGTACTGATAGCCATGATTTTCAGCCCCAGGCCATCCTGTTTGGCCACAGCTTTCTTCCTCTTTGTGCTTGCTTGTGCTTGCTCTTTGGATAACCTCTTGAATTGTGTTGAGGTCACAAATCAAAACATCTGAGGCCACAAAACATGTTTTAATTTTGTTTTTCTTATATTAGACAATTTCAGAGCTAAGGTATTTGAATGGTCCCTATGTTTGAAACTGTGGTATATTTACATTTTTCTGATTTTTCTGTTTGCTTATTCTTTGGGGGTTAAAGACCAGGCTTGCTCTATCTTGGTTTTAATAGTCAAGTGAAAGTTGCATTGGATACATTTCATAAATTTAGGTAAGGTTCTTCCCAAATATCCCAATAATGAATATTTAGGCCCAGATTAAAATAAGAAGAGAGCATTCCTCTTTCTTTTCTTCTCAGCTATATATTCTAGTTTTAACTTTTCAATTATGGGTGTTAAGGAGACTGACGGTGGGGAAGGAGCTAGCCCATGAACACTAACAGTGTTGTAAACTTGACAGACTGGGCAGACTTTTAAGAAGGCCATCTTCTCCCTATAAAGGACTCCACCCACCCTGCGGCTGGTGTGCTGTCAGCAGAGTTAGGAGGGCACCAAGCGATGGGCCTGTTACTTCTTTTGCCTGCAGCCTTCACTCTGCTGTGCTGATGCCAGGGAGAGGACTGTCAGATCCCTTCCTACTTCTCTCAGGAATTCTAGTCAATCTCCCAGGTGCCTCTGTTCCTTCCATCTTACATCAATATCACCCCTAGCAAATAGAAACTCCTTTAAGGGTCTAGCCTCTGGACGGGCTCTCTCCTGGTTTCAAGGACTGACACAGGTTTTTCCTCTATTTGTATATTCCACTGGTCATTTTAGGAAACTACAGAGAGAGGTTCATATGCCTATGCTTACAATGCCAAACTCCCTCGACTATCCTCGTGTCTTGACTCAAATAAAACAGAACTGTGCTATCCTTTTAAGTATTTATAGGGACAAACATATGTCAGGTAATTTCTCTCAGGGACCCTGATTCCTATAAAACAAGAACATTTAAAAATACATGGGACTGTTCAAAATATATACCTTCATAGCAATGTCAATCATATTAGGATTTAAATTTCACAAACTGTATCAACAGCTTGACGAGGACATCACTCTCCTACTACAGGGATGTACCATCTGTCATAACACTGCAGTATGAAGTTTTTTTTTTTTCCTTTTTTTCTTTCTTTTTTTTTAAAATACAGGACATATTGTCGAATAATCTATATAAAAGTCACACTGAAATCTTCCAACAACACACTATTATTGACTCAAGTTACCATTTACAATGTCCCTAATTTGGAAAATAACATTAATAGATAATGTAAATTAAAAGAAGCAGTTTGGAGCCTGTATGTTATCCACAATATAATGACAGAGAACCTTAGCAGTTAGAATTTCAAAGAACTGCAACTTTCGCTTTAAAAAGGGTTATTTAAAAAGTTGGAATATCTAATCAAACAAGGCCTGCAGCTAGCTCCAGAGACTTGCTGAGCTCCTCCAAATATAATTGTTCTGATGATCAAGTGTATTAGTCTGTTAGGGCTGCCATAACAAGATAGCACAGACTAGGTGGCTTGAACAACGGAAGTATATTTGCTCACAGTTCTGGAGACTGCAAGTCCAAGATCAAGGTGCCGGCAGGGTTAGTTTCTATGAGGCCTCTCTTCTGGCTGCCTTCTCACTGTCCTCACACAATCTTCTCTCTGTGCGCTCATCTCTGGCGTCTTCCTCTTCTTCTAAGGACACCAGTCCTATTGGATTAGGGCCCCACCCTTTTGATCTTATTTAAGCTTAGTTACTTCTTTAAAGACCCTATCTCCAAAAAGAGTCACATGGGCAGTTAGGGCTTTAACAAATGAATTTGGGGGGAACACAATTCAGTCCATAATACCAAGCTTGATGAGATACTGAAGAAAAAATAATCTGTGATAATGACTTAAGCATAGTCATATTCACTGGCATATTTTATCAACTTTTCCCTGTTTTTCTGGGGGAAAAAAACCAGTGCTAAACTTGTATTCACTCAAGTTTCTCCATAGCAGGTTGCTGCCACTATTACTCTCTACACTTTTTTTAGAAGCAAACAGAGGTAAATACCTACAGTATGAGATTTTCTGTTTTTCCTGAAATCTTCCATTCTTTTCTCAAAATCTCCATTTATAGAATTCCAAGTGTAGAGTCCCATTTCCTGATCACTGCACAGATGATGAACTTGATAAAAGAGGAATTTTATGGCTTTTCCTTCTAATGTCTTGGTGTTAAAAAATAAAATACAACCTGGAACACTGAGTCAAAGGCCAAAAGCCTGATTTGTGGGCAGCCTTGAACTGTAACCTCAAAACTACTTACCACCTACAAATAAACCATTGTCATGATGTGTTACTTGGATCCAGGCCCACTCTGATTTTCTGACCCACCCAGTTATTTATACATATCTCAGACCTGATTCTTATTCTAATTACTTTTCTCTACTTAAGTCTTTGTAATTACTCCTAAATTTCCCCTTACACTTTGTCAGGATCAATATTTGTGAATATTTACTTAAGAAACTCACTCAACAAATGTCTACTGAACATCTACTAGGTACCAGGCACATACTGGTACACAGAGATGCTCAGGATTTAGTAGAGAACAAAATAGATAAAGGTATCAGCTTTCTTGCAGTGGGAATACTCATTGAGGGAGTGGGGAAACCTAAAAGTAATAAGCTTAATAAACTACTAACTGGTATAGTATGGTATAAGGCAAAAAGGGCTATGAAAAAAGACAAAAGAGTAGAGGAAGGGGTCTGAGAGTGTGTGGGGGAGAGGTGGGCAATTTAAAGTAGGGTGATCACATCTAGCCTCTTTGAGAAAGAGACATTTGAGACAAGGATGGAAGGAGGGGATGGGGTTATTACCCAAGCACAAGTCTGGGGCAAGAACATTCCAGGCAGAAGGTGTGGTACGGGAACTGCAAAGGAGGTCCAAGGGATTGGAGAAAAAGGAGCATGAGGCAGAAGCATGGGAGATGGGGTCAGGAGACAAGGGGCAGAAGAGGGAGAAGGGCTTTTACGTGGAGTGAACGGTGGCACAGAGGCAGGGCTTTGAGCACAGGAGTGACACAGCCTATGATTTTGAATGACTGCTCTGCTGCTGTGTTGAGAATGGATTGTGGTGGGACAAGGGACACCTGTCAGGAGGCAAAACATAGTGTTTCAGACCAGGGGTGATAGTGGAGGTGAAGTGGTCAGATAAATACTGAAGGTAGAGCTTGAAGAATTTCCTGAGGAACTGATTGTGAGAATGAAAGAGAGAGAAATCTAGAATGACTCCAAAGATTTTGGTCCAAGCAACTAACATGGAACTTGTGGTTGTCACTGCATCATTTTTCCTTGTTCTTGACTTTTTAGACTGTGATGAGTCTATTTTCTCACACTGCCTTTCAGAAGATCCGCATCCTATGCTGCATACAACATGGCAATTGACAGGAATCCCAATTCCTCCTCCCTGTACCTCTATTTCTGCCCTGTTATGCTCTACCTCCAATTAATCCACCCATTTCTGCAGCTGCCAGCTGTACTGGCAGCTCTGGACTAAACTGCTGGGTTTGACATTCCAACGGTTTCCAAGATGTCTAGATTCCCCCTTTATTAGGCTATAACATGAGGGCTGCTAAGGTTCAGCCCATTCATGGTAAGACACATGAAATCCATGTTAAGACTTCTGGAAAAAAAAAAAGCACTGAAGTTTCTGGCATTAAACTCTAGTGTGTGTTTCTAAAAAAACCAAATGTCAAAGGTGGCAGAGTCACAACAGCGCTTGTTGGAAAATGTCATCATGTAGCATCAGAGCTTTTTGGAACATGCAAAGTTCCTGATTTCTGGGTCTGGGGAGTAGAATCATGATTTTCAAGATCCATGCTTAACCTAAAAACAGTGACTTTTCAATTTTCAGTTCATGCAACAATTACTGGAAGGTGGGAGTGAGGAGAGGGGTTGTTTTAAAGAAGCAGACTCCTGGGTACCATGACCAGAAGTTTGGATGCGCTACATTTGGATTGAAACCTAAGAATAACCTCAGAATATGGATTTTTAACAAGCACTTCAGCTGATTCTGATGCAAGTAATGGTCAGGCTGCCCTTTGAGAAACACAGCTATGCAGGACTAGAGTTGAAGTTAACCACAGGATGCCATAACGCTGTGGCACTAAATGCTTATCTTTTAGAAAATGTCATTCATATTCCAGAATAGAGATGCGTGCACTCTTAAAGAATTGCTTGCTATTGTCTTTGGCCATAAGAATATTAAGAATTATTTGTTCAGTAGTATAGTTTTTTCTATTGGTGGTGTATTTCTTCCTGGACATTTTTCTAACCTTAAATCCACCTTTTAATTTATGGTAGCATGTAAACTGAGTTTGAATACTTTCCCCAAGTTTACACTGTATTCTTTTAAATAAAACTGCTTGGAAAATGATACTGGAGACTTGAAAACATCTGCCATTGTAGAGCTCAAGCCTCACTAGGAAATGCTTCTGGAGCTTTGATACTAGTGATCTCCTTGACTCACTTTTGTGGGCTGATACAACTGCATCTTAGGGAAAACGGATAAGATTGTGGGAGAAAGGGGGAGATCCCTAAAGCAGATTGGCTTGTATATTTTGGATATTAAACACTTATCATATAGGTGCTTTGCAAATATTTTCTCCCATTCCATAGGTTGCTTTTTCATTTTGTTGGTGCTTTCCTTTGCTGGGCAGAAGCTTTTTAGTTTGATATAGCTCCACTACATCATTGTTTATTTTTGCTTTTGCTGCCTTTGCTTTTACTGTCAAATCTAAAACTCATTGCCAAGGCCAATGTCAAGGAGCTTACCCCCTATGTTTTCTTCTAGGCATTTAATGGTTTCAGGTCTCACATTCAAATCATCAATAAATTTTGAGCTGAAGTTTTATTAATTATTAATGAATCTCTCTTACATTTTATCTCACAGATCTTAAACTTTTTAATCTAAACTTTATTTCTTTCACATTTATGTTTTTCTTGACTTCTAGCCTATATTAATGAAAATCTTATTTTTTTCATTTTTATTTTAATGGTATTTTGAGTATATTATTACCTCATTACTTTTCCTCTAAATCTTTTTGTACAATTTAAAAACTCTACTCCTAATCTCTCCTATTATTATTATTTTTAAATTCTCTGTTCTCATATAGTTCAGATTTTTTTCCTCTGGAAGCAAAAATGAGAGACTCCGCAGCAATGTATATGGAGTGGGGAATTCTCCTTTTACTCTGCTGACCTTCTGATTAACCCCAAAGCGTCTCTGAGTGTTTCCGAGTATCCCTTAAAAAATGGAACGGTCTTGGTTTTTAATATCACACATCACTCAAAGTTTACATGAAGAGCTACATGTTTTAAAATCCATTCAACCTGACACAAAGAATCACTGAATGTGGGGAAAAAAAGAAAATGTCAGCATTACAGCCCAAGCAAGGAGGGACTGTAGGCATTGGGGTGGGGAGGGGCTTTAACCTTCTGGCTTCAACTTGATGAAGGACCAGGTGGCAACCAACCTGAAAAGAACTCTTGGGAGGATATTTAGAAGTGGATCCAAAACTAGGGATCTTGACTTATATGTATTTCACTTGGTTCTTGTGTTCTGTCAAGATGACTTCTGTCTCCAGTCTTGATGAATTCATCAAAGAACCCTCTTGGCTGTGGCGTTTCTCAGCTCCATCCTCAGGTTAGAGGAAAGTTTGCCAATGAGCACAGCAGGATTTAAGTTGGAAGGCCACGTTCATTTGTGAAGACTCATATTAGACCAGATGGCACCAAATAAATCTGAGAAACTACAGATATGAGAAGGAAAGCTGATCTTTCCTCAAGACTATGGGTTTTGGATAAAGCTCTCTGGAACTGAAGAAATGGTGGAGATGCCTCAGATCCTTTACCTGTCACCCAAAAAGAAATTAGGGGTGTTATTCTGGGGGAAGGTAGAGAACTGGGGCCTACAGGCACTTACGCAATTCCCAAGGTCTAAGCTGACAATTTTTTTTTCAGCAGAGACACTGCTTTATTATCTCTGATGAGATTTCAACCCTCATTTGTTATCTTTATCCACATGTATATATCATGTGTTTTTTCCTCTGGGTGCTTTGAGAATGTTCTTTTCATCTTCAGTGTTCAGAAATTTGAGTTTATTGTATTTTTGTTGTCGTTTTTGTATTTATCCTGCTTGAGTTTTGCTGAGCTTATTACATATGAAAGTTGATGGTTCCTTTTTCAACAAATTTGAGAATATTTTGGCCTTTATTTCTTCAAGTATCTTTTTTCTCCTATCACTCTCTCTCTTCCCTATAATATCATTAATACATGGATAGTTTGATATTATTTCACCAATCACGGAGTCTCTCTTCACTTTTTTCCCCCTCTATCTTCTTTCTCACTGTTCTTCAGATCTGATCATTTCTATTGATCTGTCTTCAAGATCAATAACCCTTTCTTCTACTCAGATCCAATAATTTCTATTGATCTGTCTTCAAGATCACTTAACCTTTCTTTTGCTAGCACCAAGAATAAAACACAATGATTTTTTTTACTGCAGATCTGTTACATTTCTGAATTTCCATATTCTTATGTCTATTTTTCTCTTTATACTCCCATCTGTTCACTCGCCAAGACAATCTTTTCCTTTAAACCTTTGAAAATATCTATAATAATAGTTCCTTAAAGTCCTTGTCTGCTAACTGTAATAACTGAGTCCTCTAAAAGTATATTTCTACTGACTGCTTTTTCTTGATAACAGATCTCTTTATTGAATTTTGTGGAATAACTTTTTTTTTTTTCTTCTGGCCACACCATGTGGCTGCTTGCTGGATCTTACCCAGGGACTGAACCCGGGGACTGAACTAAGTGAGAGCACCGAGTCCTAACAACTCCAGGAATTCCCTGGAGTAACTTTTTATCTTACCTTCTAGACTTTGTGAATGATATGCTGTAGAGAGTCTGGATTATGTCATCTTCCTTTATGAATTTTGTTCTGTCAAACAGTTAAATTGCTAGCAGATCCTTCTGATCTTTTCAAGCTTGGTTTCATTTGGATTAAGGCTTGTCTGGTTCAGATTTGAACTTGGCTGTGACACTGTGGTCCTTACTCCTAAGCCATGAGGGCTGAGGTGTTCAGTGAGGATTCTCATCCTTGCAGGGCTAGAACTTTGACATCTCCCAGCACTACACTACCTATTCTATCACCACTCAGCCCTCAGCCTTGCAGCATAGGATCTCTGCTAGACTTCACAGAGTCTCAGTCTGCACATGTGCAGCCCAGCCCTGGGACAAGGCCCCATGGGATATCCGCACATAGACGCCTGGACTCCACCCCATTCCCCTCAGTGCAAATGCCCTTTCTCTGTACCCTGTCCTGAAATTTCCAGTCATTTCAGCATCCTGGAATTCAGATTCCTAACTCTTTAGTTCAGCAAGACCTGATGCTCTGCTTGTCTTCATTTTCCTACTCTGTGTTAGGAGAGGAGACCCTCCAGTAGAAGACTGAGGTGATTGATCACCTCAAAATTGTGGTTACAGTTTTCTGCAGCTTGCTGTTTAATGCCTAAAAGCAGCTGCTTTGTAATTTTTGTCCAATTTTATAGTTATTCTTATTGAGAGGTTCCAGTTACTCAATTATAGTTGGAAGCAGAAGCCTAACAATATGCTTGCTTTTCTGATGATTTAAAATATTTAGTTACCAGGTTTTGTGATATATTTCTAAAGATGCATATCTTGTAACTTTCATCTCTCTGGCTATCAAAGTAATAATTCGTTGGAAATCATATATACCGACCCTTGGAGGTCATTACTCAGTCCATTTATTCATTTACTCAACAAATATTTACTAAACAATTATTTTGTGTTGCCTATTCTGTTAGTGATTATTTTCCCCCTAAGTAGCTTCAAGGGATTTATTTTAACACATGTATTAAATAGATCATGGAATTTGTACTATTCAGGTATACTGTACTCCGATATTGTTTTAAAACTTTTATTTATTGTGCCATTAAAAGAGTGTATGGAGGGGAGACAAGCACACTTGAGTGTTATGATTGGAGATGTCAAACAGGAAGATAAATATATGATTTTGTTCTTCAGAGGAGAATTTGTGCTTAGATATATAAATTTGGGAAGCCAAACAATACCCTAGAGTGCCAAAAATATCATTGCCCAGTCATCCTCTCTCACATCACGCTACTTTGATCCTCCGTATAGTACTTCTTGCTATCTGATAATTTCTTGTTTATCTCTTTGCTGATAGTTTGTCTCTTTCCATAAATATATAAACTCTGTGACAGCAAGAATCTTGTCTGTGCTGTTTCTCTATTTTCAGCATTTTAGAACATTGTCTAGACATAGACAGCATTCAGTAAGTATCAGCTAAATAAATGAAAGAATGAATAACTTCCTGACATAGTAAATGGAAACAGGGACATTATATGTATAATTTTCAGTAATTAAACAGGAATAACCTTAGTAAACCATTCACTCTCAGACATAATTACTTATTTAAAAGAAAGGCACATATTTTAAAAGAAGTATCACTTAGAGGGAAGGTAACTTTTTCTCAACATCAAACTGACTGACAATTAAATAACCCTAACTCCATGGCATAGTGGTTAAGAGCACAGGTTCAGGAAGCAGACTTTTTTTTTTTTTGTGGTACACTGGCCTCTCACTGCTGTGGCCTCTCCCGTTGTGGTGCACAGGCTCTGGACGCGCAGGCTCAGCGGCCATGGCTCACGGGCCCAGCCACTCCGCGGCATGTGGGACCCTCCCGGACCGGGGCACGAACCCATGTCCCCTGCATCGGCAGGCAGACTCTCAACCACTGCGCCATCAGGGAAGCCCAGGAAGCAGACTTTTTGATTTACAACCCGGGTTATGATATTTACTAGCCATACACCTTGGTAAAATTATTTAATTTCTCTATACCTCAATACTATATAATAACAGTACTTCTTAGGCTTGTGGTGAAGGTCTAATTAACCACTAAATGTAAAACAGAACAATGTCTCACATGTAATAAGCGTCTATCATCTTCTCAATCCTCCTCATCATTATCGCTTCAAGTTAACTCATTTAGGTCCATAGATTTACACTTGCAAATTATTTTATCTTGAAGAAGATACCAGAAAGTTAAACTGCTTCTTCTAAGAGATGGCATTAATGTCGAAGCCTGGTCTCCCTTGCACATGTAACAGATTTTTGCTATGGGTTATGTGCTGGAATAGACTTAAGGACCTTTGATATTCCTTTATCTGTGTCTAAACTTTTTCTCTGTCCTACATCTAGTTAGTTCTGAACTCATCTCACTGTTCGAAGTGGATCATATTTTATTTAAGTTGATGTCTTTGTCAAGCCTTTTGATTTTCTTTTAAGGATGCTAATCCTATTCTCACCTAGATGATGGCTGGAAAATGTGTCTCTGCATTTAAGTGCAACTAAACAGAAAGCAGAATAAAAGTACTCCAGATCCCTGTGTCAGGGGATGTAAGGGAACTCTCTGCCTCTCAATATCTATCAAAACTCTGAGGAGGGTTGCCTGAGGGAATAGCTGTACATCTATTCATTTAGATATTCTGAACTCTATCCCTGGGTTATCCTGCTTAGCAGAGACCTATAAATCTGTACCGTATCACATTAATCCCTACTGATTTGCCTTTCCTGAGTTACACTTTCACATTTATGCTAGTGGCCTACATTGAGGAAAACTGCTTAAAGAAAAAGCTTCCTTATAAAATTCATTGTGGTGTTTACACTACAGATGTTAATAAAGTTGTAATGCAATACAGTCGCACTATCCTCTTTAGGAAGCCCTACTGATGAATTTTCTTTCTGACCCTAAAACCAGAAATTGTGCTTTTCCTTTAAAACTGGTTCTACTGTCTAATGGATGCTGTGAATTTCGTAATTCACTATTCCTCTTTGCACTGGCTATCAAGCTTAGAATTAAAACTATTGGTCCCACTTCAAGATACTCACAGGATCTTACGGCACACATTTCGTACATTATCTTTATTATATTCATCATTGGTTGGATATCCTCTTACTACTAGCATTTTTCCTTTGCCCCACATTCCTCACCCACTTATCCTTAGAATGACTGTATCTCCTTTTATTTTATATATTTACATAAAACAAAGTGGGGCACAGTTAAGTATTAAAAATCACATAATACGGAAGATTTCTAATTGCATCGAATAAAAGCCGCTTGATAAATTCAAGTCACTCTCAAGCCATCAATATAAGTTATCTCCCCATAAATAATATCTACTACAGGGAAATCTACATATTTTTACGGAAGACGATCATTACCCTCTCTAAAGCACACTGCACACAGCACAAATGCATACTGTCCACGTGGAAAGAATGACTACAGTTCATAGCCAATAGCTGCAGGCTTGATTCTGACAGTGGAAAGTCTGGAACAGAGTAGTTCTGTTCTACTAGGTGACTTAACACAATACAGTAAAGGTACCTTTTCAGGTGATGTATAGGAAATTGCCACTAATCAACAGCTCTTGACCTACAAAACTAACAATTTCATATGATTCAACACAATACTGGTTCACATGCCCATGGGCAAGACTTCATACAGACCTTATAGAACCATCTCAGGGAATGAATCTCTTAATTGTGTTGAATCGTAAAAGGGAATTAAATTATCCTTAATTTTCTTTCAATTTTCTGTTATAAGAGGCATATCTCCATGGCATTTTTGTTTATTTCTGCAACAGAAATATCATCAGATAATTTAATATACTAGAACTACTTTCAGTGACTTTGATAAAGTTGTGGGTGGCTACTGTACCCAGTTTTTTATTCTGAAGCAAATTCACAGGGCAGAGGAATAAGACTAGATAGAATTTAGACTTGGAGTCAAAAAATGGCTCAAGTCTGTCCTCTGTCACTTACTGTCTTGGTATGTCTGCAAAAATTTAGTCATGCATTAATAGGAAAACTATCACAACATGTTAGTTTCTTTGCTTACTCCCTTTGTTATGAATTTTTGAAAGACAGTGAGAAATGGATCAACAGCTTTCTTAGTGAAAAACATGATTTTTTATTTTCAAAGTACTTCTGGAAATTCCTAATGGAAGAGGAACTTAACTGATCCCAGCCTTTCTAACCAGACCTAGCTGAGGACATGTAAAACAACAAGACCCTTTTGTAGTTTCTTGCATCTGTTTATTAGTATTATTTTGGTCAAAAAAGTTAAGGTCTCCCGGGCATAGTGCTGCCTAACCAATGTGGTTTTAAAAGCCCAGGAATCCTGTGTAACGTTAGGGGCAGATGGACCAGTGTGGCACAGGCTGAGCAATGATGAAAGTGTGCGTTTAGAGCAACCAAAGAATCCCACGGTTATTGCAAGTATTTCCTTCAGAGTCCTTTGGCCACAGAGCGCTGCCTAAACTTCTCAAGGATTCAGCGTCACAAAGTAAGGGAAGCTGTAATTATTCTGTCTCCCATAAATACAGAAGTAAAATTAGCTCTATTTCTTTTTGCTCTGAAATAATACAAAGGAAGTCTACTTTTTCCAAGAAAGGAGCAATTTCATGGATAATGTAAATACACTAAAGGATTTTGAGACATACTGAAAACAGACTCCATGAATTATACATCCTGCGTTATGTTTCTCAACTAGCAAGGCCAGCATACAATTACGCCTTTATTACATGCAAAATGCTTGGAGTAAAATTATCATTTAAAAAAATTCCTCCCTTTTTCTCAATTTAAGCAGAAAAGTAAACACATAAACAAAAGCAGTTAATACTCATTTGGCATATAATAAGTGCAAGGCCTTATGCTAGGATGTGTTTTACATATGTTATCTCATTAAGCCTTTGCAGAGGAAAGGAAAACAAAGGAGGAAAAGAATGAAGTTAGTGAGGCATACAGATTAATTCAAAATGAAACACTGTAAATTAGATGTCTAGGAAGTAAACATCCTCTCATTGAAGGGCTTTTTAATCTCGCTTTAAGATATTTCTAAATGACACAATTCACAAACTACCCAGACCTCTGGTAAGAATAATGGATCAATTAAAATTTAGGCGGGAAAAAGTGCCATTCCCTCCTCAGAAGCTTAAAAT
This sequence comes from Globicephala melas, assembly GCF_963455315.2. Lineage (NCBI taxonomy): Eukaryota > Metazoa > Chordata > Mammalia > Artiodactyla > Delphinidae > Globicephala > Globicephala melas. The sequence goes on from NC_083322.1 coordinate 64,246,116, forward strand.
CTTGGGGAGTTGGCATAATACTCATGAGGCAACTGTAAAAGCACAGAATTCTATGTAATCAAATGGTAACCTGTGTAATATAGTATAAGAAGGGCATAGGCTTTGGATGAAAAAAGATAACAGTGTGAAAAAGACAATTTGAAACAGGAGATATGTGGATAGTTGTGACAATGGTTGAAGGCATTTCAAGTCAGATAATAGAGAAGCAGCACAAGAAAAGGAAAAGAAAGGTCACTGGTCTCTGTTGCAACAGGCAGGTGACCCTTGGCTTAGAGAAAGTTCTTGTCTATAGACAGACACAGCACAGCATCTGATGCTGAGAACATGTAGCTTTGCTGAATATTGAAAATATGAAAGTGTAAACTGATACATCAAAATCACATAACTACAATAATATGGATGGCTACTTTAAATTCTTAGGCTGTGTTCAATATACAATTTTTTATATAAATTAGCTGACCCATAGAGGTATTTTTAGTGGATTCCAGACTAATAATATGGACCCTTGTATTTCAAGTGTATTTTTGTGTAGAATAAATAGTGAAACCTTTTCAAGATGAATCTGTTGTCATGGCTTCCTTTTCCCATTGCTATTCTACCCAGTTTATTTCCCTTTTTATTGCCCATTGCTTTTAGAAGGAATAAATATTAATGAGTTCCACAATGTAGTTTGTACTCCTCTGTTAACACTGGTGAGAGGAGCTACTCCCTACTGAGCAATCATCGGCAAGGCAGGGAACAGCCCGCCACAGACCACTTCTTTTACATTCTTAGATTGCAGGAGTGTGCCTCTGAAAAAGTGCTATTCATTCGCCAGCGCAGGTCCCTGAGTGTTCATTTCAAAATTCCTTCTGGTGCTATCATTCATCGACAACTGACTCGATGAAATATGTGCTTAAGGGTTACAAAAAGCACACATAGTACAGTCACTCGATAGTGTCAGGTTATGTGACATTTTATCTAATGTTTTTCTTTCATTAATGGAAGGTCCTTTACTAACAGCTATGGCTTCTTTCCATCTTGGGTTACAGATATAAAGTGAGATGAAACAGTATCTCAGTGTAAAGTGTTCTTCCTCACCAATTTCCTAACTTAACTACTAGCAAGGTATAGTGGTTTTCTAAAGATTTGCAGCTCAGGCACCTATAACTAGGGCTCAGTGAACATAACTAAGACCAATATTAGAACTGAAAGTTCTACTTCACTTCTGAACACAAAGAGTGACTTTTCCCAGTCACTCCATTCTTCCCAGTTTTATCTCTAGAACTTTGGGAAACCTGTCTTCAGGACACGAATGCCTGTGTTTCTGTTTCTCATCTTAATGTACTGATTCTCTTTGGCTCAAATAGAGGCCAAAAATCTGTGTTAGAATTTGGGACAGATTCATTAAGAAACCCATGAGGCTTAAGGTCAGGGCGCTTCACGTGCACAGGACCCTTCTGAAACCCTGACAGAGATCTTACTGATTCTGTATTTGGAATTTAGCTTTTTTGTTTGTTTTTTTTTTTTCAATGCATAAATTACATAAGCCTTGGGCCTCAAAAAGAAAGAAAAACAGATTTCCATTTCCCTATCCCAGTCTCTCCCAAAGCTTTGGAAAGGGCTTTTAAAAGGACCATCATGAGCTTTATGGTAAAATCGTCTCCTAATTATAATCACCACGGTGCTTATAAAACAAACAGAGATTCCTGCACCCATTTCAGACCTACAGAATCACAATCCCAGTGGATAACATCCAGGGATTTTTGCATTTTCTTAAAGCATACAGGTGATTTTTAAACTACATTTTGAAGATACGTGATTTCCAGAAAAATAATATACCCAGTGAATAAGGGTAAAGGTTCTTTGTTAAGGATGGACCATGGTTGTAGTATATTTTCAGATTTTAACTGAAGAGCCCCAAACTGGCATGTCTGTAGAAGTGTCTCCATGTTAGCCTTGTGAAGGGGCAACCCTGAACTTCCAGTAAACAAAACCTTAATACGAGGTTATTTGAGGTTCGGTTATATAAGGTAGGTTATAAGTTCCCTGACAGGGATCAAGTCTGCTTTTTAAAACATTCTATATTCAACATCGTAATCAGTGGTGCAAACTAACAGTTGCTCAGTAAGTATGTAGTGAGTGAATGAAGGAATATCACGTGAGATATCCAAATTTTAACACTTCATTGATAGCTTGTGATTGATGTTCAGAAAAGAAACACGGGAGAAGAGACACAGAATGAGTTTAACGTTAACCCACTGACACATAAAAAGATGCTCAACATCGCTAATTATTAGAGAAATGCAAATCAAAACTACAATGAGATACCACCTCACACTGGTTAGAAAGGCCATCATCAAAAAGCCTACAAATAACAGATGCTGGAGACGGTTTAGAAAAAAGGAAACCCTTCTGCACTGTTGGTAGGCATGTAAATTAGTGCAGCCACTATGGAGAACAGCATGGAGGTTCCTTGAAAAACTAAAATAGTTACCATACGATTCCACAATCCCACTCCTGGACATATATCCTGACAAAACTCTAATTTTAAAAGAGGCATGCACCCCAATGTTCACTGCAGCACTATTTACAATAACCGAGACATGGAAGCAACCTAAATGTCCATCAACAGACGAGCGAATAAAGAAGATGTGATACACACACACACACACACACACACACACACACACACACACACACACACAGACACAATGGAATATTACTCAGCCATAAAAAGAACAAAATAATGCCATGTGCAGCAACATGGATGGACCTAGAGATTGTCATACTGAGTGAAGTCAGACAAAGAAAGACAAATATCATATGATACCACTTATGTGTGGAATCTAAAAAACAAAATGATACAAATGAACTTATTTACAAAACAGAAATAGAGTCACAGATGTAGAAAACAAACTTATGGTTACTGGGGGGAAGGGGAGGGGAGGGATAAACTGGGAGATTGGGATTGACATACACACATTACTATATATAAAACAGATAACTAATAAGGACCCACTGTATAGCACAGGGTACTCTACTCAGTACTCTGTAATGACCTATATGGGAAAAGAATCTAAAAAAGAGTGGATATATGTATAACTGATTCACTTTAGTGTACACCTGAAACTAACACAGCATTGTAAATCAACTATACTACCAAAACAACAAGGTCTTACTGTATACCACAGGGAACTATATTCAATATCTTATAATAAGTAATAATGGAAAAGAATCTGAAAAAGAATATATATATAATCATATATATATATATCATTCAGTTATATATCTATAACTGAGTCACTTTGCTGTACAGCTGAAACTAAAACAACATTGTAAATCAACTCTACTTTAATAAAAAATAATAATATTAAGCAATCGATGCCATCTGTTCCTTCCCATTAAACATTTAATCTTCACAGCAACCAAATAATTAACATAGTGCCTTAAAAAACATAATCAATACTCTCACTGTCATCATATCATCATCATATCATCATCATTATGGTATCATTTCCTTTTACAGTGGGCATTTGGCTCTTAAGTGTAGGTATTTGTTGTAAGTATTTCGTTAGACTTCATATTGTTGGAGAAATTTCAATGTGTCTAGCCTACTGATACCTTTTTGCATCATAAAATTATTATCTAGTATGTTTTATCCTTTCTAGCTTAATATCACTCACATATTTAACAGCACACCATCTATGACTTTGTCAAAGGCACCAACATACATAATGAATTTTATTATCTTCTCTGGGTAATAATTCCTTTGTCATTATTACCTTTGTCTAAGTAATCAAGCCAGTGTCATTCACCTTTCCCATTAGCAAACTGGGAAAAAAATGAGAATGATACAAAGGGAGATAGGTTTGAAATACTCAGGAATTTTCAGATGTTTCCTTCAGTTTTAAAAGTTTAGTCATTCTCATGCTTCACTGAACAATATCAAGTTAGCAACATAATTTTTATTGAGTTTTATGTTTGTGAAGATTATCCTTCACTCTAAAAATACTGGAGAAAATTCTGGGCATTTTTGATTATCCAATAAAATTTTCTATCAAATGCTGTTTAATCAATCCAACCATTAAATCTTCTGGATAGTTTTGACACTGCACACATATATAACTCAAATCAATCTCATGTTATTTCTCATGTTAAAATAAAATTTTCAGCTGCACTTTGTATATAAAGATGGCATTACTGCCTGGGAAATACAACGTGTGATCTGTTTAGGTATTTTCCAGCAGTGGTAAATGTTTGGACTGAGTAATCCACACTCTTAGTTTGATCATGGCAAAAAACTTATAAAACAGTTGGTTGGTCTTATAAAAATAACAAAAACAAAATGACTTTCTGTAATAACCTTTAACTCTGACATTTGAAAAGTCATATTTCCAGATTGTTAGTCTTTTTTATTTGGTATTAATTAGATTGTCTCTAAGAAAACAATGATTTTTTTTCTCTTGTTCAGTACTTTTATTGAATTGACTCATTTTTATTTAATCCCTTTCAGAAAAGTGTGTATATATATAATGTATTTTTATGTTAATAATTATTCTTAATTTTTTAACAGGCATAATAACTTAGTAATATATAAGGGTGCTCAATATCTCTACGCTTTCCCAAACAATACACTCCTTATTATTTCCTCCTGTCACATATTATTGTTGGTCATTAACTAATTTACAGTGTTTTAATCATGAAAATTATTGTTGTTGCTTCACACATATTTATACTTATTTAGATTACCCACATGCTTACCAAATTCCTTGCACATCTTGAATTCTTCTCTTTCTGGGTTCAATTTCCTTCTTTCTAAACATCATTTAGCGGTACTTTCAGTAAGGGTTTATTAGTCTTTTCACTTTTGTCTTAATTTTGCCCATAGTTTTCAATGATAGGTAGTTGGATAAATAATTTTAAGTTGACATTTATTTTCCTTTCAGTACTTTCAATATATTATTTTTATTGTATTGATCTTCTGTAGCTGTTGAGAATTTCACTGCTGATTTGTTAATTCTTTTGTAATTAATTTTCTCCTTCTCTCTGTTCCTTTTAATATGCCTTTGGAGTTGATGAGTTGAGAATTCACTACATTGTATATGAAGTGTACATATATTATTATCCTGCTTGCAAATTTTCTTGATCCTGTATATCTTGTCTTTCATCAATTCTAGACAATTCTCTCATCTTTTCTCTTGATTGTCTCACTCTGAACCTTCTTGTTTAATTCTTCATGACTGTTATCCTTGCTTTCATTCTCAACTTCTATTTTCAGTGTTGCACTTTGAATAATTTGCTTACATTTGTCTTTAGTTTACTAATAATTGTTTATCTCAATGTGTATAATCTACCCATTTGTTTATTTCCAGTTAAATTATTTTTCAGTTCCAGAACTTTTGTTTCTTTCCTTTTTCTTTTTTTAAAATCTGGTCTTTTTAATTGTGACTCATTATATTTAATGTTTTAATTTTTCCTTTACATCATAAATAAGTTTTAGCATATGTATTTTATAGTTTGTATCTGCTTTTTCTAATATTTCCAAGTCTAGTATTTGCAAATCTAATATTTAGTCCAATATTTGCAAGTCTAATTTTACTGTTTGTTAGGCATTCTAAATCCTGTTTACAATGAATTATTTTTCCTCATGTAGTTCACAAATTTGAATGGTGCAGTTTACCTGGGAAAATCCTGCAGCTTAGGTTAAGGTATTCCCATCTTTAGAGTTTTTGCTTTTGCTATGTCAGGCACCTTGCTAATACCACTGCCTGACACCATTTCTTACATTAATTTTCAGCTTTGTGGTCTTTGGACTTATGGAAGTACCATACATTTGAAACTTAAACTCATATGAGTACTGGCCCATAGTTGGAATTTTTAGGAGAGGTTTGTTTTTGCCCTGATTTAAGGCTGAAGCTGATCTGCTTCCTTGTTATCTCCCTCTATAGGTAAGTTGAATTTCTCTGCTCACTCAATCACTGACGCTATAACCCTTTGAGGCTGATGAAGTAATGCAGTATTTCTGCTTGTACTCTCTTTCTCTGAGTAAAAGTTTATGTCATGCCCTCAAGTCCCCATAATGTAAACCCTTGTTCTGTACCATCCCTACCCAAGGGCAACCACAGAAAGCATCATCTCAGCCTTCATGGTTTCCTTTGGGAAACTGTTTAGTTAATCAAGACCTCAGTTCTTCTCTTAAAAGTATTTAAAACAATATTGTATCCTGAATGTCTAGGTATTTTTTAAAGGATGATTTTCAGCTATTCTAGTCTGCCACATTGCTGGAAATGTAACATAAGTGCAATTAAATAGCCATTTTTAGGTAAATAAAGTTAAGTAATGTGCATCAAGACATAAGGCCAAGCAGAAATGAAAACCAGATTTCCTGATTATCTGTCTGGGGTTCTCTTGAAAGTAGTCTTAAGATGAAAATTCAAAAGACTTTTAAGCTGTCTATATAATTAGAAAAGAGGAAAATAGACATATAAAACTATTCTCTTAAATGAGTGGCCAACCTGACACAAAGTGTATACATTTTGACTCTCATCATTTGATCTAACAACTAGATCATGTGTCCTCTATTCCAAGTCAGAGGTGTGAATAGTTAACTATTCAGGGGTGAAGAATGGTGTCTGTGGATATATCCCCTAGCTGAAATAGAGAATGTTTAAGTGTACCTGAAATGCTGAAGAGACAATTTTCAGACAAATTTAAAAGGAAATTGTACTATTTTACAAAGGGGAGAGTAAACATGTCAAACAACAAATGTTTATTAAACATTGACTAAGTCAAAGGTACTGTAAGCATTGTTATCATGTTTACACAACTTCAGAGCTGCCTCATTATATTTTTCTTTGATTGCCTTTTTGGTTGAATACTTCCTGACATGTCATTAGTAAGCTCTTCCTCTACTAAAAATTGTTAAGTTACCTCTGGCGTAGACCAATGACCAGCTTAATCTAATTCTCAGAATGTAAGTTTTTATTAGCTTCTATCCCAATGGCTGAAACCTCCTGGCATCTCACCTTCCATTTTGTAATCCACTGATCACAGAGAAATTTCCTAGGGAAACAGCGCTTCTCTTCCACAAAATATACAGAGGACTGATTTCCGAGGAAGGTTTGATTCCTTCAGGGATTTAGGATTTAAAACATAGGAATGTTTTAGTTATTCTACAATTATATCACAGTGCTTTTTACAACCCACTGCACCAGTGTAGGCTATGTTTCCATTATGTGATTTAGTTCCTTCTTCATTTACCATAGGAAGATTAAGAGAGAACAAAGCGGTGTGTTTAAAAATATAATGATAAATTATGAAAAGTGTTTATACCTTCATTAATTTACCACAAAAAAAAGTGTTCATAACCAAACTTTATATATGCTTATATAATTATGGTATTATCCTAGTGACATTTTTAAAAATTAATTAATTTAGTTTTTTGGCTGCATTGGGTCTTCATTGCTGCGTGCGGGCTTTCTCTAGTTGTGGTGAGCGGGGGCTACTCTTTGTTGCAGTGTGCAGGCTTCTCATTGCAGTGGCTTCTCTTTGTTGTGGAGCACGGGCTCTGGAGTGCATGGGCTTCAGTAGTTGTAGCACATGGGCTTAGTTGCTCCACAGCCTGTGGGATCTTCCTTGACCAGGGCTCGAACCCGTGTCCCCTGCATTGGCAGGCAGATTCTTAACCACTGCACCACCAGGGAAGTCCCCTAGTGACATTTTAAAGTCAGTAAATTTAAAAATCTTTTTATGTTTTTCTATAATTTATATCTATATAATCATGTTCTAGAAAGACAAGAAACACAAAATCATTTCTATTTCATGGGACAGCTTCTATTTCTAGCAAAATAGAAAGTAAAAGTAAATTACTATCTTTCCTACAGGGTTTAAGAATTATATCAGGGAATGTATAGAGAACCCTGATACACATTTCTGATTGAAATGTTATGCAAAATAGTCTCACGCACCTGTTATTTCAAAAGTGATGGATAGGAAAGATGCAGCACTAGACTTCAATGTACTCTCTGATATTTACTTTCTGAAATAACAGGGAAATAGCACCATAAGCATAGCCTTTTTTTTTTTTTTTTTTTCAAAATAGTGTTGACTGAAGTGGGCTAGTCTGTGGAAACTGTAGATAAAAGACTACAATTATAAAGAATTTGCATTTCATTTAGGGATGGTGGCTATTTTATTCTTATTTCTTTGCAGATGGGAAAATATGAGCTCTTTATTCATCCTTCTGTCTACCCATTCACAGTACAATCATCCTTCCCTCAATCCATCTTTCTACTGATTCTCCAAACCTTTCTGCCCGTTTATCTCATTCTGTGTCATCATACAGGCTCATTATCCAGGCTGTCTATCGTCATAACCTCAAATCCCATGGACCTTCTCCAGATTTCAGTGTGGATTATTTGCTACATTTTCTATAAAGGAATGTTCTAAAATCTCCTATAATATAAATTGCAGTAAGTTTTATGGTGCTTTATAACCAATACCTTTGGTGCCCCTCATTTAAAAACATGTTCAATCTGTATCAAATGGAAGAATTTCTTGAATTACTATAGCTAAAATCTACTTTCAAGTCACTTTGAACTCTTAAAAAAGTCAATTCGCGTTCATGCATCTAATGATCAGCAACATTTTCATCAGCTTTCTAGGACTTATGCTGATAACCTCCCCATGGGCAAGGCCTCGTCCTGTCATATCCTGAGAAGGATAGAGTTCATGCCAGCGTAAGTTGGATATTCTTCAAGCCTACTGGAATTCTGAAGGGCCAGATGACAGAAACTGCCAAAGATTTTACTACTAAGTCTCCTCAGTACAGAACTTGTCAAGCCTTTCTTCTAAAGAAGTGATTATGGAAGTTTTGATCACCTGAATATTGTTCTAGAATTGGGAGAATTCCAAGAATAAAATGTGGATACTCTCCAATATCAAGCAGATATATTTTTCCTATTGTCTACAGATGCCATCGCCAACTTAATAAGTATTCTGATAATTCAACTCATTTCAAGTTTTGAATAACATACTTTACACTTTGTGAGAACTTTAATAATAAATATTTCAATTTTCTGCAAATTAAATATATTAGCTCCAAGGAAAAGAATTTTTAGGGCCTTGTGTGGGGTGAGTCAATTAACAGTAGTAAATACGCCAGTGAATAAAGTGATTTAATATGACCCTGCCTTTGTGCTAAGGTGGTCATTATCATTCTTCTGTGTAATATGATGTACGAAGATAATAAAGGAAGTTTATGTGAATTTCATATCACTTGTTTACAGTATTTTTTGCATCAAGAAATTTTACTTTTGAGCTAAAGTATTTTATTTTGAATTAAGTTTTTTTTTGTTTTTTTGGGTTTTTTTGCAGTACGCGGGCCTCTCACTGTTGTGGCCTCTCCCGTTGCGGAGCACAGGCTCTGGACGCGCAGGTTCAGCAGCCATGGCTCACAGGCCCAGCCGCTCCATGGCATGGGGGATCCTCCCGGACCGGGGCACGAACCCATGTCCCCTGCATCGGCAGGCGGACTCTCAACCACTGTGCCACCAGGGAAGCCCTAAGGTATTTTTAATAGTTTGGTTATGTGTGAAAACGACATTTATAGGACACAAAGTGTGAATCTACAAAAACAAAAGTGTAGTCCTTGTTCTTCAAATTAAGTGCAATATGAATTGTTCTTAGAGTAGGTTGTTCATGGTTACACAGTCAGGATTTCTTGAGATCAGTACCTTCTAACTAGGATTGAATGAGGAAGTTATTTTGAGAGGTTTCACTGTTTTTATAAAGTAAGCTTTCATTCTTTCTTATTTGTTTAAGAAGACAGACTGTGAACAATCTTCACAGCCCACAGTCTAAATATTCTCCATTCACACATATTTACAGTCTTTACATGTCACCCTTGGGATGCTGGTATATTAAACAAGTTTCCTATTGGGCAATGTTAAGTACTTCTAGGGGGAACTCAGTCTAAGTTCTAAGAAAAAAAAGCTGCAACTTTTAGCAAGAATCAGCTATTTTTGCAATAAGAGTTTTATTAATATTCTTGGTATTGGACATGAAAGGACACAAATTCCTAAGTTATTCATGTTACATACTTACATGATTAAATATTAATTTTAGGTGAATTGACTACTTCCATGTCTATTAATCTCTGCTTTAGCATTTGCTTTAGTCCAACAGATACATCTTAATAATAATATTCTTTGTGTTTTCCCTTTTTTCTGTGACTTACTTTTGTTGCTCTGCAGTGCTTTGACAGCAGTAGAAGGGGAATTCTATGACAAAATGATTTTTTTAAATGTCCTGTTGCAATTCAGAATTCTGAAGGATCTTTTTGAAAGCAATAACCTACAGGATATAACTGACGTTCAGAAACTAAAATCTAATCTACCTCTAGCAGTGAAATTATACTACTCTGAAAGGACTGCTATAATAAATCCACCTAAGAGTGTTAAAAATGTAGCCATTAAAGTGGCCAAGACAATATTAATGTACTAACATTACATGTTTTATGGTATTTCCTTAAAACCTCAAGATACGTTAGTAGTAAAATGTATCCCTAGGCTAGATTCCTAAATGAGCTAACGTGCTGTGTAAAGCTAGTGGATACAAAACAATTAAATTTTTCAAGTTGCAAATGCAAAACTTTAGTCCTTATTTCCCAAGAATTACTGGTCACCAGTGCCACTTCTTTTTTGGGGGAGGCAAAGGAGCCATCTCTTCTTTTGTTTTATGAAATGCCCATTTCATAAAACATGTATGAAGTGTATGTGTCATAATTCAGCTCAAGTTCCACCTCCTTTGTGAAAGTTCCTCCTTCTATGATCTCCCTACGGTTATTCTAAAACTCAATTATAATGCATATCATACTGCATTACAACTATTGGGCTGTTTGTGTGCCCTCAAGATGACCACGAGCATTTTCCTGACATGAAGTTTGTATTGATATTTTCATCCTCACCACCACATAAAATTTTTGGAGCTCTCCTGGCAACTGATCAATATATGTTGAATGTATTAGTGATAGAAGTCCTGCAATCCCTCAGGTAGTGAAATGTAAAAGGGTCTGCTTAAAGCATTGCTTGAAAAGTCTCATATTTGTGTGGACTAACGGGCTACTAATTGAATATAAACTTGATCCAATAATGAGTAAAATTTTAGAGTTGAGACAGGGCAGAAGTTGAGACACAGATGTAGAGAACAAACGTATGGACACCAAGCGGGGAAAGCCGCAGTGGGGTGGTGGTAGTGGTGTGCTGAACTGGGCGATTGGGATTGACATGTATACACTGATGTGTATAAAATTGATGACTAATAAGAACCTGCTGTATAAAATAATAAATAAAATTAAATTAAAAAATTAAAAAAAAAGAAGTCATGCCTTTGGGTTAAAGACTTTTTCCTGTAGTTTTTTTGTTTTGTTTTGTTGTTTTGTTTTTTTCCTGTAGTTTTATTCTGTATTTATTTCTTTTAAATTCAAAATGAAATTTTCACTCAATACCATAATTAACTTATGTTTTTCAACCCCATTATAAACAGCAAAATAAGGTGTTCTTTTTACAAGCACGTTTTACTTCTTCTTATATGAAGAAAAGAAAATTTGGACTTTGGAACACATACTTGCATTCTATATGTATCCTTACGAGATACAACTTTATTCTATTTTTATAATTAATTACTCCTACTAAAGAGAGGTTTGTCAGTGAATCAGAACGGACCAAAGATGGAACTGTATTAATTATTTTTACAACCATAATTTAGACTACTGTTCACCATAGTCAATATCAGCCATAATGTGAACAGAAATATGACTCTTCCTGCCCCAAACGACTACATATACACCCCTGCAGGATGATCCCACTCTTAGTCTCCACAGTTGAGTACTTGAGAAGAAAACAGCTTACCTTCTTTGTCCTTGTGGGAGTTTAAGTGTGAGAGGAGGTCCTCGTTGGCCTGCACGCAGTACACCTCTCGGGTCTGGACCCCTCCTCCGCAGAGGGCCGTCTGGTTGCCCCGCCTCTTGTCCTGCTGACTGAGCAGAGGATCCACACGGCACTCAGTCCACTCTGTAGTCCTCCAGCCATACCTAGATAAAGAAAATGATGGCAGTGGCAACCTGTTTACTGAATAAAACTTTTCTCCACTCCTATTTTTTGTTCCTCAAAAAGATTAATCTGGGGCTTTCCTGGTGGCACTGTGGTTGAGAGTCTGCCTGCCAATGCAGGGGACACGGGTTTGAGCCCTAGTCTAGGAAGATCCCACGTGCTGCGGAGCAACTAGGCCCGTGAGCCACAACTACTGAGCCTGCGCGTCTGCAGCTTGTGCTCCGCAACAAGAGGGGCCGCGACAGTGAGAGGCCACGCACCACGATGAAGAGTGGCCCCCGCTTGCCGCAACTAGAGAAAGCCCTCGCACAGAAATGAAGACCCAACACATACAAAAATAAAATAAATAAAATAAAAATTTATTAAAAAAAGATTAATCTGAAAAATACTTGCCTCTTGAATTAATCTTAGACTACATCTAAGGTGCAGGTTCACTTTCAATCCCTTCCTCTACATCCTCATCCCGCTCCATTTAAAGAGGAGTTAAATTTAAGATGATCCAGTTTTAATTGCAACTACTGGAAGTTACTTATAAATATTTTATGAAAAGAGAGCATAATGCTGAAAACAGGAAATTTTATGTTCAATTAAGCTGAACTCAGGCTTGCCCTTTCTTGATGCTTATAAGCAAAGGAAGGTTGAATCTGAGAATGGAACACATTCTAAATGATGATGAACCCAAACATTTGTTTTGTCTCTAACAGAATGCATGAAAATTGCAGCTTCGTACTGGATCAAAATTATAATTGTGTGTTAGTAATAAAAATGTAACATAATTCAGAGTTTTCTCTTTATTGAGAATAAGAGTTTTTTTTTTTTTCCTGTAGCACTGAGCATCCCTGATGAGTGCTGATGAATGATGAAAAGAGCTGACGTTTCTAATCAGTGGAACACAGGAAAGATGATCTGTGATTCTAAACTAAAGCTCCAATAAAGATTATGATGTGAAAAAAATGTCAGGGGATTGTCAGCCCAACACATGCTTTAAGGAGATAGACAGGGAACCATTTCCCGATGCCACTGAAGATAGAAAGTGATGGCATTTCTCCACCTCGAGGAAAATGGATATTCTAAAAGCACAAAGAAAATGGCTCATGTAGCACTTGGTTTCACTTTAACCAAGATGCCTCCTTAGTAATCAGATTAACAGCCAACATAGGTACAAATGGGTGTGCTAATGTTCACCTCAGTTAGACAGAAAGGTTAAGTGGGCTCTAGGATGTCTCATCTAGAGGCTTTGCTTTGTCAGTGGTAAAGTTTCATGACAGTAAAGCTGCACTTCATGTTCGTTTTTCAGTTTTTATAAGTGGGGATTCATGGCTTAATAGAGGTGCAGGACTGGGGCATCCAGGAACAACACTCTTGACATACATTTATAAAAGAAGTGCAGCATTCAGGTCAATTCTAAAAACATGGATACTTGATGCCTTGGGAGGAGAGACAGTGAAGGAAAGTAAAACCAAACAAGTCATTCATTAGGGGAGCTAAAATGAAAATTTTGGTTTTTTTATAGAATGGAGTCCCAATTTAGGTCATCTTACGGAGTCCTGTGAGAGGAACAAATTTTTAGTAACGTCAATTGATCGCACATTCTAAAAAAGTGCTATCATCCATAAAGGGTTAGAAGAAAGATTCAGAATAGAGATTTTAATTAATAGCTAATGGCGTTTGAATATTTGAGAGGATAAAGAATAAAACACCTAGCTTGAGACAAAAATGGAAGAAACTTGTAGGAGACAAAACACTGATTAGAGAACCTGGCAACTTCCTTGAAACTGTTATGTAGAGGGGAACACACAAGTCAGCAGGACAGGCAGAGTAGTTAGGAAGAAAACTCTCTAGAGCATTCTGTCACTTGTTATATCAGAGAAGGGATGATTCCAAAGTGCTGCATAATTGAAGATCTTGTCTGAATCATCACTATTCTTTGTTATTATTATTATTACTGTTAGAAATGGGAGGAGGAACAATAATAGTAGCAATTTTCCTCCTCACTGTGTCATGCAGTTCAAGCTGTATGCATGTTCTCTAAATATCTGAAATATTCCAGGGAACCTTTCAATGAAGCTTGTGCATATCTACTGAGAAACTAAGATTCTGTAAGTTGTTTCATAAATATTCTATATTCAGACTAAGCTGAAATATATTTATCACCAAGATAGTTCACAGTAATGTTTTGGAGATGATATTTTTTAAGGATAAAAAGAATATAGTTACACTGCCAAATATTTCAAAATTAGTCTTATTTCATCTGAATTCAATGCACATTGATTGGACACTTACTGTGTGCCTGGTCCTATGACATGCAAGCAATTAAAAAACAAACAAGCCCCACCCCCAAGGTTCATAAGCAGTCTTTGTCCTGAAGGAGCTTACAGTCTCATTATTTTGATATAGCATCTTACTCTATTCAACAGGAATTGTTATATACAGTACTGAATTTTAATGGGACTTGCTCAATAAGCAATAGGAACCTGTATTTTGAAACTTTATTTTACCTTATAGACTAGTTGACAAACTACAGCCAAATCCAACCTGTCCCCTGTTCTTACAAGTGAATTTTATTGGAACATATCCACACTCATTTGTTTACATATTACCTACAGCTCCAATGGCAGAGCTGAAGCGTGACAGAGACACATGTGGCTTGTAAAGGCTAACATATTCACTATCTTCTCCTTTATGGAAAAAGCTTGCCAATCCCCATGATAGAAAATACACAAACAGGGAATTGCCGTTAAAAATCTAACTTGCATGGAGACTGGGAAATCCAGCTTGTTAAAGACACTTTTACCCTGTAAAACCAGTCATTTTTACAGGATAGTGTTTGTAGAGAGATATTTTTCTACTTAGAATTTGTAATAATCTCTATTTCTCAACATACTATCCAGTTGAAATCAAACCGCTAAAGGAACACGCAGTTTGGGCAGACAGGGCAGCAGATGCCACCATCCTTTATTTACTCACATGGCACAGGGGGCAACTCCATCTCCTTGAGACACACAGGGTTCTTTTTCCTCAAGTTCTGGACACTCCTTCTCACTGCCAATAGGAAACTGCCTGATGAGCCGCGTCCTCACACGGGTGCCTTTAGGGGATGCCATATCATGGCACGTTTTTGAGCAGGGGCTCCACTCAGACCACTCTGACACCTGGCACTCTTTGGTGATCACACAGGCCTGGAAGGTCAGCGGCAGCTTCTCTTGTTGGCAAAAACTGCAAAAGAGCATTAATATTCTCATCACAGACTCACAGGCAGGCATGAACTTTGTCTTCTACACGCCAGAGTGAAATCAGCTTGGACATTTTTATTTCTACTTGGAGGTACAATTCCAATTTCATTAAAAAGATATCAACATTTACGATGTGTAAAAGCTGTTAGACTCAAAGCTAACATTTGCATTTCCTCCTATTTTGTAAGAGTTGTTAAACCACTCATAGGAAATAGAAAATAAAGGGGTTATGCAAAATTAGCTGAAACTAAGTTTACCATATTGTTCATTTTACTCATTCCAGATTTGTCTTTATTTAGAAAATGAGGAACCAAGAACTGTTAACATATGATAATTTCCATTTAGTGATTTAAATAAACATGCCTGGATAACTAATACAATATTGAACAGAAAAAGTGATTTAATTTATGCTTAACATTATTTTTAATACTGTTTGAAATTTTAGCTGTCAATTACAATGTATGCTTATTCAACTACATCAACTTTTCCAGTTCATACTTTAATGTAAGGTATACATATGAGTGTATTAATTAAATACATCATAAGCATTAGAAATATAAATCTATTTAAGCTATATTACTGTAGAAATATCCTCTAAATAGATCTCTAATTCATCGGTAAAGTATTTATGTTCAAATTCGTATCTATCTAATCCTCCTTGAATTAGAGGGATGTTGAATTCTAAATTGTAATGTCTACATACGAAGATGATGTTCCAAATGTCATCAACTACGGGCATATGCACTTTGAGGGGTTTTCCTGGCATTGGATGGCCTTGCGTTGATTCTTAGTTGAACTCCTGCCCATTCTCAGTAACTAGTAGCTCACGTTTACAAGACACAGGAGGCATGCTGCCACGATAGGGCATCTGTTCCAGTGGGAGAGTTCACTGATAATTCTGTCTCATCATTCAGCTGCTATATTTAACTATGATAACCAACCATACAGAGAGGCAGGTCCATTTTAATATAACAACTCACACACTATCTTTTTAATTCTACTGGCATGTGTACGAAAATTGCATTCCTAGGAGACAATTAGAGCTCAATATGTCAAAGTCAGTTTGTCTGAGCTGAGAGGTCTGGGCAGGAGAATCATCTGAGAGTGGCAGTAAAAGGGCCCTGTAAGTCAGCTCTGTTCTTCTTATAACAACAGAGAGGACCAGAATCCCAGTTTAACTCAAATGTCATATATTGAGTGTTAATGATGCATTAGGTACAACACTAACCTTAGAACAAAACTTTCTCTGTGATGAACAAGTTTTCACTCTAACACTTGTGAGTTTATCCAGGAAAATCAGGCAAGATGATGACCAAATGATGACCTCTATAACTCCTTTTTTCCAAAACTCTCCATGTTAATTTCCTCTTAGATACATTTCTAATCCTTCATGAGATTGTATTCATATACATATATGCATATGTTATCCTCTATGTATTACTTACCAAGTCCATATTCTATGTAGAGGCAGAGAATTAACAATCCCTTTTAATCTTTTGTGGAGAATTTGACCATCAGTTAAATACCTCCAGTTACAGTTACCTGGTAACCTGATGAAAGCTGAAATATCAGCTATGTTACCAGATAATATTATTTATGATACAATGATCAATTTTGATAAATTCCATTTGCTCTGGAGAAACTAAAACTACCTGGTAGGCAGCCACAACTCTGGGCTTGCCTGAATGTGTCAGCTCTTGGAATAGGGCTTGTTTTTTGTGTGGACTTTGCAGTCTATGACTACGGGATCACTTCAAGAGATATCGGCGCCTGTGGGGCCTGAGACTTTTAAGCCAAGGCAACTCTTGGACTTGCCGGATGTAGAATTATCTTCTTCCATCTGAACTGTGCTGCATTGATTTCTAGAAGAATTACCACCAGATTAGGAATGTCTGTTGCTACAATGATGACAAGTTCTTTATCTTTCTAAGTAGACTGATGCCAGACAGCAGTCTGTGTGTCTTGTGTATCTGAAAGTCTGCACAGCCTAAGTTTAAAACTTAATTCATATTACCTCATTTAATGCTTCCAATAATTCTTTTATGTGGGTACCATTATCATTTCCATTTTACAGGGGAGGAGTCTCTGAAAGGTTAGGGAATGTGTTTAAGATCATATAGGAATGTGTTAAGTAGGGAACTGAAATTTGAACTTGGATTTTCTAAAATCAGAGCCCATTTTCTTAATCACTTTGCCCTACTGCTTCTCACAGTTTAAACTGACTGTAAATCTCAGTTTGTCAGAGCAACTGCTGTAGCTGAGGCCAGTGCCAAGGTTACCGGCACATTGTGAATCCAATACTTTCACTATTTCACAGCCCCAGGATTCGTACCACCCTAGCACTTTGCAAATGTGCTACTTGCTCTAAGGAGGACTTAGTAATTATGGGAAAGTCAAAACAAATACATTTTCCTGATACATGTTAACAGTTTTTAATACAGGTCCTACATATGAGAAATCAGCAGCATAAACATGAGAACAGTATTAAGTTATATGATTATACAGTTTTTAATATATGTGATGTATATAACATACCTACCTACTTATCTGTCTATCTATAGTTTGTTTTTCCTTTAATTTTCCAATACCATTATTTCAGCAAATGTGAATCAAGTAACTCTACATATTGGGCTTTAGAAGTACAAAGACAAGATTATAGTAATTAAATTGGAAGCATATAATTCTGCTTGGGGAGGCACAGAAGGCTATATGAAGTAGTACATTACTATGAAGTTTTCATATTGAGTGAAGGTAATCAATGGAAATATGAAATAAAAGTCTTTTCTTTGTTTATTGGTGGGTGGGGGAAATATAGATTTTTCATTGGCCTCAGTGTAAGGAGTTTTTGTTGAGCAGTGGAAGTAAGAGTGGAACTGAAGCCTAGGTCAGATCAAGGGCAGTTATGTCGATCCAGAAAAGCACCTCCTGTGAGTGAGAGAACCATTCAAAGTTGTGGAGCATAAAGGGCATGATATTTGTATTTTATGTAAATTCCAATAGTAGGGTGCAGGACAGAATAACAGGGTATAAGATCAGAAGCAGGCTAACTATGATGATGATGATGATGATTACGACATTAATATTTATAGTAAATATATACTGAGTGCTTGCTGTGTGCCAAACACTGCTCAAACTGAGTGAGGTATGATTATGAACATGAGATTAATCATCATTGAATGTCTAGTGTGAGCCATGTACTGTATTAAGTTTTACTTAGAGTATCTCATGTAATCCTTAAAACTATTCTGTAAGATGGAGATCCATCTTTTTTTTTTTTTAAGACAAGGAAATGGAATCTAAATGTCTCACTTAAGTCTAGATAAAGTAGCAGAGCTAGGATGCTAACTAGATCTTTCTGCTTATGAGGCTTATCAAAGTGTGAACAAAGGCAATGGCAGTAGAAATTAAAAGGGGTTACAAACTATAAAAAGGGGAGTTAGAAGCTATACAACCTGATGGATAGTTGAAGGGGTTAAAAGAGAGGAAGGAGTCATTAAATAACTTGGAAGTTTCTAGCTTTGGCAATCTGCTGAGCATCACTGCAATTCTTCGAAATGGAGAACATGGAATAAAAAGCAAGTTCCTGGCAGTTGATAATTGAGTTCAACATTATTATCTTGATTTGATATGGACACGTCCAGTACACATCCAACACGCAGAAATGTCTGGTAGACAGATCCAGAACTAGGGATCAGGGTTTAGCTGAAAGTTCTGGATGGCGTGTATACTTTTAAAAGTCATGAGCATAACGGAGTTCAAAGCCAAGGCCACAGGCGTAGCTGAGTGCTCACACACTGGGGCTCATTTTAGGCCTGAATAACTCACATATGGCCTTACAGTGGACTTTGGTAGGTCCATGAACGCTGTGATGCATGTTAATTTCATTTTGTAATTGTTAGTTGGACTAAATAGGATCACCAAATCACCCATGCTTACTAAATTATTCAGCTGCCACCCTCAACCATTTTCTCCTTTATTCTGGCAATGTAAAACGGTGACACTAGAGAGCTCAGGGGAACTATCCATTTTGGTTCATTATGGTTTTCCTGAGAACATGCCCCTTTGGAGGTCAAAGGCATAGGCTACGGTTCTGCAAGGGCAGCCTGGTAGAAGATGTGATGGTCACTGTGACAGTTTCCTTTTCATTTATGTGGTATATTCAGGATAGCCCAGATGGCTAGGACTGATAGAACAAAGTTTGGCTTTGAGACAAAAGCAGATATTACTTAATCACCTTGTATCAGACACAGAGGAATCAGACTAAAAAAACAATGAAAAAGTGGAGAGCAGGAGCTTCAAGATGGCGGAAGAGTAAGACACAGAGATCACCTTCCTCTCCACAAATACATCAGAAATACATCTACGTGTGGAACAACTCCTACAGAACACCTACTGAACGCTGGCAGAAGACCTCAGACCTCCCAAAAGGCAAGAAACTCCCCACGTATCTGGGTAGGGCAAAAGAAAAAACAGAGACAAAAGAATAGGGACGGGACCGGCACCAGTGGGAGGGAACTGTGAAGGGGGAAAGGTTTCCACACACTAGGAGCCCCTTTGCGGGAGGAGACTGCAGGTGGCAGAGCGGGGGGAGCTTCAGAGCCACGGAGGAGAGCGCAGCCACAGGGGTGCGGAGGGCAAAGCAAAGAGATTCCCACACAGAGGATCGGTGCCGACCGGCACACACCAGCCCGAGAGGCTTGTCTGCTCACCTGCTGGAGCGGGCAGGGCTGGGAGTCGAGGCTCGGACTTTGGAGGTCAGATCCCAGGGAGAGGACTGGGGTTGGCTGCGTGAACACAGCCTGAAGGGGTTAGCGGACCCCAGAGACAGGCATGAGACGCTAAGGCTGCTGCTGCAGCCACCAAGAAGCCTGTGTGCGAGCACGGGTCACTATCCACACCCCCCTTCCGGGGAGCCTGTGCAGCCTGCCACTGCCAGGGTCCCGTGATCCAGGGACAACTTCCCCAGGAGAACACACGGCGTGCCTCAGGCTGGTGCAATGTCATGCCAACCTCTGCTGCCACAAGCTCACCCTGCATCCGTACCCCTCCCTCTGCCACGCCTCAGTGAGCCAGAGCCCCCCCAATCAGCTGCTCCTTTAACCCTGTCCTGTCTGAGCGAACAAAAGACACCCTCAGGCGAACTACACACAGAGGCGGGGCCAAATCCAAATCTGAACCCCAGGAGCTGTGCGAACAAAGAAGAGAAAGGGAAGCTTCTCCCAGCAGCCTTGGGAGCAGCAGATGAAATCTCCACAATTAACTTGATGTACCTGCATCTGTGGAATACATGAATAGACAACGAATCATCCCATATTGAGGAGGTGGACTTTGGGAGCAACAATACATATATATTTTTCCCTTCTTCTCTTTTTGTGAGTGTATGTGTATGCTTCGGTGTGTGATTTTGTCTGTATAGCTTTGCTTTTACCATTTGTCCTAGTGTTCTGTCTGTCTGTTTTTTTCTTTTCTTCTTTTTCTAGTATACTTTTTAGAGCTTGTTATCATTGGTGGATTTGTTTTTCGGTTTGGTTGCTCTCTTCTTTCTTTCATTCTTTTATTACTTAAATTTTTTTTGCTAATTATTTTTTATTTTAATAACTATTTTATTTTATTTTATCTTTTTCTTTCATTCTTTCTTTTTTTCTCCCTTTTATTCTGCGCCATGTGGATGACAGGCTCTTGATGCTCCAGCCAGGCGTCAGGGCTGTGCCTCTGAGGTGGGAGAGCCAGGTTCAGGACATTGGTCCACTAGAGAGCTCTCAGCTCCACGTAATATGAAACAGTGAAAATCTCCCAGAGATCTCCATCTCAACGCCAAGACCCAGCTCCACTCAAGAACCAGCAAGCTACAGTGCTGGAAACCCTATGCCAAACAACTAGCAAGACAGGAACAAACCCCACCCATTAGCAGAGAGGCTGCCTAAAATCATAATAAGGCCACAGACAGCACAAAACACACCACTAGACATGGACCTGCCCACCAGAAAAACAAGATCCAGCCTCATCCACAAGAACACAGGCACTAGTCCCCTCCACCAGGAAGCCTACACAACCCACTGAACCAAACTTAGCCACTGGGGACAGACACCAAAAACAACAGGAACTATGAACCTGCAGCCTGCAAAAAGGAGACCCCAAAAACAGTAAGATAAGAAAAATGAGAAGACAGAAAAACACACAGCAGATGAAGGAGCAAGATAAAAACCCACCAGACCTAAGAAATGAAGAGGAAATAGGCAGTCTACCTGAGAAGAATTCAGAATGATAGTGAAGATGATCCAAAATCTTGCAAACAGAATGCAGAAAATACAAGAAATGTTTAATAAGGACCTAGAAGAAATAAAGAGAAAACAAACAATGATGAACAATACAATATATGAAATTAAAAATTCTCTAGAAGGGATCAATAGCAGAATAACTGAGGCAGAAGAACGGATGAGTGACCTGGAAGATAAAATAGTGGAAATAACTACCACAGAGCAGAATAAACAAAAAAGAATGAAAAGAATTGAGGACAGTCTCAGAGACCAAGGCACCAACATTTGAATTACAGGGGTCCCAGAAGAAGAAGAGAAAAAGAAAGGAACTGAGAAAATATTTGAAGAGATTATAGTTGAAAACAACCCTAATATGGGAAAGAAAATAGTTAATCAAGTCCCAGAAGCACAGAGAGTCCCATACAGGATAAATCCAAGGAGAAACATGCCAAGACACATATTAATCAAACTATCAAAAATTAAATACAAAGAAAACATATTAAAAGCAGCAAGGGAAAAACAACAAACAACACACAAGGGAATCCCCATAAGGTTAACAGCTGATCTTTTAGCAGAAACTCTGCAAGTCAGAAGGGAGTGGCAGGACATATTTAAAGCGATGAAGGAGAAGAACCTACAACCAAGATTACTCTACCCAGCAAGGATCTCATTTAGATTTGATAGAGCATTTAAAACCTTTACAGACAAGCAAAAGCTAAAAGAATTCAGCACCACTAAACCAGCCTTATAACAAATGCTAAAGGAACTTCACTAAGCAGGAAACACAAGAGAAGAAAAGACCTACAATAACAAACCCAAAACAATTAAGAAAATGGAAATAGGAACATACATAGCGATAATTACCTTAAATGTAAATGGATTAAATGCTCCAACCAAAGACATAGACTGGCTGAATGGATACAAAAACAAGACCCATATATATGCTGTCTACAAGAGACCCACTTCAGACCTAGGGACACATACAGACTGAAAGTATGGGGATGGAAAAAGATATTCCATGCAAATGGAAATCAAAAGAAAGCTTGAGTAGCAATTCTCATATCAGAGAAAATAGACTTTAAAATAAAGACTGTTACAAGAGACAAAAAAGAACACTACATAATGATCAAGGGATCAATCCAAGAAGAAGAGATAACAGTTGTAAATATTTATGCACCCAACATAGGAGCACCTCAATACATTAAGCAAATACTAACAGCCCAAAAAGGGGAACTCGACAGTAACACAATCATAGTGGGGGACTTTCACACCCAACTTTCACCAATGGACAGATCATCCAAAATGAAAATAATTAAGTAAACACAAGCTTTATATGATACATTAAACAAGATAGACTTAATTGATATTTATAGGACATTCCATCCAAAAACAACAGAATACACTTTCTTCTTAAGTGCTCATGGAACATTCTCCAGGATAGATCATATCTTGGGTCACAAATCAAACCTTGGTAAATTTAAGAAAACTGAAATCGTATCAAGTATCTCTTCCGACCACAACGCTATGAGACTAGACATCAATTACAGGAAAATATCTGTAAAAAATACAAAGACATGGAGGCTAAACAATACACTGCTTAATAACGAAGCGATCACTGAAGAAATCAAAGAGGAAATCAAAAAATACCTAGAAACAAATGACAATGAAAATATGACGACCCAAAACCTATGGGATGCAGCAAAATCAGCTCTAAGAGGGAATTTCATAGCAATACAATCCTACCTTAAGAGACAAGAAACATCTCAAATAAACCTAACCTTATACCTAAAGCAATAGAGAAAGAAGAACAAAAAAACCCCAAAGTTAGAAGAAGGAAAGAAATCATTAAGATCAGATCAGAAATAAATGAAAAACAGATGAAGGAAATGATAGCAAAGATCAATAAAACTAAAAGCTAGTTCTTTGAGAAGATAAACAAAATTGATAAACCATTAGCCAGACTCATCAAGAAAAAAATGGAGGAAAAAAAAGGGAGAAAACTCAAATCAACAGAATTAGAAATGAAAAAGGAGAAGTAAAAACAGACACTGCAGAAATACAAAAGATCATGAGAGATTACTGCGAGCAACTCTATGCCAATAAAATGGACAACCTGGAAGAAATGGACAAATTCTTAGAAATGCACAACCTTCCAAGACTGAATCAGGAAGAAATAGAAAATATGAACAGACTAATCACAAGCACTGAAATTGAAACTGTGATTAAAAATCTTCCAACAAACAAAAGCTCAGGACCAGATGGCTTCACAGGCGAATTCGATCAAACATTTAGAGAAGAACTAACACCTATCCTTCTCAAACTCTTTCAAAATATAGCAGAAGGAAGAACACTCCCAATCTCATTCTATGACACCACCATCACCCTGATACCAAAACCAGACAAAGATGTCACAAAGAAAGAAAACTATAGGCCAATATCACTGATGAACATAGATGCCAAAATCCTCAACAAAATACTAGCAAATAGAATCCAACAGCACATTAAAAGGATCATACACCATGATCAAGTGGGGTTTATCCCAGGAATGCAATGATTCTTCAATATACGCAAATCAATCAATGTCATTAACCATATTAACAAATCGAAGGAGAAAAACCATAGGATCATCTCAATAGATGCAGAGAAAGCTTCTGACAAAATTCAACACCCATTTATGATGTAAACCCTCCAGAAAGTAGGAATAGAGGGAACTTTCCTCAACATAATAAGGACCATATATGACAAATCCACAGCCAACATTGTCCTCAATGGTGAAAAACTGAAACCATTTCCACTAAGATCAGGAACAAGACAAGGTTGCCCACTTCACCACTATTATTCAACATAGTTTTGGAAGTTTGAGCCACAGCAATCAGAGAAGAAAAAGAAATAAAAGGAATCCAAATCAGAAAAGAAGTAAAGCTGTCACTGTTTGCAGATGACATGATGCTATACATAGAGAATCCTACAGATGCCACCAGAAAACTACTAGAGCTAATCAATGAATTTGGTAAAGTTGCAGGATACAAAATTAATGCACAGAAATCTCTGGCATTCCTATACATTAATGATGAAAAAATCTGAAAGTGAAATTAAGAAAACACTCTCAGTTACCACTGCAACAAAAAGAATAAAACACCTAGGAATAAACCTACCTAAGGAGAAAAAAGAACTCTATGCAGAAAATTATAAGACACTGATGAAAGAAATTAAAGATGATACAAATAGATGGAGAGATATACCATGTTCTTGGATTGGAAGAAGCAACATTGAGAAAATCACAGTATTACCCAAAGCAATCTACAGATTCAATGCAACCCCTATCAAACCACCACTGGCATTTTTCACAGAAGTAGAACAAAAATTTTCACAATTTGTATGGAAACACAAAAGACCCCGAATAGCCAAAGCAATCTTAAGAAAAACGGAGCTGGAGGAATCAGGCTCCCTGACTTCAGACTATACTACAAAGCTACAGTAATCAAGACAGTATAGTACTGGCACAAAAACAGAAATATAGATCAATGGAACAGGATGGAAAGCCCAGAGATAAACCCATGCTCATATGGTCACCTTATCTTTGATAAAGGAGGCAAGAACATACAATGGAAAAAAGACAGCCTCTTCAATAAGTGGTGCTGGGAAAACTGGACAGCTACATATAAAAGAATGAAATTAGAACACTCCTTAACACCATACACAAAAATAAGCTCAAAATGCATTAAAGACCTAAATGTAAGGCCAGAAACTATCAAACTCTCAGAGGAAAACACAGGCAGAACACTCTATGACATAAATCACAGCAACCTCCCAGAGAAATGGAAAAAAAAACCCAAAAATAAACAAATGGGACCTAATGAAACGTAAAAGTTTTTGCACAGCAAAGGAAACCGTAAACAAGACGAAAAGACAGAATGGGAGAAAATATTTGCAAATGAAGCAACTGACAAAGAATTAATCTCCAAAATTTACAAGGAGCTCATGTAGCTCAGCATCAGAAAAACAAACAACCCAATCCAAAAATGGGCAGAAGACCTAAATAGACATTTCTCCAAAGAAGATATAGAGGATATACAGATTGCCAACAAACACATGAAAGAATGCTCAACATCATTAATCATTAGAGAAATGTAAATCAAAACTACAATGAGATATCATCTCATACTGGTCAGAATGGCCATCATCAAAAAATCTACAGACAATAAATGCTGGACAGGGTGTGGAGAAAAGGGAATCTCTTGCACTGTTGGTGGGAATGTAAATTGATACAGCCACTATTGAGAATAGTATGGAGGTTACTTAAAAAACTACAAATAGAACTACCAGATGACCCAGCAATCCCACTACTGGGCATATACCCTGAGAAAACCATAATTCAAAAAGAGTCATGTACCACAATGTTCATTGCAGCTCTATTTACAATAGACAGGACATGGAAGCAACCTAAGTGTCCATCAACAGATGATTGGATAAAGAAGATGTGGCACATACATACAATGGAATATTACTCAGCCATAAAAAGAAACGACATTGAGTTATTTGTAGTTAGGTGGATGGATCTAGAGCCTGTCATACAGGGTGAAGTGAGTCAGAAAGAGAAAAACAAATACTGTATGCTAACACATATATATGGAATCTAAAAAAAAAAAAAAAAAAGGTCATGAAGTACCTAGGTGCAAGATGGGAATAAAGATGCAGACCTACTAGAGAATGGACTTGATGACACAGGGAGGGGGAAGGGTAAGCTGGGACAAAGTGAGAGAGTGGCATGGACATATATACACTACCAAACGTAAAATAGATAGCTAGTGGGAAGCAGCCGCATAGCACAGGGAGATCAGCTCGGAGCTTTGTGACCACCTAGAGTGGTGGGATAGGGAGGGTGGGAGGGAGGGAGACCCAAGAGGGAAGAGATATGGGGACATATGTATATGTATAACTGATTCACTTTGTTATAAAGCAGAAACTAACACACCATTATAAAGCAATTATACTCCAATAACGATGCTAAAAATAAATAAATAAGTAAAGGAAAGAAACAAATGGAGAGCAAATTTTAATATTTGTCTTTAAAGAGACTTCATTTTAAAAGTTGATAGAGCACAAACTTTTGACAGTTACTTTTAAACTCTGATTATCCAATATATTTAACATTTTTTATTTTAGGGCAAGGTTAAAACTGATAAACTATAGATTACATTTTGTTTCTTTTTTGATAATTTAAGTTATACTACACAAAAATAAAGTGCTGTGTCAAATCTTTTTTCCTAAAATTACTTCTGTAGTCCATTTAATAATCATGACAGCTGACAAAATATACCTTCTTTCTGAAGGTAGCCTAATTAACCTCCCAAAATACCATTATCATTTTTAGCTTCTTAAATAGAAACTTTCCAGGACTCTCATTTCCTTAAGATCAAATCCAAACTTTCCTTTCTGGTAATTGAAGCTCTCTATAATCTGTCACTGCTTCCACGGCCCTCTCTCTGGTCGTCACTCAGCCAAAATTAATTTTCAGTCTTCCTCCCCAGTAGCCTGCAATTCTGCACAGTCTCCTTACTGTCTCCAGATAACAGTGGCCTGCTTCTATCTACCCACTTTTGTCTACACTATTTGCCATGTGGAATCCCATCTCCCGTCTCTCTTCTGTTTCTCTGTGAAGCAAACTCGCTCAGGACCTAGGTGGTATGGTTGAAGCTCAGGAAAACTCTCGAAATGTGGCCTGAACCATCCCTCCCCAAATAGCACCATCTGACAATTTTTGCTTCTCACGGAAAGCAGATGAAATAGTAGACTGAAAATACAATGTCATAAGTTATTGGCAAGAAATGTGTGTCCCTAGTGTTATGGACATATATACACTACCAAATGTAAAATAGACAGCTAGTGGGAAGCAGCTGCATAGCACAGGGAGATCAGCTCGGTGTTCTGTGACCACCCAGAGGGGTGGGATAGGGAGGGTGGGAGGGAGACACAAGAGGGAGGAGATACAGCGATATATGTGTATGTATAGCTGATTCACTTTGTTATAAAGCAAAAACTAACACACCATTGTAAAGCAATTATACTCCAAAAAAGATGCTAAAAAAAAAAAGTGTATCCCTTACAAATAGGTAGGCTGAATATATGCATTGAGGTGGCCCAAAAGTGACATCTGTAAATCCCCCATTTGAAGTCTCTGCTTAGAACCAACTTGTTTAATCCTTTCTTTCTTGTATCTCCTCTTTACTGATAGAGAGATAGATAGATATCAATATATGAAAAAAAAAACCTTTCTCTCTTTTTGTTCTAATAAGGCAAAAGAGAAAAAAGAAGGCATAGTAGTTATGCTTGGAAATCACCACAGGCCCACTGTTTCTAATCCAGGGAAAGTAATAAAAGGGATCAGAATAGTTTCTCATCATCTTGCTGCAGCCTAACATCTGTAGTCAGGAGCTCTAGAGGTGGAAGTTATTCCTGAAGGCTTAGTCTGACCTAGAATTTTACTACTAAAAGTTTGGTCTGTGGACCAACACCATGGCAATTAACTGGGAGCCTGTTAGACGTGCAGAGTCTCAGACCCCCAGGTTACACTACTGAGTCAGAATCTGTATTTTAACTACATTCTCAGGTGATCCATAAGCACACTGAAATTTGAGACCACTCGTGGAGCGCTAACTCCCTTGACTACTCAAAAAACAGAAGCCATCCACTATTTACAGTTGGCTAATCAATCTTTAACAGTATAGCCTTTCTTCGTGCAGAAGACAGAAACTGAGTAGATCACACAAAATGCGATTTATTACCAGATATTAGGTGGCTTATAAAATAACTGGATAGGCTGAAGAAGAAGGCTTCTAAGGACAACTGCAGCCCTCAGAATCACATTGCCATTTCTCTGACCCATACAGCTGCTTTTGTGGCTGCAGGAAGCCACACTTCTGGCACAAACTTCCCTGTGAAATGGGTGCTTTTCTCTCTTCCTCCTGACCTGAGCTCAGAATCTACACCCAGCTCTAGCACACTGTTGGAATCCAAATCACATCCGGGAACCTGGCTGCAAGCGACTTTGGGAAGTATGGTTTAGTTTTCTGCCTTTATAGTATGGGAAAACCCCACTAGAGTGGCAGTAGTCAAAATGTGGTCCATGGAGGAGGGCAACTGATTGTTAGGGGTATGCAATGAGCTAAGCACAGGAATTGAAACTAAGTACTGAGGCACTGTTACAGCAAGTTGAAATTTGCAACACCTACCTACGCACATGATCAGTAGATGCAATCCTGTGAACAGGGCACAGGCCAGTTTTGTTAATGATGAATTCCATGGTGAGAGGCATACAGTGTGAGCTACATGCTAGACTATGTAGGACCGTGTTACTGGATCAGTAGGAAATCGAACAAAAACGAAATTGAAAACCAGCAAGCAAAATATGATCCTTCCCTGTAGATAGCCTGAGAAGCACTACTCTGCCACCAGAGTGGCATGATTGATGGGCCAGCCAATATGTGGTAACCCTCAATCCCAGCTCAATGCCTAGCTCGTTCATGAGGCCTATGGACTGTAATGAGCTCATATGACTTTTCAGAAATATAAGTCATTGTGGCACTTACAACATTTATAAACAAGATCCATAGCAATATATCTTTCTTAGTTCCTTTAGAATTGGCCTACAATAAGCACTTATAATATTCTTATTGAATGAAAGGACATGTTTTCTTCCTGTAAAGATGCAAATGAATTCAATAACACTATTCATGTTACAGGAGGATTTTCTACACAAAGGATAATATCTGAAATCTTTTCATAATATTAACAAACACCCCCAAGTTTTGTAATAAGAACGAATGTAATATCGTGTTCAGAGTAGATTAAAATATTCATTTTGTTGGTATAAAGCAAAATATATTTGTAGGCTTGTATACTCTGTTAGGGCAGCATGGTCATGTATTTAATTTGATTACATAATTTGTTCCAAGAATGAAAGTGGTTGTCCCTATCCTGGCCTGCAAAATATGAAGCTGTGAACAATGTTCACAGCAGCACTATTTACAATAGCCAAGACATGGAAGGGATCTAAGTGTCCACTGACAGATGAACGGATAAAGAAGATGTGGTGTCTATACACAATGGAATGTTACTCAGCCATAAAAAAGTGAAATAATGCCACTTGCAGCAACATGGATGGACGTAGAGATTATCATACTAGGTGAAGTAATCAGACACAAGAAAGACAAATATCATATGATATCATTTATATGAAAAATTAAAAAAAATTGATACAAATGAACTTGTTTACAAAACAGAAATAGACCCACAGACATAGAAAATAAACTTATGGTTACCAAAAGGGGTAGTGGGGAGTGGCGTGAGAGAGAAACTAGGAGTTTGGGATTAACATATACACATTACTATATATAAAATAAACAACAAGGTCCTGCTGTATAGCACAGGGAACTATATTCAATATCTTGTAATAACCTATAATGGAAAAGAGTCTGATAAAGAATATATATATATATATATATATATATGAACCAAATCACTTTGCTGTATACCTGAAACTAACACAACATTGTAAATTAACTATACTTCATTAAAAATATGGTAAAGAAAATATAAGGGTATGAAACTTAAACCATATACAGAGTATTAGTGTAACTCTACTATTTGAGAAAAAAATGACATGCTTTTTGAGGCAGATGCATTTTTCACATTTACAAGATAGCCATCAGCCAACTGACAGTCATGTCTGTAAGTCCCATTTCTTATGCTTACATACAAACGATTTAATTTTAAAATTATATTCAGAGGTTAATATAAGAATATTCAAATGTGTATTTATTTTTCCTCCCGATCTACTGTTTGCTTTTCCAATGGAAAAAAATGAGTGGACCAAGAGGATTGCTCAGTTGTCTGAGTCCCCAGTTTGTAACAAGATAGAAATTGATGAATGCTGTACTCATAGTCAAGAGACTCAAGTCATTTCTAAACTGCCACTCTTGAGATGCATGACTCTGATCAGGTAGCAATTCTTCTACCATGTAGCTTTTCCATACGATGAAATTACATTTTCCTAAAAGACCTCTAAAGTCCCTTTCTTCAGTAAAATTGAACTCTTAAGTCTTCATAATCTAACCAATCTAAATTCTTATTGGTTTGTGTTTTCAGATTGAATCTTTAAAAAAATACTTTTCCCACCTCTAACTACGTTCAAATTGTATTCCTTTTTTTTTCCCCACAATTATATATTGTAAGGACATTTACCACATTTGTAGTTACAAACGTATGGAAGCAACATAAACGGCTATAAATAATGGAAAGTTTAAATAAATAAATTATGGTGTGTACATAACACAGAATACTATGCAAGATCCTATCTATAAGATTGTCTTATTTCTGTCTTGAATTTTTCATAACTGGGAACTGGCAAAAATTAGTGAAAAATCATAGCACACATACATATTCACAAAATATTTCTTAATTATGCTCTAAAAATGGTCTTCAAACCATTTATTTTAAATGTTACAAACAATTAATTGGAAATTGAGAGTCCAGATGTTTTAAAAATACTTTTCCCACCTTTAGCTATGTTCAAAAGGCATTCCTTTTCTAAGCACAGACTTCAATTTCCTCTAATTTTGCACTTTTTTATCCATTTGAATGAACAGTTTACACATTTTCCAAGCTAATTTCATTTCTAAGTGTGCCCTTTCCTTCACAGAATTCGGCAAGTTAGAAGCAATAATTCTTATGGAAGCAAAACGCATGCACAGTCAAATTACTTTCCTTACAAAGGCAGAGGTCTTTCTGCTTGCTTTGATATTTGAAAACCTTTTGTTGAGCTGCTGGGAACACTGCCAAATGGCGTCACCTGCCAGCTGGAGGGATCATATGCTCCCTATTAAAGCTGAGGGCCACGCTGCTGGTCAGCAGCTGAATGTGAGGGTATCACCACTGCAAGTATTTGCTAATGGGGTAAACTGCTATAGCAGTGAGGCCTCCCTGGAAGGGCCAGTGCACACATTTTCTATCCTTTCGCACAGTGAATGCTTGCATGCAGCTGCTTCCTTATCACCCATACTATTCCAGCCGGCAAACCGCAGTGAAGATTCGTGGCACAATCCCAAAGCCACCCCAAGTGAAAACTCCAGATAGCTTTATGAGACAGGGTGAGAACAACCTAACAGACTTCTAAAATGGTGTCACACGGCAATGATTGATTTGGGCAGTTCTTTTCATTAAAGGCATTCTTCAGCATTAAGGAATTTTTGTCTCTGTTTTCAAGCTCAAACTAAAGAAAAAGAGAATGGAAACATAGCCACAAGGATATTTTGGCATTATTTTGGATTCTGCACCCAATTTCGGATGTGTGTGTGTGGCGGGGGAGGGCGTGTGCAGCATCAACGAGCAATTCTTGGACACCAGCTGGGTGTCCGAGGATTCAACTTAATTCTGACGCTATCTACCCAGAGATAGCGTCAGATTCCTAAGGCTAAGGGTTCAGTCCTACAAGACTGTCCCCATCCTCTCACTTCAGATGCCAGTCACAAATCCAGGTTGTTTCCTGTACTTCTGATGGACTGGCTGTAAACCACAGGTTCCCAAGAACCCCCTCCTCAGGTCTGATTAATTTGCTAGAGGGGCTCACAGAACGCAGAGTAAAGACATTTTACTCACCAGATGAGCCATTTATTATAGAAGGATATAACTCAGGACAAGCAGGACAGAAGACATGCATAGGGCAAGGTATGGGGGAGGGTGTGGAGTTTCATGCCCTTACCAGGCAGGTCACTCCAATCTGTACCTCCACTTGTTCACCAACCCAGAAACACTCCCAACCCAGTCCCTTTGGGTTTTTATGGAGGCATGATTGGTTAAATCATTGGCCATTGGCAACTGGTTCAACCTCCAGCCCTTCTCCTCTTCTGGGAGGCAGCGGGGTGGGATTGGAAGTTCCAAACCTTTAATCACAGGTTGCCTTCACTGACAGCCCCTAGCCTTAGGTGCTTTCCAAAAGTCATCTATTAACAAAGACACCTTTATCACTCTCTACACTGAGGAAATTCCAAGGATTTGAGAGCTGTGAGCCAGAAACCGTGGATGAAGACCAAATATACATGAGAAATAAGTTCTGGTCATCTGAATAAACAAATATATTTTTTTCTTATAAATCAGAATAACATGTATCAATTATTTAGAAGGAAAATTACTAAGTATCAATTCAAACAGTGATTAACTGTCATAATTTTATGATAAACGAAAGAGAGAGAGAATTAGTCTAATATATCCCAGTTAAGGGATAAAAGTTAAAGGCAAGAAAGCTTTGGGGCAGTGATAATGATCGTAAATTCTTTTCTATACAGACACTGGATTCCATCAACATTCACCTGACCTGGCTAACTCCCCACTGCGTGGACAATCTGAAGGTCCCAGTGATTACTCTGTTGAAATTAGTATAGAACCTAACCATAAAATCTAATTCATAATTCATAAAACTGTAAGAAAAACAGAATGCAGTTTTTCTAAAAATACCACTTTTCCTGCTTTTGATCACCATTTCTAGGATATTTCTCTGGCCTTCTTCTCTTTTCTCTGAACTTTCACTCTCTTAGATGAACACCCATAACCATGCTCAACTAGAATAACTATGGACATATTTCTATTTACCTCAAATAGAACGGCTCTCAAACCGAATTCAACATCTTCCCCTCAAACTGACATGCTGCATGTCTTTCCCAAACCTCCTGATTCTTCACTGTCAACTCTGCCTTACGCTAATGAGCAAAAAGCTATCACAAATCGTTATATAGGACATCTTTTCAGATCATCCTCTGATCTCCATTTCCACTCTTATCGTACTGAGCCAAGTATTCCCTGTCCTGTGTCAGGGGTAAAAGGATAAACCGCCATTTTTCTTTAATCTGCCCCTGCATACAACGTCCCACAATGCCCTGTCATAATGACCTGACAACTTTATATTTATCCAATTTATCATCTTCTCAAGAACCCACAGTGGCTGGCTTAGAGTCCACTTGATCCAGCTGGAGCCATTTCTCCTGACTTTTCAAGGTTTTCACATGATCCCTGTCATTTTCTCACGGATGTGGAGACACAGCACACTGACTGCATTCTTCCACTTCTTTCTGGCTCCTAGTTCTCTGTGGCTATTTTAATTTTTCAAACACCTACTCAAGCCCATGATATTTTTATTCAGTACTGAATTTAAAAGGCGGAAATTTAAAATATTAATTTAGATTAACAAATGACATACTCAGAATTGAGGAGACTTACTTGAGTAGTAATCCCTGGGACAAAGTAGCAGAGCCAGTCTCTAAGAATGGTGAATCATCAGGATTGACAAAGAGAAATGAACTGGTTCAGAGCAGGTAAAATTTACATGAAGGGAGAAATTCTGCTTCACACAGGGAAGGATTCCTAAATATTACTGCTGCTCAACTCGTAAAGAGCTACCTAGAAGGAGACCAGGTCTGGAAGAGCTGAGGCGGGCTCTAGGCGAACACCCATCAGGATAGCGTGGTGTGGCCTTAGGAAGGGAGGCTAAAAGGACTTTAGTGAGAGGGAGTCCTGGATTCTTACCCCCAGTTCATGCAGAAAAGCTTATTTATGTTTTTTTTTTTTTTTTAATACCGACAGCTAAAGTTTAATTTTGTTTAATTAAATGTTCTGGTGCCATTTTTTGTCTTTTTAATGAGTGGCAGAAAAGAAGAGAATTGGCCTGGGGAGAATGAAAGGCCTGCACTCTTGTATTTTCTTTGCAACATGATCTTCAGCAAATCACTGATCTTTTCTGAGTCTCTAAATTAGGGACAGCAGCATTTGGCTTTTCTATTTTATAACATAGTTGTGAGAATCATGTGAGTAAACTACTTGAAAATGGTGAATTCTTACAAATGTTAGATATGAAGATGATGGCAAAGATGAGATGGATAAACATAAATATTTGAATCAAACTTTCAGTATTAACTTTCTTCTCTGGAAGTTACATAAACTTTCACTTAACCTAAAACTGTTATCTCCTCTGACACAGAAAGAGACATTTGATTATTTACTGTCTCTTGTTCACCTCTAATTTCTGCACGTGTGATACTATTTTCTCCCCTATTGGACTTTATTCTTCCTCAAATATTGTAGCCTTATTTATTCATTTGATTATTTTGCCTCGATACTCGGTATTGAGGCAAAAACCCAGTATTGAGGCAAATACTGAGTATATCTACTCAGTATATAACATATACTCAATTTATAAACTACATGATGGAAACAACCAAACAAGAAAAAAAATCATTGTCAATGCAGCAGGTGAAGGTAGTAAAGGGTACTTTATACGTGTTAAAACTGGAGACGAGACTTTAAATTGGAAGATACAAAGGCTTCTTGAGAAATGGTACTTTAAAATCTCCCACTCACTACTCAAAAACTCTTTAATAAATTCTTGAAATATGGAGTATGTAGGATGAAGAACGCAGTTTGCTTAGTTCTTTCTACACTGAGAAAAATGGGAAAGCTAAATCTTTTAAAAGAAGATAATTCTATTTGCCTTCCCATAATGCATTCTTCAAAAGGCTCAGGAAGAAACCAAGACATTCGGAAATAGGACTTAATAATCAACATCTTTAGGTATATTGCAATAAACATGAAAAATGGAAAGTCATTATAACTATATGGAACTTCTGCTAGTATATTTGTTCAACTTAATGGAAAAGTACCTATTATTAGCTATATTTTTATCTCATCATTTTTTCGCTATGTTCCAATATATGTATCTCGTAATCTCAAAATTATTTCTCTGTAATGGTAGAAAGTTCTTTTGTTGAATTACAGAGTTTACGTGGAAGAGAATGCTTAAGGGAGATTAATAAAAAGGAGAGGGTAGTTCTCTGTTTAAATACCTATTTGACATGTTATAAGACATAGAGGGTTTTGAGTTATAAATGAAAGTCTGATCTGGACAATAATAACCACAGATGTGAAAGAACCTCATCTTTCAACCTGACTTGTACATATTTGTCAAAACTATGAGAACTTGGAAAGATATATTTTCAGTTAAAATACAGTTTTCTTTTATTGCAAGTCTATTTCAAGTGTTAGGGAAGATCTATCTAAATCAACATTTAATGAGCAATAAAAGAAATGAATCCAATTTTTATTTTAGTGGATGAAGGTAATGTATTAAATATATGCAGAGGGCACTTTTAAATATATAGATTTTAATGTTAGGAGGAAGAACTGACTACAGTATGTTATTTTATCATACTACATATCCTATGATAACTGATTACTAAGGCTATTCTTCATAGTATATTAATTCTAACATTAATGGATAGCCGTGTACTCAGGCAGGAGACCTATTACTTTTCAGAACAGTTACTGTACATTAAATGTTTACACAGTAATAAATATTAATGATCAATTTCACTGATAGTAATAATAACCATATCATTGATTTAATGGTTTGCTAGGCATTAAATCTCCTTATTTGTTCAGAAAAGCTACTATACACTGTATTTTTAATCATATGTAATACATTGATAGATTTAATAATAGTGTAACATTATTTACTGGGCTTTAAACTTCCTGAATCGAAGCAATACATGAAACACAGCAAATGAATGAAAGCAATGAAATGATCACAATGGAATCCACTGGTCTTAACACGTACCCTCATCATCCAGAAGTAACTGGCCCTATGGAAAGATAGAATAGTCAAAAGATATTTCGGTTAAGGTGCCATCTGAGAAAAAATAGCTGGTGAAGTTGGGATATTTTACCTGAACCAGCAGCAAATATACAGTGCTATGTTTTTCAGAGGCAATATACATATTTCTGGGAACCAAAGGGTAGAATAAGTTACATCTAATGATCCACTTGAAAAAATTTTGGTTTGCAGGACTTTGGACATCCTGCTGTGGAGGTTTTAGCTGCCAAATGATGAATGCTTCCACTAGGAGATTATGCCTGGTGATTTGGAAGCTGATGCAAACAACAGGCTGTTTTTGGTTCTTCATGCCACTAAATCAAGCAGCAAAAAAAGGAGGAGTTTCTTAGTTGGTGTGGTGATTCCTCCTGTAATCATCACAGGCAAGTGGAGGTGCTGCTTCACACTGGGGGTGCCTCCTGGTACTGCCATGTTTAGTGTTATGAAGGCAGATCTACCAATCTCAAACCAACAGGGAATGCAAGGTTTGGGTCATTCCACTAGATAAAGGATCCTGAACAGCTGCAATTCTAGGTGAAGGTGAAAGGAAAACCGAATACACACTGAAAGAACTAAGTTACATATCACAGCTATACTCTTGTAACAATTACAGAAACTAGTATTGGGCTAACTTTTCTTTCTTATTCTATTACGTATATATGTTTTCATTTATATTAATCATATTCATTTTTTCTCCCTATTGTCCTTTCTATTTTATATAGGGCATGCTGGTGGTGGATAATATCATGATACAGATTTATCTAAATTTTGACTGTAGTTGGTTTAGAGAAATAAATATCTTCAAGGGATGGAATTTAGTGAATATTTAGAATTTGGAGAGAAGGTGAACATATTTTCCTCTGTAAAAGGGCTAGTTCAATTTCAACAGCATGTTGCTGTTACTACTGATATTTGAAATATTAGAATGGAATCAAAGTATTATAAATATTGAGCATCCAAAAAAGGGGATGACCCACCAAGGCAAATAGCACAGACTATCTTACTTCACTCTACTCCAGCATCCTTGGAGCGTGTCTTCGTGTACATCAGAGACTGGAAGGATGAAGACCAGGTATCCTGGCTCCCTTGAAGCTTGGGTTACACATGTGGCCTAGATAAGTAAATGCAACTGTATGCAACTTGGAAAGGATATGAACACTACTTCAGGCAACGTAAGGAATGAGATCATCCTGAGAAGAAGGCAAGCAGTCACAAATGTCTGGCTATTCTTCACCAGCTAGTGTGCAGCTTCTGGCTTTAGGGGTGCTGAATAGGGAGTGGTGAGTAAGACATGGGGCCTCTGCTGGCGCTCTCCCCTGGTGGGACTGGGTAATTCTCCCAGCTGTACTTTTTCTGGCCATGTGGCTTCAAAGCTTGTTTCCCTGGCTCTCTCTGGAATTCTGCACTCTGTGCATTGCCAATAATAAACTCCTTTCTGCTTTTAAACGAGCAGTTATGGAGTCTCTTATTTGCAGATAAGACAACTGACCAGTATACTAGTTTTCTAATAAACTCACTTAAGTCTGTAATTACTGTTTTGGCCAAATACCAAATTATGTATTTTCATTTATAATGTACTCAATTTCTATTATTTATAAGTAGCTTTCAATTTTTTAGCTTCATCCCCTCTTTAGCTGGAGAGTATGTATTTTTCTTCCGGCTATCTTTCAGTTGCCAGTTTCTAAATGTAATGTGCAATTATGGTAAATGTAGTCTGTCTGAAATAAGCAGAAGAGCACTGATTTAATCCAGATTTGTCTGGTCTCACACAGTGTATTTTATCCACCACATTATATAATTTTGACCTCTGTGATTTCCTCCATTATTTTAATTACTTTAATGGAGGAAACCATCCACAAATTAGATAATATTTATTTGTTTTCTTCTCTTTTCCTCCATTATTCAACATTTTAAAAATATCTCACTAGTATTCATTTTATTGTACTGTGTACAGTAAGGTTTTAAATTTATTTTTAAAAATGATTTTCTGTTGCTAAATTCTTATACATTACTAGTGTCACAGTACTGTTTACTGAATAAATTTTCCTTACTCCACTGATTTGTGATACTTTCTTTGTTATATACAAAAATTTTAAATAGATAAAATTTTTTCAGGTTATATTCCATTATAGGTTATTACAAGATATTGAATATAATTCCCTGTGCTACACAGTAAATATAGGAAAAACCTTTTAACACTTCACTTTTTTTTTAACATCTTTATTGGAGTATAATTGCTTTACAATGGTGTGTTAGTTTCTGCTTTATAACAAAGTGAATCAGTTATACATATACACATGTTCCCATTTCTCTTCCTTCCTGCATCTCCCTCCCTCCCACCCTCCCTATCCCAGCCCTCTAGGTGGTCACAAACCACCTAGCTGATCTCCCTGTGCTAACGCAGCTGCTTCCTACTAGCTATCCACTTTACGCTCCGTAGTGTATATATGTCCATGCCACTCTCTCACCTCGTCACAGCCTACCCCTGCCCCTCCCCTAATACTCCACTTTTTATATGTATCTCTGCACCAGTATAAGCAGATTTTCAACATCATTACTAGTCTCCATAACTTTTGACACATTTGCTACTCCTACCTTCGTGAAGTTGTCCCACTTCTCAATTTCTCCACTTTTAAAAGGAAAATGCATCATCACAAAACACACTTAGAATTACTTGACTGGTGTTCTGATTTCACCTCTTTCTTCCCACAAAGTTGGACATATAAATTTTATAATTTTATAGATTTTATTATAAGTCCAGAGGATGTATATGGGAACACCAGTAACAGATTAAAGCACGTGTCCTGTAAACAACAATATGGTCTGACAATTTTGATCCAAGGCTAACCTAGAGAGGCAGAAATAAATTTTTGGAGAGCATTGCCTTATCTCATCCAAGTATGATCTTTAAAAAGCAGAGCCAAAGTTGAAATTCAGTCTTTTCTCAATTTCTCTCACACATTAAAAGGAGTCTATAAAATGTGTTTCCCAGCAGCCGTGATTAAATTGCTGGTTTTGTCTTATTCACTTAAATCTCAGGAAGTGGCTCACTGTTAAATTATTTCAACTCTTCCCTCTTGGTTCCAAAGGCTCTACCATTCTCACTTGGGCCATTCCCTCCTTAGCTCTCCCCAAGGTTTCACCGTAGCCCACAGTGCCCTGAAAAGTCTAGTTCTTCTTTTGCTTTAATTGCTTTTTTCAAGATAATACAACCCTGCAACTTCTTTCTTTTTTATCCTAAGAGAAAATAGGCAAAGGGGAAAATATTAAATAGTAAAATGAGCAGAAGGTTGTGAATTGTCACAGATTGATTTTTATTCTCTGACGCCATCATTCATTTAAATGTTTTTTTCGTTTATTTTTGTTTGTTTGTTTTGCGGTACGCGGGCCTCTCACTGTTGTGGGCTCTCCCGTTGCGGAGCACAGGCTCTGGACGCG
Organism: Globicephala melas; assembly: GCF_963455315.2. Lineage (NCBI taxonomy): Eukaryota > Metazoa > Chordata > Mammalia > Artiodactyla > Delphinidae > Globicephala > Globicephala melas. The sequence continues at coordinate 64,285,831 of NC_083322.1, forward strand.
CAGGCTCAGCGGCCATGGCTCACGGGCCCAGCCGCTCGGCGGCATGTGGGATCCTCCCGGACCGGGGCACGAACCCGTGTTCCCTGCATCGGCAGGCGGACTCTCAACCACTGCGCCACCAGGGAAGCCCCATTTAAATGTTTTTATTTTTTATTCCCACAACAAGAAAAATGTGATTTAATTCTACAAATTTACAAGCCAAGATAAAATAAAAAGAAAATGTGGAAAACCCCATGAGAACAGCAGTCCGACTAGACTTGAGGTCGCGTCCACGACAGCCCCGTGGCCAGGCTCTGACCGGGATCTGGACCCAGACGCCGCCTCCAGCATCTGCCGCCGTCCCAGCTGGGCCTCGGTGGGCGGCGCTCCACAGAGTGGGTCCGGGGTCGGCTCTGAGCCTCAGAACTAGAGGCTGAAGCCTGGGCCCAGGACCCAGGCCCCCTGGTTCGTGGTCGCGAGGTGGAAGCCCGCCTCCTTCAGGTTGTCCTCACCCAGCTGGCAGTAGCCCAGCCTTCCCACGGGGGGCTGGTGCCCTGCTTCACACTTTGCTGTTCCCTCTTGGCGGGCCATGTGGGTAACATGGAGGGGTCTATGGGAAGGGGGGTCTCGCGGAAATACTCATGCTTGAGGCCGTCCTTTGCGTTGACCCGCCGTCCAGGGAAGCAGGTCAGAAACTTTTTCATGAGGTCGAAGCCTTGGTCTGAAAGCAGAGCCCCGAAGCGCTTGCGAAGGTTGTTATACGAGTACTCGGTGAAGGTCGTCGACTTGACGTTGGGGATGTCTTTGTAGTGGGCAAGATTTTCTCATTGGGGGTCCCCAGATCGTTGAACACTTTGTCGATATGATCGATTTCTGACTTCCCAGAGAACAGCGGCTTCTGAGTCAGCAGCTCCCCAAAGATGCAGCCCACCGACTACATGCTCACGGCCATGGAGTACGCCTGGGGGTCAGGAAGCACTCAGGGGGCTGGCGGGTCGGCACGCCCAGGGCGGGCTAAATGTTTTTATTTTTTAAAGGTAATTATCGTCTTATTCTTCAAGGAGACTCAGAAAAAAAGTTGCTGAATAGATAACATAAGCAATATTTTTAGAACTGACAGTGACGGTGTATCAGTGCTTTGCAAAATAACTGCAATCAGTTCAAGCAGATATACCCAAGCAAGACATTCTATGGAACCCGAGATTTCCTCTAGCCAAAAGCAACATTCTATCTGGTCCATAGTATCTTGACCCCTCTTGAACTGCTCTATACAACTGTTATATAAACTTGCGCTCCAAAATTCACCAGCAGCTGACAGAGGAAACCAGCATGCACACAACACACACACGTACACAGACACATATTAAATAAGAATCAGGCTTCATTTCTTTCTACTAGTTGCCCAGGTATATCGATCTAACTTCTGTTTCCAATTGCTATAGCTAACCTACAAATGTCATTTTAAAACTTCAAATATCTTCCTTCCCTTCCTCTTTCACTAATTGCATTTACATATGTATATATCATTCATTTGTTAATTCATTTCGCTTTATTATTGTAAACCACCCCCAAATCCTTATTGGAAGTAGACAGATTATAACTACACTATATGAATGCTAAAAGAGACCTGAAATAAATTTCTAACACTTTTATGGTTGGCAAATGACATTAAAAGTTCACACTACTTAGCATTCTATTTATCATAGATTATCAACAATCACCAATTCTTTCGTTGTTACATTAAACTTACCTTTTGTTAGATGTTAATGTCTGGTCTAATTCGGAAGTGAACTAGGATAAAGGTAAATTAACCACAATGTTTTGTTTCAATACTTAACTACTCTTCTTTAAGTAATAGGCTATTTAAGGTCTAGAGTTAATTGAAAACCGCCATTATCAAGAGTCTCTTCAATTAGCAATCAGAGAGGTAGAACACATATTACTGTATTTGAAGACCATAAGTCTCACTGCCAGCTCCGGGCTCCAGTGGGAATTACTGGAACATAAACTCTAACTAGTAACACTGTGCACTTCCTTAGACAGGATTCAATTTACATAGACTGTGTAACACAGTCAATGTTACAAGGCTTTTCATCTCTAATTATTTTTATTATAGTATACTAATTTCAATCTAAAGCACAGAATAAATTTGAGGTTTCCTATTTGCAGAACTTCTCAAGATAAGAGAACTGAAATACCATATAACTAGTTAATGCCTTGATTTAGTTCACATATTTTCTTCTTCTGTACTAATAATTAAAAAATAATTAGTGAACTTAAAAAAAGCCCCCAGGGAACAACTCGTTATTGATCACTGTTACAGTTGAAACTGCTTTGTTCACCCAAGCAAAAACATCATGCAAATGAAATAATTGACATAAACACTGGAAATGATGAGAGAGAAATTTCTTTTGTTAATGCTACCACTGTGTACTATGAAAACATAAGAGACTCTAATAAAACATTTTTGGAATTAAAAAGAGAATTGGCAATGTGGATGGATATAAGTTAAAGACATAAAAGTCAACAGTTTTACCCTTGTAATAAGCACCTAGACATGGAAATATTTTAAAAATTCTATTTATATTTGCAAGAGGAAAAATCACCTATAAAATATTTAGGAATAAAGAGAGCCAGAAATATTCAAAATTGATATAAAAATTATAATGTATTATTTTAAAAGATGATACACAATACAAGAGCAGAAGATACAGAAAACCATAATACAGTCTTGCTGGTAGTTTATAATTATATTCAAATATAAATTATTCCAGTTAAAATCACAACATGGTTTGTCCTGTAATTAGATATAAAGACCTCAGTGTTAGAATAGCTAGAAAATCATTAAAAAGAAGTAGGAAGGAGTACCCTTGCCATTCCAAATATGGGAAAATACATTATATATTCCCTAGAGAAAAATGTACATGCTGTTGAACAGGAGAAGAAAAAGAGATCAGTCGTATAGTATAGAGAATCCAGAATTAGAATCTGAAAAATCTGAGGTATTGATAGGTCAAGTAAATGAGGAAGACAGGACCTTTTAAAATGGTGCCAGCAAAGCCAGATGTCCAGAGGAAAGAAAATTTAAAAAAGGAAGCCCTATCTTGCACGTACATACACAAAATAAAGTCCAGAGAGAAACAGTGTAAATTTAAAACAACACAATATGTCTTACAGGAAAATCTAGGAGACTAAATTTGTAACCTATAACTAAGAAGGCCACCTTAACCTCAACTGAAAATGTAGAAGCTGTAAAAGAAAAAAATACATATCTGATGTTTTAAAAATTTAAACTTTGTGCTAGTCAGATTTGTGAATTTGAAAAAAATTTAATAAATATTATGGAGACTTAGTTACCATAAAATAACATGAGTTACTCTAAACTGATAAGAACAAAACACATAAAAGAGAAAAAAATACATATCTTTTGTTTACTATATACACAGATGCACAGAAGAGGAAACTCAAAAGTCCATAAATACGAATGATAAAATGCTCAGGTTTGCTACCCAGGGATATGAAAATTCAAATAATAATGCTATGTCACTTGATAGGCATGAGACTGGCAATAATTCAGAGCTTTTGATTAGAGGAATGAGAGGAAAAGAGTAATCTCAAACACTGGGAATGCAAATGTTACATGTTACCACCTTTTCAGAAAGCATCTAGAAATATCTTTTAAAATAAAATTTGACCCAGCAATACTACACCTGGGAATATGCCCTATATAAATAAAAATACCAATTCACATGGAAATTTATATGAGGATGTTTAATGCAGGCTGGTTCCTGGTAGTCGTAAACCAGAAATAAAGTTAACCCCATCAACAGGGAGCTTAAGAATTCAAAAACAATGGATTAGAACTACTCTGTATCAATTGGAAGGGTTTCTGTGAGGTTTTATTTAGCAAAAAATAGGACACAGAAAAATGTGTACAATATGATCTATTTTTTAAAAATGAGCAAAATAAGTTAGCTGTGCATTTGCATGCATATGTATAATCAATATGTGCAGGTTCATATGAATAGAGCTTGTTAACATAACACTTCATGGGGGAATGGGATGTGTTTGATGTGTTAATATGATTCAAGAAGGGGAATAACAATAAATTTATGTAAAATTACCTGATACACTATAGATACATAATGTGACGCACAGGCACCAGAACACTAACGGTGGTTATTTCAGGGTGGTTAGATTCTAGGTGGCTTTTACTTTTTCTTTATATTTTAATACATTGTTCTCAGTTTAAAGATAATATTATTTACATAAACAGAGAAATAAGTTTGTTTCCACTGTGTATGAAGAGTAATAAAACTAATTTTTTAAAAAATAATTGTATCATGTAATATTTATGAGCTAGAGGGCACACAGCAAGGAAACATGGTAAGCAAATAAGAAACAAAAAGAAACTGGTTCCATTTACTGTTACTGAAATGTACTGGATTTTCAAAGCTTTGAGATGTAAATTTCAATGTAATTTTATAATATTGACAACTGCAACAAATGCTCATAAGTGATTAAACTATGATTTTTGCCACCATATCTAGGCATTAACAACTAAGTTTCAAAGATAAATTTTGATATGATTTGTGTGCTTTATCTAGACTTTTAAATTAAAATAGCCATACGAGTAGAGAACAATTTTATTCTTTACAATCTTTGTACTTTCAAGGCCGTAGGGGATATGGAGAAAGGCACAAGGACACATGAGTATCAAGTGATCCTAATTTGTGAGCCAGTTTAAATATTTATGAATTTCTGATTGTATAATTAATATTTAACTCTGTTCTCTTCCTAGAATGTGACAACTTTATAATACTCTATTTGTGCCAAAATCACATCATTTCCACCTTTGTATAAGTGAAAATTGCTGACACTGCACACCCCTATCAGGTAGTACTCACCTCTAATCTAGAGCGAAGTTCTAGTCTGGTGCAACACTTTCTGAACATCCGGTTTACTTCTCTCTCAAATCCAGAGAGTAAGTTGGTAAAAGCAAACCATGGGGTTGACAAACATATGATCAGTTACGTGATGATTCTTCTTAATAAAAACTAGTTATCTAAGTAATAAACAATTCTATTTTTCTTCATACCTTTCTTCTACACATACCTTAAAGTTGTAATTCCAATAAGTGCTCAACAATCATTTTCTTTTATTGAAGTATGTTGTACTATTAGCATTTTTTTCTTTAGCATTTTTTAGAAGTCTACAATTTTCTTTTTACCCATCTTCCCTTTTAAAAAGTTTCTGGACAAAATTCACCAGAATTTTTTTTTTTTAAATCAATGATATACCTATGGTATTAAGGTTACTGTCCTAGATTAATGTATTTAATTTACATATAGAAGTACTATCATGCATTTGTATACTAATGAAATAATAAATGCAATGCATATAAGGAGATTACAGGTATGAGCCATATCTGAAATTCTAACTTTTATAAGTGACGTTGCCAACGTGGTCATTTCTAATAGAGACGATCCATGCAGAACAATGTATGCAGTTTCAGGGGTTGCATTTACTAGGTGTTAATGATTACACCCCCTCATCCTTTGGTAGCTGTCAAGCACTGAGCACCTCCTCAAAGTCCTCTCAGAGTAGAGGGATAGGGAACAAGAATCAAAAGACAGTCTCAAGTAGTTCACATTCTACTTGACAAAATACTGCATACGAATGATATAAAACATGTTCTTATTATCAAAAGCAAATTAATCTTGCACAACTGAGGCACTTCATTTAGGCTCAAGAAGATAGAACTAGACCTCTTTCATCATTACTGTTCATTCAACCTGTACTTTTCCATCACCCATTCTCAGCAAATGTCCCTGGCAAGCAATAAACGCTCGCTATGGATTATACAGCTCTGACCATACCAACAAAACAGAACCTACTCCCAACCCCTGCCCCTACTTCCAACCTATTCTCAGCTTCACTTGCTCCTCTGGCTCCCCTGGGCTCTAGACTGTCAGCTTCACAACGAAAGTATGAGAGAGAATGAAGCTACGCAAAAGTATGTCACCAGGGTACTCTTACCAAGAAACTCCACAAATCACATTAGGGAATATTTTCTTTTCAAATTGATTTCTTTCACAACACTCTGCTTTGGTTGTTCTAATGCAAACAGTTCCAGAAACCAAATTTGCAATTCTAAAATTAAGATGCCACAGCAGAGCATATGCATCATTCATGATGATTTCATAGTGTTTCCTAGTCTGATTTACAGTTTTCAAAATTAACATTACATGACATGATCCATTATGTGTTTCACTCAGCAGTGCATCATCCAAATTATGATAAATTCAATTAAAACTAGCTTTGATTCACTTCAACCCTTCCATTGATTCCTTTTTGCTCTTTATTACCCCTTCCTTTCTTTCTGCCAAGATATAAACTTTATATGATTCTAATTATGACATCCCTTTAGTAACAATTTCTTCACAATTTCCAACACAATCCTCATTTTCATATTTTAATTATTTAATTGCAGATTTGTTTTATCTTACTTTTCTTTCCTTGATTTACCTGTATTGTGTAGAAAACCCCACATTGTTCTGAACTAAGTCACAGAATTCTGTCTCTATGGAGGGGTTGCTGTAGACATTAACCCCCGACATTTAACGATACAAATATATAAATGAAGTCTCTTTACATCTAGCTTTATGTTGAATGTACTGTCTTATAAGCTAGGAAACAATTAAGGATGAAATAGTTAAATGTTAAGCCAATAAATGATTTTTCAGAGGAAATCTGTGATGCAGTAATTCTTCAGGGAAATCTCTGATTTATTTGAATATCAAAATAGTCAATGACATTAGCTATCACAGATTTATATAACATTTGTTGAATATCACAAGTCATATAAAAATTATCTTTAAATATCCCTTATAGTATAACTATCCATAATAGTATAACTTTTACAAAAAATAGTTTTATTTTATGCTTAGTAGGATGTAGCTAAAGATAATATCTTACTAATGATATTCTGGATCCTTCTAGAATTTAAAATAGTTCTGTATTGTGTGAGTGGAACCCAAGATTCTGTGAGCTTAGCAGAAAAACATATTCATAGTAAAATGTGTATACTTACAAAGTAAATATTACCATATTAATATTGGTCTTATCCTATCATATTAAAGATACAAAGATGTGAAAAAGGTGTTTATTTTACTTTGCAAAATCATTAGACATCGATTTCTGTCCTTTTATGTAATGCAACTCTGCCCTTTTGAAAGGGATTTCATGAACCTAAGAAGGAAAGGGCTGTGTTCTTTTTTTGTTTTCAATGATCTTTACCATCTAATTATTTTAAAGCCATACTTTACTATTAATAAAAATTCACATTTTTCTCAGTCACATCAATTTACACAGCAATTATACACACGTAGTTTTTTTTTTTTTATATCCTCACAAAAATCCTAACACATATATAATGCAGGAATGTTATCCCCATTTTGGAATTAAAAAATAAACGGTAGGATTCTGACTTAAATCCAGACAGTCTAAGTTTGATGCTGGTGTTCTGTCAATTACATCAGTTGCATAAAATGATTTCTTTTTTTTCCATGAAACTATTCCTTGAGTGTCTAATACGAGTTAAGTTTCTAAGCACCTAGCAGATGGGGACACTACATCCTCTTCTCAAACTAACCAAAAGAGAAAGGTGCTACCTTTAAAAGGGCCACCAAAGACTCATGTATCTTAACTTCTCTCTATTAGTCTGTCTGAACGCCTAACATTGTTCCCCTCATTATTCCTTTCTAATAACAAAGTGAAGAGTCATGTATTATTATGAATACATTATATGAGTTTGTTAGGTTAAATAACCAGTAACCATAGAGGAATAATATAAAAGCCAGATGGAATTTAGACTGAGTAGCGAAAGTCTCCAAAATGCCATTGCATGGGTACTGCTTAGAAAGGCTTTAGATAATACATCTACTTAAATACAGAAGAGAATGAAGGCACAAATGAAAAATAGAGTCAAAGGGACTTTCACAGAAGGAGACACTTCGGCTCAAAGAAAAAGTAATTCATAATTTTACACCTGTTCAAACTTCACAGTTCCTTGCACCTCCCTAAAATACTGACAGATTCTTGGAATGCCTAAGTTAGAAGGTAGAGACAATCAAGGTCAGTGCTATAAAAACTTATTTTTCAAATAAAAGGTTAAACATACAATATGGACTTATATAGATGCAGATGATGAACAGCCTTTGGAAGAGAGGACATGTGAGTCCTCAGACCATCGGCCAACTCACTGCTCTTCTGACCCAGGGTGAGGCTAAGTCAGGCTAAGAGCCTATGGAGCAAAACTGAAGGAGGCACTGGCAGGCCCCGGGGAGTGAGTGAATCCTTAAGTTTTGTGCCTTGGGAGCCTCTCTTGCCTCCTGCTAGTTGGGCCCTATTCCCATCCCCCCACTAATCTACTATGCCTTGATTAGGAGTCCTCCTTCCTTATTCATAATCTAGAAGAAAAAAGCTAAGCCACACCCCTTCGCAGACTTCGGCAGACTTCGTGGTGGGGAGTGAGTAGAATGAAGTGATTATTAAAAAGAAACCTCTTTCACATCCCTTTCTTTTCTTTTTTGAAAGGGTAAAGCCTGGGGAGTGTAGAGTTTGGCTAGCACACATAATTATAAGGCTCAAAAGTGATATACGTGGACATGTTTGACAAAGAGTAGAAGAAAACCTTAGTTATCATCATCATGAAAATTTATCCACGGGGACAGTCAGGGATCAGCTTCAGTGCTTTGGCATCATCCCACAGCATCCTTGGCTATGATCTATTATGTAAGTGGGACCCCAAATAAAATGGCCAGTTTAAAGTCTATATATTATTTGAGGAGCATGAAATAGCTGACCACCAAAATAGGAAAGGCAACTTCTTTTCTTTCTGTTTCTACTACTTGCCAGTGTTCCATTTTAGCTAACCCAACTATCCTAGCGTTTTGTCATTGATTGGTCACAGTTGCGGAAACTAGAGGCTCATAGCAAGCAGAGATCAAAGATACAGTCAAACTTTTCAATGGAAATTGCCAAGATTGAATTTCCTCCTATTGTCTGCTTGACCTCAATATTCCCAGCACTGATACCTTGATCCAGGTATTCCTCACCCCATTCTTAGATTATAAATATGACCTAAGCTCTGGCTGCCCATACTCTAAAATCTGGGCCCTCCAATTCATTCTGCATGCCATTCCTGTTTGTTAACATAAGTCCATCCCTGCTTACTGGAAAAACCTTCAAATTTCTTTGCCTTACTATCCGTTTGACTTGGAATGCTCACTTTCCCCATCACACCACACGTAGGTAAATACAATCCATTTTGGGGAACTTGGTCAAATTCTGTTGCCTTATCAAATTATTCTAGTCAATACAGATGCATCTTGAAAAGTTTTTCAAAGTTTTTCTCTTGAAAACTTTAGTCATTTTATCTTAGATTTATCTTTCCATCAAGTATTTTTACCAACTATGAACTATATATATTATACAACTCATAAAGGACAAAAACTTTCTGCGTCTACATGGAGTTAGAGTAATTTAAAGTGATTTTACTTTTTTTTCTCCTTGTTTCTCATGCATAGAATTAAAGATATCGAGGGCAGGAACAATGCTTTCCACAGAGCTGAAACTATACAATGTCTACCATAATTTAATTCACCTATTTCTTTTTAAATTTTACTATACAGGATCCCTGATAGACATGAACCTGCCAGAGAACTGCATTTTTGATAAACTTTGTGAAACCCTATATAAAATCCAAAATGTATCAGTCAAAATTTATTTTTTTGATCAAAAACATGCTTTGTTTGTTCCAGCTCTCTACACTGTACATGACTGTACCAACATTCCAAGATCTTCCAAGTACAATGGCTTCTTGTATTAAGCACAGCACAGTTATTTTGTTCATTTACAATTCAACTGCTATCCTGGTAAATACTACCCAAACAAATTTTCACATTCTTTTAAACTGTAGTAGCAATAACCACATATCTATACTAAATAGAGAAAAAAAATCTGTCAAAAAAACTTTGAAGAAAAAAACTGGATAATCGACCTATAATAAAATGATACAAAATTAGAACAATAAAGAACACAGTAAGGTGAAAGTGTGAGAAGAGGTCTAAAATATTGCCCAATATATAAGTAACAATTTTAAGGAAGAAATAAGACAAAACACCTGAAGTTACCAACACAATGTATTAGTAGATTCTAAGAGTGAGCATATTCTTAATTAGGTTACACAAATAAAGCATTAATGATTTATTAAAATCCTTATCCCACGTAGATTTTTTTTTCCTTTTGAAAGTATTTCCTCCCATTGAAATTCTTCTTGTTATGTTCCAGTCAGACAGAGATTCAGTACTACCCATATAAAGCTGGTAGAATTCCAGCAAATAAAAGAGAACAATGGATGAGATCAAATTTGCTGCCAAGGAGATGCAAGGTCACTGCCCAGTCAGTGGCCAGGCTGCTTAAGGAAGTGTCCGCTCAAGGAAGTTTCTCAAGGAAACATGCTCTCACACCAGCTCAAGGAAAAAAGCTAAACTTAGAACAGTCAAATGGGAGATATTAATAAAGCTCTGAGGAAAAAATGAGGCAGTTGGAATGGACTTTAAAAAGTTAATGGGAAGGAAGATTAGGCATTGGTATCTACACTGTCGCTTAAGGTGAGCCCCGGCCCTAAATGCTTTCCCGTAAGTTAAACATATTTTAAAAGCTACCTAAGAACTTCCTTTTAATTGTCCCATGATAGGATCATCATCTAAACCAAAAATACTCCTGGGAGGCAACAGAGACAGATGTAGGAGAGGTGAAGATATCCTAGGTATGATGAGACAGTGGTACCTTAGGATGGGGGGAGTGACTCTGAGGGTCACACTGATATTTTTGAATTTGATATAAGTTTATAGGTGGATATTGACAATATTAGCCTTTTAGTTTGCTGTCATCAACACCAATTAATTGACAGTTATGACTAAGTAGCTTAGTGACTTCAAGATGTAAAAACAGAAATAATATGCTTACAGTATAACTAAAAATGCTAATAAATGGACTAAAGATTAAGCTAAATCAGCTAACGCTCAGAAACTATTGGAATACGTTTACAGTATTAGGAATGGGACATTTTCTATGTTCTATAGAATATATATTTTATCTAATTATGCAACAGCAATTGTTTGGTGTTAACCAGGCACAATAATATTGAAATATATTCTAAGTGATGTCACCTGAATGGTCTAATATCTATATTCTACATTCTATATATTCTATATTCTCTTAGTTGAATATGACTTATCTCTTGAGTTATTTACATATTCTGGTTACTTTCTTCAGAATCTACAGAAATTTCCATTTTCCCATTGGCCTTACTTGACTCCATATTATTCACTAAAAGGCTCAAGTTCCAAGACCAAACACTCTCTTAAATTTTAAGCCTTTGACAAACATTTACTGGAGGCTAGGCACTGTCTTAGTTGAATGGGGGTAAGTAAAGACTAAGTTAATAAGTAAACCAGCAATGACACATTAGTAGTTCTCTGGCTCTAATATTGTACTCTAGTATATGTCAAGGTTAGCAGAAAACAAATTACAAACTCACATGGGTTAATTCAGAAGAGTTTAATAAAAGGATTATTAACAACAGCAACAGCAAGGGCAGTGTTATATCGCCAAGGGATGGTGAAGAACTCTGGGGCTAGCAACTATGGGAAATTTATCACCCCAAGGTGACAAAGGGACCAAAAAAAGGATTTTAGCAGCACTGAGCTAGATGCAGAGCAGTCGGAGAGGGCTGCTGGGCAGGGGCTGAAGCCTTTTGTTAGAGGAACTCAGGCACTGCTGACCCCGGAAGACAGAATGAATACCCCAACACCCCTCTCTTCCCACCTTCTGATAGACTGCTGCTGCCTCCCATGGGTAGAGCCCAACCAGGAGGAAAAGAACTGGGAAGGCTTATTAATGTGCTGCTCACAGATCAGCCTCCGGGCACATACGCAGGATCTGGAAGGTCTGCGAGTGACGCTCTAAGGGTAAATATAATATATTCCCAGTTAGTTCTACATTTTGAGAAAAGTAAAGGTTTTCTGGCTAGCCATATATGATCTACAAAAGAATGTGGACATATTAACTACTTCTTTAGTCAGATGTGGCCAGAAAGCAGCTGAGGCAAGCTCCTGAGAAACGCTGGTGCGTATCTGGCAGGCAAGTCGACACTGGGGATATTACAGAAAGTTTTTAATCTAAAAGCCTGCTATTTATGCATGAGAATTAGTAATTTTATAAATGGATTCTGAATAACCTAAAACTAGTCAATATTACTTTAAGGAGCAGGCAATTTACTCCCTTCTTTTTGGTAAGGTCAGGATAAGATTTGCAGTTTCACTGATTCACAGTCATATCCTGGGAATGGGCCCTCAGGAACCATGCAGCACATCAACTGAGGAAAAATCTTGCAGTTACTTTCAAGACCAGGAGAGTGGTCTTATTCTACAGGCACTGCATATACATTCATTTCCATGTTTCACAATGAACTGATTTGTGGAACACACTGAAAATTAACTTTCTGCCAAGAAAAATATATATGACTTTTTATATATGTGACAATTTCAGGTATGGTTTTGGTTCAAGGTTCATTGGAATCACAAAACTTGGAAGGCCTTTAGAGAATTTTTAAGATCCTTCCTTCCTTCGCTCATCACTGCCCATTGCCATACACACATATGGTTTATGGGTGAAAAAAAACTGAGTCCCAGAAAGTTTAAATGACTTGTTCAATATTGTGGAGCCATGAGTGCACAGGTTTCCCTATTCTTACTGAGTACTTATTTCTCATAATTATCCATTACTTAAATTCCCCTCTTGTTGACTGAGTGAAATTTTCAGACTGTTGTGAAGCCAGTAGCTTTATATTGAACTTTTATATGACCATTCTAGAGGGCAAGCCGAAAAGAGAAGGATGGAGTATTCAACAACAAGTATCCTAGAGTAAAATAGGAATCAGGCATAAAGAGAGAGACTGTGTTGAGAAGAAATACAATTTCCTATTCAACAGATTTAAGTCTGAAGTTTAGAGGGTATGTCAAAAAAGCATGAGTTTAGGAAAAAAAAATCAGAAAGTCACTTGAGCATGATTCATTACTATTTGAAATGCTAAGGTTGAATTTACATAGAGACTAAAAAAAGAAAAAGAAAATTGATAACAAAATGAGAGAAAAGTACTCCAACTTGTCAGTATTTCTAGGAGTTACTAGATTATTTTCCTCTTCATGTATTACCCAGTTTTTTAAAAAGATTATTTATTTTAGAGCAGTTTTAGTTTTACAACAAAATTGAGAGGAAGGCACAGAGATTTTCCATGTACTCCCTGCCCTCACACGTGCACAGCTTCCCCCATTACCAACATCACTCACTAGAAAGGTACATTTTTTACCAAGGATGAACCTACTTTGACACATCATAATCACTCAAAGTCCATAGTTTACATTACGGTTCACTCTTGGGGTTGTGCATTCTGAGTTTGAATGAAAGTACAATGGCATTTATCTATCAGTATGATATCATACACAGTACTTTCACTGCCCTAAAAACCTTCCCTGTTCATCTCTTCCCCCTATCTAATCCCTGGCAACACTGATCTTTTTATTGTCTCCACAGTTTTGCCTTTTCCAGAATATCACATATGTAGTTGGAATCACACAGTATGTAGCCTTTTCAGATTGGCTTCTTTCACTTTGTAATATGCATTTAAGCTTCCTCCATGTGTTTTCATGGCTTGATAGCTTATTTCTTTTTAGCACTGAATAATATTTCATTGTCTGAATGTAAACACAGTTTCTTTATCCATTCACCTACTGAAGGACATCTTGGTTGCTGGAGCTGAGTTAATTTTTGTGGAGAATGTAAGGTCTATGTCTAGATTCTTTTTTTTGCACGTGGATATTCAGTTGTTCCAGCACCATTTGTTGAAGAGACTATCTTTGCTCCATTGTATGGCTTTTGCTTCTTTGTCAAAGATGAGTTGACTATGTTTATGGACCCAGTTATTTTTTATCCTTACATATTTGTGCCTAAAATGTCTGATTCATGGAGTTATCTGGAAGCTGGATAAAGCTACTTTTTTTTGGTCTTAGCCAACAGAAATCTGTTTTAAATTCTAGTTCTTATTCCCTCAGGAATTTACTGGGCTGAATTTTCCACACTTCTTGGCAATGCTTCCATTAGATTTATAGTTACAACTAACTGCATTTGTCAGACAATACAACAAAACAGTACGTGTTCAAAAGGAAGGTATTTTCAAAAGTAGGCTCTATTTCCACTAAATACTTCTTGTATTATATATAGCAGATTTCATAGTTATTCCTGAAACATGTGCCTTTGAAATACATAGTCAGGTCTTTATTTCAGGAATTGGTGAGCTGGGACAGCTAAAAGCTTTCCAGATGTGAGGGTGGCTTACAGCAAACCCTTAGATCTTACAAGCCTTAAAGCTATTCTTGCTGCAATCTAGAAATGTCTGCCTCCTATATCCCCTTCTTCTCCACTTCACTTTTGACAACTTAACTCATGAGGGGAGTTATGTTCTGTTCCTCCAGCTATACTTCCCCTGTGGTTCTAGGGTGAGGAACTGGATCCTAAGGGACTTTTCCCATCACCTCTGTGGATGGTCCATGCCCACCTCCCAAGACTGAGATATTCCAAGGAAAAGATTCTTGAACGGATCTTCCTGGATTGGGCCCTAATTACTTTAAAGAAATCTCCCCACCTCAAGTCCTAGATTCCTCCGTCCTTTAGATCTGGATTTTTCACGTGGATACTTTGTTTTTTTTTTTTTTTTTTACTGTAAATAGAAGTGATTATTTCCTTTATTGGTGTTTCTGGCTAATTTCAAGGCAGTGAATTAAAATAAAACTACCTTTACTCCCTTATGTTTAATTAGAAGTCACATACTGCAATGGACTGAATGTTTGTGTGCCCCCAAAATTCGTATGTTGAAAACCTTAACTCTCGGTGTGATGCTATTAGGAGGTGGGACCTTTCAGAGGTAATCATGAGGGTAGAGCTCTCATGAATGGGATTCGTGCACTTACAAAGGAACCCTAGAGAGAGCTCTCTTCCCCTCTTTCTGCCATGAGAAGATACAGTGAGAAGTGAGCAGTCTGCAACCTGGAAGAGGGCCCTTACCAGACACCAGATTTGCTGATGCCTTGCTTTTGGACTTCTCAGTCTCCAGAACTGTGAGAAAAAAATTTTTTCTGTTGTTTATAAGCCACCTAGTCTATGATACTCTGTTATAGCAGCCTGCATTGATTGAGATACGTATCTCATTTGGTAATAACTATGTGGCATTCCACACGTGGAAGCACCGTGATTTAAGTAGTCCTTTATTGGTTGGATTTAGATTGTTTTTCTGTAACAAATCATGCTACAATGAGAGATGTACACATATTTACACAAATATATTTTAGAAAACATTTCCAGGAATAAAATCACTGCCACAGGAACGTGTGTTTTTAATTTTGACACGTATTATAACATTATTTTTCAGATATTTGTACCTATTTCTGCCCCCACCAAAACTGTATAAGAGCAACTCTTTCCCCAATTTCTTTAATATTAAATACTATTGTTGATAAAATAGCAAGCAAGTCTCAGACTTCTATCCATACAAGGTCTGTTTGCAGGACTGGCCTTTGCCTGGCATCTGGGAACTTACCTGGTAAACAGTTCCCTACATTGATATAAAATTTTCTCTAAATGATAAAGTGGCTCTCTGTGCCTAATTTGTTTGTCTAAACAATGTGAATTATGGTGAATAGCTGCTTTCCCTCTGGGAGTTTGGAATTTTTGTACATGCCAGGTTGAGGGTGCCTATGTGATCAACTGCCAATAAAAGCTTGGGGGCACTGAGTCTCTAGTGAGCGTTCCCAAGTAGACAATGCCTTGCCCGTGTTGTTGCAGCTCTTTGCTGGAGTAGTTAAGCGTAGGCTGCAAAACTCCTCAGGGAGAGGACCCTGGAAGCTCGCTTCTGGTTTCCTCTCATCTTTTCTCCATGCACGTTTTCCCTGGCTGATTTTGCTTTGCATCCTTTCACTGTAATAAATCTTACCTATGAATGCAACTATATGCTGATTCCTCTGAGTCCTTTTAGTGAATCACCAAACCTGGAGGCTGTAAACCCTGATACACTATCAAACATTTTTATTTGCTAATTTGACAGGTGAAAATGAGATTTTAAATGTTTTATATTTCTTAATTATGATTGAAGATTAGCATATTTTCTCTGACCTGATCCTGTCCTTTGCTGATTTTAATAGACTTTATTTTTTAGGGCAGTTTTAAGTTCACAGCAAAATTGAGTTGAAAATATAAACAGTTCCCATATACCCTCTGCCTCGACACATGCATAGCCTCACCCATTACCAGCATCCCCCAGAGTGGTACATTTGTTACAACTGATGAACCAACACTGACACATCATTATCACCCAAAGCCCACAGTTTATATTATGACTCACGCTTGGTGTTGTACATTCTATGGGTTTGGACATATATCAACTGTCATAGTATTATATGGAGTAGTTTCACTGCACTAAAAATCCTCTGTGCCCTGCCTATTCATCCTTCCCTTCCATCTAACCCTGGCAACACAGATCTACTTATTGTCTCCATAGTTTTGCCATTTCCACAATGCCATATATTACAGTTGGAATCATGCAGTATGCAGTCTTTTCAGATTGGCTTCTTTCACTTAGTAATATGCATTTAAGTTTCCTCCATGTGTTTTCATGGCTTGATAGCTCATTTCTTTTTAAGCAATGAATAATATTCTATTGTCTGAATGTAACACGGTTTCTTGATCCATTCGCCTACTGAAGGACATCTTGGTTGCCTCTAAGTTTTGGCAATTATGAATAAAGCTGTTATAAACATTCATGTGTAGATTTTTGTGTGGACACAAGTTTTCAGCTCCTTTGGGTAAATTCTTGGTGAAGCATGATTGCTGGATCACATGGTAAGAGTATGTTTAGCTTTGTAAGAAACTGCCATACTGTCTTCCAAAGTGGCAGTACCACTCTGCATTCCCACCAGCAATGTAGGAGAGTCCCTGTTGCTCTACATCTTCACCAGCTTTTGGTGTTGTCGTTATTATGGATTTTGGCCATTCTAATAGGTGTGTAGTGGTATCATATTGTTGTTTTAATTTGCATCTACTTGATGACATATGATGTGGAGCATCTTTTCATATGCTTAGTCTGCCTTCTGTATATCTTCTTTGGCGAGGTATTTGTTAAGGTTTCTAGTCCAGTTTTTAATCCAGTAGTTTGTTTTCTTACTGTTGAGTTTTAAGAGTTCTTTGTGTGTTTTGGATAATAGCCCTTTATCAAATGTGTCTTGCAAATGTTTTCCCCAGTGTGGCTTGTCTTTTCATTCTCTTAAACTTATGCTGATTTTTATATTAGATTTTGGACTTTTTCCCTAATGATTTGTAGGAGCTTTTTATGCATTAAGAAAACTAGCTCTTTGTCAATTTTACATATCACAAATATTTTTTCTTCATTTGCTACTTGGATTTTAATTGGTTAACATTTTTCCTGAGCAAAATTTTCTTTATTCAAATAAATATAATCGTATAGATGAATCTTTTCCTGTATGTTTTCTGCATTCTGTGGCCTAATAGGTCACATAAGGATACCTTCCTTATTTTGAGACTTCAACTTTCTAGCCTTTCTTCTAGTATTTAAAAAGAAAACATTTTTAAGTACTCAATGAACCTGGACTTTGTTTGGGTATACAATTGAAAAAGGGATACAATTCTTTTTTCCCCTTCCTTCTTCCTCTTCTTCTTTACGTGGCAAAGCAATTGCCCTCCAAACAAAACCAAATTGATTAAATTATATCTTTTCTCCCGACTTGGAAATGCTCCTTCACCATTGGCGCCATACTGCAGGGTTTTGAGGAGCTTTTTTCTAGACCCTTTTCTGATCTGATTATTCATGTGCTAACATAAAATTATTATTATTCAAAGAATAAAATGCATTTAATTATCTTGTGACACTAGTCTTTTCTCTCTACTTTTATTTTTCAGAATTTTCCTGGCTTTTACTTATTTTTCTCTCGTTAATTTTATAGTAACAACGTAGGGACAACTGATATATTTATTAGATGTTCTAGATAGGCACACATTTACTTTTGTACTTTCAAAGTCTGGTATTATGTGCAGAAATTTTATAATTAGGTTTATTAACAGAATTTTTACTATTGTAAATGGGATATTTTAATTTTTTGTGTCCATCATGTTTAGCTAATTGTTGTTTGCATCTAGGGAATATATTGATTTTGAGATATTATCTTTGTGTCCATCCACCCTATTGAGGTATTTTATTGTTTATAATATATTTTCAATTGAATATCTTGAGTTTTCTATAACATCTGGAAAAATCTTAATATTCCCACCTGTTTTCCAATTTTAATTTCTTTCTCTTTTCAACTACATTGACTAATACTTACAGATCAATGTTAACAGTGAAGATAATGTGCAGTCCTGTCTCATTTTTGACTATAAAGGAAATGCTTCTAGTGTTTCAGAACTGGGTACTAACCTGGTCTTTGGTTTGGTGTCTCTTTGTCTCTCTTTATAAAATTGTTCTATATCAGGTCTTCCATGAGGACATTATTTCAGCCTCCTCTACCAGAATATTGGCCCTGTACAATTTCAATCTGTGGATTGAAGTCTTCCAACTTCAGGAAAGTCTTCTATTATATTTTGGGGGTTTTGTTTTATCTTGTTTTTTCTTTTTTCTGTTCTTTTTCTGGTCCTATCTTTAGGAATCCCAGAATGTTATATAGTGATCTCCTTTCCAGACCCATCATCTTTTTAAAAAACTGGAGTTGATGTTCTTAAACTGTTCTCCATCTCACTGACTCCTCTTACCACCGAAAATTTTCCAATTACCGTTGCACCTAATGTGAATTTATTTACTTGTTTTATAATTCTCTTCCTTTTCGGAGCTCTGTCAAATCACTTTTAAAATTCTATTTTCTTGATTCTTCTTTGAATACTAAAATTACTTCTGGTTTTGATTCAGAAGACCATATTTTCTTTAGTATGTTTGGTTTCTTGAAGAGCTGTCTGTTGAAACTTTCAAAACAACTCTTCACCTGGGGTAAGACTCTATTCAAGCCTGGCTGAAAATCACTGGTTCACAGGGAAGCCCCCTGTGTCATGGTGTGTGTAATGATTTAGAATTCTCTTCCACTGGTCATCAAAACTTTAATCCCTCAGTCCATCAAACTAATAGTCTTTTCTTGGCAATAATGGCATAGTGAGTTCCCCTCAGTGTTATTATGCCATTCTGTTTTCAAACAGAATACAAGAAGGCTTCAGCAGCCCTTTCACTAACACAGACCATGCCATCATAAAACATGCCATTAACCTGGCCCCTCAGAAGTTTCAGGCTACTCTTAGAGATTTTAAGTGCTCATGAAAGCTATAAAGACATAATGCCCCTTTGACTTTCCTCCTCAGTTAGATCTATTTAATTTATAGATTGAAAATTGATCTATAATCTCTATCAATTGTGGTTTGGGACTGTGATTGTTTCCTATTGTCATAAAAGATGGACTTGCATTCATGTTTTTCATTCTTACTGATTTTAGTCTGTTTGAAAGCAGAAAGCATGGGAAATCTATCATCTTTAGCTTTGCAGTTCTAGCAGCAATTCTACTAAACTTATTTTTATTTGCCCTATGAATTGCTTCCCCAAGATTCTTAGGTTTATTTAGATAAATTCATTTAGTTATTGTAATAGGACTGTTTTAGCCTTACTAAATGACTTTTTTTATGCTCTTACACAATAAAATTGCTTCTGAATTTGATATAAGATGAAGCACTTTAATCATCAAGTCTTTCACCTGTGGTCCTGTTCTTTGTTGGAGTTATCCATCCATTCTTCACTTTAAAAAGCTTCACTGGTATGGTGTAATGTTTGAGAAAAATGTAGGCAAAATACCTAATTGTTGTATCTTCTTTACTAAGACTAACTTTCTTAATCATATATATTTATTCATATTATTCTTATATATAATTGTCAAATAAGAGAAATATTAAGAAGCAATTTGTTTAACATAGTATTTAATTTATACCCTAGTAAGTTATAACATACATGCAACTACCATTTTATTGGAATCGATACGGTATTTCTAATGGAATATAAGCACCCGGCAGAGGATCTACAGATTTTTATATCTATTTGCTTACAAATAACTGGATGGAAATATCAGGCTCTATGCAGTAGTAGCTACTACTCTAATTATACTTTTAATTGAGTAGTCAACATGAAATTAAACGTCTACAGCATATTAACCTAGCGACAGCAGGAGACAACTCAAGTTGCCTTGGAGGCTTATTCAATTACATGGTGGGAGCCAAGTAACTAATATAACTGTAATACTTCAGGAAAAGAGATCAGAAAATCACCAGGAAAAGGACAGTGAGAAAAGAATTAAACAGGGATTGAAATTAAAATGTCCATGACACAGAATCAGAGGTGAACACACACACACACACACACACACACACACACACACACACACACTTCCTCTCCCTCTCCCTCTCTCTCAAGGAGTCACAGGGAACCTGGGGAATGAAGGCAGGAGAAGCAGCCTTTAGCAATACCAGGAAAAGAGTTGGATTGATGACCTCAGAACAGAGAGAGAGCAAATTACTGTACGGCTGAAAGAAAATCCAATTGTGTATGTACAAAGAGGGAGTAGCAAATATCCTAAAAATAGCGACCAGAACAATGGTATGATGAGAGAAATTGTCTTAGGCAGATACATCAATTGTTTGTTTACTCACTTATTGAAACTATATCCTGCTCCAAAAAGGCTTTCAGTCAGCTTTCAAAATCCATAGATAGCAAAATCATTAGACAAGAATGAATGAAAGAAAATAATGAGGGTGAGAAGAACATGAAGCCGGTGGGGGGTATTAGTAAACAGCACGCATGCCACACAGTCCTACTTATGTTCCCAAGGTAAACAGGAAAACGTGATCTATTACAAGATATCCAGGGGCCATAAGGAAAACGATCCAGATGCTCACCAGAAGCACATGGGTTGAGACTTCAGTGAAATTTATCTTATGTGTTTTTAATCAAGAGAACAGACTGTGTAATGGAGTAGATGACACTTCCAATGTCATTTCTACAATAAATATGATATAAAATTCTGAGTGATGTTGCCATAATTTCTCTCAGTTCAGTCCAAATCATAGCTGCATAAATATTACAGAAGAAGCAATTATGCAAATGATCCAAATAAGCCCCTCCCAGATGGTCTGGCTTATCCAAGAGCAAAATTTAGAATATCCAGAAAACATAATACCCTTTAGATAATCCTCAATGAATATTTTCACAAGAAATAAATCATGCATGAGAAGTCTTTCATAATATAGTCATTATTTACCCAGAGATAATTAGACAAATAATTTCTGTCAATTAATTACATGTTTTCTAAAGTAAGCTACTCATGATTAAATAACCTTTACTTACCTTATTTTCTGCTGGTTTCCCTCTTCTCCTGGGGAGAGTTATTCCATTTTATAAAATGTAAAAGGAACTATTCTTAGGTATAGCTCCCTGGGTGGTTGTTTAGATTTTGTTTATAGGGTAATTCTGAACATGTTATAAACTTGGGGAGATTATAAGTGTGCTTTATTCTTACTAAAATAAGTATCTGAAATGAAAATTCCCAAACTCCAGCTCACTATGTTTTTTTTTTCCCCCCATTATAGGTGAAAACAGCACTGCTGATCTAAAGAAGCAATATCATCTCATGGAGAATCTCTCATGCATTAGATTTTGACAGGAAAATTTAAATTACCTCTAGTGGTATAGTGCCTAAACATGTACAAAACAGAGGTAACTTCAGGAAAACCACAAAAGTTTAAATGTCTTCAAGTGGAAAATGTCCCACTTGGGGGTAGCTCATCCTAGGTGTACACATATGAATTCCAGGACTTAGTACAGAAGGTCTTAAGTACTCTCTAGCCCGTGGTCTTGACAGAGAGACACGCTTATTTAATGGTAATAAAATGTTACCTTAAATCAGCAGCTTTCCCCGTCTTGTTAGTACACATAACTTCTCTGGTCTGGTATCCAATCTGGATGTCCCAATATTTGTTCTCTTGTCGGTTCTGTCTGTTTCTATTTCTCTTTTTCTTGATCAGTTCACGGGCCTCCGGATCCTTCACTCCTTTCCCTCGGTCCTTGCCCCGTTCTTTATTCTTCCCACGTCTCCTTGCTTGTCTTACTTGCCTCGAGTGGGGTATCGAGCACGTGCTCCAGGGCCCCACCTGCAAGCTGTACATGCTCTCTTCAGCTTCACAGGCACTGGACTGGCACACCTGGAACTCAGTCAGATTGGGACAGCCTGAGCCTCCAAACTGGGGGGGCGCCACCACATGACGCGTCCGGTGCTGGAGCCCACTGCCACAAGTCTTGGAGCATTCTGACCAGGCAGAAAACTCAGACACAATGCAATCTTGCTGGCAGGGGATGAGGCAGGCCTGTTCCAGAAGAGGCTTGGGCTCAAAGTACTCACAAATGATATCCTCCGCAGGGATGTCTTTCTCTTTCTGGATGCACATGATCTCTCGCACCTGAATGCCTTCTTCCCCTTTAACGCACTCAAGGGGTTTCTCTAGGCTTTTTGAAATCACAGGCTGACAGTGATTCCAGGGTCCCAGCCTCCAGTCGTATAACTCTTTGTGCCAGTCACAAACTTTGAAACAATTCTGCTGGTTACTGGGTCTCTCAGCCTGCTTGCAGTTTGTATGCAACGTTGTCCATCCTTCCACATGAGCACACCACACAGCCCGGGTCTGAATGCCTCCTGGACCACATTCGTCTCCCATGCATCGGCCCCATGGACCTAAAAACGATACAAGAGTTAACAGTGCTACTAGATGAAAACTACAAATTACTTCACGTTCCAGAAAGGCACTTCAAGATCTAGTACATGAACTTCCCTGAAGTGTTATAAAGTAGGTCTCTGTACATGACTGTTGGAAAGTAATGATCTACACTCAGTATTTTTGCAGAAGGGGAACTGTGTCACAGAGTCTATATAAGGTAATTGCTAGGACAAGTTCATTTTGAGTCCTTTGGGGATTACTGAAAACTTGATTTTATTCATTTTCTTAATTTTAAGTAGGTAGAGAACCCTCAGCTCATTAAGAACCCTTGCTTAATTTTAGGTAGGTAGAGAACCCTAGCTCACATTAGAAACTAGTCACAGTGAAAACCCATTACTCCTGCCTCATAACCATCAAATTCATTTCACTAACTGGCAAAGAAAACGGCTGCTTGTGAAGAACTTAGTCTCCTGCAGACTTTTCTTTTCCTGGGGCAATTAACTATTTTGTAGGATATGCTCTCTTCCCTCTCATTTTCTGTTGTTGTACATACTATGATTGAAAGAATCTATTAGTTGCATACGTGTGTGCTGACAGAAGTGTTTACTTTCTTGTAACTAAAGCTGGGAAGTGAAAAATTCATTCTATCACATTCTGCCCTTAAATTTACAAAAAAAATTTTTTTTTTCTCATCTCCACAGTGAAATAGAAAGATGGGTAAGAGAATTAAAATTTGACTAAAAGATTTTTGGAATTTTCTGCATGTTAAAGTGTTACTTTGAGTTTTATCAATTTATTCATTTCCTAAATATGAACTACTTGGCATTATGGAGCAATTTTACGGAATACTTAAGTCAATTTTACGGAATACTTAAGCAATTTTACGGAATACTTAAGCTTTAAAATGAAATGTGGGCTTTTTACCTTAGAATCCTTCTTATCATAGATTGAAACCTACTTATATTTGCATATATCATTTCTTTTTTTAAGGTAGATAATAGGATTCTCAAGACTTTAATAGACAAATAGCAATTTATGTAATAGAGATTACATTATTTTGGAATTTTAAAGAAATGTAATAATACATGATATAATTACATGATTTTCAAAACGTGGCCCCTGGCATTTGAGGAATTATTTGATGTGGACTAGAGCCATCTTCAATAGGATGTGTGGGAAGTGGGCGACTAGCATACAGGGTCCGGCTCTAGGGTCACTCAGCCCCACCCCACTCCCTTCCTCTCTCATTGCTGCTTCCCTAAGAAAAGCTCCATTATTATTATTTATTTTTATGTATGTTGAGATAATACATAGATTTTGTCTGAGAAGAGGCTTCTGTCCCTGAAAAGTAAAAACCACTAAACTACGCCAAGAGATTCACTCTATGAATGAGGAAAACAAGTGACAAGGAGGGGAGGTGACTTGCCAAGTTCACCTTTTAAATGAATAAAAAAACCATCCTGGATTTTAGACTCCAGTTCTGACTTTTATTTTTATTATTTATCCTAGATTTCAGAGCTTGAGACTTAGATACTCCTATACAAAACAATTAATATACAAAGAATGAAATACGAAGAATGTGATTATATTTAAACATTTAATTTTAACTAGGAAGATGTTTACAACTGGAAGCTGTTAACTTCATTACAAATGGAATGATGGAGTTGTAAATAGAAAACAGATTGACTGAAAATACTGTGCTAACTAACCACAGTTGTGTGAAAATTTGGCATACCTATATCATTACTTTATGAAGTTCATGTGCATATGTAGAGAATTACAAGTGGCTTAAAATACATTCAGGGAAACAGCCTTCCCAGAATGCTGATGTCAAAACTTTATGAGCTAAGAAAGTCAGTGAGTGTATTACATCTGTATACATGGAATACCTGATAATATTTTAATCTTATTTTTAATTTGGCAAAGAAAAATATATATTCATAAATCTGTTGATGCTGTCTTAGAGATTTCCAAATATCCAGTTTGGGAATCAGAACGTGGGACCCTTCTCAAGGGAACAGAGTAAAATGTATGAAATTTTAGTTAATTCCATAAATCTTTGCTATTTATTCATTTTCCCCTTCATACTCAAACAATAGTAATCTTTATTTCTCATCCTAAATACAGCATATAAAGATACGTTTATGTTGGACCATCAAGTTAGGAGTAAGCTATATGCCATTAAGTCTAAATTTCAAAATATAAGTGTCTTGCATTAACTCAAAGTGTAAAACCCAGGTGTAATTCAGGAGAACTTCTTGATATTTTGTTTTCCAATCTTTGATACTAATTACGAAATTAGACTGAAGAATCAGACTAGGACTATTAAGAAGTTAGTCTTTTATCGTCCAAGTAAAAACAAAAGATTTTTATAGGAAAGTTATAGATTTGGCACTTAAAAATATTTAATTGTACTCTTTAGGTAGGTTGTACTACTATTAATGGGTGTGTTTCAACTGATGAAAATTAATATTTTATTACCAAAACCTGAGTATACAAAATGTGGATTGACTTTAAGTCTGTGTGTTATTACTGAGTAAGGAAAACACACATACTAAAAAACAAACCCTCTAAAACTATGAAGCAGAACTATACAACACTAGTTAACTATTACGTTTGAAATTTACCCTAGACAAAATAAGGATGGGTGAAGATATTACTCTTATAAACCAAATTTTATCAGAAAACTCCAGCCTTTCTTATAAGTTTCCTCAAAAATAAAAGTGAATGATGGTTACTTTGAAAATGATCCATAGCTTACTAACATCAAATTAGTTCATCAAATTAACTAACATCAAATTAATTCTTACACATTCTTAGAACGCTCCACCTGTCTCTCATGTTTACCACAATTTCAATTAGTTTATTAAATAATAGTTTGTCAATATCTGTTTATCACATCAGACTGACTCAGTGGCTCCTTAAGAACAGAACTTTGCTATCTTCTGCAACATTTGGTTTGATCATGTCTTTTACATGGCTGGCTTTTGAATGAATTTCCTCAATTATTTTGTTCAGAAAAGAGCGAATTTAGTTTGCAGATTTTATTATCCAAGGCATTACGTGGTTGATATCAATGCCAACAGAAAGAAACTGAGTTCGAGAAAAATTCTACACTATTTCATATACATTGATAATGAATAAGCATTTCGAAAGTTGACTTAGATAACTAGAAAAAGCATACATTCTCCATACAAATTCAACTCAATTTCCATTCCAAAAATAATATCATAGATTCTATTAACCAGCTAGTAATAGATAACATTGTTGGGTTTATTTTATTCCAAGTATATTTACATTGAGAACCAGAAGATAAGTATCCCAAGAAAATTCTAGAGATATATAAAAATACTAGGCTAAAGGGGGAAAAGAAAAATGCATGAAGGCACCACTGAAAGTAGACATGGCAATAAAATCACAATTGAACCTAAAGAAAAATCATTCACTTTGCAGGGTACCTTATCTGCTATCATAACTTTTCATTAAATCATGGGTATTGTACTTGTGTCCAATTAACAGACCTATTGAAAAATCAGATCTTCACCACTGCACACCTGATGAAGGGCTGTCTAGTTCTGTCCTCCAAGTAGTTTTAAAATAATCACATACTGAACAGAAAGAGGATCACATCTAAAGTTGCTCCTGGCAGCTAAGAATTATCAGCCCAATTAGCTACTACGTTTCAAGAAGTACAAATGTTTTAAAGCGCAATTTGAAAAGCACAATATGCAAACTCTATCAAGGAAAACATGAAGTCGTCTCCCAAGCACAGTATGAGAATATGATATTTAATTCATAGGTCTCTGCACAAATATTAAATTGCAGCCCCACATCTCATATTACTAAGAGTGGGAAATGGTGGTGTTGGAAAGGTTGTGTGTGTCTGCGTGAGCGTATGTGTGTGTGTATCAGGATGTTTGTATTTTTAACAAGAATAGAAAGAATTTCCATTGGTTTGAAACTTGCTTCCTTTATTATTCTTGTTCATGATTATATACAGAGAACTTGGAATCTAATTGTGCACAACAAAAGATAGGCACCTTTCTACTTAAGAGCTTGGTAATGTCCCTTTATGGATGGAAATGTATTCCTGCATACAGATTTGTAGGATTGTGTTCATTCAGTATCATGAAAGCACTTCTAGGGTGTAGGTTAATAAATACATGTAGAACACTTAGTTTGACAGATTTTATGTAAATTGAGAAAAATATACTGGATATCTTATTCCACTAAAAAGAAGTTAAAACAAATGACTGCATACACAAAATATTTATGTAATTGTTGGACTCACAATACAAATATTTTCACTTGGAACTGATGCAATATTATGCAAAATTGTTACAACAACTTTAAATGAATGCTACTTGGCTTCGTTTTCCACTGACTAGTGCTTTAAATATAATTCTTAACTCAATTTCCAAAAACGTTGATAAAATAATCAATTTATTTTTATTCCCAAGAAAGATTTCATAACATGCCTATTCTCTTCACATCATTCAAAACTCTCTCTTTATGTCAGTCTACAAAAGACAGTCTTTTAAATTTAAAATTAATATGTTGCCTACCCTATTCAACACTGACTCCTTCTAAGGTTGTTTTTCTGTATGTCAAGGGCATGAGAACAATAAAAGGTTGAGTCTATAAAAGGCCACATTATTGACAGGTGGCTAGCAACTGTTCCAAAGAGCCTTATAAAAGATAAACACTATAAAAGGAGCATGAGAAAATTATGCAAACTACTTTCTGTCCTTGTTTGCTATAAAACTCTCAGATGAGCCAGTTTCTTGTTGGACTAAATATGTCTGCATCCTTCAAATGAGATGATGCATTTTCCCTCCTGGATTTGCTTATGGAACAGCACGTCCTAGTTTACCATGATCAAGGAATGCACAAACAACTTAGTAGTATATTAAATTCTGTCTCATGAATGCTGCACAGTGTCCTATTTTGAAATACACAAGTCACAGATTTTTTTTTAAATATCTTTATTGGAGTATAATTGCTTTACAATGTTGTGTTAGTTGCTGCTGTATAACAAAGTAAATCAGCTATACGTATACATATATACCGATATCCCCTCCCTCTTGTGCCTCCCTCCCACCTTCCCTATCCCTCCCCTCTAGGTGGTCACAAAGCACCGAGCTGATCTCCCTGTGCTATGTAGCTGCTTCCCACTAGCTATCTATTTTACATTTGGTGATGTATATATGTCCATGGCACTCTCTCACTTCGTCCCAGCTTACCCTTCCCGCTCCCTGTGCCCTCAAGTCCATTCTCTACGTCTGCGTCTTGATTCCTGTCCTGCTCCTAGGTTCTTCAGAACAATTTTTTTTTTAAGATTCCATATATATGTGTTAGCATACGGTATTTGTTTTTCTCTTTCTGACTTACTTCACCCTGTATGACAGACTCTAGGTCCATCGACCTCACTACGAATAACTCAATTTCGTTTCTTTTTATGGCTGAGTAATATTCCACTGTATGTATGTGCCACATCTTCTTTATCCGTTCATCTGTTGATGGACACTTAGGTTGCTCCCATGTCCTGGCTATTGTAAATAGAGCTGCAGTGAACACTGTGGTACATGTCTCTTTTCGAATTATGGTTTTCTCAGGGTATATGCCCAGTAGTGGGATTGCTGGGTTATATGGTAGTTCTATTTTTAGTTTTTTAAAGAACCTCCACACTGTTCTCCATAGTGGCTGTATCAATTTACATTCCCACCAGCAGTGCAGGAGGGTTCCCTTTTCTCCACACCCTCTCCAGCATTTATTGTTTGTAGATGCTTTGATGATGGCCATTCTGACCGCTGTGAGGTGATACCTCATTGTGGGTTTGATTTGCATTTCTCTAATGATAGTGATGTTGAGCATCCTTTCATGTGTTTGTTGGCAATCTGTATATCTTCTTTGGATAAATGCCTATTTAGGTCTTCTGCCCATTTTTGGATTGGGTTGTTGTTTTTTTGATATTGAGCTGCATGAGCTGCTTGTATATTTTGGAGATTAATTCTTTGTCAGTTGCTTCATTTGCAAATATTTTCTCCCATTCTGAGGGTCGTCTTTTCGTCTTGTTGGTGGTTTCCTTTGCTGTACAAAAGCTTTGAAGTTTCATTAGGTCCCATTCGTTTATTTTTGTTTTTATTTCCATTTCTCTAGGGGGTGGATCAAAAAGGATCTTGCTGTGATTTATGTCATAGAGTGTTCTGCCTATGTTTTCCTCTAAGAGTTTGATAGTGTCTGGCCTTACATTTAGGTCTTTAATCCATTTTGAGTTCATTTTTGTGTATGGTGTTAGGAAGTGTTCTAAGTTCATTCTTTTTACGTGTAGTTGTCCAGTTTTCCCAGCACCACTTATTGAAGAGGCTGTCTTTTCTTCACTGTATATTCTTGCCTCCTTTATCAAAGATTAGGTGACCATATGTGCGTGGGTTTATCTCTGGGCTTTCTATCCTGTTCCATTGATCTATATTTCTGGTTTTGTGCCAGTACCATACACTGTCTTGATTAAGTCACAGAATTTTTTAAAAATTCTCTTCGTTTTTACTTGAGCAAATCACTGTAGGAAAAAAACCCTAGAAATTACTGCTAATTATCAGGAAAGAAAAATTTTCATAAATCCCATGAACTAAAGGTAACTAGTCTTCATATTTTGCTGTCATCCTATTAGGCAATTAAAAATATATTTAAATAAATTTAAGGTCATCCTATAAGTTGTTTTATAATTTTCTTTTTAACTACACAATATGCTATAAAAATAACTCTGTTTCAATAAATGTTGGGGGGCTCAGGTATACACACACACACACACACACACACACACACAAAGACTGACCCTACTAGACAGTTAATCTCATATGTTCTTCATGTTTGCACAATTAGATCTATACTATGGTTGAATGGCATGTTGTATCAATTTACCATGATTTATCTAATTGATATTCTATTTGTGGAAATTTAGGTCTTATAAAAAATTTTTGCCAACACTATACAGAATGTTACAATAAACATCGATTGTTATATATTGGTCAGGTAATTTAGCCAAGAGTTTTCCAACTTTTCAAGCTTTTGATACATCTGGTATTGCAAATGTGTCCACCCAAATGTACCAGTTTGCCCTCCAAACAGCCACTTTTTTCCCTGATATCTACAGACTGCTAGTTTTCCAAATTTGGGCTCCTATTGGGGGAATCTGATGTGCTTATTTCCTCAGAGGGTCCATCTTTTGACTATTTTAACTACACAGATAGTCTTTATTCCCTTAAATCCAATCCCTTGTGTACTGTGGTCTACATAAGACCTCAAACCTTCTGGAGGATTGCTAGTATCCTCCCTTTTTCCAACACTGAAAAATGAGTTTTTAAATTTTGTATTCATTTTGGTCATTTCAAAGCATTTTTGCTGTGCGTAGAAGCAAACATGTGATCTTAGATGTCTTTCTTGAAATAATCCCACAGACTGGTAAACTGAATGCCTGGCATACTGTACCATTCTATATTATACTAATTGATTTAATTATAAGTATGCACTCTCTCTAGGAGACCCCCTTGTGTAGATTTATCAACATAAAAACAATTAAATTTTGAATATTCACTGACCTAAAATGGATTAAATTTTCTTTTTAAAGGAAAAAAAAGGAGTGCTCATAACTTTTTTGACTTGAGTTTTAATTTAATTTCACTTTAATTTAAAATATAACTCTCAAATGACAAATCAGTTTGGTGGATAAGGAGAGATCACTGTGAAGTCAAGCTGAGCTTTCATCTTCAATAAGTAATTAAACTTTAATAAGAAATTATATAAGAGTATCAAATTAAATGTATAAAAATTAGAACAAGCTCTTTAAATGTGATGAGACAATGAATGATGAATCAGTGACTAGGATAGCTGATTTCACAGTTGCCAAATATAGTAATCTATTTTCAGGCCCTATCAACTTGATCTCTCTTACAAAAATTACTTAACCTCTTTAAATCTTGATTTCTCCCATATGTAAAACATAATATAATACGTACCATATCATTAACTTCCATAGTCTCATAATACTATCTGAACCGTAAGCTATGTATCAATATTATGAGGAATATTTGTGATAAAGTTGTGAAATGCTTTTTTCTCACACAAAAAGATTTCATTTTTATGTGACTTAATATTTAAACTCTGTATGCATCAGTGGTGATGTCTTTAGGCTAGACTCCATGCAAGTCTGTTGACCCATGATCTCCTTGGAAGCAGATCCTTCAGCACCAGTCAACATTCAGGTAACTGCAGGCCTGGCCAGTCTTGACCACAGCCTCATAACAGACCCTGAGTCAGAACCACCCAGCTAAGTTGCTTCCAAATTTCTGACACGTGGAAACTGAGATAATAAATTTTACTGGCTGTAATCAGCTAAATTTTGAGGTTATTCATTATGTAGCAATAGATACCTAACACAGACTATGGTCCTTGAAGACGTATGCTGCTGTAACCAAAAATTTTAAATATGGGAGTGGCATACTGGAACCAGGCAGTGGGCAGAGCTGGAAGGACAATGAGGAAAGTGTTAGTCAAAGCCAAAGGTACTTTTTAAAAAAAACACTGTTAGAAAAAGGCTAATGGTAGCTGCCAGTAAGAACTTAAAAAGAAGTGAGATCTCCAAAGAAGACATACAGATGGCCAAGATGCACATGAAAAGATGCTCAACATCACTAATTATTAGAGAAATGAAAATCAAAACCACAATGAGGTATCACCTCACACCAGTCAGAATGGCCATCATCAAAAAATCTACAAACAATAAATGCTGGAGAGGGTGTGGAGAAAAGGGAACCCTCCTGCACTGCTGGTGGGAATGTAAATTGATACAGCCACTATGGAGAACAGTATGGAAGTTCCTTACAAAACTAAAAATAGAACTACCATATGACCCAGAAATCCCACTACTGGGCATATATCTGGAGAAAACCATAATTCACAAAGATACATGCACCCCAATGTTCACTGCAGCACTATTCACAACAGCCAAGCCATGGAAGCAACCTAACTGTTCATCAACAAGATGAATGAAGAAGATGTGGTACATATATACAATGGAATACTACTCAGCCTTAAAAAGGAATGAAATAATGCCATTTGCAGTGACATGGATGGACCTAGAGATTGTCATACTGAGTGAAAGAAGTCAGAGAAAGAGAAATATCATATGATATCACTTATATGTGGAATCTTTAAAAAATGGTACAAATGAACTTACTTACAAAACAGAAATACAGTCACAGATGTAGACAACAAACTTATGGTTACCAAGGGGGAAGGGAAGGAGGGATAAATTGGGAGATTGGGATTGATACATACACACTAATATATATATAATAGATAACTAATAAGGACCTACTGTATAGCACAGGGTACTCTGCTCAAAACTCTGTAATGACCTATATGGGAAAAGAATCTAAAAAAGACTAGATATATGTATACGTATACCTGATTCACTTTGCTGTCCAGCAGAAACTAACACAACAATGAAATCAACTATACTCCCATAAAAATTAATTTAAAAAAAAGAAGTGAGGAGAATGTTACAGAAATTTGAGGAAAGGAGATTCTTATATCATGACAGAGAGTTTAAGCAATACTGTCACCTACAGTCATGTAAAGTGGAAAATACACCTTATCAACTGGGTGATCTAACTAAGATTTCCAGTCAGAGTGTTGAGGGTGCCCCTGGTTTTTTTTTTTATTAGAATATCTCTAATAAATAATCCCTTCCTAGTCACCAAATCCATGTCATGTCACAAATATAGTGGACTAGTGTGATGTGCTTTTTGACAAAAGGCAGAAGTGTTAACTGTCCCCAGGGTAAGGGAGTGATTGCATCTGTTATATAGTTTCAAGTAAAAGCAAAGAGCTTTTGATCCTTTTTACTAATGAGAATTGAGGAAAACACCTTTGCCAGATCAGTATCTGCATACCAAGGGTCTAACACTGTGTTGATTTGTTGTAGTTTAAATACCACATCTTTCATATCAGCTGCAATTGGGCCTAACACATGGTTAAGTTTACAGCAGCTTGCTATCATCTTCTATGATCCATCCCGTTTTGTTTTACCTTTTTTAGAAACAACACAGGTCAATTAGACAGGAATATGATGTGGACCATGTCTCCTGTATCTTCTGAATGTCTGATGTGGCACTAATTTCTGTAATTCCTCCAAGGATGTTATGTTGGACCCTAACACAAAATGCCTCACTTCCTACCTACAATTCATCTCAATCTATCATCTCCATCTATCAAAAAGTCAGAGTCTTAGTAACTCTCAGTAGTAAGCTACTGTATGTCAGCCTAGCAGGTGATATTGCAAAGCATTTATCCTCTTGCCCCTATTCCCCACTGGTCAAGAATGGTCCCATGGTCATTAACTCCCTCACAATTTCAAGCTGTACGTGAGTGAGTGCTAAGTGGATTTCTGCAGGCGTCTTGCACTACAGTGTCAGAGAAGCTCTAGGAAAGTAGACTGCTCAGCCTATGGTAAGTTGCAGTCAGTTTTCATCTACATGAACCTAGTTAAACCTGTGCAAAATTGGATGTCACAGGAGTGACTGGAGGTGGAGGTGAAGCCATGTGGATTGGAGATGGCACATAAGTGACATTTCATGCTTAGCAAATGATGGTTTTTGTTTTTTGTTTTTCCTCTAAAAATGTCAAACCAAAGTCATCTATCTTTTTATGAACAGTATACCTTCAGGACAAAATTGCTAAAGGCTGAAGATGCCTGAATTTTTATCATGTTTATTTATTCATTTAACAGACATTTAGTGTGGGCTTACAATGTGCTAGGTGCTGTGATAGGAAAGAAAATAGATATATATTGAGATAAGAAAGCACTACAAAAGGTGGAAACATCAAAAGATGGAAGAATAAACAAAATATGGTATATACATAAAGTTGAATATTATTCATCCTTAAAAAAGAATGAAATTCTGATACATGCTACAAGATGCATGAGCCTTGAAAACTTAGGCTAAGTGAGATAAGCCAGACACAAAAGGACAAATATTGTATGATCTCACTTATATGAGGTACCTGGAATGGCCAAATTCATAGAAACAGAGGCAGAATGTTACCAGGGGCTAAAGGAAGGAGAGATGTGGGCAGAGTTTGATGTGGGCAGAGTTTCCGTTTGGGATGATGAAAATGTTCTGGAGATGGTTACTGGTAATATGGTTGCACAACAATACGAATATACTTAGCGTCACTGAATTGTTCAATTAAAATGATAAAAAGGCAAATTTTATATTATGTACATTTTACCACAATAAAAAAAATATAATGCTACAACAAACTTTAGCCAACAATTTTTATATTCAATCTATAATCTTATGAAACTTCGAGAATTTTCTGGATATAGCAACATGGTGCCAAGGTTCTAGGAAGTTACTGCCAAATTCAAAGCCTTGGGGAATTCTTAAATTCCTTAGGCCTAGAAGCAATTTATTTGAAACCTTCAAGCAAAAAGGGAAGAGCCAATTATAGATATAATAGACCCTCCTTGTCTTATTAAATACTGAAAAAAAGACAGCTCAGAAATGCCACCATTATCATCTTAGGTCTAGTGCCTAGCATATTAAGTACGCAGTTATTATAAATAATAGATTCCAAGTTCTTCTGATGATGTTACACTGTGAACTGCATACCTCTATAATTACAATATATTTTTAGTCAGTAATGTGAGATTATGGATATGATCTTCACAAAATGGAAAATCAAAATGAATGGAAGTAACCTTTTGACATCTGTGCTGTTTTAATAACCCAACTAAGATATATTTTATTCTTTGATTATTTAGGACATTTTTTTGCACATACTTCGGTTAATAAATATGTACATGTCTTTTACTTTTCTGTGAAGCTCATTTTAGGTATATATTACGATTTAATACTCCCCTGCATATAATAAACCACTCTAGTAAAAGAGAACCAAAGTAGATTCTCCCCCTAACGTGATGTTACAATTAATAAGGCTAACACAAAAAAAATGTTAATTTCTTCCTTTCACACACTGGGGTAAGACTGCATTACAGGCAATTATTAAGGATAACAATAAATTCCGTTTTTATCTTCTTACTTCAAAGGACTACAGTTATACATTTAGGAAACTGAGAAGTATGACTTCTTTACAAGAGACTATAAAGCCTTCCTTCATGGTTACCTTAGTCAATGCCCTTATGCATCACTGTATATTTTCATAATCTCCATATAATTGATATTGCACTAAATGCTGTAATTATATAGAGTTTAAAAGTAAGCAATTCAAATACCTGAAACATTTAATTTTCAACACACTAAGCGGTATGTATATGAATGTAACTGTAAATTATCTGTAAATATACTTTTTAAATACAAATGATTTTTGCTACCAAAATACTTCATCTGAAGCCAAGTTAATCTTTCCAAACTCCACGTGTCGAAGGAACTTGAGTGTACAGTTTAGGGCGGTAATTTGCAACATCAGTGACTTGGAAATGTCTACTAGAGCTTAGATTACTGTTTCCATAATGGGTAAAGTCAAGTGTAAAGCTCTTATAAAGTTAAGCATGAGCTCAAAATTATACCATGCTGTGAAAAATAATCAGTAGGTAATTTAAGATTTGAATGTATATGCTTCAGTTTCCCAGAAAGTGAATTGAAGACTATCTTAATTTTTTAGGAGGCTCTTCCCAACTTTGATAAAATATAACCCATAAACATGCACAAATTTCTTAAGAATTAGATTATTTGATCAGTATTTTTCATGTAATAATTTTACCTTGGAAAATATGGCATATGTAAGATAGCCCCAAATTAAGTTATAAAATGTAGAGCCATAACTGGATTTGATCAATGTTGAGTATTTCTAACTCATGTCCTTTCTTAATAAAATCAGATATTCAGTTTTATCTTCAAAGAAATGTCACCAGTAAAGCAGTGCTGAAGATGCATACAGTTCTGTTAGTTGTTTTTTAATAACTGTGGACAGTGTATCTTTAACGAGGGAAAGTTTCTTTTAGCCTAAAACATTAAGATCTTATTAAAAATTAGGGAGTCAGAAATAAGCATCCATTTTCTGATTTTTGTTTCTATGTACCTTTCTGTGTTTGGATATACATTTCTCCTTGATTATTAAATTTCCATGGCTGACAAATTCCATAAGTATTAAATAGCTATAATTTTAAAATCGTATTATATTAATACCAGTGTATTAGGCTAATCTATACTTTAAGGCACATCATTACTCTTTTTGAAGACACATGTAGGTGTAATATAATACTTCTTTTGCCTGATTTAAAATCACAGTAAGGATGCATTTAAAAAACATAATATATATCAACTGAAATTAACGCAGGGCATTAATACACATGGCTTCACTGAGTAATTGGTTCCAAGAGTATGACAGAGAATCAACTAAGGCAGATGGTTAAATGAGGAATAGGGGAGCTGACAGTTGCACATTCACAGAAATTGTAAAATTTAAAACTGAAGGACACCATAGTGATAAACAGTGCAAGATCTTCAGACCATCAGAAGTTAAGTGCAGCTTACAAAGTCATTATCCAAGCCTGGGTCAGAACCCAGATGTTCTGACTTCCCAGCTCACGTTCTCTGACTTCCCACTCTCACATTCTACCGTAGGAGACTTTAGTTAAGATAAAATAGCTCACACTGGAACTCTATTTCTCAAACTCTACTTAGTAAATTATCCAAGTAGCCTCTGGCTCCAAAAATAATTCACTCATTTACCATTATCTTGGAATCTGTGATTTGGAAGTGTCCACAGAGATCCTGTAATATTTATAAACTTTCTTCAATCTTTCTTAGGTTCTTTTAGCCTCAGATAGAATACCTCTGGTGA
This sequence comes from Globicephala melas, assembly GCF_963455315.2. Lineage (NCBI taxonomy): Eukaryota > Metazoa > Chordata > Mammalia > Artiodactyla > Delphinidae > Globicephala > Globicephala melas. The sequence goes on from NC_083322.1 coordinate 64,322,602, forward strand.
CAAGAGTTCATTGTTTAGCAAAGTTGCCCATTCTGGTGACTGTCAGCTTTATTTATTAGAGATTTCTTTGCAATATTCCTATAAAATCTTCCACTCTAAGAATTCTAAACACTTCCTTATAGCTTTCCAAATATTTTAACACTCCAAACTAAATACTAATCTTCTTATTTTTTCTTATTCCTAAGAAGACTTCTGGTCTGATCATTAGGCTTGTTGCTTTCTGTGGCATTGTTAGATTGTGCAATAATACAATACAGCAATCTGGAAACTAGTAAATAAAATGGACTAGACAGATAAATAAAACACCTGACCACGTCTTTTATCTTTTTATCTATCTTTTATTCTAATTGAGATAAAAAAGGTAATAACCTCATATCCATTTCAACACAGTGAGTCTCACCCAAGCTTCTTACGTTAACTCTGTTAACTCATCTCACACACATTCTGTCGAGATTTAGACTTTTTTGATTCATACTATGCTATGTAATGAACTTACTCACTATGGCCATTCTTTTGGTAATCGCTTGGCTAACTCAGCCCCGTAAGGACAAAGGCACATATTGAAAATCCTGTCCCTGAATATCTATTTCTTCAATGAATCCTTATCCAGAGGCCAACTCAAGGAACTAGAGGTACGTTTCACTTCTGAGCTCTTCCAGATTCCTTAATCAGCAACACTCTCTGACCCAGGTTCTTGAGGTGCCATGCATTCAGTTATCACTCCCCAAACCTTTTCTCTCAGAACACTGTAATTCCACTGCATAGTCCAGAATTGATAACTTTTAGGTTATATTTGAAGATAAATGTTTATAATATATGTTTACATGCTTTGATATAGTGTTCATATAATGCCACGAAAAATTAGGCTAATTACAAAGCAAATGCTTTACACATCTATCTGCATCAATTTAGTATTCTTTTGGTGGAAAGGAATGAGAATTATTTAAATCAAAATTACACTCATAAATTAAATTCTCATTATAGGAAGCAATTCTAGTGCTAAAAATGTTCTCAGCATTCTATACTGAATGCTCATTATTTGCTGGAGTACAAAGGTCATAGGGGCTCACAGTTCACAGATGGTCTCCGGGCTAAATAGGACACAGCAGAGGGACAGAGGAAACTTGCATTTAGATTACCTAGACTGTGTTCCTTACCAGAATTTAATCCTAATTTTTAAAAATTTTGGTTTTTTGTGGTAAGAACACTTAGCATGAGATCTACTCTCAACAAATTTTTAAGTGTACAATAAATTATTGACTATAGGTATAATGCTGTACAGCAGATCTCTAGAACTTATTGAAACTTTAAACCCATTGATTAATAGCTCCCCACTTCCCCTCCCCCAGCCTCTGGAAACCACCATTTTTACTCTCTGCTTCTATGAGTTTTACTATTTTAGATAAGTCCATTCTGTATCACGTTCTCTCTTCTTTTTTAAAAAACATTAACTAATTTATTTATTTTTGGCTGCGTTGGTTCTTTGTTGCTGCGTGCAGGCTTTCTCTAGTTGCAGCAGGCGGGGGCTACTCTGTTGCGGTGCACGGGCTTCTCATTGCAGTGGCTTCTCTTTGTTGCAGAGCATGGGCTCTAAGGCACACGGGCTTCAGTAGTTGTGGCACCTGGGCTCAACAGTTGTGGCTTGCAGGCTCTAGAGCACAGGCTCAGTAGTTGTGGCGAATGGGATTAGCTGCTCTGCAGCGTGTGGGATCTTCCCAGATCAGGGCTCAAACCCGTGTCCCTGCACTGGCAGGTGGATTCTTAACCACTGCGCTACCAGGGAAGCCCTGTACCACATTTTCTTTATCCATTTATCTGTTAATGGATATTCAGTGTTTCCGCATCTTGGCTATTGTGACAGTGCTGCCATTCCTCCAAAGAAGACATACAAATGGACAAGAGGTATAAGAAAAGATGCCCAATATCACTAATCATCAGGCAAGTGCAAATAAAACCAAAATGAGATATCACCTCACACCTGTCAGGATATTATCTAAAAAACAAAAGGCAACAAATACTGATAAGGATGTGGAGAAATTGGACCACTGTTCATGGGAATGTAAACTGGTTCAGTCATTATGGAAAACAGCATAGTGGTTCCTGAAAAAAAATTAAACATAGAACTACCATATAATCCAGCAATCCCACTTTTGGGTATTTATCCAAAAGAACTGATGTATCTTGAAGGGATATCAGCAGAATTTATTTTGTCTTTTTGAGGTATCCACTTCAGCTCTGGGCATCAATTTAGATCACCTGTTTTTCTTAACATGAGCGTTCTAACTAATTATTTAATACCTATGTCCCTGTTCATACTAATACTGTACCTTGTTAACTGAACAATTCCATTCGATTTAATAAATATTATGAATACCTAGAATTTTAAGCATCCACATCTCTTTGCTAATCCAAGGAATCAGAATTATTTCTCTCAATTACCCATGAACTTCTTGAGTTAAAAAAATACTTGAAATCAGAGGTTGGTGAAATTTTCTTTCACATTATTGAAAAGTCATTACTGGAAGATTCCAAATAGTTTTTAATGTAGAAAAACATAAATGAGCATTGTTATCTTCTTTTTAACTATTGATTATTAACAACAAGTTCTGAGGTAGGTTCAATGTGACCCAATTGTTAAAACTGCCATGTAGTAAATTTCATATAACGTTCTTTTGGCCATATTTTGAAGAGTGGAGATGAGAAGACATACACTTTAGCAAAGTAGCCTTAATGACATACTTTAAATCATAGCTCCTTGTCATATACCACAAGGTAACACTCAATACTTTTAAATAGTAGAATGAATTTTGTGTATTCCAGTCAGAGAGGAAAAATAGGTTCACTGGAAGCCTAAAGAAGGAGGATATTATATTCCTACTGGGGAACTCAAAGCTTAATGGAAATAATGAGATCTGAGTTGGAGAGGCAGAAATGGAATCACGGGACATAAGGTTGACAGCTGCTAGTGTGGGCGTAGAGAGTGCCAGGAACAGGGGACAACATGGACAAAACCAGAAAATGAAGACTGTATAAATAAGTAAGCACGTGGAACATAGATCTGAAAAGGAAAGGGAGCTTGGGATGAGGTTGGGGAGGCACTGGAAACTTTTCTGTATGTGAATCCTAGCTTAATATATTTTATAATACCTTACTCTAAGTAAATCCTAACTTCCTTTCAACAATCTGCTTTAATTGTGCTCATTCATTCTCTTCTCACGCTATGTATGTTTAAGAGAATTTCTCACATTATCTGTGCTACATATTCTGACCTCTTGTTATAGTGTCCTATTTTGTTTACCAAGTATTTTGCATATGGAAACCTATTTCTCCAGTAAGATTTTAAACCACTCAAGGACAGGAGCTTTGACATGTTCCTTTTGTAATTCCCACTATAATGCTAGACTGCCAATGAAAATTCATATGAAAGTTCTTTCCAGAGCACATTTAAGATATAATTGGGATTGCTCCTTAGTATATACTTGGTGAGCTGTAAGAGCTATCAGAAGATGGCTGTTTCTAGGAATCCTTGAAGGAAAAGATCTGAATTAAAACAAATAGCTTGACACCCTGTATGAGTTAGCAAGAGGCTAGAAAATAGAGTAGCCTAGCTATGGAGGTCTAGGTTATAGTACACTCAGAAAGTGACAGTAATGAAAGTCAAGCACCAGATAGGATGGCCACCCTGCCAGCATCAATAGGGGACCAGCAGTCTGTGAGTTCAGCACCAAAAACTCATTAACTGCAGGGCTAATAGGTGAGAAAAATAAACCATAGCTTAAGAAAATTTGTCCCTGAAAGCTAATTCAAGCCTTAAGGACGTTAGGCAATTAAATGGTAAAGCATGACTATTTCTTTTCAAGAAAGAGCCACCCATGATTGTTGAAAATTTAACAATAAATTTAACAATATTAAATAATTAAATTAAATAATTAAAATTTAACAATATTTAATTTAGTAAACTTTAACATTATTAACCTTCTGGTTTCTTTTCTATTTTTTTCCTGAGGTTGTCATCAGAAGGATTCATGTTTATCATGTGTATTTTACTTTAGACTTGTTAGTCACTTGTTAATATGCTTGTGAAGATGACTGCAAGAAGTGATGGAATTCAAATTATTTTCCCCACATAGGCCTTCTTTCACCCTGATGGTGTTAATAGTTGACTCGTTATTTCAATGGCATTTTCTTCAATGTCACGGTGTTTCTCTCAGGATGTGTTCCATTTTCATAATTGCTATCTTCCCAAGCATTCTGGTTTCTCAATGTGACAAACACTACACCTAAGATTTGAGATTCACAGCTCTCACCGGAAATCTCCATCTCTTAGAGGGTTTTTAAACTCATTTTGCCAACGGCTGAATTTTTTATCTGTGGATAAGCCGTTTTTCAGAATTTTATGCCATAAAAAAATTCCAGTCTTATGTTATTTTGATATCTTGCAGTTTTCATGACATAAGGAATTATAAAGCAGAGGCTACTGGTGAGGGAACTTTTATCTCTGACCTCTCTGTAGCTCCTAGAAAACATGGTAATTTTTGCTTGTCTTGAAAAGAAAATGAGCACACGTAAGATGCACTGGAAAGTATTTTAAGATTCTTAGCAAAACTCAGTAGAATGCTATATGCCTAAGAGGATGAGTGAAAAAACCCCAATAATTTTATCCAGTAAGGGCATATTTCTTAGGACTTAAACTGCACTTTTTGGAGGTATTTCCAAAGGACAAATATTTGACATATTTTGGGTTTTGAACTTATTCAAATTAAAAAACAAACAACAACAACCGAAAACGTCTTTCATTTACCTCCAGCTCTTTTGGTTATTACCCATCTGTCACTGATTTCCTTACTGTGTAAATGACTGGTCATGAGTAACTTAGATCCCATTTATTACAGTAGCTATCCATTAGAGTAGAGCAGCTTATTAATGTGCTTAAAGACACTAGAGCAACCTATACCCACACCTGGAATTCTAAACACGCTAGCCATGCAAGTCCACTTTGGCCCACCTCTCACTGTTCTCTGCACTGAGCAGCCAGCGGGAGCTTTTCGACACGCAAATCTGTTCGTGTCACCTTGTTGCATAGAACTCTTTGATACCTTTCCTTTGCTCTTAGGTTAAACCAAAGCTTGTTAGCACCATCTAGAAATTCCACCAGGATCTGACCTGAACCTCCCTCTCCAAATTTGTCTTGTATTTTGCTCCCTCTCAACACTGTGCTTTAGCCATGTTCACTTCTACACCATTTTCCCACAAACAGATCTCCGTTACAGCACTTACTGTGCTGCAATTATTTGTTTATTTCTTTCTTCCCTACAGGTCATTACTACCTTAAAGGCAGATACTGTCTTGTTATTTTTCTATCCCCAATGCTTAGGATAATGCATATCACATATTAACTGCTGCTACGTAAATACTTGTTTAATGAATACATTTTAATGAATAAAATTTCAGATGCCTAATTAGAAAAATTTATCACTGCTTTACATTAGTGAGGACAAACCTCTCCCAATAAGCACAATACCTTAATGCAGTTAAAATATAAATTTCCACATAAGTCCTATCTAAGAACCTAGACCCTTTCTACCCAGAGTGTGATCCAGGGAACAGGAACATCAATAATGCCTGGTAGCTTATTAGAAATTCAGAATCTGCAAATCCTAGCCCAAACCTACTGAATCAGAGTCTCCATTTTTAGAAGACTCCTAGATAATTTGTATGTGTATTAAGGTTTGAAAAGTACAGATCACAAATTACTTTATACCAATTTATAAAGTCAAGGTAGAGAGGCATGTGCTCCTAGGTGTGAAGAAGTAAAACGGACAAAAGTCAGGTTTTTCAATAATAATTCATAAATTCATTTATGCTTTCAACAAAGAGATAATGAGTAGCAGCCATCTGTTAAGTAGTGTGCTGGACTTGGACACACCATGATGTTTAAAAGTAATACGGCTACTGCCCTCATGAAGCGTTCCACCTATTCAGAAGATTAGCTTATATAAAGCATAAAAAAACTATCATACACTTAAAATTAGAGCAAAGGCTAAAAGAAAATTCAGCTTAATATAAATAAAAAATTTGAATAAAACAATTTGGAAAGAGAAAATGATTCCAAACTTCATCTTTTGTTACAATCAACTGTATCTAAGATAAACATTATGAATTCAAGCAATGCTATTGGGATTTGCCTGCTTTTATATTAAGCCACAATTTGGTGTCAAAAAAAAAATGACAGTCAAGTAAGAACTGAACAATAGTTCAGCAGAATACAATATTCAGAAGCATATATATGCGAGTAACATATAATGAAGTGGCATTTTAATATGCAAGGAAAATATAATGAAGTGGCGTTTTACATTAATAATAAATAATAAAATATACGAATAAAAAATAATAAGTAACACTGAACTCTTGACTAACTCTTTGACAAAAGCACTTAATCTCTACCTGGTAATATACAACAAAATAAATTACATATGTATAGAAGTGTTAAATATTGAGAAAAACGTTAAATATTGAGAAAAACGTGCAAATTTTTAAAACACAGAAAGACATCTTCTGTCACTGACTCTTATACTTGCTTGTGCCTGACAAATCTTTCCTATGAGATCAATTAGAAAAGCTAAATTTAACAAAACCTGAAGTCATCAGAGAAATATGAATGCAGCAAGAACTTGGAGAACTAATACCCCAGACAAAGATGAAGTGCATAATAAGTAGTCTGAGATTTGTCTCAACTTGGACCTTGAGGCATTTTCCATTTCTTAAACTATGGGCAAGAGGTGAAAAAGATGAGCAGAACTTTTAGCAGTTTTATGGACCCGAGAAGAAAATATTATGTCCAGGGTGGACCAGGAAGAAGAAAACCAACTCAGTTATCAGTTATAATTTCCAAAGGCTACACTTGTGGATAAAGGAAAAAGAAAAAAAGATAAGCTTTTAAGATTAAATTCAGCTGATTAGAAGCTGAATTTCAGCCTAGATTAAGATGACATTTCCATAGCCTAACACCAGACACACACAAAAATCCTATCTGAAAGATTATGTCAATTATACAGAGTCCCCACGCCCACAAAAAAAAAAAAAAAAAAAAACCTTAAAAAAAAAAATCGGAACAGCTGGCATTCAGCCAAAAATTGCTTTGAATACCAAAATGTAGGAGATCCATATTATCAGGGTTATCAGACCTTCATGTTTAAGTAACTGTGATGGATGTTTTCCAGAAAGTAGAAAACACGACAAAGGATATCAGCAGAGAGCAGAAATCTATTTTTAAAACAGTCAAATGCAAAATCCACAGGTGAAAAATACAATAACCCAATTAAGAACTTAACAGAGATTTAGCAGCAAGAGGGCCAGTGAGATAGAAGATAATTCAATTAACCCAGCAATCTCACTACTGGGCATATACCCAGAGAAAACCATAATGCAAAAAGACACATGCACGGCAATGTTCACTGCAGCACTATTTACAATAGCCAGGTCATGGAAGCAACCTAAATGCCCACTGACAGACGAATGAATAAAGAAGATGTGGTACATATATACAATGGAATATTACTCAGCCACAAAAAGGAATGAAATTGGGTCATTTGTAGAGGCGTGGATGGACCTAGAGACTGTCATACAGAGTGAAGTAAATCAGAAAGAGAAAAACAAATACCATACATTAATGCATATATGTGGAATCTAGAAGAATGGTACAGATGAACCAGTGTGCCAGCCAGAAATAGAGACACAGATGCAGAGAACAAACGTATGGATGCCAAGGGGGGGACGTGGTAGGTGGCGGCGGCGGTGGTGGTGTGATGAATTGGGAGATTGGGATTGACATGTATACACCAATATGTATAAAATGGATAACTAATAAGAACCTGCTGTGTAATAAATAAATAAATAAAACAAAATTCAAAAAAAGAAGAAAATTCAATTAAAATATCTAACATGATGCAAAGACTGAAAGAAAGAACATATGAGACATGGAAGAAATCTTTACAATTCAAACAAGATAACAGGAGAAAAAAAATCCAAGAAGAAATCATTCAGGAAGTAATAAAGACTGGAAAGCTAAATCCAGGTGAATATTGAATGTATGAAACAATGATAATATGCCTAGTGGGATTTACATTTATACAGACTAGAAATACATACCACTAAGAGTGTTAACAACAGAAGATGGGATAAACAGAGGCAAAGAGTTTTAAGGTCATTGAATTTTCTGGGATGAGATAGAATTACTAATTTAGAGTTGACTTTAATGAATATAAGTGTACCAGTGAAAGATTATCCAAACAATGTATAATTAATGAGCTATCAGAGGAGAAACAGTGATAATAAAAATAATTAATGAAAGAAGAGAAAAAATACATAGAAAAAATGGAAAAACAGAAAAACAGTAAGATGGTATATACATTTAAACCAAAATGCACGAATTTACATCAGATGTAAAATAAATAAATATTCCAGGTAAAAGACAAAGGTGGTCAGATTGGATGTAAAACTGAAACCCAATTCTTGCTGTTTATGAGAGCAATGCCTTAGATAAAAGGAAATTGGGTAATAGTCAAAAGATGAAGCAAATTATAGCATGCACATACTAAACGAAAGAAAGCTGGTAAAGATATATTAATATCAAAAGTATATTTTAAGAAAATATGCAAATATAGACATTTAATAATAAAAGTATCAATCCACCACTATAATATGCAAAATTTTCCACATACCTAATAACATCTGGCCCCAAAACATATAAAGCTAAAATTGATAGAACTAGGAGAAATACACAGATTTATAATTATAATAAAAGACCCTAAGATACTTCTCTTATTAACTGATACCACTAGCAATTTAGAAGATTTGAACAACATATTAACAAAATCAACATAATTGACATATATATAACCTTGTATCCAGAGCTACACAATAAATACTCTTTCTTTTGAATACACACAAAACATTAGTCAAGATTGATTATATGCAAACGCTAAAGCAAATCTCAAGAAATCTCAAAGGACAGATATCAGACACAGTATATTCTCTCACCACAGTGGAATTAAGCTACAAATCAATAACAACAAGATAAATAGACTTTCTTTGAGTGCTTGAAAATTAACAATATGCATTTAAATGACACACAGGTCAACTAAGGAATCACAGTGGATATTAAAAACTATTTTGTGGTAAATGAGACTAAAAACGTGATATCAAAATTTGTGAGATAAAGCTAAACTGATTCTTAGAAAAAAGTTTACAATTTTAAGTGCTTAAATTACAAGTACTTAAAAAAATTGTAAAAACCATGATTTAAGTATTCACCTGTAGAAATGAGAAAAGAATAATAAACTCAAAGAAGTAGAAAGAAGGAAATAATAAGGGTAAGAGCATACATTAATGAAATGGAAATCAAATATTGCATAGAGAAAGCCATTTAAAAATATACTGATAATACTGATAGACCTCAAGACTGAGAAATTTTTAAAAGAGAACAGTTACAAATGACTAATATTAGAAAAAGATAGGAGACATCCTTAGAAACTTTGTGGATATTACAAAGTAAAAGAGGGTATTATGACAAATCTTAAGCCAAAAAAATTGAAAATTAAATGAAATAAATTTCTAGAAAAGCACAAAAATTATCAAAACAGACACTGAGATTTAAAAAAATTTAAATACATATTGTTCTATCTATTCAATTCATAGTAAAAACATCCCCACAAAGAAAATCTTTGGCCCTTGATGGCTTTATTGGTGAATTCATTCAAACATCCAAGAAAAAAAAAACCAAAAAACTTTGTGATAAGCTGATTCCTAAAATGTTCCAGAACACAGAGGAAAGGGTAATCATTACCAGCTCATTTTACAGAGTCAGAATAACCGTGATCTCAACAGCTGACAAGGACATTAGAAGAGAGGAAAATTACAGACCAATCTATCTCATAAACACATGTAAGAAAATGCTTTCACAAAGCCAATCCAACAATACATCAAAAGGATAATACGTCATAACCAACTGGAAATTCCTCCAAAAATACAAGACTGGTTTTAATGTTTGAAAATCAAACAATGTAATGAAATGAGAATTCTCAATATGTATTGTTAAGTCAAAGTATATTAGACTAAATATAAAAGAATCTCAATTTTGTTGGACAAAAACACAACTGGAATGACATTTGCAAAATGCTAATAGTGATTTTTTTCTGCCTCATAAGATAATGGATTTTAATCTTACTCTCTATTTTATTTTTCCCTTGATTTTAAATAATGAATTATGATAAATTTCCTTAAAAAAAGAAATGTAACACATTACAGTAAAAAACTGAAGTCATCCTACATTCTGGGCTTTTTACTTCTACTGCCTTTTTATCCACCCCTGGTACTCTCTGGACTCACCCCTATTATAAAATCTTGTTATTCACCTTTTATTTCTTTCAGTCTCTATCATCCATAGTTTTTTATGAAAGATTTTTAAAAGTTTCTAATACAAGGTATTTCAAAAAGGCAAAGAAATTAGCTCTTAAAACAATAAATAGGGTTTCTGAAGTAAATACCTCAAAGCATATGTATACTATCCCCATTTATAACAAAATACAATCTATGGCAGTCAGAAGAACAGAGTGCTAATAGTATACTTGGTATCAGATTAATTTGGGTTTGTGTAGATGCTTGTCTTTTATTATACTTCTTTATATTACTTAACCTCTGTAAGCATCTATTTCCTCATTTTTATATAAAGGATGATAACAGAACACAGCTCCTAGGGATGTTGTGAGTATTAAATAGATCACACACTTAGCATAATTATTACTGAAAGGGAAAAACCTAGAGATCAGAAATCACATTTGCCTAAAGTTCAGAGACATATTTTGACATTTTAGTTACTCAGCAACGAGTAGCAAATAGCCACTGAATCTGATGCCAGGTTGTATATGGCTATCAACTCTAACATTTTAAACAGATGTGCACATAGCAACATAAAAGATAAGAGATACATGCTTTCTAAAGCACTTAAATTACTACCAAGGATAGAGCAGCAGAACAGATTCTCAACTACATGATAGTAACCTTAAACTGCTTTTTCTAACCTCTGAATACTGTCCCCTTAACAGCATTTACTGGGACCGCAGTTTTCCTTGGGAACAAACCTTCCCTTTAGACTCTATCCATGGATCACCTTGACAGCCTCTTATCTCTGTTACATTTTTGTTTTTCTTATCTTCTCTTTCAAGGGTTGAATGGAATCAATAAGAGAGTGTCACTTTCTAATAAGATGGATGCAAATCAAGGAAAAGGGTGACTTAAGTATTAAATTGACCGTTCTGTTACTTGTAGGAGAATTTCACAATTCAGGAGCCATCAATACCAATCTACAGGTAAAGTAGCATCAAAGGCTTTCTCTGTGATGTCAAGCAGAGTTTACTTGGCTGCTTCTTGATGGCATAGGCACATTTAGATTCCAAATAAAAGGAAGGAAAAATCCCCGGTTGTCTCTGCATATGTAAGGTCATGCAACAAAGCTTATTTCTAAGGAGGAAATGTGAATGTTGGAAGAACCAACCTTCTGTACTAGTTATTATGCCATGACGCCAATTTCCACTGAAATTGTTCCTGCCCATTAATGTTAATTACGAATAATTTTCAGACCCTGCCAGCTAGAACAGCTTTGCAGGCATATAAATTCAATAAATACGGTATGACTAGAACTAATAAGTACTAAGGTTAAGACCTAAAACCCCAGAGGAAAATAAGGCAAATGTGAGTTGGGTTTCTAGTGTGTCCTCAACTGACCTTTCTTGATCTTTCGGCCACATACATCCCACATTCAAAAGCTGTTCTCATCCCTTCTCAAGAAAACCTTCTGTAGTGTGACAATTATAAACCCCCCAAAATACTGGGATATAAGGGGTTTGGAGCACTCAGCTCCTTTTGTCATCTCTAGATGTCTGTAGATAAAAACTCCCTTTGTATAGGGAATTTTACTTTACTAGACAGAGAGGTCTCTAAGACTGTGGGGCACAATGAAAAAAAGCAGTCTTGTGAGACTTAAAGATGAGCCACCCACTTCAGACACTTTTAGCTGCAGGAACAGATCCAGGTTGTGGGAGATCTGAAGCTTGTACAGTTTGGGAGCCCTCTCTAAGGAAAAAGAATACAAAATTACAGATACAACATTACAGATACAAAATTAATTACAGATACAAAATTACAGATACAAAATTAGATCCAAGAGTGAATTTTTACACAGAATGAGCAAACAGACACATACTGCAAGTTTTTAAAAGACAAACAAATATAAAAAATATTTGACCGCTCAGGGCTTTAGAAGGTCTTTTGCAACCGAGAGGCTTTATTCTCTTCAAAGTAAACCATCCTCTAATTAGCCAGGTAAAGGTAATCAGGTTATTTACCTCATTGATTCTCAATTAATTATTTGGACCTCAAAAGGCCATATGGAGTAAAAAAATAATACATTTAGAAATTATCCTGGGCAGTTCCTGTGGGTGTTCAAATGGATGGCAGGTAATAATTAATATTATTATAAATTACATTCTGCCTATTACATACTGCCTATCACAGCAACTAGCATATATTGGAGACCACCCAGCATTTTATTGAATAATATCTTTTATGAATTTATTATCAAGGAACACATAGTACATTTGACTGTCCAGTGGTGAGGAAACTTTTTTATTCCTTTAAATATTATTCTAATCTGTAGTGCAACAATCTGTTGAAAATTAAAGATATGTTTTATAAAGTATATCAGAAAGAATGTAAAACAAAGTTTTCAAAAATATGAAGGATGACACTCCATTTTATAGGAGCAATGAGTTAATAATTTAAGAAAAGGAAGAATTAAAACATTTGAAATTCATTACTGGTTGCTTCATTTAAAAATGGTTTCTAATTTAATACAAGCATATTAAGTCAGAAAAACTAAAATGTCAACTCATATACTGTAGAATCTAGACAGTAATGTCATTTAAAAAACAGGTTTTATACTAAGTGCTGTCTGAGCTGACATAGGTCTAGTCATTGAACAATATAGGAGGCGTTCTCAGCTTTGTTACCAATTCTCTTTACATTTTCCTACAAAATCAATATTCTTTTTTTTTTTTTTTTTTTTTTTTTTTTGGATGCGCAGGCTCAGTGGCCATGGCTCACTGGCCCAGCTGCTCTGTATGTGGGATCTTCCCGGACCGGGGCACGAACCCGTGTCCCCTGCATCGGCAGGCGGACTCTCAACCACTGCGCCTCCAAGGAAGCCCCAAAATCAATATTGCTTCAACCTACAAGCATAAACATTTGTACTCTTTTTTTATGCTTCCTCTTTCTTCTTAATAGTCGTTATTAATCATGGACCGTTTTCTATCAAAAACTTAGCTTCCGAATAGCAACATTTAAAATAAGTTTTAAATTAATATTAAGAGTAGGGCAAAATGGAGAGAAGAAAAGCATCTTTTCTCTCCAATGTACTTGCAGTGGTCATAGATTACAGCCACACTAGAATAAACATACTCCTGAAAAAGATGATGTTTCCTCTGGGCCCACAGTCTAAATGCCAATAAATATCAATGATTAAACAAGTATTTTGTTATCAGTAACCCATTCATAAATCAATTTATGAAACTGAGAGTAATCTATGACTACCATGATTTTTTGATAATCCCTGTGATTTACTGTAATTAAATTATATAAAACAACCTTGAAAAAATCTGAACTGAACTGCTCGTTTGCTTTATTAAAAGCACTTAGAAAAACCCCAAGCCATACATTAAATAAAAGTATGTGAATTAGGAGAAAACAACATGCACAACTTTAATATTAATAGTTAAACAATTGTATACTTTTTTAAAGTTAGAAGAGGCTTCAGAGACCACTGAACTCAAATGTTTCATTTTGTGTACACTGAAACTAGAATGCTGAAATGATATTTCCAAGGTCAAGGTGGGAATCGTGATAGCAAACTGGACCAAGAACTACCGGTCTCTGAAGTCGGTGCAGTGCTCTACTCTGGATGTGAAATCTACTTTTCCCCATAAGATGTGGAAGTATTGTGGTTTTTAACCGCACAATACATCAGCACAATTAAACAAGAATAAATGAATACAACAAATAGTAAACACTTATAAGACACAACTAAGAGTTAAAGGGCTGCCCTAGGGAGATTCACAATTTTATGATGTCAGTAAATGGAAGTCCTAAAATAGAGATATGGATGGAGGAAAGTGCAACACAGAGGAAAACACATTTGATCTAGCCTTCTATCTTGAAAGAAATTATTTCATTAAGATAAACATTTACATGAAATCAAATAATGAGCCTGGGCATAACTGGTTAAGGTATACATGGTGTAAGTATACAGATTTTCCCCACTCTTCCGAATTCTCCACCTAAATTAAAGCCAAGTTCCAAAAAAGGTGGGCTGGAATAGTATTTTTAGATGAGTGGCTCTTGGCTATGTCTTTGGCATAACTCTCATCATTTCCCCTAGAATCAGGGTTTGACATGTTCCCCAGTTCAAGCTATTTCTCACTTAATATTTCTATTTCACTAATCCACATGCCATTATGTATACAGAGGGTCTCTGCTACAGAAATGTCCCACATGGAATATGAAAGAACAGAATAAAATATCAATTCATTGATTTATAACTTAAATAATTAATTCTGCAGTTAATATGCACAGAAAACCTACCTCACAAGAGAAGAAAGACCTTTATATCTCTTACCACCCCCAACAGGAAATATTTCTTAGTGTGATAGAAATACAACACTTAAAAGACAGTTTTCAAAAATCAGTATTTTAAGTTATTAAAGACTTCTTTTTCTTGCAGTTACTATATCATGTGTAGAGATACAAAAAGTAAGATGGTTGGCCAACCAGTGTGAGAGAACTCTTTGAATCACATACTCTGCAAGTTGAAGAATGCTGTAACTTAAGAATGTACAAAGTATCAAGTGACCCCCCCCAAATAAATGAATGACCATAATTGTTCAGGAACTAAGAGGAAAGATCAGGCCACCTTATTTTTTGGTTGTAGTCTCCCTAATTCTAGATAAATTATTAGCACTTAAAAAGAGTAAAACTTTTGGTTTTTAAAAAGTCTTATTACGTCTAGAAATTTATGAATATAAATTAATGTAAATAAACAAGTCATAACCAGAATCTATGATCTCCCTTTAGAGACACAATACGTCTACATTTATCTATTATCAGTATAGTTCCACAGAAATTAGGAAATAGACATTGCCTCATCCAACCAAGTATAATCCTCCATCTAAGAATCTACCGTTCCTAAATACTCCTTTTCAGTCTTCCAGACCTTTGTTACCTTATTAGAAAATATGAGCCATTTTCATTCCCAGTGACAACTCTCCCAAACTTTTCATGTCGAGGTAGTGCTATATTTATGTGTGTGTGTACCTGTGTGTTACAAATATCAGTACCATAAGTTGTAATGTGTAGTATTCCTCAGGCGTGCAACAACAACAAAAAAAGGTGGGGGGGAAGGTTTTTTGGATTAGCATATCACTGAGGAGTTTAGTTTGGCTACAAGGTAGAATATAAGGAGAGAGACACAGATTGGAAACGTTGTTTTCACCAGATTCTGGACAGCACTGAAGGTTGAGGTAAGGAGTTTATGCTTGAACCTTCAGGGGACTCTTAAACGAGTAGGCAGAGGCTAGAATTTAAGGGTCTGTGGCTATAAAATGGAAGGGGGAACAGATGCTCCAGGCATTCAGCAGGGCACAACCTGGCTGGAGCCTGAGTTCTGAATTTTCATATACATGAAGGAGAATATCTGTATTCAAGAGTTTGCCTTAGGGCTCTCCTAGGTAGCTAAATAAACTGATAAACAAATATAACCCTATATTAATGGGTGATAATAGTGGATCTTTTCTCTGATGCTGTATGAGCATGTATCTAACATAGCCCTGCTGAAAACAAACCGACTTTTACCAAAGACATCATGGCTAAGCTGCACATTTCTGGGATTCTGATAGTTTAATAAAGTGATCCACTGGGGCAGAGGGGCCTCATATCAAAGCACTATAGACAGTATTAACTTATTCAGCAAAAGCACAAGACATATATTTCAAAGTCCTTTGTACAAATCTATTATTCACAGAGATTCGATCCTATCTTTTTGAAGATGATTTCAGAATACCTTAAGCTAAGAAAACTGGATCCCAATACTCAAACTGCCCCCCAATATTTCTACCTCTTTACTGCTGTGATGTTAAATTAATACCTCTTGTTAAATGCTCACATTTTCTTAATAGTCCAGCAGCTAGCACAGCAACTGGCCTTAGATGGTGAGACTCCCTGACTTATGTAAAATAATGCTATTTTTCATAAGATTTAACAAGTTTCATAAGATGTGTCAAATTTCATAGAAATCTTTTCACGTGTGCAGTTCTGTAGGCTAACAGCAGATAATGAAGAGCTCTCCTGTCCTATGTAATATATGAAGGCTACAAAGGAACATTAATGGACCTTCAATGGTAAACAGTGGGAAAGGAAAGTAGCAAATGCTTTTAGTTGCTTTTCTGATGCTCCCAGCACTAGTGAAATCAATCTTCAAAATGAGAGGGAAATCTAATGGTCAGCTCCACTGACAGTCTCTGGTTGTGCCCCTAGCACTAAATGGTTTTATTTATAAGACATTACAAACTCCTAGGATAAATCAGTTTACTTTTCTGTTCCAGATGCAATTGAGAGCTATAAACTGTTTATTAGTAATAATCAAATACCTCATTATTTAAATTGTAGAAATAACAGCAAAATGATTTTATAGGAATGAGTATTTTGAAGTCTAGAAGACATTCCTCTTGCTGAAAAACATCCCATAGAGCCGACCTTTTGTTCATTGATTATTCATCGTAATTTCCAATTTGCTGAATAGACGTGAAACCCATTTACAGCTTTACACACCCTTTTAAAAGACTATCAAATAAAATCTTTTTTTGTTGTTTTAAATTTTCTAATTTGCAATGCTTAGCTTTATAGGTAGATGACTAGAAATATACAATGCATGTAACGCATTAAAAAACAGATAAACAGAAGGTTCAATTAAGAACATATTTTGGGTTATCATGAAATCTTACTAGGGCAATGAAACACAATATACTCATTTCATCTGCAATACATGTAATCCAAATAAGGGTGATTAAAATTTTCCATAGCAATTTCAATTTTTTCATTCTGTGGTTGTCTATTTAACAGATTCCTAAAGGGAGTAGGAGAATTTATAATCAGTAGTATGTTGAACTTCTGATTAGTGGTATTAAGAAAATAATGTTTACTGTTTTTTCTCTTTGCTCTCTTTGCTTTATTGTTTTTTTCCTCTCATTTTCTTAAAGAAAATAGGCCAATTATTATGAAGAATGGAATATAGTCCAATTTGGGAAATTTCAATTCCTAACTTTTATAAAATTTTTCCTGTTAGAGCTTATAAAATATTCCAGAACTTCTGGCATACTTGATATCATAACTTTGAAGGTCTGCTCATTTCCTCACTGTCAGTATTTCTAATTAGAGAATCATTACACTTCCTTCTTTCTTTCAGGTATTCCCATGGGGGAAACATTAAAATCCTCAAAAAGATTTTTTTTAAACCCAGGATTATTTCTGATTTGATTTTTTGCTTAAAATATTTTTTCGGCTCTTATTGTTTGCCATCAGAGAACAGCAAGTACAACTGCTATTTAAAATGTACTGCATTAAAAAATATTTGGTCAAGCTGGTATCTAGCCAGTAAACTCGCCTTCCATATTGATACTATCTTAGATTAAGTTGAGGTGTTAATACTACAATTATGAATCATTCTATTACCCTTCCATTTTGAACAAATGTTGCATATTTATGCTTGTACCATGTTATGTTACATTTCAAAGGACATAAATGTTAAACCTTCATTATCAATACAGAACAATCATCTTTGTCTCACTTTTAACTTTTGCCAACAATTTTAATTTGGTTTAATAGTGTGACACATTTACCTTTGGTGGGCAGTTAAATTACCTTATAAATAAAAAGTCATTATGTGTGTCACAATGCTGTGTGAAGTAGCCATGGTGGAGGCAAAAGGAAATCTGTGAACTCTGGCTGTAATGGAAGCAAATTCATCAAATTTTTTTTTCTCCAAAATCTACTTCTTTGCCTATCTCACTTTGAATTGAGAAAATTGCCATGTTTGACAATTTCTCTTGACCAAGAGAAAACCTAAAATAATTTTAGCTTCAGCTGAATTAAAATTATAATAATTTTGTGCCAAATATTTAGCATAAATATCATTTAAACATTTTTTCATCAACTATAATGCTCTAAAAAAATTACCCATTAGGAAAACATCAAAACATGTATCTAGAGGTGCACATTTTTCCTTTTGACTCAGACTGTGATATGGTTCAGCATAGCAGTAATCTTTATTTACAATTTTGATATTTTCTTCATGATGGATTTTTTTGCATTAATTTGCATTTCTAAAAATATTACATTAAAATGTTACTATTTTGATTACTGAGTGGAACTCCCTCACTTAAATTTTGCACTGAGAAAAATACCTCACTTGCCTCACTCCAGTTCTGGCTCTCATTGTATAAAGAAATCACCAGGTGTGAAAAAGTGTGCACTAAAATACAGATAACATTTAAAAACTAAAATGAATTTTGCTAATAAGCAGTTAAGTCGAATAACAAGTTTACGTATTTAAAATTTAATTATTTTGACTATAGTAAGTTGGAATGACTGTCCTATGGTAAGGATACTGGTTTATGGCTTGAGTGATTTATGGATAGATTCTCAAAAGTAAGAAAAATGAAATATACATACACACATATACACACACACGGCTCATGGTCATATTTTGTGGCAGACATTCTTAAAATGTTCTTCTCAGTAAAAAAAACTGAAGGAAAATATTTTCTTTACATCACTGGAAGGGGAAAACAGGATTATTTTTTACTCTGAAGCTCAGAAGCACTCTATACTTGCATCTTTTTCATTTCAACTTTTAGACTATCGCTGCTTGAGAATACTTTTATCATCTCCAAGGAATATTTTGACAAAGAAAACTAGAATGCCAGTGATAAGCCAGACATTAATTCAAACATTCATATCCCATAGTTGGTCCTAATGGGTCTCATACCTAGCAAGCCCTGTGCTAGTGGTCAATGAAGCTGGCTGGTGCTTTCCTGCAGCTCAGGGCAGAGCTCCTTAACTCTGCTGAGTTAGAATCATCTGGGGAACTTCAAAACAATACTGATACCAGGGCCTTACCCAAGGCCAATTACTGGAAATTTCTAGCAGATGGAGCCCAAGCACCAGTACTGTTTTCCAAGCTTCCCAGATAGTTTAAAGTGCAGCCTGTTTTGAAACTCACTGGCATATAGTCTAATGGCAAGAACACAAGCACTGCATACGATCACTCACCCATACATTCAAAATGACAAGATGCCATGGGAGAACAAAAGGATACTGCTTTAGTAAAGAAGGGGACCACCTCACAGGATGCACAGACACACATTCCGGAGAGGTAAAACCTAAACACAGACTGCATGATGAGGCAGTAGCCACACAGTGGGCAAGCATAGGACATTTCAGGCAGAGAGAGAGACATGAGCAAATGTTCTGAAGAGGAAAAGAAGGAGTGAGCGTGTAGGACTGTAGAGCAGTGAGGGGAGAGTAACAAGAGGGAAAGTTAGGTAGGAATGAAATGGGGGTGGTGGAGAAGGAAACTGACCAAGAAATAAGAGTTTTGGGTGGCTACCCCTCATCAAGTCAACTACTCTGAACTCGCCTTGCATTACCGCAGTTAATTCACATAGCAACCCTTTCATGTCCGTGGTAAGTGAAATGTAATGGTTCAGCTACAAAGAAAAATATAATAAAGACAGACTTCACTGGAATTCATGTAGATAGAAAGTAATTTTTTAAAAAAGCGTAGTATCCCTCTGTCTCTGTCTTTCCTCTCTTTGTTCTCTCAAGTAGGAATAAGCTTTTGTAGGCTTTCCTTCTTTTTAAGATTAAAATGTGGATAAGAATTAATTTCTATATGATACAGAGAAAACATTGAAGATATGACAATGTAAGCTCTAGCCATGATAGGGCTATGTCACAAAGGGTTAAGCTACAGAGTCTGAACAGAGGAATTCTTTACTTGACAAACTACTGGCCAGTAATTATAACCAAACTGGTTAAAGCTGCTAAAATGATAACTATTACGTCAGGTCAAAGCACTTGCTGGTTCAACGACTGCTTTCGATATCATGGTGTGCAATAAAACGCTTTTCTCTTAACTGTCCTTTTCCCTAATTTGATGGGCATAAAGAAGTAACTCTTACTGGAACAGGGTTATGACTGAATAACTGACAGTGCAGCGAGTAGACTTGACTTCTGTGACCTTGGCCTTGTCACATCCTACTGAGAAAAGGTTTTGAGGATCTTTCTGAAAAACAGAATCCATGCTTTTTTTTTTTTTTTTTGGTCAACTGAACATGAAATCATGGCTTTCTTTTTTTCTTTTACCAAATTAGGTAAATGATGTTATCCTCTTAAGAGCCATAGGTTAATGTCATGGGTCATTTTAGTTCTTCTTCTATGGTCATATTACTTTAGAAAATGGAAATGTCATTCCCAGGTGCCATTCTCCTTGAGGCAAGAAGGTTAACCCACAATTTCGAAAAATACGAGGTCAAGCCTTTAGAAATCAATAGTAAGTGGAGTGAAGATAGCTTTTTATGTACGGAACCTACTCCAATTAAGAAAGCTCTCACCCAGTTGGAGTGAATAAAGAAAAAAGGTTAGCACTGGATAAAGACCACTGAGCATTCCCGGCAAGCTGGGCTCCAGAGGTTTGTTATCTGCCTGCATTAAATTGAAAGCTTTGGCCGTTAATAAAATGTTGCCAAATTATAAATTTCATTTTATTTCCAGAAGGATATTATGAGGCTTGTTTAGCTTCTGGCAAATAAAGAATTCATAGTAAGTACCAAATATGAACCTAAATAGTCAACATTACCACGTACTCTTCTTAGAGTGAAGAAAAAAACAGCATTTCATAGTCTCCTGAAATTCTCAGAGTAATTTCCTGTCATGAAATTTGTGCTGAGGCTGATGTCTGTGCTTTCTCTCCAGCTCTGTTCTTTAAGGAAGTTGCCCCAGGATTTCAGAAGATGGAAGTTTGAGACTTCCAAATTTCATTTACTGAGGACTCTTGCTGCACGATACACAGGCTGATCCACCCTGAGAGTCCTTTAGGGAGATGTTAGCACCCTGAAGGCTAATTTTTGCC
Source organism: Globicephala melas (assembly GCF_963455315.2). Taxonomy (NCBI): domain Eukaryota; kingdom Metazoa; phylum Chordata; class Mammalia; order Artiodactyla; family Delphinidae; genus Globicephala; species Globicephala melas. Next base: position 64,343,894 of record NC_083322.1, read on the forward strand.
ACTCCCCAAACAACTCATGCTTTCCTCAAATCTTCTCCATGGGGAAAACAAGGCAACAGTTTCCCTATAAGAATCGTTTTTACATATGTGTGTGTGTACATATGTCTGTATATTCATACATATACAGACACATATATATATATATATATATATGGGGGGAGGGGGAGAGAAAGAGAGAAAGACTACAACTATACACATTTTTGTGCTGATACTCCTAACCTCCCTCCTTAGCTGAAATATTCCCTTTTAAAATGTTAGCTGAGGGCTTCCCTGGTGGCGCAGTGGCTGGGAGTCCGCCTGCCGACGCAGGGGACACAGGTTCGTGCCCCGGTCCGGGAAGATCCCACATGCTGCGGAGCGGCTGGGCCCGTGAGCCATGGCCACTGAGCCTGCGCGTCCGGAGCCTGTGCCCCGCAACGGGACAGGCCACAACAGTGAGAGGCCTGTGTACAAAAAAAAAATAGCTGAGTTGAACACAAGTGTTCATGTAGTGGGATACCTGGATGATACTTCCTTTACCAATCTTTAGTTTCCCTTTAAATTCTTAGTGGTATTTTCTAAGTAACAAAATGTTACCTAAAGTAGATAGGTATCAGTGATAAATTTAAGTGAAACACTGAAGTCATACAATCATAAAATTTATGCAACTCCTCACTTTTCTTTTTAAAAAAAAAAGGGTGACATTTTTATATTTTGGGAAGAAATTATTTACCTATGAATAAAATGTCCATAATGTGTTAGGTTTTCATATCCTTTAAAGGTTGGGGTGAACGTAATTCCAAATGAAGGAAATAATTCACATCCATGCATTTATTCAAATTTCCTCAACACTTATTTTTTGAGCCTGGTAGGTCCAGCATTATGGTAGACACTGAAGATACAATGATGAACAAGAAGATTGATTCTCTTGGCCCTCAAGGAACTCACAGTCCAATAGGGAGACACACATTAATCAAATGCTCATAGTAAAATGCATGGAAAATTGCAATTGTGATAAATACTACCAAAGAGAAGTACATGGTAATAAGAGAGTACAACAGAGGTATTTAACCTGGACCAGGGGGTCAGTGGAGGCTTCCTAATGGAATGAGAGGGTAAGCTGCCATAAAGGCTGAAGAGAAGATAATCTGGCAGAAAGAGATCTACCTTCCTATCAGGATACAGCTGCCTTTGAAACTCTTCCAAAGCTCATATTCTACAGATCCTTTTGCAAGAGTGATGTACAAATGTTATAATTCCCTACATATAGCTTCTTGTGGGATGTTATACAAATATATAAAAGACATTAAAAGAGAAAACATTCATATTTCTTCTAAGCCTAGAGGTAACCATGAAACAGGAAATACTATTCTCAAAAAATATATAATATTCAGATATAAAATAATAATTTAACAAATAAGTGAATATTTAAACATCACACATAGCATTACAGAAATATTCTGTCAATTAGAGGGCAGAGAAACTCCAAAAAAATTTCTACATTAACAAAACTCAATCACAAAAAGCCCGTGTGGGTGATTAAGTCACCAGTGTCGAATGGAGTAACATGTAAAGCTATGAGAGGCTTGGGTAGGGCAAAATGGATCCAAAGGTTCTAGCTCAATAAAAGATGATGGGATCGGGAATGACAACCAAAATCTGTGGGAGGAAGAAAGTCAAGAGTATAAATGATGGTTACAAAATTTGAAATCTGGAAATAACGCATACTTGGATTGGGCATAATTATAGGTCTTGTGCACTGGCTTCACGTAGTTCCTACAGAAGTGTGTGCTTACAGTGCTTCTGATATACTTAAATAAGAAGATAATAATTTATGTAAATAAAATGGATAAGGTGATCAATCCGCGTGGCTATATGACGGGTGTATTATTTCAGGAGCAATTCTCTATCTCCCATGGGAAAACAGGATGGCTTTACTTTAGGCCATTGGTTTTACAATTCTGCTCTTCCGTTTTAGTAGCTGAATATTTTTTAAAAAGGCTAAAATATTAGGCAGATGCTCAACGTAATAACTAATAAGGATAAAGCTGGACTGGCTTGAAGAGCATGCTGTTATTTAGTTAGCTCCATCACTCTCATCTCCCCCCTCCACCCTCCCATCCCACCTAAGTACCTCAAGTATTCTTACAAAACAGTTTAACTATGACTGCTTTAAATCAATTTAAAGAAAACAACTTTCCTTAAAATAACAAAAACATTTTAGGGAATGTTCTTGAGGTGAATCTTGGAACATGTGAAATGTGTACCTTGGAATTAACTTTTCAATATGAATTTCTAGACCTAAATATTGAACTCTGAAAACAAAGGATCCTGTGAGATGTGTAACATCTTACTAAAAATAATATAATTTAAGCCTAATAGTTGAAATCCTTCAGGAAAAGATTCTATGATCATGTCTATGGCTCCCCAGACAGCCCTTAAGCCTTTGTTTGAGTCACTTCCTCAGAAACTAACTTGTATCTTGCAACTACAGGGAATCTCAAGCTACAACATTTTTTCTAAGAGAATATGTTGTTGAAATATTAAATGTATTCCTCATGATTCTTAGCTTCTATGCTTAAGCCTAAACTAGTGAACTTTCAAAACTATAAGCTTGTCAAAATTTGTACGAAACATCTTAAAGAGAATTCAAAGTAGGAAAAACAGAATTGTACTTTGATTATGTAGACATACGTTTAAATTTGTAATATAAGAAACATTTCTAACAAAGGATATATACAGTCTTGTGAAACGTGAAATCTTGAAAATACGTGCATATTATAATCTAGTAAACTTATTGATCTAGAACACTATCAAAAACAAGTATACCATTTGACAGTTCACAGGGTACATTTATGTACTAACTAGATGAAGCCTCAAAACCTAGTAAAGGGCTTCCCTGGTGGCGCAGTGGTTGAGAGTCCGCCTGCCAATGCAGGGGATACGGGTTCGTGCCCCGGTCCGGGAGGATCCCACATGCCACGGAGCGGCTGGGCCCGTGAGCCACGGCCGCTGAGCCTGCGCGTCCAGAGCCTGTGCTCCGCAATGGGAGAGGCCACAACAGTGAGAGGCCCGCGTAAGGCAAAAAAAAAAAAAAAAAAACCTAGTAAAGCTAGTAATAACAAAACTCACTACATATTATAATTTTAAGGTAAACTCAGGAACTTTAAAGTGATTGCTCCAAGTTAGCTAGAAAGCAATCAACATGAGACTAACATTTAGTCTGGAGTTCAAGATTAGCACCACTGAGCTGTCCAGTCAGAATATTAAAGATAAGGTTAACCATAGTTAGACACCATATTATTTCATTTCTGTAAGAGAAGATTAATGGGTTAGGTGTAATAAAATAGTAGTACCGGGCTTCCCTGGTGGCGCAGTGGTTGAGAGTCCGCCTGCCGATGCAGGGAACACGGGTTCGTGCCCCGGTCCGGGAAGATCCCACATGCCGCGGAGCGGCTGGGCCCGTGAGCCATGGCCGCTGAGCCTGCACATCCGGAGCCTGTGCTCCGCAACGGGAGAGGCCACAACAGTGAGAGGCCCGTGTACCGCAAAAAAAAAAAAAATAAATAAATAAAAAATAGTAGTACCTTTGCTACTGACTAGCTTTATTCTCTGTTCCCCTTATCTTGAAGACAAGGATAATAATACTTCCAGGGTAATAGTTGGAGCAAATTAGAAAATACATGTGCACAGAACCTGCCATGTATTGGGTTCATGTACCATGATAAACGGTAGCTGTTGATATGGTTCACAACATTATTTTCATTGCCTGTATATTTTTGAAATTTTTTCTATAAGATTGATAACTAATTAAGGCATCTATTTTACTTCTCTCATGAAAGCTCAATAAATATTTTTGGAGTAATTTATTTCATAAAACTCAGAGGAATAATTTCACGTATTTTTATCAGCATCTCAGTAATTAGGTTTGTAAGGGTACTCAAAGAGGTTTTGCGTTGGGATTTTAAATATGCAGGTATGTAAAGGTATAAGTGAGTGTAGCTAAGTTTTGCCACTCTTAAGTACTTACTTCATCTCTCATTGATTCCCATGTTCTCATTTTGCTGTACCTCTTGGCTATCTTTCTAAGCCTGACTCCAGATGATTAGTGACTCCATTTTGGACTTTTTACAGTGTCACTCTAGATATGTCATTTTCAGTTATTGCTATTACGTCCATACATTTTAAGCAAGGACAAAAAGGAGACCAGCTCTACGCTCTTCCCAAGCCACCAGAAACTACAGCTGGACCAATATCCATTGGTAAAGAACAGGATTCAGAAACACTACACTACATTTGTATGTCTGTTCCAAGCCAGCCACTAAAATTCAAGCTCTACTCTATCTCCATCATAGCGCTTTCCAGTAACACTGAATACTGAGAGTATTCAGATACAGGGTAGAATACCAATGAAAGTACTGAAATGACAGATGCTGCTTTGTAGAGAGAGCAGCTGACTGTGATCCCAACAATTGAATATGAGGTAGTAAAGCTTTCATAAGTGTGGAGATTGTTCATCACACTGCTCACGAAGCTTGTTAAATACAGTCCACAGCAACCAGAAAAGAGACAAGTGGGTTTCTATTTGAGCAACGTTACTCTGAACATAGGCACAGTATTTGAATTGAAGTATGCAATAGGCTTCCTATTCCAATTTTTCAACCTATATGTATTAAACTGTATTTTTCCATTTCTCAGAAATATAAATCCATTGATATATCTATCAAAAGAGTGGGAGTTCAAAGTCTAACTCTGGAGGACTATTTGACAAAAATTTTAGCATAAGCGTTATGTACTGCAGTGATGTGATGAGTTCCAGAATATAAACCTAATGTAAAGAAATGAATTATTTTTCTTTTACAAAATAACATCTACTTTTTCTAAGAGGTGACCACACTTAACAATGGTGTGTATCTTTTAATTTTATTTACTTGCACGGTAACAAGTATATAATATTAATGAGCTCAGACTACATTTAGTTAATACTTTTTGGCTGTAGACAGCACACCAGACTCAGTCTAGTTTTTTAAACAGATTTTGCCAATGGTTGTACAACTGTGAGGATACTAAAAACACTGAATTGTATATTTTGCTTTTACCTTTTGACTTCCTTCACGCCTTTTTCCTACCCCCCACATCTCCTACCTCTGGCAACCACCAATCATTTCTCTGTATCTGTAAGGTCTTTTTCTTTCTTTCTTTTTTTTTTAAGAGTCCACATGTAAGGGAGATCATATGATATTTGTCTTTCCCTGTCTGCCTTATTTCAGTAAGTATAATGCCCTAGAGGTCCATGAATGCTGTTGCAAATGGCAAGATTTCATTCATTTTTATGGCTGAATAATATTCCATTGGGTATATACACACACCACAATTTCAGTATCTATTACTCATCAATAGAGACTTAGGCCATTCTAGCCATTCTAACAGGTGATGTCTCATTGTGGTTTCGGCTTGCATTTCCCTGACAATTCATGATTTTTAGCACCTTTTCACGTACCTGTTGGCCATCTTTATGTCTTCTTTGAAAAAATGTCTATTTAGATCTTCTGCTCATTTTTAAATTATGCTGTGTTTTTGCTACTGAATTGTCTGAGTTCTTTATATATTTTAGATATTAACCCCTTATTAGATATGATTTGAAAATTTTTCTCCAATTTTCAGTAGGTTGTCTTATTTTGTTGATTGTTTCCATTGCTGTACAGAAGCTTTTTAGTTTGATGCAGTCCTGCTTGTTTATTTTTGCTTTTGTTGCTTTCACTTTTGGTGTCAGATTTTTAAAAATCATCACCAAGACCTGTCAAGGAGCTTACTGCCTATATTTTCTTCTAGGAGTTTTATGGTTTCAGGCCTTATGTTCATATCTTTAATCCACTTTAAGCTAACTTTTGTGTATGGTGGAATACAGTTGTCCAGTTTTATTACTTTGCATGTGGCTGGTAAGTTCCCAACACTATTTATTGAAGAGATAGTCCTTTCCCCATTTTATATTCTTGAATCCTTTGTGGTAAATTAATTGACCATATATTTGTAAGTTGATTTCTGGGCTCTCTACTCTGTTCCATTGATCTATGCATTTGTTTTCATGCCAATACCATACTGTTTAGGTTATTATAGCTTTGTAATACAGTATGAAATCAGGGAGTGTGATGCCTCCAACTATGTTCTTCTTTCTCAAGATTGCTTTGGTTATTCGGGGTCTTTTGTGATTCCATACAAATTTTAGGATTGTTTGTTCTATTTCTGTGAAAAATACCACTGGAATTTTGATAGGGATTGCATTAATCTGTATATTGCTTTGGGTAGTAGACAATTTAACATATTAATTCTTCCAATTCCATGAGCATGGAATATCTTTCATTTATGTCTTCTTCAATTTCTTTCCTTAATGTCTTGTAGTTTTCAGTATATAGGCCTTTTACCTTGTCAAATTTATTCCTAGGTATTTTATTTCTTTGATTCAATAGTAAATGAGACTGTTTTCTTAACTTCTCTGATAGCTCATTATTAGCACATAGGAGTGTGACAGATTTTTGTGTATTGATTTTGTACCCTGTAACATTACTCAATTAGTATATTAGTTCTAACAGTTTTTTGATGTAGTCTTTACAGTTTTCCATATATAATATCATTTCATCTGCAAATAGTGACAGTTTTACTTCTTCCTTTCCAATTTGGATCCCCCCCTTTTTTTTTCTTGCCTAACTGCTCTGGCTAGGACTTCCAATACTATGGGGTTTTATTTATTTATTTATTTTTAAAGTTTATTTATTTTTGGCTGCCTTGGGTCTCCACTGCTGCGCAGGGCTCTCTCTAGTTGTGGTGAAAGGGGACTACTCTTTGTTGCGGTGTGCGGGCTTCTCATTGCAGTGGCTTCTCTTGTTGCAGAGCACAGGCTCTAGGTACGTGGGCTTCAGTAGTTGTGGCGCATGGGCTCAGTAGTTGTGGCACATGGGCTTAGGTGCTCTGCAGCATGTGGGATCTTCCCGGACCAGGGATCAAACCTGTGTCCCCTGCACTGACAGGCCGATTCTTAACCACTGCAACACCAGGGAAGTCCTCCAATACTATGCTGAATAAAAGTGGTGAGAGTGAGCATCCTTGTCGTGTTCCTGATCTTAGAGGACAAACTTTCAGCTTTTCACCACTGAGTATGACATTAACCACAGACTTGTCATATGTGGCCTTTATAATGTTGAGGTATGTTCCCTCTGTACCCATTTTGTTCAGAGTTTTTATGATAAATAGGTGTTAAATTTTGTCAAATGTTTTTTCTGCATCTTTTGAGATGATCATATGATTTTTATCCCTTTTTTTTGTTAATATGGCCCATGACACTGACTGATTTGTAAATGTTGCAACAGGCTTACATCCCTGGAATATTCAATTCGACTGGGATTATATTAACTTGCTGAATGTCAGAATCCTTCCCTAGACAGTATCATTTAATCTCAGCAATAACCCTGTGATCAGATACTATTATTCATATTTTATGGATAAGGAAACCAAAACCCAGTGAGGTGAATAAATTTCCCATAATCACACAGGTAGCATCTGAATGAAATATTAAACCAAGCATATTTGACTTTAAAGTTCACAGATCTTTCATCACAGAATTATGTCTTCCTGTTCGTCTCTTCCTGATCATAATATACCTTAATTAAAGGAGAGTACTGGCAAAACAGAGAGTATATCAAGAACAGTCAGGATAATGAAGTGTCTTAGAAAATATGACAACCTAAAGATTATTAACCTATAAGTAGTCACTGATTCATTTATCCAATTAACATTTAATGAGTGCCAAATGTGAGCCAATCTCTTTGCTAGATGCCAGAGTTCCAGGAAATTATCAAGGTATCTGTATCATCAATAGCATACTTAGTATTAGAGAGAGAGAAAAAAGAAAATACGGATTTCCATGCAGTGCTAGTTGTATGCATAAGTTACTATGGAAAGATAAAACTGAGTACCTAATCTCTCTCAAATGGGGTAGAGCAGAATTGCCTGACCAGGGAGGCTTTAACAGGATCCACAAGAGTCAGGCTGTCAAATGAGACAGAAAGGATATTGGGAAAGGAGTTAGTTGATAGATAATATGGAAAACTAAATGTTGGTGTGACAGTATATTAGAACATAGTAGTAACTAATGCTGAAAAGCAAGCTAATAGTTTGAACTTCATTTTGAATATGGTGGTACTCCAATGACTTTTTTTTAAATTAGGGGAATAACCACAAAAATCCACATTTCAGAGAGACTTTATGGCATCAGTATAAAGACTACACTGAAGGTGAGCATAATTTAGGACAAGGGGACTAGGAGGCTATTGCCATGGTCCGCAGCAATGATGAAAGAATGAAATAAATTTCAGTGCATGTGGTACGTGCTGAATAGATATGGATGTGAAGTAAAGCAAGGAGTTTAGGAAGACTGTGGTTTCTAGACTGAGTCATTTGATGAATGCTGAGGTCAGTTACTAAGCTAGGGAATACAGAAGTAGAACCTGGTTTGGTGGGGAAGACGGTGAGTTTAGCCTCAATTCACACATGTTGTGTTCAAAGTTCTGTGTGACACAAAGACCTAGAAGTGTGTTCAGTAGGCAGTGGAAAATAATGATTTGGCGACATGGTTGGTAACTAAATCCATAAATAACGATGAACTTGTCAAGAAATAATATATTATTTTAAAGGTTTACCATAGGAAAAAATATTAGACTTCTTATGTGACTCCATTAATCATATTTAAGACAAATATCTGGAAGATACTAGGAAGCAAATTTTAATTCAGTATAAGGAAGAATTTCTAAAACATGTTCTGAAACATGACAGGGCTACCTCAGAAGGAAGGGTTTTGGTAGTGTTCAAAGAGAGGGGAGTATAAACTGTTAGGAATGTCAAACAGGGAGTTCCTGATCTAGTAGATGAGGATTTGCAAACTCACATACCTACAGGCACTAGTTAAGAAGCATTAATAATTGAAGAATCAGCAGTAATATAATATGGAGAGAATGTCCAATCTATACTAGAACATGAATTCTATTCTGATGATGCTGATAAGAGAATATGTACTCATCACTACAGTTTTAATCAGAAGTTCAAGAATATTAGAAATACAAATTCATTACCAAGCTTTTAAATACCTGAAATGAATTCAATATCTTTAAATTTGGTGAGGCTAAATTTACTGCCATCTCTGTGGATTAACAATGGACTTTGATGACATTTCCCACTGTGAGATATATGGTTTCTTTTAACCTATGCTCTCCAAATAAATATTGTAATTTCCAATATTTTAATATATAATAGTTTAATGTTTTCCTATATTTGCGTCTAATTGTATTATTTGTCATTGGCCAAACTATCTTTTGCCTTGAATCTTCCAAAACTTTAATGTATTACAATCCCTATGCTTAGAATAACGTCCTGAGGCCGGAGGGGAAGATGGCGGAAGAGTAAGACGCGGAGATCACCTTCCTCCCCACAGATACACCAGAAATACATCTACACGTGGAACAACTCCTACAGAACACCTACTGAATGCTGGCAGAAGACCTGAGACCTCCCAAAAGGCAAGAAACTCCCCACGTACCTGGGTAGGGCAAAAGAAAAAATAAAAAACAGAGACAAAAGGATAGGACGGGACCTGCACCAGTGGGAGGGAGCTGTGAAGGAGGAAAGATTTCCACACACTAGGAAGCCACTTCGCGGGCGGAGACTGCGGGTGGCGGAGGAGGAAAGCTTCGGAGCCGCGGAGGAGAGCACAGCAACAGGGGTGCGGAGGGCAAAACGGAGAGATTCCCGCACAGAGGATCAGGGCCGACTGGCACTCACCAGTCCGAGAGGCTTGTCTGCTCACCCGCCGGGGCGGGCGGGGCCTGGAGTTGAGGCTCGGGCTTCGGTCGGATCCCAGGGAGAGGACTGGGGTTGGCAGCGTGAACACAGCCTGCAGGGAGTTAGTGCGCCACAGCTGCCGGGAGGGAGTCCGGGGAAAAGGTCTGGAGCTGCCGAAGAGGCAAGAGACTTGTTCTTCCCTCTCTGTTTCCTGGTGCATGAGGAGAGGGGATTACGAGCGCTGCTTAAAGGAGCTCCAGAGACGGGCGCGAGCCGCGGCTAAAAGCGCAGACCCCAGAGGCGGGCATGAGACGCTAAGGCGGCTAGTGCCGCCCCCAAGAAGCCTGTGTGCGAGCACAGGTCACTATCCACACCCCCTTTCCGGGGAGCCTGTGCAGCCCGCCACTGCCAGGGTCCTGGGATCCAGGGACAACTTCCCCGGGAGAACACACGGCGCACCTCAGGCTCGTGCAACGTCACACCGCCTCTGACGCTGCAGGCCCGCCCCGCACTCCGTGCCCCTCCCACCCCCACCCCCACCCCGGGCCTGAGTGAGCCAGAACCCACGAATCAACTGCTCCTTTAACCCCGTCCTGTCTGAGCGAAGAAGAGACGCCCTCCTGCGACCTACACGCAGAGGCGGGGCCAAATCCAAAGCTGAAACCCGGGAGCTGTGCGAACAAAGAAGAGAAAGGGAAATCTCTCCCAGCAGCCTCAGGAGCAGCGGATTAAATCTCCACAATCAACTTGATGTAACCTGTATCTGTGGAATACCTGAAGAGACAACGAATCATCCCAAAATTGAGGCGGTGGACTTTCAGAGCAAGATTTATTATTTTTTCCTCTTTTCCTCTTTTTCTTAGTGTGTATGTGTATGCTTATGTGTGAGATATTTTTCTGTATAGCTTTGCTTCCACCATTTGTCCTAGGGTTCTATCCGTCCTTTTTGTTTGTTTGTTTTTAATTTTTTTTCTTAATAATTAATATTAATTATTTTATTTTACTTTATCTTCTTTCTTTCTTTCTTTCTTTCCTTTCTTCCCTCCTTTAGACAACGAATCATCCCAAAATTGAGGAGGTGGACTTTGAGAGCAACATTTATGATTTTTTCCCCTTTTCCTCTTTTTGTGAGTGTGTATGTGTATGCTTCTGTGTGAGTTTTGTCTGTATAGCTTTGCTTCCATCATCTGTCCTAAGGTTCTATCCATCCATTTTCTTTCTTAATAATTATTTTTAAATTTAATAACTTTATTATATTTTACATAATTTTATTTTACTTTATCTTCTTTCTTTCTTTTTTCCTTCCTTCCTTCCTTCCTCCCACCATCCCTCCCTCCCTCCCTCCCTCCTTTCCTTCTTTCTTTCCTTCTTTCCTTTTCTTCTTTCTTTCTTTCTTTCTTTCCTCCTTCCTTCCTTCCCTCCTTTCTTTCTCTCTCTCTCTTTCTTTCTTTCTTTCTTTCAATTCTCTCTACTTTTTCTCCCTTACTGAGCCGTGTGGATGAAAGACTCTTGGTGCTGCAGCCAGGAGTCAGTGCTGTGCCTCTGAGGTGGGAGAGCCAACTTCAGGACACTGGTCAACAAGAGACCTCCCAGCTCCACATAATATCAAACAGCAAAAATCTCCCAGAGATCTCCATCTCAACACCAGCACCCAGCTTCACTCAATGACCAGCAAGCTACAGTGCTGGACACCCTATGCCAAACAACTAGCAAAACAGGAACAAAACCCCACCCATTAGCAGAGAGGCTGCCTAAAATCTTAAGTCCACAGACACCCCAAAACACACCACCAGACATGGACTTGCCCACCAGAAAGACAAGATCCAGCCTAATCCACCAGAACACAGGCACTAGTCCCCTCCACCAGGAAGCCTACACAACCCACTGAACCAACCTTAGCTACTGGGGACAGACATCAAAAACAACGGGAACTACAAACCTGCAGCCTGCAAAAAGGAGACCCCAAACACAGTAAGATAAGCAAAATGTGAAGACAGAAAAACACACAGCAGATGAAGGAGCAAGGTAAAAACCCACCAGACCTAACAAATGAAGAGGAAATAGGCAGTCTACCTGAAAAAGAATTCAGAATATGATAGTAAAGATGATCCAAAATATTGGAAATAGAATAGACAAAATGCAAGAAACATTTAACAAGGACCTAGAGAACTAAAGATGAAACAAACAATGATGAACAACACAATAAATGAAATGAAAAATACTCTAGATGGGATCAATAGCAGAATAACTGAGGCAGAAGAACGGATAAGTGACCTGGAAGATAAAATAGTGGAAATAACTCCTGCAGAGCAGAATAAAGAAAAAAGAATGAAAAGAAATGAGGACAGTCTCAGAGACCTCTGGGACAACACTAAATGCACCAATATTCGAATTATAGGGGTTCCAGAAGAAGAACAGAAAAAGAAAGGGACTGAGAAAATATTTGAAGAGATTATAGTTGAAAACTTCCCTAATATGGGAAAGGAAATAGTTAATCAAGTCCAGGAAGCACAGAGAGTGACATACAGGATAAATCCAAGGAGAAATACGCCAAGACACATATTAATCAAACTGTCAAAAATTAAATACAAAGAAAGCATATTAAAAGCAGCAAGGGAAAAACAACAAATAACACACAAGGGAATCCCCATAAGGTTAACAGTTGATCTCTCAGCAGAAACTCTGCAAGCCAGAAGGGAGTGGCAGGACATACTGAAAGTGATGAAGGAGAAAAACCTGCAACCAAGATTACTCTACCCAGCAAGGATCTCAGTCAGTTTTGACGGAGAAATTAAAACCTTTACAGACAAGCAAAAGCTGAGACAGTTCAGCACCACCAAACCAGCTTTACAACAACTGCTAAAGGAACTTCTCTAGGCAAGAAACACAAGAGAAGGAAAAGACCTACAATAAAGAGCCCAAAACAATTTAGAAAATGGAAATAGGAACATACAGATCGATAATTACCTTAAATGTAAATGGACTAATGCTCCCACCAAAAGACACAGACTGGCTGAATGGATACAAAAACAAGACCCATATATATGCTGTCTACAAGAGACCCACTTCAGACCTAGAGACACCTACAGACTGAAAGTAAGGGGATGGAAAAAGATATTTCATGCAAATGGAAACCAAAAGAAAGCTGGAGTACCAATTCTCATATCAGACAAAATAGACTTTAAAATAAAGACTATTAGAAGAGACAAAGAAGGACACTACATAATGATCAAGGGATCGATCCAAGAAGAAGATATAACAATTGTAAATATTTATGCACCCAACATAGGAGCACCTCAATACATAAGGCAAATACTAACAGCCATAAAAGGGGAAATCGACAGTAACACATTCATAGTAGGGGACTTTAACACCCCATTTTCACCAATGGACAGATCATCCAAAATGAAAATAAATAAGGAAACACAAGCTTTAAGTGATACATTAAACAAGATGGACTTAATTGATATTTATAGTACACTCCATCCAAAAACAACAGAATACACATTTTTCTCAAGTGCTCATGGAACATTCTCCAGGATAGATCATATCCTGGGTCACAAATCAAGCCTTGGTAAATTTAAGAAAATTGTAATTGTATCAAGTATCTTTTCTGACCACAACACCATGAGACTAGATATCAATTACAGGAAAATATCTGTAAAAAATACAAACACATGGAGGCTAAACAATACACTACTTAATAACGAAATGATCACTGAAGAAATCAAAGAGGAAATAAAAAAATACCTAGAAACAAATGACAATGGGGAAACGATGACCCAAAACCTATGGGATGAAGCAAAACCAGTTCTAAGAGGGAAGTTTATAGCAATACAAGCCCACCTTAAGAAACAGGAAACATCTCAAATAAACAACCTAACCTTGCACCTAAAGCAATTAGAAAAAGAAGAACAAAAAAACCCCAAAGCTAGCAGAAGGAAAGAAATCATAAAAATCAGATCAGAAATAAATGAAAAAGAAATGAAGGAAACAATAGCAAAGATCAATAAAACCAAAAGCTGGTTCTTTGAGAAGATAAACAAAATAGATAAACCATTAGCCAGACTCATCAGGAAAAAAAAGGGAAAAGACTCAAATCAATAGAATTAGAAATGAAAAAGGAGAAGTAACAACTGACACTGCAGAAATACAAAAGATCATGAGAGATTACTACAAGCAACTCTATGCCTATAAAATGGACAACCTGGAAGAAATGGACAAATTCTTAGAAAGCACAACCTGCCAAGACTGAATCAGGAAGAAAAAGAAAATATAAACAGACCAATCACAAGCAGTGAAATTAAAAATGTGATTAAAAATCTTCCAACAAACAAAAGCCCAGGACCAGATGGCTTCACAGGCGAATTCTATCAAACATTTAGAGAAGAGCTAACATCTATCCTTCTCAAACTCTTGCAAAATAGAGCAGAGGGAGGAACACTCCCAAACTCATTCTACAAGGCCACCATCACCCTGATACCAAAACCAGACAAGGATGTCACAAAGAAAGAAAACTACAGGCCAATATCACTGATGAACATAGATGCAAAAATCCTCAACAAAATACTAGCAAACAGAATCCAACAGCACATTAAACGGATCATACACCATGATCAAGTGGGGTTTATTCCAGGAATGCAAGGATTCTTCAATACATGCAAATCAATCAATGTGATAAACCATACTAACAAATTGAAGGAGAAAAACCATATGATCATCTCAATAGATGCAGAGAAAGCTTTTGACAAAATTCAACACCCATTTAGGATAAAAACCCTGCAGAAAGTAGGCATAGAGAGAACTTTCCTCAACATAATAAAGGCCATATATGACAAAGCCACAGCCAACATCATCCTCAATGGTGGAAAACTGAAAGTATTTCCACTAAGATCAGGAACAAGACAAGGTTGCCCACTCTCACCACTCTTATTCAATATAGTTTTGGATGTTTTAGCCACAGCAATCAGAGAAGAAGAGGAAATAAAAGGAATCCAAATCGGAAAAGAAGAAGTAAAGCTGTCACTGTTTGCAGATGACATGATACTATACATAGAGAATCCTAAAGATGCTACCAGAAAACTACTAGAGCTAATCAATGAATCTGGTAAAGTTGCAGGATACAAAATTAATGCACAGAAATCTCTGGCATTCCTATACACTAATGATGAAAAATCTGAAAGTGAAATCAAGAAAACACTCCCATTTACCACTGCAACAAAAAGAATAAAATATCTAGGAATAAACCTACCTAAGGAGACAGAAGACCTGTATGCAGAAAATTATAAGACACTGATGAGAGAAATTAAAGATGATAAAAATAGATAAAGAGATATACCGTGTTCTTGGATTGGAAGAATCAACATTGTGAAAATGACTCTACTACCCAAAGCAATCTACAGATTCAATGCAATCCCTATCAAACTAACACTGGCATTTTTCACAGAACTAGAACAAAAAATTTCACAATTTGTATGGAAACACAAAAGACCCCGAATAGCCAAAGCAATCTTGAGACTGAAAAACAGCTGGAGGAATCACACTCCCTGACTTCAGACTATACTACAAACCTACAGTAATCAAGACAGTATGGTACTGGCACAAAAACAGAAAGATCAATAGAACAGGATAGAAAGCCCAGAGATAAACACACGCACATACGGTCACCTTATCTTTGATAAAGGAGGCAAAAATGTACAGTGGAGAAAGGACAGCCTCTTCAATAACTGGTGTTGGGAAAACTGGACAGGTACATGTAAAAGTATGAGATTAGATCACTCCCTAACACCATACACAAAAATAAGCTCAAAATGGATTAAAGACCTAAATATAAGGCCAGAAACTATCAAACTCTTAGAGGAAAACATAGGCAGAACACTCTATGACATAAATCACAGCAAGATCCTTTCTAACCCACCTCCTAGAGAAATGGAAATAAAAGCAAAAATAAACAAATGGGACCTAATGAAACTTCAAAGCTTTTGCACAGCAAAGGAAACCATCAACAAGACGAAAAGACAATCCTCAGAATGGGAGAAAATATTTGCAAATGAAGCAACTGACAAAGGATTAATCTCCAAAACTTACAAGCAGCTCATGCAGCTCAATAACAAAAAAACAAACAACCCAATCCAAAAATGGGCAGAAGATCTAAACAGATATTTCTCCAAAGAAGATATACAGACTGCCAACAAACACATGAAAGAATGCTCAACGTCATTAATCATTAGAGAAATGCAAATCAAAACTACAATGAGATATCATCTCTCACCAGTCAGAATGGCCATCATCAAAAAATCTAGAAACAATAAATGCTGGAGAGGGTGTGGAGAAAAGGGAACACTCCTGCACTGCTGGTGGGAATGTTAATTGGTACAGCCACTATGGAGAACAGTATGGAGGTTCCTTAGAAAACTACAAATAGAACTACCATATGACCCAGCAATCCCACTACTGGGCATATACAATGAGAAAACCATAATTCAGAAAGAGTCATGTACCAAAATGTTCACTGAAGCTCTATTTACAATAGCCCGGAGATGGAAACAACCTAAATGCCCATCATCGGATGAATGGATAAAGAAGATGTGGCACATATATACAATGGAATATTACTCAGCCATAAAAAGAAACGAAATTGAGCTATTTGTAACGAGGTGGATAGACCTAGAGTCTGTCATACAGAGTGAAGTAAGTCAGAAAGCGAAAGAGAAATACCGTATGGTAACATATATATATGGAATTTAAGGGGGAAAAAAGTTTCATGAAGAACCTAGGGGTAAGACAGGAATAAAGACACAGATCTACTGGAGAACGGACTTGAGGATATGGGGAGGGGGAAGGGTGAGCTGTGACGAAGCAAGAGAGAGGCATGGACATATATACACTACCAAACGTAAGGTAGGTAGCTAGTGGGAAGCAGCCGCATAGCACAGGGATATCCGCTTGGTGCTTTGTGACCGCCTGGAGGGGTGGGCTAGGGAGGGTGGGAGGGAGCGAGATGCAAGAGGGAAGAGATATGGGAACATATTTATATGTATAAGTGATTCACTTTGTTATAAAGCAGAAACTAACACACCATTGTAAAGCAATTATACTCCAATAAAGATGTTAAAAAAAATTAAAAAAAAGAATAACGTCCCCACTTGACTCAGACTGTTGACTGCTTATTAACTCTTTAAGGCCAACTTACATCCAAAAGTCCTCACAGATTCCCTCCGGAAGAACAGAATTTTATTTTTCCATAATTCAGCTAACAGTTTTTTTTTTCATGTTTGTTATATGCTACCGTATTTGTGGACAGCAAACTCCTTCAGGATACTTATGACTGACAATTTTATGGCTCATGTGGTATTCTGCATAAATTTAATGTGTAGGAAATATTTCTTTCATGAACATCAAGGCAAATCTTGAGATTATGCAATGAGATAAATATTTTATGTGAACACGCAAGCAAGAGGCATGCACAATCCTTGTTCTTCAGCTGCTTATTGAGCTCCAAGAGGTAATAATAATCATTATTGATCCTTTACAGTTTATAAGTTGCTTTCAAATGTCTTCTTGTTAACCTTCACAAGAACTCTTCAAGACGAGAGAGAAAGCAATTTTTATTAACCGGCTACCCTAAAGATATCTGTGTAGAAATGCAGGAACATGTACAGTAAGAAGACCAAACTGAAGGTCACTTAGTTTCTACACTTAGGAGCCTTCCCAGGAATTGAAAATCATAAAGTTCTTCCACTAAAACTAACACCAATTAAATGCATGTTAATAAGCACTACACACTGCCATCTTCTAGTAAACTACTGCTGATACCTGGTGTTTCAACTCTATATATTATACAACTGCCCCCACTTGATTTGGAAGCTGTTGACTGTTTTTACTGTATAATCATATTAAATTAACCTTTGATGAATTCTGACACTTAATGTTGTAGGCCTGCTGGCATGTCTGATTCCACATAACTTTTTTTTTCCAAAAATGGAAATTTGTTGACTATATGTATCTAAATATGATTTAATGATTATTTCTCTGTAAAATATTTTCATAAAAATTACAAACCAGAAAAAAACACAACCTTCCTAGAAAACACTGGGCTGATTTGGGGAACAGAAGTTGTGATCCTGACAGATAGGAGCTTCTGGCTGTAGAGGATTTACACAGTGAATCTAAGAAATGATTTTTTTTTCTTTCAAATTTCATGCTTTGGCAAATCAACAATACTGTATTTCATTTCAGCTCTCATATAATTTATTCACTGCTGCAAAGAGACAAGGCCCCCTAGGGAACTTCCCAAATCTATGTAATGTTACCTCTTACTATATTTTCCATTTAGCTACAGCTGACAGATGTGACAAAATTGCAAGTAGCCAGGCAATTCCCCCAATCGGGCCTACAGAAGCAATTCCCACAGCTGCACAGAAGAAAGACTGCAAATTATTCCACACTCAGGTTAAATTATTTCAAGTTAATTTGCACTTGAAGTTCTCTCTCCAAAGACACCTTTATTTCTCAATGTATCATAGAGCTGTTCTGGGCTGATTTTATTTAGGTTCAAAACAACACTTCAAATTGGAAATCATCCAACACAGAAAGGAAGTACAAAGATTACGGAAATTGCTGATTTCAGAAATGGTAATGTGAAGAGAGAGCAACGTTAATTATAGAAACTAACAGTTCTAATCATTTTAAATAGGTACCTAAAATTGGAGAATCAGATCAGGTTTTGAGTCAGCTATGTAGCTCAAGTTTATTTCTTATTTTATAGGAAGTGACTTAAAAAATAAGCATATCTGTATGTAGGTGCCTTGAAATGTTACTGATTGTTTTGCTTTTGCATTTACAATGTCAATATACCTTAACATTGCTAAGAGGCAGATAACTAATTAAGAGCCAGAAAAACCCAATTCTGCAAATTTGCATCAAGAAAATAAATCAACTTCTGTCATACTAATAAGACAGCGTGACTCCTGTGTTCAGGTTAGTTCGAGGCTGACCTTGAGGCATGGAATTCCACATTCTAGCTAAGCACTGCAGCCTCACTCTTCTTTTTAAATTTAATTTTTATTTTACATTAGAGTATAGTTGATCTACAACATTGTGTTAGTTTCAGGTGTACAGCAAAGTGATTCAGTTATACATATATCCATTCTTTTTCAGATTCTTTTCCCATATAGGTTATTACAGAATATTGAGCAGAGTTCCCTGTGCTATATAGTAGGTCCTTGTTGACTATTTTACATATAGTAGTGTATATATGTTAATCCCAAACTCCTAATTTATTCCTTCCCCCATCTTTCCCCTTTGGTAACTATACGTTTGTTTTCTATGTTTGTGAGACTGTTTCTGAATTAAGTTCATTTGTATCATTTTTTTTTAGATTACACACATAAGCGATATCATACGATATTTGTCTTTCTCTGATTTACTTCACTTAGTATGATAATCTCTAGGTCCATCCATGTTGCTGCAAATGGCATTATTTCATTCTTTCTTTACGCAACCTCACTCTTTAAAACACATCTTTTTTTTTTTTAAATCATGTCCTTTAGCCATAGAGAAGAGAAAATGAAGTACATGAATATACTTTAAAATAAAATTAAACCCATATTGTACTAATATTGGTCTATTTTGATGATGCTTTTTAATGTCTTCTCCCTGAAGAAAACCCACTAGAAATGTCTTCCTAGTAAAAAGTACTAATGTAAGCTCTGCATCTTTCAGATGCCCCAACTATTTGTTATCACTGGTTGTTAATTTTCTCATCAGTTTAAGTTTTCTGATTTTATGACTATAATTCCTGAGCTCAACTCACAAAGTATACATAAAAGTAATGTATAAAGTATAAGTAAATCATGCACAAGGCAGAAAGAATCCTTAAAAATTGAGCAAGTGTGTTACCTTCAAAGTTAGTTATGATGATGAAAATGTATTCTAAATAAATAAATGTTGCATGTAACATTTTAAAAATTCCCCTTCAAACTCACACTTAATTTCAGAACACACTAGTTTTGCTGCTTGATGACAGCACTTCTCCACGGTGACATCTTCAACTTTCCATCTGTGTAACTGAAGTGTAACAGTTATCACATAACTTATTTCTTGGATCTCATGTAAATAGAGTGTGTTATAAAAGTGATTATAATTTGTATTAATGGAAATGTCAAAAAAGGGCACTGAAGGTATACACATACATGGTTGCTTTGTCCCAATACATCTTGCGCTGCTCTAAACGAAATCTTAAACAAAATTTTTATACATGGCTCTGAAGCTGAATCAGAACAGTGTGTAAGAAGAATGTTCTTAAAACTGTATGGAAATAGTATTTATTAGTTGAAAATTTTATGAGGTTATATTTATTTTAATTGTTTGTAATTATTGAAGGTTCACTATTTTCAAAATTACTTTCTGAAAACGACAAGCCATACAACGTGCTAAAAGATGTGGAATGTATTTTACAGAAGGTCTTCTGATTGTAGATCAGGTTAAATGGATATCACTTGTTGGATCAATTTCTGGCAGACTTCCAACTCATGGGATAACGAAAGGGAAATTGATTAAATAATGTACTCTCTTTTTCTACAATAGTGCAAAACATAATAAAGGGCATTCATTTTGAATACAAACCAACCACATGATATTGGAAATGTCTTACAACTTTTAGAAAGTAGTTGGGTTTTATATAATTCTATTTTTCCCTACTGAAAAATCCACTTAATAAGAAAAAAATTCAAGTCTAACACAAAGATTACTAATTCAAATAAACAATTAATACATATATTGGCTTCAGTAGAAAAAGTTAACAGTTCAATGTACAACCAAATGGCAGGAACTTCACAGGTAAAGCCTTTACTAAAAATTATCTTATTGCCAAAACAGAGTGAAGTAAGTCAGAAAGAGAAAGACAAATACCGTATGCTAACACATATATATGGAATTTAAGAAAAAAAAAAATGTCATGAAGAACCTAGGGGTAAGACAGGAATAAAAAGACACAGACCTACTAGAGAATGGACTTGAGGATATGGGGAGGGGGAAGGGTAAGCTGTGACAAAGTGAGAGAGTGGCATGGACATATATACACTACCAAACGTAAAATAGATAGCTAGTGGGAAGCATCCGCATAGCACAGGGAGATCAGCTCGGTGCTTTGTGACCACCTAGAGGGGTGGGATAGGGAGGGTGGGAGGTAGGGAGACACAAGAGGGAAGAGATATGGGAACATATGTATAACTGATTCACTTTGTTATAAAGCAGTAACTAACACACCATTGTAAAGAAATTATACTCCAATAAAGATGTAAAAAAAAAAAAACAAAAACAAAAAACTGTAGTTGGAGTGTTTTCATGTTGTGTCTCTTTACATATAGCCCTTCCCGAAAGTAGGTGAAAGACTAAATTATCTCTCATAAACATTTCTAAAAATTATAATAATTTATTTTGATCTTAATGGCAATCTCCTGTCAGTATTGTTGTGCCCTGGATTTCATGCCTGTTTGCTCTCACTGCCTTATCTCTCTAATAAAGTATTCCTGTATTCATGATTGCTTCATAGCCCAAGGAAAAAGAACAAACTTCATCTACAAGTAACTCCAGCTTCACACTGGAAAAAATGACAATTTTAAATAACTGTATGTAAATTTATATGCCTAGGTTGTTTGCTTTGTCAATTTATATGCCTAGGTTTTTGCACTGTCCTCTTTAAAACAATGAAATCTTTGATTATTAATTTTATTCTACAAGAACATGAAAAACAACCTCCCTTTCATATACTGATTTTTAAAAATTCTTTTTGTAATTCTTATTACTTTAAAAAAGGATTTGTATGATTTAAAATAGTGATATTTGCTTTAAAATGTGAACATGCAATAAAATTTCTTAGGGCTCTAGTCGCTGGTTTCAACATGTGCACACCACTCAAACTGTTAAAAAAATACAATGTGTGGGTTCTTTTCTTTATGTGGGATGCTGCATACCCAGATAAATAAGACAATGCAAGCAGTATGTAGTAAATATATTATCACGGTTTCATATACAATTCATACAGATTGTTAACATGCGGATCATTATTTAAAGACGTATATAAATCATTTGAAGATTCATGGACGTGAGTTACTTTCTTTCTTAGCTCTGCAATCCATTTGTTTCATCCTTTGAATTTTCTGAACAGTTTTTCTAAGCCATATAGATCACTACAATTTACTAGAAGGATACTAAAACATAAAAAATGAAGATTCAAATTCTATTAAGATCTTTTTCCTCAGCTATACTCTACTTGGCAACTGACAGAAATGTAATACAGAAACTGTTGGTTTCTTCTTTTTTCCTAGGGCAGTGCTTCAAAAACTTTACTGTGCAAATAAATTATCCAGTATCATGTCAAAATGCAGATTCTGACTTACTACGTCTAGGGCAGGAACTGATATTCAGCATTTCTAACAAGCTTCCAGGTGATGTTGGTCCTCAAGCCACATTTTGAGTGGCAAGGCTCTAGGTGACATACTAATGCTCCTTCTGTCCACTTTCCAAACACCTTCAGACCAGGCTACACTCCCTAAGGCTGACTCATGTGATACTAAGTGGGCTACAGAGGGATCCAACTTCTGACCCAATCAGTGTCTGCCTCTGTCTCTCAGATAGAGTAGATAGCTACATAGCTAGACAGACAGAGAGTAGATAGATATCTTCCTATCTCTCTCTCCCATGACCTGGGCACACCTGAGATCACCTTCTCCCCTGGAGATGATTTTTCATGCTGAGCTATTGGCTGCACCACGTCACCTCCAAGTCTTAACTCTGTCTGCAGCCTATGTGTATTTCCTGGGTCTGAGGTCTGTTTTGTGTCTCAGTCTATCTTCTACTTCTAAAGAGCTTAGCAGGTTAAGAACATGTGCACTCAGTTTGTTTGTTTATTATTTTGGCCACGCCACTCAGCATGTGGGACCTTAATTCTCCGACCAGGGATCAAAACCACGCCTCCTGCACTGGAAGAGTGGAGTCTTAACCACTGGACTGCCAGGGAAGTTCCCACTCAGTATATTTATGACAGTACTAGTTTTCTAATACTGTCACCATAAACAGAGCAGCTTAAAATAACACTTATTTATTTGATCAAACTTCAGTAAGCCACAAATCCAGTATGGTACCGCGGGGCTCTCTGCTCAGGGTATCATGAGACTAAAGCCGCATGTCAGCTAGACTGGGTGGTTGCCTGTAGGTCTGGGGAAAAACCCACTACCAGGCTGATTCGGTTGTTGACGGAATAAAGGTCTTTGCTGCTGCAAGACTGTGGTCCCTGTTTTCTGGCCAGCTATCACTAGGGGTCACTCTCAGGTCTTTTCCAGTCTTTCTCTACATCATTAAACAAGTCAGGGGACCTCAAATCCTTCTTGCTTGAATCTCTGACTTCTGCCACCGGCTTGAAAAAACTTTCTGCTTTTAAAGGGCTCGTGTGCTTTTGTCAGTCAGGTCCACCTGGATAAATCTCCATACCTTAACATCAACTGAATTTGAATTTGAATTACATCTGCAAAATCTCTTCACAGCAGTACCAAGATTAGTGTTTGACTGAATATCCAGGAGCTGGGAGTCATGGGGAGTCATCTTAAAATTCTGCCTGAGCAAATTAAGTAATTCTTTGTGCTTCAGTTCCTTCATTTGTAAATGAGGGTAATATGAATACCTATCTCATAAGATCTTTTTGGCAATTAAATATTAAAGTATATATGAAGCATTTAGAACACTGTCTGGATCAGGCTAGGTATTCAGTACCTATTAGCTGCAATTATTATTATCAATATTATGGTGACATCTTTTCTTTTCTTCAAACTTATTTCTACCTCTGGGACTATACTAGCTCAGTGTAATTCTTCTTAGCTTCTCTAGATAGAAAACTACAATCATGTCTGCTCAGCCCTCTGGAAACTCTCCAAAGAAGACGCTCAATTAAACAACTCTTTGAACATACAAATGGCCAAGAGGCACGTGAAAAGATGCTCAACATCGCTAATTATTAGAGAAATGCAAATCAAAACTACAATGAGGTATCACCTCATACCAGTCAGAATGGCTATCATCAAAAAGTCTACTAATAATAAATGCTGGAGAGGGTGTGGAAAAAAAGGAACCCTCCTGAACTGTTGGTGGGAATGTAAATTGGTGCAGCCACTATGGAGAACAGTATGGAGGTTCCCTAAAAAACTAAAAATAGAGTTGCCATATGATCCAGTGATCCCATTCCTGGGCATATACACAGAGAAAACTCTAATTCGAAAAGATACATGCACCCCAATGTTCACAGCAGCACTATTTACAACAGCCAAGATATAGGAGCAACCTCAATGTCCACTGACAGATGAATGGATAAAGAAGATGTGGTATATATGTATATGTGTGTGTGTATATACATACACACAAACACAAACAATGGAATATTAGTCATAAAAAAGAATGAAATAATGCCATTTGCAACAGCATGGATGGACCTAGAGATTATCATACTAAGTGAAGTAAGCCGGAGAAAAACTAGTATCATATGATATCACTTACATCTTTTTTACATCTAAGAAAAGATACAAATGAACTTATTTACAAAACAGAAATAGATTCCCAGACACAGAAAACAAACTTATGGGTACCAAAGGGGAAGGTAGGGGGAGGGATAAATTAGGAGTTTGGGATTAACATATACACACTACTATATATAAAATAAATAAGGACCTACTGTATAGCACAGGGAACTCTACTCAGTGTCTTGAAATAACCTATAATGGAAAAGAATCTGAAAAAAGAATATATATACACACACATATATAAATGAATCAGTTTGCTGTACACCTGAACCTAACACAACATTGTAAATCAACTATACTTCATTAAAAAAGACTCTAAAACAAACAAACAAACAAACAACTCTTTGAAGGGACATGCTCAAAGCTGAGAAGTTCTGCTCAGGGAAAACATGCACAACACTCCTGACGAGTGCCTTTCTCTAGGTAAGATCAGCTCTCCGAATGGCCCTCGCATTGGTTTCACTCCTCCCAACCAAGCTAACATGTGTACTGTTGCACATACATTAAAACTTTCTGGCAGTGTTCAAACTCTGGTGTCGAAAAGCCTTTCCCAACTTGTGTTAAATTGCTAATTACAGACACAGGAGCTCATCTGCAAACAATGAAAAAATCTTCAAATTCACACACACACACACACCTGTGCTTATTGTTTATTATTCCTGCTTTGCATTTCAGAAATAGGATCAAAGAGATTTTATTTCAGAATGAATATAATTTATTTTCCTAAATAAAATTAATTTCACCACACCCAATAAGGGGCAGCACCACGATTAAAACTGTGCTGGCTCTCTCATTAATCATGGTTGAGAAGTTGGTATTCTGGAATTAATATTTGCCATTACTGAAGATATCTGTACTTCTTAAATGTTTGCAAAAATTTACTACTATGTACTAGCAAAGTGCCAGGCATGATATCTTATATGAAGTCTGCACTTAAAAAATTTTTGTTCAGATAATATTGAAATTAAATACAGCAGCGTCTGACTATATTTGACCTTCTCTGTCCCTTTGATTTCACCTATACTTATTATATCTTCCTAATGCTCTAATCAAATAGACTCTGATGGACAACAGGACTTACTGAAACGCACTGAATATGCTTCATAGAGCATATCTTTTTTGAAAGAGGAGCAAAGCCGTTAAGATTAGAGAAGCTTCAGTTAAAGCATCCCCTCTAGAGCAGTGGAGGAAAAAAACTGCTCACATTGAAACTGGAGTTAATTGGGGTATAATTGGCAACAAACAGACTTGAATTGGAAACACAACAGGTTTCAGAATACATTAGATCGTCACTTAATTAGTGGCATCTTTGAACCATAAACCAATTTTTACACTAATTCGATACACAGAACAAGCATTTAATTGCAAGGAACAAAGCACTGGAAACCCTCATTAGGGTCCCCTAATACAAGTGGAAAAAGATAGTTTCTACCTACAACAAGTTATTTGAACTTTTAGTCAAACTTTAAAGCAAAATTGAAAGCAATGAATCATGGTACACCATTACTCCTAATTACACAAGGCTGCCTGAAATCCAAAATCCTCAGCATTTTCAAATTAAACATAAGGATAAATAAGAAATACAATATTTTTAAGACATAGTAAGTAATAGTAGATAGATAATAGCATACCTTGGTATACCCAAATATGTCTTGCTGCTAATAGAATTACAAGGTTTTCTTCCCAAATCATGCACAAGATATAATTTAAGTGACTTAACCTTGTTAAGGTTGTGGGGAATAGGGATATGTGTAGAATATCCCCCCCCTAAACTGTTTTGGTACAGTTTCTCCCTCACTGAATTTCTTTGATGGACAAGGAGAAGCAGCAGGAGAGGAGACAGAGACACTTGGGCGTCTCATGGTATTTGAATACTCAAAAGGTCACACAAGAGTGGTTCCATCTCTAGTCTCCTTTGTGTACTTTTCTCACGCTCCACACCTGTGCCAATTTTGCTTGAAAACAGTTGAGCTATACTTTTGTCGTGTGATCTAAAAGAATTCCACCTCTATTATCGAATTACCCCAAGTCGCATCCTGGAGTAAAAGACCAATGCTCATACAAAATCACCAATTCTAGATTATGCTTTCTGAATATGACTTCTTTATCTTCCAGCTGGATTGTTCAACTCTTCCCCCTACAACATTTTCTTCAACTTCACTGAAATCGTGAGTATATTACTTCTTTGATTTTCTCACATTTTCCCTTATTAATCTCTGACACAGTACCCCATAATTTCATTAGTGGTCCTGCCAATATTCTAATGCCTTTTTGTTGTATGCTTTCTCCATACCTACATTGAAGTCTCCCAGAATTGCTGGAAAAAAAATCTACTCAGAAGCCACATTATCATTATTTTCGTTATAAATTCATGATCATTATCCTCGTATAAATTCTGCAAATCGTATTTTCTCTGGTCAATTCTGAGACACATATTCCATCAAAAAAGGAAAAGCATTTTAAATATTCTGAAATCAAACCTACCCCTTAGTTCCCGGATGTAAACTTGTCTCATACTTCAGATCAGAAAGAACATCACTGCATGAGTTTCAACTTTCTGCTACCAAACCTACAAAGCTGTCATTGTTTTCAATATTTCATAGTGATTAAGTTCCTGGGCTTTAGAGCTGGGCTCTTCCACTTATTAATAGTGGCATTAGCCTGTTAGTTATTTTCTATAAGACTCAGTTCCTTCATCTGCAAAACTGGAATAGTCTCTATTTTATTGAGTTGTTGCAAGGATCAAATTAAATTATGCATGTAAAGTGCTTAATATAGAGCCTGGCACATGATAAGCTTAGATAAATAATAACCATTACTGTATTATGGTTGTTATTATTATTGTTATTATTATTTTGTGGAACTTTCTCTACCTTCCTTTTCTGTTTCAACAGACAAAATTCTCCCCTACCAAAGGCCAAGGTTTTCACACATCTTTTGAATCCTTTCCAGCTTCCTTCTCCTTTTGTTAACAGTGCTCAGTGTCAAGCAGTAGTTATGGAAGGGCTTCATAAAGAGCAGTTTTTACAACACTTTGGAAACATTTATACCAATCGTGCTTCCCAGGGTGGGGTTTGTAACCTGAGGCTAGCCTGGGGTCCATGAATTATATGTGAATTCATGGATGTGCTGTTTCTCTCACTTGCTTCCTAGGGAGAAGGTCCTTAGCTTACATTCTATTCGTGGTTCACGACCAAGAAAAGGTTAAGAAACAATTGCTCTATAGCTTCTGAGACCTTTGGGGGCATTATAGGCCACATTGAGTGGTGGTTTGGGAACTATATTATGGGGCCCTATAAAGAAAATCAAGTAAGTTAACATGCTTCATTTAAAATAGCTCTCCAAGCAATTATGCTCAATAAAGATGTTAAAAAATAAAATAAAGTAAGATAGCTCTCCAAAGAAAAAAACATACTGTCAGTGGGTGCTTCACCCAAGATAAGTTTAATGGCTGCACCATATCTGAAATGCTAATCATCAATTGACATTTCAGAACTAAGTGACTTTAAAAGATACATTCGAAGTACTATGACCGATTTAAGGAAGTGATTCATTCCCCATGCAGAGAGGGGAAGAATAAAAGCAATGTTGGGTTACTGCACGTAAAAGTATTTGTCACTGTTATACTGCCAATTTGAGATAATATTATCAAATAATGGGAAATTGACTCAAGCTTATAGGTATGGTGTAGTAAGTAAAAGAAAAAGCCTCATCATGATTATATTTGCCTAATAAGAGTCACAGGAACAGTTAAATATCCTAAAAACATGTTTAAGCTACTGAGGTGAGGAAATATCATATACAAAGCTTAAAAGTACCTATGACACATTTCAGTAATCTAATATAAAAGTATTAGCAAATTTAAATGAGCCAGGCCTAGGTACGTCTTTTACTTCCGAAAGATGACCCAGTGATATTCACTTTGATTTGGTGTTACGGTGATTCCAGGAATCCTATTTTCTTTTCAGAGGCACATGGGACTTTGATTTCCTCTTACTTCCCTTTCAATCAGACTATTGCACCTGTGTTTATACTGTATCCCCACTTTCTTTTATCTCTTCCTCAAAAAAGGACTGGAGGAGATATGCCTTTAAATTGGGAATTGAGGGATGCAGGAGGATTTTTAACTTTTACATATTAATTAGGTTTTATAATAAGATTTGTACTGTATTTTAGGTACATTTCATCTAACTTGGTTTAGTGGGCAAGGGGTTCCTTTATTCTATGGGAGAATGTTTTTGGAATACCACAACCCATTACAAATTAATTTCTATAAATTAATCCCTGAGTCTATCAGAGATTACCAAAATAATTATCTTTCATAGTTCAAAAACCTCATCTTCTGTATTCCAATCTTACTGTTATTCAGTGTCTCTAAGAACACCTATCACATAGTAAGTCTTCCAGTTGGCCCATAATATAGGCTGTTTGAATAAAATGAGTGAGCACATAATATAACATATAAATGCACATAATTATCAAGAATAACATTTCTATTATTACAGTCTCCATGTTACACAAATGATTCATGTTATACTTTTTACCAATATACTCTGAAGCCATACTGATCTGGTTCTTACAAAATGTCTCAGAATTACTGTAATTTTACACTTGAAAATTGATCTAATGTTTGCTATTCCATGTAGATAATACCTAAATGTAGTATTGTCAGCCACTACATTTACATTAAAATGTGCTAAAAAGGTATCACTTTGCAATTTGTACACATACTTCTTTTTGTTACAGTTACTACATGTGTATTGCTCCAGTGTCAAACTAAATGCTACGGTCTTGAGTATGAATACACACTAAATATTTATCAAACTAAGCGTTACTTCTATTGAGATGCAAATGACTTTTCAAAGCAGGGATTGCACATTAAATTTGCAAGTGGGAAAGCACACAATGAGATTTCAGAGGCTACAATTCCTCAGAAAGTAAAGAAACTGCCATTAGTTTGCAAAAATATCCTTTATATTTTGGCAGCTACACAATCTACTTTTATTCACAAGGCGGGTCTATTAAGACAGGACACGTGTGTTTCGCTTGTGTTCAGTAGTCTATTAGCATCCACTTAAACCCTATATATTTAGGTTAATCTTCCTTTTTAAAAGTTTCTATCACGTGGGTTTTGAAAATAGTCTAAAGATTTTGAAAGGATGCCATTTAAAAACAAAAATATCAACTGCTTGGCAGGAACACATTTGCTTCTTAAAACAAACTATATCTATAAACCAGGTAAAGTAACACAAAACAGAAGAAATGTGTTCTAATCACTTTCAAAGATTAAGCCCATGCTTAACAGAAAATCATTAATATACATTTATCAGAGTCTAAAGAACCAATGACTTATTGGTAAATGGGTGATCAGTCATCTTCTTGTCATTATCTGAATAGAGCAGATACCAAGCAATCCACTCAGCTCTGATTCAGGGTTTTTCACCTTGTTCTTTGTACATAAGAAGAGTTTCTCATTGATGTCATTTTCATTTCTTTATTTTTTAAAACATGAACTGAAGAGGTAGACTAAAGAGCAGTCTAGAGAAAACTGTTCGTAAAACATACGACTGGCTTAAATATAAAATGGAATGAATTTCCAAAATGATTTAACCATTGAACTAAGGGGGGTCACACTGAGTTTAGGAAATGAGATAGTCCTTTCTGCCCCTGATGCAAAACCACCACTTTGAAACAGACCTCTGGATTCTCATCTCTAGCCATGATACCATTAATATTTCTGATTCCTTCCACTGCTTTTCCTTGAATTCATGCCCAATTAGCTGTAAATCACAGTGAAGCCACAGTGGGAAGTAAGCACAGCGTTTGTCTTTGCAAGAGTTCTTTGGCCTCCTGGTTTGAATGCTGCCTCTCAGTTATGGAGCTATTAATTTTTTACAGACCTTCTGTTTACCACCACGCCGTCTCACATGCCAAGTGTGTTAGCTGCTTGATGAACCAGTATATATAATTCTGTTGGGTTTAGGAATCATGGAAAATTCTGGGCATTTATTATTAAGGGGAGCCCCAACTGACTTTTGTTTCACCATTTGTTAGCTAAAATCAATACATTCTATCATTCTAATCTCTGCAAAACCCCGATATGTGTGCCTGGCAGGCAAAACTGTCAGAGAGACTAAGGTCTTCCCCAGTTGTGGAGAAATCTTATTTTTATTTTTCATTAATATAAAATGCACATTGAAACCAGAGGCTGAAAGACCCAAAGGAATCTGTTCTAAAGGCTTCGGCAGTGTGTGGTACACGCTTGTTTCCTTGTCTGCATTTTTCAACACTTATTTGATATTCCTTTGAAATTCATTTGGCTTGGGCCAAAATAACTCTTGAAAGTGAAAGAAGCTCATACAAATAAAATATTTTATTCAAGGATCTTAGTGTTTTCTCATTTTTTTCCTAACAGTCTGTCATAACTTTGAATATGCATATTTTATCTCTTCCCCTCTCCATGATTTCTTAAACCTAAAATAATAGCATGTAGCTGAATCACACTGAGGAATGCCAAGGGGTTACTCAAATATTCCTTGCAGTTTTCCCCACTTTAAACCCTTTTTCACCCCAGTTCTCTAACCTGGAAGTGAATTCCAGCTTCTCTGCCTAATCACGATTTATTAATCTTCAAAATGCCTGGCTTAAAGCCTAGAGTTAAAGCTAGTTAAACAGATACTTTATATATTGTAAGGATAATGTAGGACAATGCTATAATTTAGTACTCAGTGTTAAACATTTACGCATGTTGAAATATTTATCATAAATTATCAATACTTCATAATCATAGGTACTACTAAAACATAGTTTTTAAAAAATCAAATGGATTTTGCTCATGTTTTCCATAGGTTTGAGAATAGGTTTCCATAGGTTTAAAAAAAATAAAATAACCAATAATGAACAGAACTCATAAATGTTTACTGTTTGCTTTCTAATATATATTTGCCTATAGCTGTACTATGTTCTATTGAGGGTGCACAAAACTTCTAATAAAATCAATCAAAGATCAACAACTCGAGATAACAGAGTACAAATCAACATAAAACCATATGACCTTTAAAATAAATCATTTACTCTTTCAGGAACTAGGTCCTCTCAGCTGTAACATGGAGACTTTTGAGTAGATTACCTTTAAATTCCATCTTAGCTCCAAACTGTTGTACCATTAAAGTTTTCTCCACTTACTCTAGCCCAGGGATTTATGTTTACTCTGAATTCAAAAGTTTTGGACCACTCACTCAGCTGGAAGTGCTATATGATGTGTCATCTCTTGAATCATGGTCCAATACACTGTACTCCAATATGCTATTTCCACAATCATTAACAAATGGCCATTGTGGATCAACTAAGCATAATCCTTAGGAGTTTAGGCATACGGAGTATCATCTAATGGGACTGACAGATTCCTAGACATTGTACATTGGCAAATAAAACATATCAACATAGGAAACATAATGGAAATCTAAGCAATGTATGATTGATGCTACATGAGTGGTTTAGAAAATTATAAGAAAAATTCAGAAAAGGAAGAAATTGAATAACCTTGATTTATTTTGAAATGACTATGCACTAAACTCTGTATTAAGCCCTGGAAAAATAAAGAAGATAAGACCCCTGCTCTCATGGAAATCACTAGTAAAAGCCTAAGCTAGTCTACGAAGACGACAAGGCTCTAGGGCTTTTGAATCATTTATCCAGAATATTTAAGCCCCTGCTTTTTGTAAGCTCTCTGCTCAAGCTGCACAGGTTCAATGCGACATGTATCTTTATATTCCCCATAGTGCCTTGTGCACGGTAGGCACACTCAATGATACCTCGTAAATGACTGATTTTCTTAACCCATGAACTTATGCTCACAAATACCCTACTACAGCCAGATCAGCCTGAGATAATAAAAATCTGCTGACATGATTTACCACCACCTGAGTGTCAGGACTGCTGTGCTTTCTGACTTATCAATCTCATGATTTGGCCTGGTAAATGAGTTATGGACAGTTGAATCACCTGTGATTCAGATTTGATTTTATGGCCATAACTCATAGCTGGGATGGAAGGAACCAGGAGTGTCTTCTCTACCCATCTTCAATTGCTGTCTCTTTTGGTCTATATTTCAGTCTGTATCTGACGTATTATTTAAAAAATATAATAAGGCCTTTACAGATGCCTAAGAAGTAGTTTAACTTAGCTTTGATAATGTTATATTAAATCCCCGGAAGGAACCAGTACTTGGAGGTTGCAGAAAATGGTTCTTTAACAACAGAGAAATAAAAGATTTTTTAGAAGGTAAATCATGACTGGGAGGTCACTGAAGGAATAGCAAGTTTGTCAGGAAATGTAGTATTTCCTGCTAGTTAAAGCCTGCTACCTTCCCATGTGAGATAGAAGCTGAAGGTACTCTGGCTTCTGAACAGGATAAATGCAAACAGGCTTTCCTACCTGGACACAACTTAGTGTAGCCAGTCTTGCTGACTGCTAACTCTCAAAAGGGCAGGTAAAATACATGTGTGATCTATAAACTTCTTTAATGCCACTGTACTTAAGAACCTTGTGAATATTCAGTAAAACTAAATGTTTTACAATGTGACTGTATTGAAAACACAAATAACTGAATAAGCACAGAAAATTGAGGGATCCGCTGTATGCATTAAAGTGGTAGTTTCAAAGCCTTAACAAGCATCAGAATCCCATGGAAGCTTATTAAAACATAAATTGCAAGGCCCCACCCCAAGAGTTTCTGACTCAGTAGGTCTGGGGTGAGGCCCAAGAATATGCATTTCTTACAGGTTTGCAGATTATGCTGATGCCAGTGGACCATGGA
Source organism: Globicephala melas (assembly GCF_963455315.2). Taxonomy (NCBI): domain Eukaryota; kingdom Metazoa; phylum Chordata; class Mammalia; order Artiodactyla; family Delphinidae; genus Globicephala; species Globicephala melas. Next base: position 64,377,089 of record NC_083322.1, read on the forward strand.
GCAAGCCTCGAGAACCAGTGCATTAAGACTTAATTAAACATATTTTACACACACAAACACACACACACACGAAGAAAGAAAAGAAAACTTTGACAGCTATCGCTCAGTGACTTTCCTAATTTCAAAAACATGTACTTCCTGTAACTCATATTTCTTTCAAGTCACTTGGGGAACCTGAATTAGATTCTCAGTAATTCTGATTCTGTTTCATCGACCCATCAAGGCTAAGTCTCAGAGATGAAATACAATAACGGGTAGTGTAAGTTTTCACCTAAAAAAACATGCAGCAAAAATTTACCCTAGAAGTCCCAAGGCAGTGGAGGCTAGAATTATTTGAAGGTAGCCATGAAATGCAGGGTAGATATCCCCTGCTCAATTCTTGCATACAGAATTAAAAAGTACTTCTTGAGTTCTAATGCAGAGAGCATTTGTATGCTTACCTACTTCTCAAGAAAGCACGATTAAGTTTGCAAAATGCTCTGAAGAGGAGAAGTGCTTTATTATTTCACCCAAGATGCCAAAAAATATGTTTGCAGCGTTAAATTTCTATTTGTTACAAGCCCCTATTTACAGACTATCATCTACTTCAGATCATCACGGTATTATGCAGGTTACATCAAAAATGAGAACAGAACGATATATAGTTGAATGTAAGTTTTAGGATCTAACAGCCTCATATTTGCTACTCAAATGATAATTGTGATTGTTACCTAATATGATAATATAATGTATTTATCAAACGGTTTGAAGAGAGCCAATAAGACAATATTTGCTTTATTTGCTTTAATAAGGTATTAAATGGCCTAAAGATGTATCTGCTAAATAATGTGTGTATTAAAGAGTTTTAATTCAGCAAACAAAGAATCTTCAGTTTACTTCCCTTGTAGAAAAAAGCTTTAGGAATATTCCTAATACTGTCTTATTTATTTTCCAAGGACTGCTAAAAAGTCATAGAAAGTTGAAGGAATAGAAATCAGATAAGCAACTGTGCTCTAAGTATTTAGCTGAACACACAGGCAAGGAACTTTTGATGATTTTGTGCCTCAGTCGTTTCCAACCATGGGTTTTGTCCTCCACTCCATGTGCTATAAATGAAGGATTTTATAGAAGAGCAGAAACTTCCTACTCTTGAGCCACACAGCCCAGACTCCTTTAAATCTGTGTCCTACAGATTTGAATGTTGTGTCAATTCCTCCAGGTGAATGTGACGTTCCTGGACCGAAATGAAGGTTTTGAAATACCACTTCAATCTTAAACCTGACATTTATTTCTTATAAAACCAATGAATCTCTCTATTCCTCTCTATACAGATTCACACTTACACTTCCGTGCTTTAACATCCTCAATTTCCTCATCAGGCAAGTGGCATTCTAATTAGCTACCAGACGAGACTGTTACTAGGATTACGTGAAATAATAAATGTGAAGCTATAAGACAGAGCACAATGTAGGTACTAAACATGGTCATCTTCGTAAGGAAAAAAGTGCTAACTGGTTATATCCCAGTGAGAACTGATAGAAGTCTGTGATTCCAATGACAATAGGCAACTCAGCTGTGCTCCAATTTCATCTTTTGGGAAAGCACACTGAACAAGAGAAATGTGGTCAAAGGTGAATTAATAGGGGAATATCCTAGTTGAGATAAGAACTGGTTATTTATCACCTTTGTATTCATATCAACAAAAGCCTTAGGACTATCTTTAAGTTGCTCACTTATTTGGATTTCTCTTTTTGTCCCCAGAAACAAACAAAATACTCAGCTAAAACCTTCTTTCCAGTTAACACATGAAGAGAAATGTTCAAAAGAAACCCTCTTGCAAGAAATCACGTAATATGAATGGGAAAAACTACAAAACTTATGTCTATGGTGTATGTTTCCCGCTTATCTTGCAGTTATTTACTGGGGCTACTACGTGTTGAATTTACCTAAAAGAATGATGACAGCATCATACAAAATGACAGGTCCGTTTACTCCTGGGTGATGAGCTGATCCTATGTATTAAACCCTAATATTACTGTCCACAGTCTACTACAGTAGCTAAAGATTATTCATTACTGGTTTGTGCTTGGGCTTATTAAGCCATAAATAAGTAATCATAAACCAGTGAAAGGAACAGATAACTTTTCCTCTTGCCACATAAAATGCCATTTTGCTTTGGAGTTTACAGATCATACAAGTCACCTAACCTTTACTGTAATCATTCACTTCTGGAAAAGGTCAACATTTTGATACAGTACAAATACACTCATTAATCTAGGTAGCAGATTTTAGGTATTCCCCTCACTTCCAAATATCGGCAGTTATTTTCATTTCCTATGCACACAGCTACTGGCCAGATCTCAGGTATCCATGACCCAGGTGAACCTCATGCCACAGCGGCCCAAGTAGAACATCAGATTTGTTGCCACAAACTTAGACTCTGCATTTATTTACTTACAAGACACTTCTCTTTAATCCTAACATCAAGTCTCATATCCAAGGGTAAGGTAATAAATAAGTGGCTGACTGTAAGTTATTACAGGAATCAAACTTTTTTGTTTCCCATTTAGAAATCATAAATTTCCTAACAAGGTTTCTTAAACTGTAAGTCAAAGCAAAGGGCACAATTCATAACACAGAGCAGACAGTAATTTTAGAACTAGACGAACTTAAGTCCCTTCCAATGTGAACATTCTAAGCCCAGAAATAAGTGTCAAATTTCCCCTTCCTTTGAACTTCCACAGCATTACATCTCTACTTGCCCCTAATCAATTATTCATCTCAGTGTGTCCATGCATATGTAAAGACTGACTGAGTAGACAGACAATCTTCTTAATTCTTCCACACACAGGATGCGGTGATCTACCTATAGCTCTAAAGCTATGGCGCATCAATTAACTGTTCTGCATAGCACATTGTTGCTGAACCAGTTAGCCAGCTAAGTCATGCAAAACTCAACTCCTGAGACTGACATCTTGTGTTTCACTTCCATTCCTCAAAAGGGGGAAGGACTAGAGGAAACTACAAAATAGGCCAAAAAAAGAAAAAAAACCAGATGATCCTACTTTACAGGGTTCAAGTTTATTTTTATAATCCTTTCCTCTCTAAATGCCTGTTTTCAGCTTGGCTAAAACATGCCACGTTACAGCAGTGAGCAGCAGTTTAAAAACACATGAATTGATCGATCATCTCTTTATCATAAATAAGACTCTCTGCTCATTCATGCTCTGAGAATGAGGTCTGAATTTACTGTCACTCTGCCCCTTTAGCAGATTACTCATGTAGGCCTAAACAAGTCTATGAAGAATAGAGGGAAACTTCCTGGACAGAGTAATTTATAGAAGCTTATTATATATCTCAAGAAGCAATTTTAAGCATATCTTGAGCATGAGAATCTTTTTTTAAGGATTAAGAAAAAAATATACCTCAAACTATATTATAGAGGTCAGATGATCATTATTTCTCAGTCTAGTGACAAATCTCTACAAATTCAACAGGTACACTGAAGCCAGATATTCCCATGTCACCTGAACTTTGTAACTCTTATCAGTATGTTCTGAACACTTAATATGACTCAGATTTTATTAAATGTAATGCTGGTAACATAGTCTTTCTTGAAATAGTGACAACCAATAGGCGGATCAAGATCAGCCCTTTTAAAAAAGTGAATAGAACAGAATAGAGTAGAAGATAATAGGGAAGTTAAAAAAAAATGAAAAATATCACAGTGCATCACACATAACAGGGTTTTATTTCTTGAAACTTTTAAGTTGTATATGTGTGTGTATACTGAGTCCCAATTTTAAAATTTTTAATGAGGGTCACAGTAAAAAAAAAAAGTTTGAAAAGTACAGATGTAATAAATCCTGCAGTACTGAAATAGCCAAATGTGTTAATAAAATAATTGTCTAACAATATTTCAAAGTGTGCGCTCTGTGCCAGGCGACTTTCACAGTGATTTACCTGCATTTTCTCAGTTAGTCCTTGCATTAATCCTGGAAGGTGGGTATTTTTATCTTCCACTTTGTACAGACTGCACTACTGGGACATTTATCTGAGGCTCCTCTAATAACATTTTGGTTGAATTAGTATCAAATAATGCATGTTTTCATAAGTTACATGAAAGTATTTCCTTAAAAGTGCCACAGAAAAAAACAGCAGTTTGTCCAGAATTATAATCTAACCAATGGAATATCTGGAGCCAGTAAAGACCATTTGACTAAATTTGCCAGAAAACCGTGTACACAGAGCATTCTGCATCATTATTCTTTCTCTTTGATGCCCCTCTGCCTACATGGATCTTCTCAGTCAGGCTTAAAGAATTCCAAGCTTGCAAACTACAGCAGATTGTTTAGCATGGCCATTGCAAGAGGAGTATCCATGTTAGCTGAGCAAATCCAGGAATAATCATATGAAGAAGGGGACCCAGGCAAGCACACTATTCTCATTTTTCCTCCTGTGAGGCTATGCAAATCTGGCCAAGTGGCTTCTATGGTTCTCCCATTCCTTTTTTTTTTTTTAATTAATTTATTCATTTATTTATTGGCTGCATCGGGTCTTTGTTGCTGCACACGGCCTTTCTCTAGCAGCCTTGCTGCTCCCCCAGTCTCTGGTTTCTGGGCTTTGGGATCTTGGAATTTAACTATGACCCTGTAAAACTTCCATCACTAAGTTCTTCAACAAAAACAAAATCACACAACCCAATAGATTATTCAGTAGGTATCTTGTAACTCATTATATGCCTCATATTATTCCATTATTCTTGTTCTCATTGCCACTAATCATATTTATGCTTACATCACTGTTGCCTACAGTATTCTCCAAATTGGTTTTTAAATCTGACAGTCAATTTTATGCATCAGCTTGACTGGGCCATGGGGTTCCCAGGTTAAACAGTATTTCTGGGTGGGAATGTAAGGGTTTATCATGATGAGTCTAGCCTTTTAATTGGAGGACTTAGTAAAGGAGACTGCCTTCTCCAACATGGGTGGGCATTATTCAATCTGTTGAGGACCTGAGTAGAAAAAATAGCAGAGGAAGGGAGGTTTGTTCCCTCTCTTCCTGCATGCTGAGCTGGTACATCAGTCTTCTCCTACCCTTGGATTGGAATTTACACCATCAGCAACCCTGGTTCTCAGGCACTTGGACTCATCTGTAATTTACACCACCGGCTTGCTTTCCAGGGTCTTAGGCTTGCAGATGGCAGATCATGGGACTTCTCAGCCAATCACACGAGTGATATATAATTGGTTTTATTTCTCTGGAGAACCTTAATAGAATATCTCTTTTTTTCCCTCATTCCAATACATTTTATGTACATGGCTGCCCTATTTGTCTTTCTGAACGAAAAGTCTTATCATACTGCTCCTATAATAAGGATAACAACAACAAAAATAACAATGTATTACAAACACAAAACACATAAACGCAAAACGCAGAAAGCAAACAAAAAACCTCAGTAGCAATAAAGAACCTTCGTGAATTGGAATCATTTCTCACCTTACATTCTACTATTCTTATCATTAACTCTTCAAATCTCTTCCTTGCAAAAACAGCACACTTCCCCATGCCCACCATTTGCTCATAATTTTTCTTATAAATGGAAGAGGGTAGAAGGTAACACTTATTAAAAACTTATCATTTGCAAGTATAGTGCTAACTGTCCTAACATATTAAAACCTAAACTTGACTTGATTCAAGGGTCTGATTGCAAGAATGACATGAA